>NC_136925.1:43809715-44456382 GCF_949752795.1 Hyperoodon ampullatus | reverse complement strand
AATGCAAATTCTTTCTGCCCTTTACCTTTACAAAGTAGAAATCGCATATGTTATGCATTGCTTTACACAGGCTTCAATACCAAAATTATTTTTTATCACTATTCTCCAAAAATTTATTTCAGACCAACATCAATGAATCCAACTTTTATCCTAGTTCCTGTATTAAATTTTAATATAATAAAATTCTTAGACATTTATAAAAAGAGTTTTATCATAGTTCATAGCAATCTCTATATAATTTCAACAGAGTACTATGTGAAGAAAGTAAGGATACTTGTGATACACATATTTCAAATGCAGCATCCTGTGTTGGTCTTACAAGAGAAAGAGAAATGATTTTTATATTATTCAACCACTGGTAGAATGAGTAATGACTCAGAGGATGTCCCAGCAGACCTACCCTAGGTAATCTCATGGACCATAGTATAATAAGGTTTTAGGAATCAGAGTTTGGAATTTCCTCTCAGTGCCCACAAAGTCAAGAAACTGTAGTTTGACAGCATGAGGCTTTGGACCTTCTGTATCAACAGTAAAGGAAACCCAATCCACATCTTCTCTACTCATGACTTGGGAGTCCTTGCTTAACAGGAATGTAATGAGATGTTCATGCTGTTCTTACTACTGCAGTTATGTGTATTTCCCCATGAGTCTCCTCTGGTTGCTGCTACCACCTATACAATTGTGGTCAGAACAGAGTTTCAGGAGGAATAGGAGATATTGAAATGAAGAATCACCCAAGAAGTGATCTTATGTCCTAATGTGTGTTCCTTAAATTTAGAGCTTTTCTTTTCTTGGTGATCAAGATATCTATTAAACTCATTGGATTCCTGGGTTATAAAGCATTTAATACCACCTCACTTAATTTGGGTACCCAAATAGTATTTTTCAAATATAGCTGTTTTTATAGCAACTATATCTTTAACTACAGGAACACTATATGTGTCTCCTTTTTCTCCTAACCTGTGAAATGATGAGAATGTTTTTAGTCTGTTGTCATATTGATAGATAACAATTTGCAGCTAAAATATAGAAACACAACATTCTGTTGAAAAATTATTATAAACAATCTCAGGCACTAAAGTACTAACATCTTTCAGTAATGTTATAATACGAAATTGGCCCTGAGATGTATTCTAGGTTGAAATTACATACTATTTATAATCTCATGATTAAACTCTTTGCTTTTGAATAATCTATATACTATTCATGAAAAGTTTTGCCTTAAATGGTCCCTGAATAAACCAAAATAAAAATGCTAAAATAAAATTTAGAGTCTTAAAAAGAAAAGGAGGACTTTGTTGAACATTTTTAGTAGTCGTAGTTGTTTCAAAATATATTCAGACTAAGAATTTCAGAATTTAAAGTACTTTTGTGGAGGCAGAATGCAGTGGGAATTGCCCAAGCAACGTGTGGCCTTGAGTGAGTCACTTGGACTTTCTAAGCTTAAATGTTTATTTCTACTATTTTAAGGAGCCAATCAGCTGGTCTCTCCCTTCCAACATTATAGTACAATGTATCATATAAACTCTGGTTCTCATGATGTGATCTGTGGACTCCTGGGATCCTCGAGTCACTGTCAGGGAGTCTGTGAGGTCAAAATCATTTCCATAATAATATGAGGGTGTTTTTTGTCCTTTTCACTGTGTTGACATTTGTATGGATGGTGCAACAGTCAGTGGTGAAAAAAACTTCTGAAGCCTTAGCACAAATCAGGGCAAACTGATTACATTCTCCCCTGCCACACACTCGCATTTAGAGAAGGAGAAGGGAGAGGAGGAGGAGGATGCAGCTTTCCTTAAGAATGTTCTTGATAAAGCAGTAAAAATTAATTATATTAAATCTTAACCATTGAATGTGATCTTTTAAATAGGCTACATGATGAAATGGGAAGTATGCATCAAGCACTTCTGCATATTGAAGTACAAAAGTTCTCTTGAGAAAAAGCTCAAGTGGATTGTTTGAGTTGCTAGCTAAACTAGCCACATTTTTCCATGGAACATCATGTTTACTTGAAAGAATTGTGGACAAACTGCAGTTATTCATTCCTGGGTATTTCACAGACATTTTATCAAAAATGAGCAAGATGGGCTGTCGCTTTGAGGAGAACAACTGACAATATATTCTGGCAATGATAAAATTCAAGCTTTCAAAATAAAAGTACTGGAAAACATGTATATGCCCCTATTACTGTGACAGCTTTGAAATAGGTAAAGACGTTTCTGATGAGACGGGTGGTAATTTTTTTGATAATGAAATGTGTCAACATTTGGAAGATTTGTAGAGTTCAGTGTAATATTTTCCAAATGACCAGTGTTAAAATTTATGCTCGGTAAAAGTGAAAGATAGAACTATTTTAATGTAAGAGTACAAAAGTTCACTGATATAGTTTCAGATTCCACAATGCAGCCAAGCTTTAAGAAACTATTACTTGTCAAATGTCGGTGTAGTATTAAAGAAAGATAACCACAATTATCTGAAAATGCTTTTGAATTATTCTTTTCTTTTCTAAGTACACATCTATGTGAAGCCTGATATGTATCTTACAACCAAAACAATGTATTGCAACAGATTTAATGCAGAAGCATTTATGAGAATCCAGCAGTTTTAAGCCAGGCATTAAAGAGATTTGTAAAAATGTAAAACAATATATCTCTTCTTGTAATTTTTGTGAAAGTACAGTTATTTTCTTTATAAAAATATTATGTGTTAGCATATAATAGGTTTATTATTGGTATTTTTAAAACAAATTAATAATTTTTTAATCTCAGTTTTGATCCCTAGTATGGTAAATAGTGATAGATATAACCTACATAAACAAAAGGACCTGAGACCAAAAAGATAGAGAATTGTTAATAGAAACCATGAGGCTGGTGTGGGGGAAGCTATTCAAATATAAAATAAAGCTAAAAATAGTACTTTTTAGCCACTAGAGGGAGCTTTTATTTTATATAAATTATGTATAGAGTAGAGGCATTAAGAATTTATATGAAAAATAAATGCAAAAATTCTAGACTCACAGCACTTAATATATAAAACACAGAGCTTTGTGAGAACCCCCCAGCTTTTTGTGCTTTTTTTCTATGGTATCTCTTTAAACATAATGGAAGGATTTTTTTTCTATAGCCATAAGTTTGTGTGTGCCTAGTATGCTTAAGAAAGTTCCATTAAAGTAGACATTTAAGAAAACATCATGAAGTATTACTATATGACACCATATGGTAAGAAGTCATTAATTCTTTTGTTTTCTTTCTAATTGATTCCTTATAAATATAAATAGCAGGAGTTGATGCAGTTCTTTCTCCTCACTGACCTTTGAGTAATTGCTAGTTGAGTTTAGGTCAGTCAGAAGTACTTCTGCCATTTTGTATTTCTCCCAGAGACATTTGTATCAGTTATGGGGAAATGACTGTACATATGGAATCAGTGACTGAGTTCTGAATGATTTATTTCTTCTCTAAAGTTCACGTAGAATCACACTGCTACTGCAGCCTGTCATTCCTGTGGTTTTATGAACTCTCCCTCAATGACATCCATTTTTTAATAATAAATTTATTATCTTTGTCTTCCTGAAGGCTTGGTATGGAGAACCACATCTTAATTGTTAAGAGATGGGTGCAGGATCAGTAGTTAAAGCTGCTAGATGACTTTTGTAGGTATTTTAGAAATAATTGCATGCATTATTATTTGTATTTTACAAATAATCTTAAGCAATCAGTGTTATGGTAAAACTGCAGCTAAGTATATCCAAATTTACAGCTGCTATGTTGTTCCAAATTCCTTAGGATGTTTGTTCCTGGGTAAGATGAGATGTGCCCTGAGAAGGACAAAGGTGAGGAAGTCGCCTGCAAGAGAAATTGTTTTCACTAAGTACTTTTTTCTTCCTGCAGAACTTCTTGTGCTCTCTCAAACCAGTTGTTCTTAACATATTGAAATAAAAAAGAAAGGAAAGAAAAGAAAAACTTTAAAAATCAGATGAAAACCATGATTCCTCTGCCCAGAAAAATATACAAGCACAATATGCTAAATTTTGCATACAATTTTAAAGGTTTTCAGATCTTCTGAAGTCCACAAGAATTCCAGTTAAGAATTCTTGTTTAAATCAATAGAAAACCAGTGAAGATAGAACATGGTAGTGTTTTTTGTTTATTTGGGGGGAAAAGATAAGTATCTGGGATAAGTATGCATTAATCATCTTATGTTGGAATCACTAAAAATATCTTTGGGTATTCTGAAATGCTTTTAGTAAAGGCTTCATAATCCTTTTCTGTTAAAAATTTTATGCAAGCTAGAGCTGGAAGCTTTGGTAGAATTGAGGCCAGAACTGGTGAAACCTGGTAACCCCTCAGTGCAGAAAGTCCATTCAGCCTGTCAGGTTTTTAAAACAAATTTAAGAAAGTGATGCATTTAAAAAAGCCTTATTGAGTCAATCTTGGTTTAAACAAATTAAACTTTCTTGAGTGATTTAGAGCACTCAATCCCCAGGAGCCGAAGTGATCTCAAGAATTCAACGGTAATAGCTACACAAGTTTAAGTTATATAAAATAAGCTAAGAGCATTTTAATTACAGGCAAACCTAAATAGTAACATTAAAATTGTTAATCCATATTTAGCTTTTAACATTTTTACTCTTAATTGAGAAGGAATTGGAATAATATATTTAAACTGCAAATAATGAAGACATAAGATGATTACACTAAGAGATAAAGGATTGAAGGACTAAAAATGCTCACTAAGGATCCTATAGGATAGAAAAAGATGAGAGAAAAGGGTGGAAAATTAACTTTTGTTCAATAATTCCTGGCTGGTGTTGATAGTTGAAACTTACCAGAAAATAAAATATTTTTTTCTTTCAAGGTAAATTCTGTGCCCCAAATCTCTGCCCCCTAGAATTTTTATAAGGAATTTTCATTATTCTGCATTGCTTTCCAGATGCCTTAACTTCTTTTAACCATACATCTATATATCTGAATTATTGTCATTGGTTTTACTTAAGTAGTAGGTGATTGATAGTTTAATTTTGCTTATGTGCTTGTATATAGCTATAGTGAAGAAATAAAACTTGGTAAATTCTATTGTTAATAAACTTAAACATGACCCTCCCATAGTATTTCACACTGCTATGTTCCAGTGATCATGAAATAATAATTTTCTATGAGTTTCAGCAAGGCTAGATTATTCTTACCTTGATTCTCCTTTTTGAGGGTTATAATGATAGAAATGAGTAATTTTTCTATCTCTATCATGACCTAATTGAGCCTAAAAAATATATTTAGGGTCATCAGGGGTCATCATTCATGAATTGAACGCATACCTCCTGATTGATACTTAAAGTATAGTTTGTAGGCTGCCACTATGGCAAGAATAATTCAACACCTTTCTGGGTAACTGCAAATATTTGCAAATCTTGGAGAGAAGAGCAGACAGTATGATTTGCAGCTTGAGCAAATGTAGTGAGTCATCAATGATGTTCAAAGCCAATAAAGATCTAATGAATATGTGCTGTAGGTTTTTTGTTTGTTTGTTTTGGCTTTTTTTGCTGTACGCAGGCCTCTCACTGTTGTGGCCTCTCCCGTTGCAGAGGTTGCAGAGCACAGGCTCCGGACGCGCAGGCCCAGCGGCCATGGCTCACGGGCCTAGCCGCTGCGCGGCATGTGGGATCTTCCCGGACTGGGGCACGAACCGGCATCCCCTGCATCGGCAGGCGGACTCTCAACCACTGCGCCACCAGGGAAGCTTCATGCTATAGTTTTAACATTGGAAATCAACGTTCAGTTATCCAAAAGGCTATTTTTTCCTTAAAAAGCTTCTTCTAAGCCCTTGGTTGCCCTGCCATTCTTCTAAACTTGGCAGTCATATTTAAGTGGTGATGATGGCACATAGCAGGGCTGTGTCATGGTCCTGGGAGACCAATCCTGTTCTAAAGAGAAACTTGTGAAATAGCTAAGGGCTCAGCTATATGTCCAGTCCCTCCAGGGGAGGGATGGTAAGAGCTAAGGAGAGTGTCAGTGTCCCTGAAATTGAGTTCAGGTCAAGGAACCGGGCCCCAAGTGGAGAAATTAGGAAACCAAAGATTTACTATTTGGGGGAAAGAGTGTAGGGTGGGGAGCCCTGGTGATGAGACAATAGGGAGAAAATTATAGCTTATTTGGGATACAGATGCCTTAAATGTACACCAGCACCTAGGATACCAAGGTTTCATCTAGACCTTACTTGCTACTGGGAATGGGGCTTCTCAAATTATATATGCCATTGACTCAGGTGAGCTAAGAATACAAGTCTTTGACAGTGGCTTCATGACTGGGAACACAAAGACATCTTTAACTTCCCAGGGCATGCTAGTGTGTCCTGTGTATAACCAGAAATAAGTTAACTTTTTATGGAACAATAACAAAGATGTCAGGATGGTTTAATTTATGTATACCAAGCTAAAAATGAATTTACTAATATAGAGATTTTTTGCAGAATCAATTTTTGAAGAAACGTTATTTTTAAAAAAAAACTTTACTGATGTGTAATTCCCACATCATAAAATTCACCTGAAATGTACAGTTCAGTGGTTTTTAGTATATTCACAGAGCTCTGCAACCATTACCACAATCTAAAAAGCACTTTAATTGCTTTTTGCATAAAATTCTGTACCCATTAGAGTCACTCTCCATCCTCCCTCTCCCCAACCCACCATCCCTAGGCAACTACTAATCTAGTTCCTGTCTCTATAGATTTGTCTATTCTGGACATTTCATACAAATGGAAGCATATTTGTGGTCTTGTGTGATTAACATCTTCAACTCTGAATAATGTTTCAAGGTTCATCCATGCTGTAGTATGATTCAGCATTTCACTTTTCACTGCTGAATAATATTCCATTGTATGACTTTACCACATTTTATTTATCCATTCATCAGTTTATTAGGGTTATTAGTTATCATCAGTTATCAGCAGTTATTAGGGTTCATCACTTTCTGCCTTTTACAAACAGTGCTGCTATGAACTTTCATATATGTATGTACATTTGTTTTAATTTTTTTGGAGTATATACTTAGGAGTAGAATTGTTAGGGCACATGGTAACTCTATGCTTAATATACTGAGGAATTGCCAAATTGTTTTCCAAAGTAGCTGCGCCATTTACAGTTCCACTAGCAATGTTATGAGGGTACTAATTTCTCCATATACTTGTCAGCACTTATTATGTCTGTCTTTTTCTTTTAGCTATTCTAGTGGCAGTAAAATAGTGTCTCATAGTTTTCAGTTGCATTTTTCTAACTACTAATGAATTTGTTGAGCCTCTTTTCATGTCTCAATTGGCTATGTGTATGTCTTCTTTGGAGAAATGGCTATTCAAATCCTTAGACCATTTTTAAATTGAGTTATTTGTCTTTTAAATTGTACTTTATATATTTAAAGCACTCTATATATTCTTTTAATTTTAAAAACATCTTTATTGGAGTATAATTGCTTTACAATGCTGTGTTAGTTTCTGCTGTACAGCAAACAAAGTGAATCAGCTATACATATACATATATCCCCATATCTCACCCTCTAGGTCATCACAGGCAACGAGCTGATCTCCCTGTGTGCTATACAACAGCTTCCCACTAGCCATCCATTTTGCATTTGGTAGTGTATATGTGTCGGTGCTACTCTCTCACTTCGTCACACCTTCCCCTTCCCCTCCTATGTCCTCAAGTCCATTCTCTACGTCTGCATCTTTATTCCTTCAATGCCACTAGGTTCATCAGTACCGTTTTTTTTAGATTCCATATAGGCGTGTTAGCATATGGTATCTATTTTTCCTTTTCTGACTTACTTCACTCTGTATGACAGACTCTAGGTTCATACACCTCATTACAAATACCTCAATTTCATTCCCTTTTATGGCTGAGTAATATTCCATTGTATATATGTGCCACATCTTCTTTATCCATTCATCTGTTGCTGGACATTTAGCTTGCTTCCATGTCCTGGCTATTGTAAATAGTGTTGCAATGAACATTATGATACATGTCTCTTTTTGAATTACGGTTTTCTCAGGGTATATGCCCAGTAGTAGGATTGCTGGGTCATATGGTAGTTCTACTTTTAGTTTTTTAAGGAACCTCCATACTGTTCTCCATAGTGGCTGTATCAATTTACATTCCCACCAAAAGTGCAGGAAGGTTCCCTTTTCTCCACACCCTGTCCAGCATTTATTGCTTGTAGATATTTTCATGATGGCCATTCTGTCCGGTGTGAGGTGATACCGCATTGTAGTTTTGATTTGAATTTCTCTAATAATTAGTGATGTTGAGCATCTTTACATGTGTTTGTTGGTCATCTGTATGTTTTTTTTTTTAACATCTGTATTGGAATACAATTGCTTTACAGTAGTGTGTTAGTTTCTGTTTCTAACAAAGTGAATCAGTTATACATATACATATGTCCCCATATCGCTTCCCTCTTGCATATCCCTCCCTCCCACCCGCCCTATCCCACCCCTCTAGGTGGTCCCAAAGCACCAAGCTGATCTCCCTGTGCTAGGTGGCTGCTTCCCACTAGCTATCTATTTTATGTTTGGTAGTGTATATATGTCCATGCCACTCTCTCACTTTGTCCCAGCTTACCCTTACCCCTCCTTGTATCCTAAAGTCCATTCTCTAGTAGGTCTGCATCTTTATTCCCATCTTGCCCCTAGGTTCTTCATGACCATTTTTTTAAAATTCCTATATATGTGTTAGATTACAGTATTTGTTTTTCTCTTTCTGACTGACTTCACTCTGTATGACAGACTCTAGGTCCATCCACCTCACTACAAATAACTCAATTTCATTTCTTTTTATGGCTGAGTAATATTCCATTGTATATATGTGCCACATCTTCTTTATCCATTCATCTGTTGATGGACATTTAGGTTGCTTCCATGTCCTGGCTATTGTAAATAGAGCTGCAATGAACATTTTAGTACATGACTCTTTCTGAATTATGGTTTTTCAGGGTATATGCCCAGTAGTGGGATTGCTGGGTCATATGGTAATTCTATTTTTAGTTTTTTAAGGAACCTTCATACTGTTCTTCATAGTGGCTGTATCAATTTACATTCCCAGTAACAGTGCAAGAGGGTTCCCTTTTCTCCACACCCTCTCCAGCATTTATTGTTTGTAGATTTTTTGATGATGGCCATTCTGACCGGTGTGAGATGATATCTCATTGTAGTTTTGATCTGCATTTCTCTAATGATTAATGATGTTGAACATTCTTTCATGTGTCTGTTGGGAGTCTGTATATCTTCTTTGGAGAAATGTCTATTTAGGTCTTCTGCCCATTTTTGGATTGGGTTGTTTGTTTTTTAATGTTGAGCTGCATGAGCTGCTTGTAAATTTTGTAGATTAATCCTTTGTCAGTTGCTTCATTTGTAAATATTTTCTCCCAATCTGTGGGTTGTCTTTTGGTCTTGATTGTGGTTTCCTTTGCTGTGCAAAAGCTTTGAAGTTTCATTAGGTCCCATTTGTTTATTTTTGGTTTTATTTCCATTTCTCTAGGAGGTGGATCAAAAAAGATCTTGCTGTGATTTCTGTCAAAGAGTGTTCTTCCTATGTTTTCCTCTAAGAGTTTGATGGTGTCTGACCTTACATTTAGGTCTTTAATCCATTTTGAGTTTATTTTTGTGTATGGTGTTACGGAGTGTTCTAATTTCATTCTTTTACATGTAGCTCTCCAGTTTTCCCAGCACCACTTATTGAAGAGGCTGTCTTTTCTCCACTGTATATTCTTGCCTCCTTTATCAAAGATAAGGTGACCATATGTGCATGGGTTTATCTCTGGGCTTTCTATCCTGTTCCATTGATCTATATTTATGTTTCTGTGCCACTACCATACTGTCTTGATTATTGTAGCTTTGTATATAGTCTGAAGTCAGGGAGCCCGATTCCTCCAGCTCTGTTTTTCTTTCTCAAGATTGCTTTGGCTATTCGGAGTCTTTTGTGATTCCATACAAATTGTAAAATTTTTTGTTCTACTTCTGTGAAAAATGCCAGTGGTAGTTTGATAGGGATTGCATTTAATCTGTAGATTGCTTTGGGTAGTAGAGTCATTTTCACAGTGTTGATTCTTCCAATCCAAGAACATGGTATATCTCCATCTGTTGCTATCATCTGTAATTTCTTTCATCAGTGTCTTATAGTTTTTTGCCTACAAGTCTTTTGTCTCCCTATGTAGGTTTATTCCTAGGTATTTTATTCTTTTTGTTGCAGTGGTAAATGGGAGTGTTTCCTTAAATTCTCTTTCATAGTTTTTCATCATTAGTGTATAGGAATGCAAGAGATTTCTGTGCATTAATTTTGTATCCTGCAACTTTACCGAACTCATTGATTAGCTCTAGTAGTTTTCTGGTGGCATCTTTAGAATTCTCTACATATAGTATCATGTCATCTGCAAACAGTGACAGTTTTACTTCTTCTTTTCTAATTTGTATTCCTTTATTTCTTTTTCTTCTCTGATTGCCATGGCTAGGACTTCCAAAACTATGTTGATTAATAGTGGTGAGAGTGGACATCGTTGTCTTGTTCCTGATCTTAGAGGAAACACTTTCAGTTTTTCACCATTGAGAATGATGTTTGCTGTGCGTTTGTCGTATATCGCCTTTGTTATTTTAAGGTAGGTTCCCTGTGTGCCCACTTTCTGGAGAGTTTTGTTCATAAATTGTTGTTGAATTTTGTCAAAAGCTTTTCCTGCATCTATTGAGATGATCATATGGTTTTTATTCTTCAATTTGTTAATATGGTTTATCCCATTGATTAATTTAGGTATACTGAAGAATCCTTGCATCCTTGGGATAAATCCCACTTGGACATGGTGTATGATCCTTTTAATGCGTTGTTGTATTCTGTTTGCTAGTATTTTGTTGAGGTTTTTTGCATCTATATGCATCAGTGATTTTGGTCTGTAATTTTCTTTTTTTGTAGTATCTTTGTCTAGTTTTGGTATCAGGGTGATGGTGGCCTCATAGAATGAGTTTGGGAGTGTTCCTTCCTCTGCAATTTTTTGGAAAAGTTTGAGAAGGATGGGTGTTAGCTCTTCTCTAAATGTTTGATAGAGTTCACCTGTGAAGCAATCTGGTCCTGGACTTTTGTTTGTTGGAAGATTTTTAATCACTGTTTCAGTGTCATTACTTGTGATTTGTCTGTTCATATTTTCTATTTCTTCCTGGTTCAGTCTTGGAAGGTTGTGCATTAGTAAGAATTTGTCCATTTCTTCCAGGGTGTCCATTTTATTGGCATAGAGTTGCTTGTAATAGTCTCTTAGGATGCTTTGTATTTCTGCGGTGTCTGTTGTAACTTCTCTTTTTCATTTCTAATTTTATTGATTGGAGTCCTCTCCCTCTTTTCTTGATGAGTCTGGCTAATGGTTTATCAATTTTGTTTACCTTCTCAAAGAACCATCTTTTTGTTTTATTGATCTGTGCTATTGTTTTCTTTGTTTCTATTTTATTTATTTCTGCTCTGATCCTTATGATTTCTGTCCTTCTGCTAACTTTGGGTTTTGTTTGTTCTGCTTTCTCTAGTTCCTTTAGGTGTAAGCTTAGATTGTTTATTTGAGATTTTTCTTGTTTCTTTAGGTAGGCTTGTATAGGTATAAAGTTCCCTCGTAGAACTGGTTTTGCTGCATCCCATAGGTTTTGGATCATCGTGCTTTCATTGTCATTTGTCTCTAGGTATTTTTTGATTTCCTCTTTGATTTCTTCAGTGATCTCTTGGTTATTCAGTAACATTATTTAGCCTCCATGTGTTTATGTTTTTTCCGTTTTTTTCCCTGTAATTCATTTCTAATCTCATAGCATTGTGTTCAGAAAAGATGCTTGATATGATTTCAATTTTCTTAAATTTATTATGGCTTGTTTTGTGATCCAAGATGTGATCTATCCTGGAGAATGTTCTGTGCACACTTGAGAAGAAAGTGTAATCTGTTTTTGGATGGAATGTCCTATAAATATCAATTAAATCTATCTGGTCTATTGTGTCATTTAAAGCTTCTGTTTCCTTATTAATTTTCTGTTTGGATGATCTGTCCATTGGTGTGAGTGAGGTATTAAAGTCCCCTGCTATTATTGTGTTACTGTCACTTTCCTCTTTTATAGTTGTTAGCAGTTGACTTATGTATTGAGATGCTCCTATATTGGGTGCATATATATTTATAATTGTTATATCTTCTTCTTGGATTGATCCCATGATCATTTTGTCATGTCCTTCCTTGTCTCTTGTAACATTTTTTATTTTAAAGTCTATTTTATCTGATATGAGTATTGCTACTCCACCTTTCTTTTGATTTCCATTTGCGTGGAATATCTTTTTCCATCCCCTCACTTTCAGTCTGTATGTGTCCCTAGGTCTGAAGTGGGTCTCTTGTAGACAGCATATATATGGGTCTTGTTTTCCTATCCATTCAGCAAGCCTGTGTCTTTTGGTTGGAGCATTTAATCCATTCACGTTTAAGGTAATTACCAATATGTATGTTCCTATGACCATTTTCTTAATTTTGGGGGGTTTGTTTTTGTAGATCCTTTTCTTCTCTTGTGTTTCCCACTTAGGGAAGTTCCTTTAGCATTTGTTGTAGAGCTGGTTTGGTAGTGCTGATTTCTCTTAGCTTTTGCTTGTCTGTAAAGCTTTTGGTTTCTCCATCGAATCTGAATGAAATCCTTGCCGGGTAGAGTAATCTTGGTTGTAGGTTCTTCCCTTTCATCACTTTAAGTATATCATGCCACTCCCTTCTGGCTTGTAGTGTTTCTGCTGAGAAATCAGCTGTTAACCTTATGGGTGTTCCCTTGTATGTTATTTGTCATTTTTCACTTGCTGCTTTCAGTAATTTTTCATTGTGTTTAATTTTTGCCAGTTTGATTACTATGTGTCTCAGCATGTTTCTCCTTGGGTTTATCCTGTATGGGGATCTCTGCGCTTCCTGGACTTGGGTGGCTATTTTCTTTCCCATGTTATGGAAGTTTTAGACTATAATCTCTTCAAATATTTTCTCGAGTCCTTTCTCTCCCTCTTCTTCTGGGACCCCTATAATGCGAATGTTGTTGCATTTAATATTGTCCCAGAAGTGTCTTCTACTGTCTTCATGTCTTTTCATTCTTTTTTCTTTATTCTGTTCCACAGCAGTGAATTCCACCATTCTGTCTTCCAGGTCACTTATCCATTCTTCCTCCTCAGTTATTCTGTTATTGATTCCTTCTATTGTAGTTTTCATTTCAGTTATTGTATTGTTCATCACTGTTTGTTTGTTCTTTAATTCTTCTAGGTCTTTGTTTAACATTTCTTGCATCTTCTCGATCTTTGCCTCCATTCTTTTTCCAAGGTCCTGGATCATCCTCACTATCATTATTCTGAATTCTTTTTCTGGGAGGTTGCCTATCTCCACTTTATTTAGTTGTTTTTCTGGGGTTTTATCTTGTTCCTTCATCTGGTATATAGCCCTCTGCCTTTCATCGTGTCTATCTTTCTGTGAATATGGTTTTTCTTCCACAGGCTTTAGGCTTGTAGTTCTTCTTGCTTCTGCTGTCTGCCCTGTCATACATGAAGCTATCTAAAAGGCTTGTGCAAGTTCCCTGATGGGAGGGAGTGTTGGTGGATAGAGCTGAGTGTTGCTCTGGTGGGCAGAGCTCAGTAAAATTTTAATCCGTTTGACTGCTGATGGGTGGGGCTTGGTTCCCTCCCTGTTGGTTGTTTGGCCTGAGGCAGCCCAACACTGGAGCCTACCTGGGCTCTTTGGTGGGGTTAATCGACCACTCTGGCAGGGCTCACACCAAGGACTACTTCCCAGAACTTCTGCTGCCAGTGTCCTTGACCCCACAGTGAGCCACAGCCACTGCCTGCCTCTGCAGGAGACCCTCCAATACTAGCAGGTAGGTCTGGTTCAGTCTCCCCTGGGGTCACTGCTCCTTCCCCTGGGTCCTGATGCACACATTACTTTTTGTGTGCCCTCCAAGAGTGGAGTCTCTGTTTCCCCCAGTCCTGTTGAAGTCCTGCAATCAAATCCCACTAGACTTCAAAGTCTGATTCTCTAGGAATTCCTCCTCCCGTTGCTGGACCCCCAAGTTGGGAACCTAACATGGGGCTCAGAACCTTCACTCCAGTGGCTGGACTTCTGTGGTATAAGTGTTCTCCAGTCTGTGAGTCACCCACCCAGCAGTTATCGGATTTTATTTTACTGTGACTGTGCCCTTCCTACCGTCTCATTGTGGTTTCTGCTTTGTCTTTGGATGTGGGGTATCTTTTTCGGTGAGTTCCAGTGTCTTCCTGTTGATGATTGTCCAGCAGCTAGTTGTGATTCTGGTGTTCTCGCAAGAGGGAGTGAGAGCACATCCTTCTACTCTGCCATGTGGGTTCCTAATGAGCACTCTATATATCCTTGATGCAAGTTCATTTTCAGATATATGATTTGCAAATATATTTCTCCCATTCTGTGTTGTCTTTTTACTTTCTTGATGATATTCTTTGAAATACAACGTTTTCAATTTTGATTAAGTGCAATTTATCCATTTTTCCCTTTGGTCACTTGTGCTTTTGGTGTCATATCTAGGAAACTACTGCCTAAAGTTACTGGTTACTTTGGTATGTCATTTTACATCTTAACCCTTAGTCTTTTAGACTTACATTACTTTTCCTTTTTCTCATGGATAGGCTATTTTTACCAGCTGTTAAGGACCATATTTTCTGGTGTCAGAGCTTGGGAGAGGGAGTAATATTCAGAAAGTGCATTTTTTTTTCTTTTTTGTGCGGTACACGGGCCTCTCACTGTTGTGGCTTCTCCCGTCGTGGAGCACAGGCTCCAGACGCGCAGGCTCCAGACGCGCAGGCTCAGCGGCCACGGCTCACGGGCCCAGCCGCCCCACGGCATGTGGGATCTTCCCGGACTGGGGCATGAACCCGCATCCCCTGCATCGGCAGGCGGACTCTCAACCACTGCGCCACCAGGGAAGCCCAGACAGTGCATTTTTTAGATACCGGTTACTTCCTAGTGTTCACTAGCATTGAACTTGGGAAGGAGTAGATAAGAGCACAAAACTTCCATTTCCTTCTTTACCTCATTTAGAAATTTCAATTAGGTATAATATATTTGTTGTTATTCTTGATAGATTTTAACTAATACCTAATACCTTGAATACCCACAAAGGACATCAGTACTAGAAAATTCAGTCTTATCATCTCCAAATCAAGTTGTTGGATACTGTTATTTACCAGAGAACAAGAGTGTGTGCTCTTGGATCATACTCCTAGGTTGAATCCTGACTCTGTTTCTTATTAGCTTTGTGAGTTTTGGCAAGTTACATCATGGTTTGTTTTGTGTTTGAATTCTCATCTATAAAGTGGGAATAACAATAGCATATACCTTATAAAATTGTGAGGACTAAATGAGGTATTATAGGTAAACTCCTTAGAATGGTGTCTGACATGTAATGAGTGCCTATAAGTGTTAGGTGGCAACAATGATATTATAAAATTGGTGTGTCTGTGAAAAATTGACCAAAAGAATTCTGATCAGTCTTCTTTGTTACTGTTTAAAGTATTTCAGGCAAAGTGAAACATGACCTGAAAATATGAGCAGCACTAGATATGCATATCTGAAAGAGAAAACATCATAGTCATTCATATATTTACTGGGTTTTTTTTAATATTTGTTTTTCTCTTATGAGAATAACTTATATCTTCTATGGTGAGGAAATTGCTTCCATCAATCTTTGTTGATTAATTTGTTTGAATTCCAAGCATTAAAATAACTCATTTGTTAATCAAAGTTTTCTCAAAGTATTACTTTCAAATACTGAAAATACACTGATATTTTATATATGGCAATCAATTTCTCAACTACTTTCGGTTGCTACAAATATGCTAATACTTCATATATGACAATTACAGCAGGGAGAGTAGGACAAGAGACACCACCATCACGTAGAGGAAAACCTTTTAAAAACAATTATATTAACTTCTTTTGTAGGAAAGATAATTCATGGAGAATTAATGTTGAGGTTCGTAAAAACATGTTCCAGTTACTGTTCCCAAAATAATGTGTCAGATCCTATTGTATTCATTATCTCTGCTACTCATTCTGGCAGTTTCAGTTATGCTGTCACTAACTATTTCATGAGACTAACATACCATTTTCTAGCAGAAGTCCTGGGATAGTTGCCTTGTCTCCCTGTCACTCCTTGCAGGAAGGCACAAGCCAGGCTTGTTCTGTATTCCCAACATCTAACACAGTACTTTGTCTAAAGAAAGTACTCTGTAGATTCCTACAAAATCATACAATTTTAAAGCTACAAGAGAAAGGCCTTCACTAGAGATGGATAAATTCATAGAGTATTAATATAATGTCTGAAAAAGTATATGCTAACTCTACACTGAAAGAACTGGTATAAGTCTTAAAAGACACTTTTCCCTATAAGCCCTGCTTCCCTTTCTTCCTCTGCAGTTTCTTATGGTTCCTTCTCCTGTCACTCATGTTGCTAACATGAGCTGCCTGAGGACACCTCTGGGTTGGGTGCTGCCCAAGTGTGTCCCCATAATACCTTGAACTTCCTCATCACAGCCCAGATTCTATCAGTTTTATAAATCTTTCAGCTTGTTTAATTGTCTGTCTCTCCCTCTAAATCGCAGTCCTGGTGGGATGGAAACCGTTATATTCCTGAGTTGATCATTGCATTCTTTATGCATGCCCAGCACGTAGTAGTACTTGTTGCAGAGTAATTCCTTATATATTTGCTGATGATTGAAGTTGTATCAAGCTCTGCCACTAGCTAGTTGTGTGGTCTTGGGGAAGTCAGTAGCCCAAGGACAGACTAGGCCTCTGTCCTTCTATCTGTGAAATGATGTAGTTGGACTTGATCAGGGTTTGAAATCAGATGTTTCACTTGATGATTCTTACCCAAAACAATATTTTTATTTTTGCTTTTTTCTGTTTTTTGGTTTGTTTTCAGAGATGCATGCATTCCTGCGAAGCCGCAGACCCATCACCTCATTTCAAAGTTGACCCTTGTGTTCATGTTATCTGAGGCTCCTGAGGCATTTGAAGTTGCCACCCCTGTCCTAGGAATGAGCTTTTGATCACTCTCAGTTCTAAAATTTTGATGCTAAAATTTCATGCTTCAGCCTGAGTTTACTTGTAACAGGGAACATTTATTTACATTGGCTTGTCCTCTTGAGTATCTTGCTTTTTGGCTCTTTCCACCTGGTAATGCGTATGGATTCCAAAGCTTACAAATTCTTGTGGTTGGCTCTGCCCTTTACTTCAACAGAGGTGTTTATATGTATTTGTATCTTTTCTCTAGATATCTTTATGAGCAACATGCAAGGGGACCCTCATTGTGATAAAGATGGATGTTACATCTTTATGTAGAAGATGTTAGAAGTTTCCTGTTATTCATTTGACATAAATTTATTTATGTTTCTTGCTATGGATCATACTCATACCTCTGTGTTAGTTAGAGATGTATGAATACATTTTGATTTGGAATTTAATAGCAATATGTGTAAGTGTGTGTATATTTAAACATATAGGCATATTAATAACTTTATCTAGTTAGGTAATACCCAGGGTTTTTTTTTTCTTTAGGACAAAACCAAATATAAAGACTGTATAATTCTCAGTGAATCTTTTGCAAGATGTCTGACTTCCTCCACGAGGTGTCGTTCTGTAAATGTTACTACTTAGTAGAATGAAGTATATTTGACATGGACCCATATTTACTAACAGCTGAGTGGAACATAACAGGCTTCTGCTGAATAAAAATGTTAATGTAGCAGAGTAGTTTATGAACAGTGGGATAAACTACTTTTAGTTTTGCTTTCAAAAGAATATAAGAAATCTAAATTTTGAGAGTGTATTTTCTGGACTGAGCAGAGCGGCAGCCATTGAGAAATATGTGACTGGGTCACTGTTCCTGCCGATTTTAGAACATTCTGTTTGGTTAGTTACTTGCAGCATAGATTTACAATAGAAGCAACTTTCAAGTTTAATACAGACCCATGGGACATGCACATGGGACTGTTCAAATAATTGAACTCCCTTCCCCTTAGGACTATCCTATTTGCCACTTGGTGCAGGCCTGAAAATTGTACAAGCTGTGAGGAAGCCACTTGGTTATGGTCTGGCAGTCCCTGAGCAATCATTTCAGCTTCATCACAGTAGACCTAGTTTATAGAGCACCAAGGGACACTGTCCTTAAGAATACTAAGGAAGTCATTGCTCATACATGAGTTCTGAGTAATTCCTTCCCTTCTGTATACTTTCCATGCCCTGTGTCCACTGTTATTCTCAACACGGTTATCTCAGGTACTCAGTATATGTGGTCACAGGCTAAAGATGACCTTCTATAACAGTTTGATGTCTGAAGCAGGAGTAGCTAGATATGTCAGCTTCCTGTATATGGCCTTGAATATGTGTTTCTACTTTGGGAGATTTCTACCTACCTGATATGTCTGCAAATATAGCAACATTTAAAAATTATAATTGTCAATACAGTTATTCTCCACATTTGGCCAAATTCCTCTTGTCTTAAATCAACCACTTAATCTCTTATTGGAGACGGGAGCTTAAGATTTTGAGGGTTAGTTCTGAGCCTGACATTGTGCTTGCCGTAGATGTACACTCACTTAAGAACTTGTTTTTTATTACTTTGTGGATAAAATTTTATTGAATAATAAAACCATTATTATCAGATTTAAATAAGGGGTGTTAGAAAAGGTAGTTGTGGGGCTTCCCTGGTGGCGCAGTGGTTGAGAGTCCGCCTGCCGATGCAGGGGACACGGGTTCGTGCCCCAGTCTGGGAAGATCCCACATGCCGTGGAGCGGCTGGGCCTGTGAGCCATGACTGCTGAGCCTGTGCGTCCGGAGCTGTGCTCCGCAACGGGAGAGGCCACAACAGTGAGAGGCCCACATACTGCAAAAAAAAAAAGAAAAGGTAGTTATGGTTCATGTCCATTTTTCTATTCCTCTTCTGTTAATACATTTTACCTATTCCCTTCTGAAGTATGTGTATGTGTGTGTGTGAAAAGAAGAAAGAGAGAGAATGAGAGAATGAAATGTGAGTGGGTACATAACTCTCTCAGAATAAAATCTTGTTCTTGGGTGTAATTTAGTTCTGATGCCAGCCACTTGGGTTTGGAAAAAGAGACCCTAGTGCCTTATTAAGTAGTATGTAAATAATTATCTGTTTCTACCATTAGAATGTAAATAATTTTCTGTGAGATTAAGCTTCTCTATCCAATAAGAGAACTGTAATCCTCAAATACGCAGACATGCTCACCTTCAGGCATTGGTTAAAATTGAAAGAAAAAGAAAGATAAATAGAAGAATCAGACAATTGATCTTTGTAAAGATTTTCAAAAGCCTTTTTAACATATTTCAGCCAATATTACTGAAAGATAATCAGTGACTTAATATTGCATAATACTATAATTATTTCAGAGTGATGAAGAAAGTGTATCTCTTTAAATAGATTACTTGTAATGAAAAAGTTTATAACTTCAAACTTAGCAGGATTAGTTTTAGGAGTTCAAAGGAATGCATCTAAAACCATCTAATCCAACTTTTTACTGAATAGTAGCCAGAATGCCTACTATTCAGCCTGGTCAAATATGTAGTGAGGCTCTGCCTGAAGACAAGAAGTTTGTAATCTGGTGTAATATAAGCACTGCATTGTTGGCTAACTAATTCTGCAGTTTTTTCTACGTTGCCTTCCATGTATCAGTTCTCTTTCCCCTAATGCTGTCTCCTGGACACAGGCAAAATGTGTCACTTTAAATTCCAAACTTCCTGCAGCTGCTTCACCCTCAATCGTTTCTCCATGACATGCTATTGAGATCCAGTAAAAGCCTGGTCCCCTTTATGGATGAAGATTCCCATCCAGTTCTTTTCTAGAGCTTAAAACCTGTCCATGATTTTATGTCAAGCTTCTTGAAAGAGAGATCTGCCTGTATTGTTCTTGCTTCCTCAGTTTTAATTCACTCCAGAAAGTGCCACAGACTGACAACTTTCCCCTTTGGCCTCAAATCTGCCTCCGTGAGGTTACTGATGATTCCCTGGGCACTAAATCCGGAATATAATAGTCTTTCTGCAGCATCTAACCCTATTGATTCCTTGGGGCCCATTCCTCTTTTAAGGTCCCAAAACTTCTTTCTGCTTCTTTCCTTCCCGGTTTTGACTGCTTCACCTCAAGCTCCTTCATGAGTTCACCTTTTAAAGGCTGGAGTTGTTTTCCAAGGTAGCCTCCTTCACTTTTGTGTATATTACACATACTTACTGATCCTTTTTATATGTTGTTATGTGCTATGGTCCATATTCTGATGATTCACAAAACTATGTCACCAATCCAGATCTTTTCTAACTTTTGCAATTCAATTGCCCCATGAACTGCTTTCACTTAAGACCGCCTCATTTCCTTCCTGTTTCATCATGCCTGTCTCCTGATTGGTCTTTATGTCCAATTCATGTCTTCACTGTGCTGAGAGGGAGCTTTCTGAAACAAGAATCAATCATTATCCCTGGTAGAGGACTTCGGGGACTCCCATTTGTCTAGCAAATAATTTTCAAACTCCTTAGCTTAGTGTATGAGGCTCTTTGCAACTTGGGACTTATCCAACCTCACCTAAAACCATGTTCCATCTTAAACTCTCAGCTGTAGGCCTGGAGAGCTCACTTCTGTTTCCTAAACACTTGGAGCTCTCTCTCATCTCTGAATCCTAGGCAGCGTCTTCTGCCTGAAACCCTCTTTGCTCCCTCTCTACCCTCTCTTCATGGGGCTACTTCTGATGTACCTCAGATTCCACTCTGCCCACACCGTGCCTCGTTGTTCCCCAGAAGTCAGTTCAGTGCCTCTCCGGGATGCTCTCTTGGAGTCCCAGTACAGCTCTCTACCTTAGCATTTGACACACTGAGATTGTTCACGTACCTGTCTCTCTCCCCACCAGACCAGGAACAACTTGAAGCAGGACTGTTTTCTCAAGTGTGGAACCCCAGTACCTTATAAAAATGACGTTTGCACCTCAGTTAGGGTCGTTTCATCCACTCACTCAGTGAACATTTTGTGAATCTACTAAGCTCTGTAATCAATGCTGAGAATATACTGATAAGCAAGATGGGCTGGCCTTCATGAAACTTATAAACAACTAAACAACTGCTTTTTTCCTTTTAAAGGTTGTTTGTTCACCCTAATCCAGTATGCCAGGGTCATTTTAAATCTTGATATTGCTATAAACCACATTAGCTAGCCTTCCTGAGTATATCCTGTGCAGATTTGTTCTTTAGAGCATACGGGAAGGTGTACGAGGTGTGCATTTAGTGCTAACATTTATCTCTTTTCATTCTCAAAGTAATTCTGTAATGTTAGTACTGTGATTCTCTTTTTCATGTGAGGAAACAGAAGCTTGCAGAATTTAAATCATGGTTTTATAAGTGTTAAAGCACTTTCAAACCCAGAGCCCAAGAAATTTACACTAAGCTAGTCAAGAGGCTCTTTGTGTCTTCACTGAAGGCACTGATAACAAATGGTGAATAAGAAAGAGCTGAGCTTCGAGCCCCCAGGGCTGACATTACAGATCTCCTTCCTGGTGACACCACATGTTTATGAGATATTTCTATCAATCTCCCTAAGTAGGCAGCCCACCTTTCCTCAACCCATCCTGTCCTCAAGGACATTACAGAAGGCTCACTAAATGCCTTAGAGAAATCTGTATCCACCTTATCCACACACTGCCTTTATCTGCAAATCCAGTGCCCCCATCAGATGGGGAAATGGGCCCAACACCAGGCCTCGTAAATATCTGTCCAATGAATGATTGACTTGACTTTCTTCCCTGTTCTTTCCATTCCGTCCAATAACTTGCAGCTGCATAAATGCTTAGTGCAATTACCCTTTAAGGCCTTAGATGTGTTACCTCAGTGGCAGTATGAAAAGCAATGGCAGTATGAAAAGCTCTCTTCAGAGATTGGATGGCTCCCTCCCATGAAACGTACACAGTTGTGTATCTGTGTTAATCAGCCTGCTGCTTGCTCCAAAGAAGAGATGTCTGAAATCAGCATTTCCCAACCAGTATACTGAAGCGCTGAGTGGTAGGGCAGGGAGAACTGAACCCTGCTTTTCATCTCCAGAGAGAAGGGTACCAGTCAGCCTTGCCTTGGACAGTGGGTGGAGGAAGAGAGCCCGTTTGACAGAGGACAGAAAGAGACTCAGTGCAGCTGCCTCCTCAGAATTGGGCACTGTTAGGTTCCAATTCTCTTAAATATTTTTTTTCCCCAGTTTTTCACTTGCTGCTTGAAAAATCAGGAGGAAGAGTGGGAAGAATTTTTTAAATAATAATTTATTTACCATGTATTCTTGCCAGTTTTTCTCCATGACAGTTAATGGCTTCTTATTTAAAAAAATAAAAATAAAAAATGAGTCACACAACTCTTGTAAAAAAAACCTCTCTCTCTTTTTTAGCTTTCTTAGGCAGATGTGACAGTACCAATACAAATAGCACCTAGTAATTGTTAAGTTGTAATTTTAGAAATCAAAGTGCATTCCCAATGAGCCTATGTTTCAAAACAAAAATTTAGCATCGACTCTGATATACCATCTGGTGTTCAAATCACTTTGAAAAAAAGTGGTCGTACTAGTGTGAATTCTCCTAGGACAAGGCTGGTGAGGAACAGGAGACTGTGGGATCGAACAACCTTGAAGAAGATAAAATCCCTTTTGGCATTACCTCTTTCTGTGTGATCTCCTCTGTCAGGAGTCCAATTTTAGTTTCATCACCATCAGAGGGGAATAATTTATAGGGGAAATTTCAGAATGGGAGTTCTAGTTAGTGTTTTTACCGTACTGTCTTTAAAGGAGCTCTGAATTCTCCCTTTAAATCTAATTGCCTACTGATTATTCTGACCAAGAAAGAACAATGGATTGGATCCTTTGTCTTCTTCTGCCTGTGCTATTGAGAGCAATAGCCATTGTGTTTAGAACAGAGCACACTTTTAAAAGCTGTTTCATACTGTGTTAGTCGGTCTTTCGGAAGCCTACTTTGGCATGTTAATTACATTCTAAAAATGTAATTACAGTTGAAATAAAAAAAACCTTGTATGTAGTTTAATCACTCTATATTTATTTGATTGTTTCAAACAGTCCACAAGTATGAAACTTAGAAAACAAAATGCCATCTATAATTGTGCTGCATTTCAGTGACTTCCGAGGACAGAGAATTCCTTTTTTTTTTTAACACAGCAGGTTCTTATTAGTCATCGATTTTATACACATCAGTGTACACATGTCAATCCCAGTCTCCCAATTCATCACCCCACCACCACCACCCCACCCCCGCCGCTTTCCCCGCTTGGTGTCCATACGTTTGTTCTCTAAATCTGTGTCTCTATTTCTGCTCTGCAAATTGGTTCACCTGTACCATTTTTCTAGGTTCCACATATATGTGTTAATATACGATATTTGTTTTTCTCTTTCTGACTTACTTCACTCTGTATGATAGTCTCTAGATCCATCCATGTCTCAACAAATGACCCAATTTCGTTCCTTTTTATGGCTGACTAATATTCCATTCTATATATGTACCACATCTTCTTTATCCGTTCGTCTGTCGATGGGCATTTAGGTTGCCTCCATGACCTGGCTATTGTAAATAGTGCTGCAACGAACATTGGGGTGCATGTGTCTTTTTGAATTATGGTTTTCTCTGGGTATATGACCAGCAGTGGGATTGCTGGGTCATATGGTAATTCTATTTTTAGTTTTTTAAGTAACCCCCATAATGTTCTCCATAGTGGCTGTATCAATTTACATTCCCAACAGCAGTGCAAGACGGTTCCCTTTTCTCCACACCCTCTCCAGCATATGTTGTTTGTAGATTTTCTGATGATGCCCATTCTAACTGGTGTGAGACGCTACCTCATTATAGTTTTGATTTGCATTTCTCTAATAATTAGTGATGTTGAGCAGCTTTTCATGTGCTTCTTGGCCATCTGTATGTCTTCTTCGGAGAAATGTCTATTTAGGTCTTTTGCCCATTTTTGGATTGGGTTGCTTGTTTTTTTAATATTGGGCTGCATGAGCTGTTTATATATTTTGGAGATTAATCCTTTGTCCCTTGATTTGTTTGCAAATATTTTTTCCCATTCTGAGGGTTGTCTTTTTGTCTTGTTTATGGTGTCCTTTGCTGTGCAAAAGCTTTGAAGTTTCATTAGGTCCCATTTGTTTATTTTTGTTTTTATTTCCATTACTCTAAGAGGTGGATCAAAAAAGATCTTACTGTGATTTATGTCGAAGAGTGTTCTTCCTATGTTTTCCTCTAAGAGTTTTATAGTGTCCGGTCTTACATTTAGGTTTCTAATCCATTTTGAGTTTATTTTTGTGTATGGTATAAGGGAGTGTTCTAATTTCATTCTTTTACATGTAGCTGTCCAGTTTTCCCAGCACCACTTATTGAAGAGACTGTCTTTTCTCCATTGTATACCTTGCCTGCTTTGTCATAGATTAGTTGACCATACGTGCATGGGTTTATCTCTGGGCTTTGTATCCTGTTCCATTGATCTATGTTTCTGTTTTTGTGCCAGTACCATATTCTCTTGATTACTGTAGCTTTGTAGTATAGTCTGAAGTCAGGGAGTCTGATTCCTCCAGCTCTGTTTTTTTCCCTCAAGACTGCTTTGGCTATTCGGGGTCTTTTATGTCTCCACACAAATTTTAAGTTTTTTTGTTCTAGTTCTGTAAAAAAAATGCCATTGGTAATTTGATAGGGATTGCATTGAATCTGTAGATTGCTTTGGGTAGTAGAGTCATTTTCACAATATTGATTCTTCCAATCCAAGAACATGGTATATCTCTCCATCTGTTGGTATCACCTTTAATTTCTTTCATCAGTGTCTTATAGTTTTCTGCTTACAGGTCTTTTGTCTCCCTAGGTAGGTTAATTCCTAGGTATTTTGTTCTTTTTGTTGCAATGGTAAATGGGAGTGTTCCCTTAACTTCTCTTTCAGATTTTCCATCATTAGTGTATAGGAATGCAAGAGATTTCTGTGCATTAATTTTGTATCCTGCAACTTTACCACATTCATTGATTAGCTCTAGTAGTTTTCTGGTGGCATCTTTACGGTTCTCTATATATAGTATCATGTCATCTGCAAACAGTGACAGTTTTACTTCTTCTTTTCCAATTTGTATTCCTTTTATTTCTTTTTCTTCTCTTATTGCTGTGGCTAGGACTTCCAAAACTATGTTGAATAATAGTGGAGAGAGTGGACATCCTTGTCTTGTTTCTGATCTTAGAGGAAATGCTTTCGGTTTTTCACCATTGAGAATGATTGCTGTGGGTTTGTCATATATGGCCTTTATTATGTTGAGGTAGGTTCCCTCCATGCCCACTTTTTGGACAGTTTTCATCATAAATGGGTGTTGAATTTTGTCAAAAGCTTTTTCTACATCTGTTGAGATGATCATATGGTTTTTATTCTTCAATTTGTTAATATGGTGTATCACATTGATTGATTTGCATATATTGAAGAATCCTTGGAACCCATGGGATAAATCCCTCTTGATCATGGTGTATGATCCTTTTAATGTGTTGTTGGATTCTGTTTGCTAGTATTTTGTTGAAGATTTTTGCGTCTATATTCATCAGTGATATTGGTCTGTAATTTTCCTTTTTTGTAGTATCATTGTCTGGTTTTGGTATCAGGGAGATGGTGGCCTCATAGAATGAGTTTGGGAGTGTTCCTTCCTCTGCAATTTTTTGGAAGAGTTTGAGAAGGATGAGTGTTAGCTCTTCTCTAAATGTGTGATAGAGTTCACCTGTGAAGGCATCTGGTCCTGGACTTCTGTTTGTTGGAAGATTTTTAATCAGAGTTTCAATTTCATTACTTGTGATTGGTCGGTTCATATTATCTAATTCTTTCTGGTTCAGTCTTGGAAGGTGATACCTTTCTAAGAATTTGTCCATTTCTTCCAGGTTGTCCATTTTATTGGCATAGAGTTGCTTGTAGTAATCTCTTAGGATGCTCTGTATCTCTGTGGTGTCTGTTGTAACTTCTCCTTTTTCATTTCTAATTTTATTAATTTGAGTCCTCTCCCTCTTTTTCTTCATGAGTCTGGCTAATGGTTGATCAATTTTGTTTATCTTCTCAAAGAACCATCTTTTCGTTTTATTGATCTTTGCTATTGTTTTCTTTGTTTCTATTTCATTTATTTCTTCTCTGATCTTTATGATTTCTTTCCTTCTGCTAACTTTGGGTTTTGTTTGTTCTGCTTTCTCTAGTTCCTTTAGGTGTAAGGTTTCTCTCTCTTCTCCTTCTGGGACCCCTATAATGCGAATGTTGTTGCATTTAATGTTGTCCCAGAGATCTCTTATGCTGTCTTCATTTCTTTTCATTCTTTTTTCTTTATTTTGCTCTGCAGCAGTGAATTCCACCATTCTGTCTTTCAGGTCACTTATCCATTCTTCTGCCTCAATTATTCTGCTATTGATTCCTTCTAGTGTAGTTTTCATTTCAGTTATTGTATTGTTTATCTCTGTTTGTTCTTTAATTCTCCTAGGTCTTTGCAAAAAAAAAAAAACATTTCTTGCATCTTCTCGATCTTTGCCTCCATTGTTTTTCCGAGGTCCTGGATCATCTTCACTATCATTATTCTGAATTCTTTTTCTGGAAGGTTGCCTATCTCCACTTCATTTAATTGTTTTTCTGGGGTTTTATCTTGTTCCTTCATCTGGTACATAGCCTTCTGCTTTTTATCTCGTCTATCTTTCTGTGAATGTGGTTTTTCCTCCACCGACTGCAGGATTGTAGTTCTTCTTGCTTCTGCTGTCTGCCCTCTGGTCAAGAATTCTTATGTAATAAGCTGACGTAGACTTTTTGGCTCCTCACAGCTTATATAATCATTATTATAAAAAAAGTTTATTTTTCATTTGAGGTACAGAATTCACTGCTATGTTACCCGTAGGACATTTTGTGCTTAATTAATAACTGTGGTCAAGAGAGTTACTTGAATGTAAAATGTTTAACTTTGATTTCCAAGTTCATAAAGATAGTTTGAAAAGTTGAAACTATATCTTGTTTACTCTTTCTGATTTCAATTCTGTTCGTCACTTAGGTGATGATACAAAGTGTAAAATTTGTAATTGTAGCACATGTTTGATGAGTTTAGCTGGTCGGTTCTAGAAAGTATTGCTCTCTGGGTCTTCTGAGAAGGAGATAACATTACAAGTATTAATGTCCTCAGCTGAGAAACTGAAACACAGGTTAGGATTGACTTAAGCTTTTATCATCTGCAGAGTTATAAAGAAAACAGCCTACTGGAGTGGTTTCTCTGCATCCTACCTAAGGTGGGAACAAGCTACCAAGCAAGGGAGAATGTTTGGTGAATTAACTCCATCAGTGCTGACTTACTGGCTGGGGTGACTTAAAAATAATAAGGAGGAAGATAATTGATGGGGTGTGCATTTTATGGAAAGACATCCCATCAATTATCTTAAATTTTATTTTATTTATTTATTTATTTATTTATTTATTTATTGCGGTACACGGGCCTCTCACTGTTGTGGCTTCTCCCGTTGCGGAGCACAGGCTCCGGACGTGCAGGCTCAGCGGCCATGGCTCACGGGCCCAGCTGCTCCGCGGCATGTGGAATCTTCCCAGATTGGGGCACAAATCTGTGTCCCCTGCATCGGCAGGCAGACTCTCAACCACTGCGCTACCAGGGAAGCCCTATGTTAAATTTTAAAATAAATATCTAGAGTTTTTGTTCTTGTAGAACATACAGTATCTGCATGTTTCTTGGACTTATTGGCTGTACATTTTGCTGATTTGGAAGCAGTTGCAGCATTGCGTTTCCTATCCAAAAAAGAATTTATAAATAATACTGGTCAGTATCCAATATATGTTATTTTTTAAACTGGTGACTGAATTGTCTTTAGGGAATATATTTTTAGTGTAAAAACTACAATGTTGTATTATGATAGTTCCTATGAAATAGATTTTAAAATATGTGTATTCCAGACTTAAATGTATAAAATAACATTAAATAGAGAAACTCAGTCAGTGGTTAAATATATTCATTCATCCATTTAAATATTCCACCAACCAGCATTTATTGAGGACCTATTATGTGTCACGTACTGTTCCAATAAGGATGTATTGAACGTATTCTCTGTTCCAGGAACTGTGCCAGGCATTTGGAATACAAAATTCATAAAGTACAGTCTGTCTTCTTAGGGAACTAAGGATTGGTACTATTGTGGGAAGTAGGGATGATCAGTTAGTAACTGACTAGGTGAGAGCAAAGCCCCAAGGTTATGAGGCAATGGTCCCCATCACTATTGGATTGAATTACTTTATTCAAATTTTTGGGCACAGAGTACATCTAACATTCTGGTTGTTTTGGGGGTGGCTACAAGAGACACAGGTGAGAGCTTCTGGAAGAGTGCAGATAGAAATGGTGTAAATGCCTTCTCCTCATGAAACCTTTACAATATGTCCAGTCAAAGATGACTATTTAGTTGAACTCACAAAGCTCTTGCATCTTGTGTCATATATCTATGTATCTATATCTATATGTCTTTATATCTGTGTGTCTGTATCTGCATGGCAGCTCAGGGGTCTAAGAGCAAGCATTCCAAGAGTCAGAAAATGGAAGATACCAGTCTCTTAAGTCCTCTTTCATTAGAGAAAGTCACAATTTCAGAGAAAAATTTTTTTTAAATAACTCTCTTTAAAATGTCCCTGTCTGCCTGGCTACCATGCCAATATACTTAGTGATATTTTTAACCACATTAAATTCCAACTGTTATATAGTATCAGTGGTTGATGGGATTTTGAGTATATATAAAACAAAATAAAATGTATGATTGCATTGATGTTCTGATTTGCACTGTGTAGAAACACATGCAATGAATTTTGCCACTCAATAATTGCCCTTTGGTTACCTCCCCTAAAGAATATATTTTACAATATATTGTTAATGGAGGAAAGGATTATTTTATCGAATGCTATTTACCAGTTGCTTTCACTGGTACTGTACATTACCTAGCAATATTCTCTTATAATTGTAATGGATTAATTATGTGTGCTCTATGTATTATGTATTTATAGAAATAGCTATAATAATTCCTAACTTTCTTAAGCTATCAGGAATAACTCTTGTTTCTTCACATTTATAGTGCACATGTGTGTGTTAAAATAACATCTTCACACATTACTAGTTTCAGTAGGATAAAGTTTCAAGGACTATTCCCTCTAAAGCTTTTAGGCAGAAGAAGATGAGACACTGGGCAAAGGGGAAATTTTCATCTTACTGCAGTGTATCACACAATTAGGTACTTTATGGGGGATTTTATTTCTTCTACTAAAATAACCAGCATTGGACATTTTCAGAAATAGGATATTGGACTGATCAGATCATTGGTCAGTTCTGCTATGGTAATTTCTGTTTGCTTAAAGAGGGTGATGTTTGCTTGATTTGAATACATGTCAGAAAATAGACAATGTTCTTTGTTTGGATTTCTTGAATCATACCATTCTAGAAACAGCCATACTACAAGATTTCTTACTTGTCAAAATGCTTCTTTTTCAAGTGTTGTGGTCGGGGATCACTTAATGATGTGAGGAGAGACATTCATAGTAAGTTACATGTACAAAAACAGATTATAGAACAGTGTATAAATTACAGCCCCTTTTTATGTTATACACACAGAGGAAAGCCTAGTGTAGTAGAGTTGTGGTTATGATCACAGTGTCTGACATAGTTCAGAGGGCCCAATTTCAAATCCCAGCTTCTCACCTTATTAAATATGTGACCTTTGACCCAGAGCAAGTTACTAAACATCTCTGTACCTTAATTTCCTTATTTGCAAAATGGAAATAATGGGTTTGTACGTGAAAAATTATATATATTATCTGTCCTAAATTATTTATATATAATAGAGAATGGAGAAGGGTACAGAGTAAGTACTCAATATTGTTAAAATTATATTGTTATTATTAATGTACAAATTAATAGTGCTTATCTTGGATAATTGGGCTTAAAAGTAATTTTTATTTCTTCTTTATAATTGTTTGTATTTTCTAAATTGTCTAAAATTCCCATGAATAAAGGTTAAATTGTTTTTTAAATAAGAGGATAAAAAGGCTAGTACTCTAAGTTATATTAGAAATCTTTAAGCACAGCTCTAGCCATCTTTAAGTCTTCTACACAGAAACTACTCTATATCACTTTAGTTTTCATTTCATTCTTCTTAATGGATTAAAAGTGAAATGTTACTAAGTTACTAAGATCTTAACAGTTCCACAGAAGTTAGGTTAGCAGACAAAAATGTAAGTAGCTTTTCTTCTCAAAACGTTATTTATAATAATAAATATTAAGACAGACTTTTTATCATTCATTACAACTTTTTAAGTTTCTAAAGTTACTTTTTTTTTCCTAATTGAAAGTGAGTCCCAAGAAAATGTGAAAAGCAAAATTGCATGCTTGAGGGAAAAAGAGTTTAGTAAGTCACTCCTTGTTAATGCAAGGTTAGTTCATAAAAGGGAAGAACGAAAATTGACAATTATATATCTAATTGGAAAGAAAAAGAAGGTTTTTCCCACTAGAACATAAACATGCTAAGTTCTTCTCTTTTTATTTTATTAAACAAATTAATCCATATGATATGATATACTTGGCTAATAACCATTCAAATCTTTACTAGGCGATCTATCTTACTTTGTAAAACTAACATATGTATGAAAATGGTGTGCAAATAGAATATTCTAGCACTTTAGAGAATGAGTTGTATAATAATGTATATAGATTAACTTGAGCTGCAGACCAATTTGAATTTTAGTCTTATGGATATTTTCTCTTTCTCTCTTTTCCCCCTAATTTAATTTTATCAAATTTAGTATCTTTTCCTCTCAAATCTACTGTTCTTCTCTGATCTGAATATACAATAATATACGTGTGTGTATGTACATACAGGTATACATACACACTCATATATACATATATGTATGTGTATGTGTGTGTATTGCAAAAAGACAAATTGAGGATTTACTTTTTACCTCTACAAAATACATTTATTCTGGCTGTAAACTCTTAGTTTGTAGTAATTTTACTTCCCACAAATTATTATGGAAAACATTCCAAAGATTTGTAACACTGATATTGAAGAAGTTTTAGCTCTTTTTTTTCCCCTGGCTCCTGTGGTCACAGACTCAGGCTTTTAGGAGCTGGGAGATGCAGTGCTCCCAAGGTTGTGGTTAGGAAACCCACTGTAGAAACCATCACAGATTTTTCTAGGGCCAAGTTGTGAGTAAGACTAGATCTCCTGGCTCAGGCTAGCTTCCCAAGTCACAGCACAATTCTTTGGAAACGAATGACTTCATACCTGGTTTCTCGTTGTAAAAAAGGGCACACATGAAGAAAAAAAGAAAAAGAACTTTAAAAATATATGACTTGTGACAAGTCTTCAGTTAGTACCAAAAATACTGCCTTTGTAGAATAGTGGTTCAGCATAGTACAAAGCCTTCAGGTCTGTGCATTGTGAATGGGTTTGTGGATGAAGAGCACATTGTTAATGTGAAAAATGAAGCCAATATAGATTTGATATTAAACTTTAAAATTCTTTAATGATGTTTAAGTTCTTCCTAGACAGTGAGTCGAGTGTTTTATTTTCTAAATAATGGTGTATGAGCACAGAGCCATTTTGTTATCATCTTCAAAGTCTTTTGGTTATCACCTTTGTTTTGTTTTGTTTTTCTTGACGTTGAATGTTTAAGACCAGATTCCTGGTCAATAACAAGGCAGATATGTAATTACCATCCAGTGATTAGACCTGTACAGGGATAGAAATAACCTCCAACTGGTAGGCTTGCTTGAGTCCTTGATCAGCTTCTCCAATCCCAGAGGTACATGCAGTGTTATTTTGAAAAAGTTCTTTCTATATGTACTATTTTTGCCTAAATATTCCACCTGCTGCTGAAAAAGATTTGAGGTTCTTTTTGGAGATACATTATTTTTTGATACCCTGAAATAGTTTCTAAGAGCATTTCTCAGTATAGGCGATAAATTTCACAAATTCTCTGGTTTATTAGCCAGAGGACTTGGACAGCTCTTTAGGAGTTTTCAGGGAATACATTTTTCTTCCCTACCTTTTTCTTTCCTCCTAAAACAATAGACTCAATGTGGAGGGAAGAAAGAGAATCCCACTATCTGCTTTGTGAACTCAGTAGCTTCTTTTTGTAATTGGACATAGAAGAAAGACATCCAAAACATTTTAATTTAAATGAATGAATTGGAGTATAAACCAAAGATGATGCTTCTTTTATGACATGAAAAAATAATAATAGCAAAGACATCTTAATTTATATATTACTTTATAATTTTGAAAAAAACTTTCCTGAATATAATTCTGTTTGATTTTTTGCAGGTTCTAGATAGTGTTTGTATTGTTACTCCTATTTTATGTATGAGAAAAGTAAGCCTCTGAGAGGCCTTGCAGGTGATGAATGACAAACCAAGTCTAGAGATCATGGTACCCTTAATCCAAGCATACCTCATATTATCTTGATGCTGACTTTGGTTCTAAAGAAGTCACGATGACAAAACTAGACTAAAAATTAGAATAAAGGAAAATTAGGGTTGGAATCTTAAGCAAAGCCTAAAAACGAATCAAAGACTGAAATCTAGAATCTGGTATTAAAACAGGATTTATCTGTATCAACTCTGTAGCTTCAACAGGAAAGATTAAGAATTTTCCTGTTGACTACATTTTAGGAGTAAAACCAGATTAACAGCTTGAATTTGGGAGAAATAGTTTTAAAAGTCCTGAAATTCTGGCTACCAAAGTATTTAAATCGTATTACTTTTTGTAAAAAAGAAAGGTTTAGGGAATGAAGCTTTATACTTGAGAAACTTTTAGTTGAGAGATTATTTTTCTTGTGACTGCACATGAAGAGTCTGAGATGTGCTGTGCCAGATTCCATGGGTCTCTCGGTGCTCAGTGTTCCTTGTTTCTTGCCTTGAATAATAGGAGCAAAGTGGATGAGAAAGGATAGAAAAAGGAGGGAGGGAGAGAGAGAGGGAAAGAAAGAAATAGAATCTGTGAAAAGAAAACAGTTCCAGGTGCACCTCAGTGGGCCAAACAGAGCATTCAGCCCAGTGTATTAACATGGGCTTGAATAATTCAAACTTTCAAACCACAGGAAGAGGCTTTCCAGTGGGAGGAAAAGTCCCCATAATTAAAGCTTCCCTGGCACGTGGAGGCAGCTGTATCCTCTGACAGACCGAGAAAATTGGACATGGCTTAATAGCCTAAGAGAACAGGGATGCTGGGGTGCAGCATTGTTAGAAAAGTGTTAGGTTTATTTTGGTGTTCTCCAATTATAAAGTCAATTCTCTGGATACCAGCTTCTTTTACATATTAATGGCCTAACCCTTGGCATATGGCAAGAATGCAGGATTCAACTCTGAGACTGCTTGAAAAATGGAATAGTGAATTCAAAGATGCCAGTGGTGGCATATTACATTTTTGAAAGGTAGCTTTCAAAATAAACAAGAATATGCAATTTTTTTTACATCAATATGCCACTCATTTTAGAAAAAATATTTCCTCACTTAATATCTCCATGTATGCTTAAGGGGTTCAAAATATTATATATATTTAGTATATATGTGTATTCATACAGTTTCCGAATATGTTGTTTTAAAAATAAAGATTATTGCTGCATGTACATTCCTTTCCATAACAAATTTAAGCTACTACCTCAATTCACTCCTTCAAAGTGTTCAAAAATCTTACTTGATTTTGGTTGTTCCAAATGCTAAGTCTCATCAGCACCTTGCTTTTTTGGTAGAAGGTGCTTATTTTTCCCCTCTGGTGTACTTCCTATTTGTAATTTCCTGCCATCTCCCAGTGTCTTCAGTGAGGAGGCTAATTGTCATGCTTGTTTTCTGGGTTGAATACAGCAAAGGGCCTATCTGAAATAAACAACTCACTGTATTCCTGGAGGCTTTGCCAGACTGAGAAAAGCTAAAACATCTTGTGGTGTTCCCTCAGGGACTTCACACCATGCCTGGCCTGAAGAAGTTGGAAAAAAGGGGGTAACAGCAATATCTTCTACTTCCTCTTTCCTTTACTGACAGCAGAGTTAAAAGCTTACCTCTGCCTTCACATTTGATTCCCCTCCCTCCCCCCAATGCCCGCCATCCCGAACATCAGTGCAGTGGTGAGCTGTGTTCCAGGTGGCCACAAGGGATGAGAAAATAGACACGGAAGGCAAGGAATCTGATGGCTGCTGCTCCAGGGAGAAAAGAAGTTTATTTTTATCAGTCTCTTTAGAAGCTGGCCAAAAAGCATCTGTGGCCTTTCAAAGGAATTCTGTTAGTTTCAGAACAAGCTTTTAACACTTTCATGATAAAACTGCATTATACAGAACTATCATTCAAAGAATTAGATCTAACATTGTAGGACTACACTGGCATACTTTGTAAAGTATAACTCATTTTAAATCATATATTTTAATTAAGGGATCATGTTACCCTCATTAGTACCCATATAAGTTGTACTGCTGACTAAAGATAAGGTAAGATAAAATAAGTGAAACACTGAGGTATATTGGAAGGGACCATTGAGACAAAGGTGCAATATGTTATTAGGAGAAATCATCAGATGTATCCTAGAATACATTTCTTATTCTGCATTCCCAATTAAGTGATGTCTGAACTCTCATTTTCATGCGCAAAATCTGTTCCTAATAAGTACTTTGCCAAACTTATTAGGCTATTGCCTTAAAGAAGTAGAAATGAGTGGCCTCAATGTGTAACCACAAACCCATTGATCTGAAGCTCTCACATTTACAGATTGCATTGTAAGTCTGATGATGATTAGATGTTTTATGATTTTATTACTTACCAGTTTTTATAATTCCTAAAGGCTCTGTCTACAGCTGAAGGCGCCCTACTTTGGTTTTAATGTGGAATTGTGAATAAGCAGGTCAGATTATCTTCAAAGGCATACAAATTGAAATTGAATCTCTGAAGGCTCATCCAAAAGGGAAGAGATAGAGTGTAATATTTACTGCCTTCAAAAATATCATACTTTTGAACTTTTTGAAAATCATTATAATGAAATAAACTTTAGATACACCATTTGCCATGTGGAAGACAGAAAATGTTGTCAGAAATCACTTAGTAATTCAGTATTCAGAGGTCTCAGCAATAATCAACTATGTGATTAGAACAAGTTTGATTTTGAGTCTAGTTTTACTAACTGGATTTGGATAACTGGCTCTGATCCCCCTTCCCGCTGCCTCATGGAAGGGAGTCTACCTCCCAGATCTCATCCTGTGGCCAGAACTCTCATTTTTATCTGTTGAAAGGCTCTATAAAGTGACCCAGAGTCTCCTTTCAGATTCAGCTCACCATGCCCCTTTTAAATCTTTTCTCACTCCATTGGCTGCCAAACGTTGACCTATGTCATTGCCTGTATCCTGGAATATAGCATCCTACTGTCCTCAGGAACAAGTAAAGAATCCTCAACGTGGCCTAAAAAGGCCCTTCATAAGTTGGCACCTGCTTGGGTTGCCTCAACTTCCCACTTCCCTTCATGCTGCAGTCACCCTGAACGACTTTCCCCCTCCCACATTCTTAATGTTTTCTTTCCCTCTGTGTGGAATACTTTTTCCAGCATCTTCCTCTTCATCTCTCTGTCTGTCTCTGTGTGCCTCTCTGTCTCTGTCTCTGTCCTCTCTCTCTCTCTCTCTTTCTCTCTCTAACCCACACACATAAACACAAACATCCCTATCCTGGAAAACCCCCAGTCTCTTCAGGGTTCACATAAATATCTAGCAGCCCTCCTGGGCTGGTATGGCTGTCCTTCCACGCACGCCCTTCACTAGTTCTGGGGCCATGTACTTCTACCTTGGTCCTGTTTATCTTTCTGAATTATAACTGCCTTCCCTTTCCTGTTCTCTCTGGGAACTCTTTCCTCGCTGCTCCCTAAGCTAGCTGAGGTTAGGGACCAGGGCTATTCACCATGGTGTCCCTATCACGTACCCTAGTGTTGGCTACATAGCGATTTCTCAGTAAATATTTGTTGAATGAATGAGCAAACTGGAGCCAGTTTGTCCCAGCTCTCTCACACCATCTGAAAGGTGGCCCTGCTCCCACCAGACCACGGCCCCCTGCAGAAGACAGTCCCTCTTCCTGATTCTCCTACCCTGCCCCATTCCTTCAAGGTAAATCCTGCCATACTGGACCCTGTCCTGACCAGAATGAGGAGGTTCTCAGAAAGCAATGAAATGGGAAGAGTCTTCAGGAGCTAATAGAAATGTGGAAGCTGCCGGAATGGAGAACACCCTTTATTGGTGTCTTCATCATTTAAATCTCACTGCAATTGCAACAAAAATCTGGGACAGCTTTGTTATACTCTATCACCACATAATCTACATTTAGAACCTTGTATAACACACAAAGCACAGATTCCACCTATTTTTCCTAAATAGAAAGAACAAGTTATAGTTAAAGTTGAAATTATACTTCCGTTGCCGAAGCCTGTAGTGCAGTTTGCTGCTCCTTATGCCTCTTGTACTGTGTTAAGAGCTAGCACGACTTCAGGGCATATCTTGAAGCAGTGCTTTCACATTTCAATATTATTGCATATACATTCTTGCTTTCATTCAATGCTGATTAAAACCCAAGCACACACATCTAAATATTGACATAAGGCGCTGATTTCTCTTGTGAAGAAATATGAACTTGGAAGAATCCTAAAGTTTTAACATCCTTAAGTAGTTCCAGATTTCTTTGTCTAATTCTTTTTTTTTTTTTTTTTTTTTTTTGCGTTACACGGGCCTCTCACCGCTGTGGCCTCTCCCGTTGCGGAGCACAGGCTCTGGATGCGCAGGCTTAGCGGCCATGACCCACGGGCCCAGCCGCTCCACGGCATGCGGGATCCTCCCGGACCGGGGCACGAACCGGCATCCCCTGCATCGGCGTCCCCTGCATCGGCAGGCGGACTCTCAACCACTGCGCCACCACGGAAGCCCTCTTTGTCTAATTCTTAACTAAAAAAAATAGATTATTTCTTGTCAGTAAAGTTCGTCTGGTATGGATTAGCAGTCCTATAGTGCACTGCCTATTTCTTGAAATAGAAATGGAATTGATGCAGTAAAGTAGAATCGGAATGAAAATAGGTTATTTTTGTAGTTGTGCTTGATTCTTTACTAAGCTTTGGAATTTTTCCTGAGTGGTGAATTACTGATAAACTGATCTTGTTAGCTGCATTCCGTCATTTGCTGTGGAGAACACATTTCCATCTGGTTTTCAAAAGGAATCCTTTGAGATCTGCATGTGTGCATGAAATTTTATGCAAAGAAAAAAGTGTGTTTCCCTAGCCTTGGTCTTTTTTCATGTAAATTCACTCGGAAGTTCTTATCACTTCCTGTCCATTTCATCTCCGCCTCAACCTCAAGCATGTGCTTTCTCCTCTACCCTGCCAGCCATCAGCCTTCAACCTTCTAGTGGAAATTGGTATTCAAGGAATCTGAATACAGCTGATGAACAATTAAAACCTTGGAGATTTGTTATAAGAATTTATGGTCTCACATTTTACTGGATTTTTAAAGAATACTGAAATATCACTTTTTTCAATGAATATAAAAAGACTTCACATTCCTGCCAAGTTGCTAAATGCACCTCAGTTTTCATTTTATTGCGTTTTATTTTACTGTTTATTGGGGGAAATTTTTCCATTCATTTGGACTCAAACCTTGTAAGATTGTTAAATCTGCAAGCAAAATTATACAGAAAATGCAACCCTCAAGGCAGAGAAATTAGTAATAATGACAAGAAAAAGAATAACACTTTAAATTACCTACACTCAAATTCAAGAGGTAGGAGAATTGAACAGAAAGGATTTCTATTGATTTTGACATATTTTTTTATAACAGTATGGTGTTCATTTATGGAGCTATATAAATCTCATAAGGATAATTGAGGAGCACATGTAAACCTGCTCCCATGTCCCTTTTGGGTCTCTTCCCTCATGACTTATCCCAAATGTCAGGAAACAGCTGTCAGTCATGGGTGGCTGTGTTTAGCCACCTATTGTTTCTCACACTAACCAAACTCCCAGAAGCCCATCTCAGGTGGCCTTCACCAAAAGTAAGAAATGAGAGCCACGATCCTCTCTCATCAGGGATAATTAGGGTGACCTTCTCATGTTTGGGGAATTTTAAAATATATCTTAAAATATCAGAGTGAAAAATATTGGTCATCGTTTTCTCCTTTATAATTAAAACTGTAACCCAGACAAGGCAACCTTTAACGAGAGCATTTCTGCTCAGGAAAGGATATAGGAATATACCTCTGGAACTAAACCTTTTAAAACATCCTTGAATAATATCTGCATATGGCATTTCCTGAAGTCATTGAAATTTCCACATGTGTACTCAAGTATGGAGCAGTTTAGAATGAATTCTTTTATCAGGAACTTCCCTATTTTCCTTTGCCTATGGAACATTTTGTGCAACAAACATCATAACCCAGGAATGTATCTGTTTATTCAGCAGATGAAAGTGATAAATTTGCAGCGCCAAAAAAGAGAGGGGGAGAAAGCTAAGATTTGCATTTATACAAACAGGGTTTTATTATTGTCAAAATTGTTATTACTGTTTGTATAACTGCTCTTGTAAGCGGCTACATATTTCCTAATGTGAAAAAGCAAAAGGAACATAATTCATATTTCCCTTTTTTCCGACACTGCTTATTACTTATCCACCATTGGCAGTTAATACCCTGTTGATACTGTAACCAAGGAGAGCCACCCCTGAATGGAATTAAAGAGAATTAAATCAAGAATTTTTAAAAAAATATATGCTTTAATAATGTGTCAGCCTTATTAGGGGTAAAAGTGATTCTGCAAATATTTGAAACTTCAAGTTGAAAAACTATGATTCTTCTGGATTTCTTTGTATCTTTCTGCTTGGTCTTAAAAGAAAATACAACACCAAAAACATTCTGATTACAGATTTTCCTTTGATGTAAAGGAAAGTCAACCTGGAAAAGTTAAAATAGGTCCCATTGATGTTCATTCTTTACCAAATGCACCCTTCCCTTTATAGGGTACTTTCTTTAACAGGAGATTTGTCCTCATGCAGCCAAAGGATTATAATGTCGTCCAACAGTGTCTAAAATAACCCCATACTGAACATCATTCATTTCTTTATGTCCTTACATAAACAGAGTGATACAGGAAAGAGCAAGTACTTCATCAAAGGTGAGCTAAGTGGATCAACTAGAAAAGGGAAAATATGCATGTGCTTGGAAAACAGGCCTTTTTTTGTGTCCATTAGATTGCAATCTTAGCTGTAGAAATTGCCATGTATTTTATGAAATTTGGGCTATGGAGAGGAAACTTGAAAATGCAGTGCTGAGGTCATTTAATGTATTTCACCTGGACATTTTCACTAATCTGAGACTTGTTTTGGTTTTTTGTTTGTTTTTTTCCTCTCTACTCTCACAACTTTTGGAGATTTCGCTGTGGCAGATCATGGGGTAATTTACCCAAATGGAATTTGTGCTAGTACAAAAAGAGGGTTTTTTGCCTTTTAATGGCTGGTTAGTAGAGCACCCTTGTCTTGCATAGAAGCCTTTCTCCCCCTCTCTTTTTTGGCGCTGCAAATTTATCACTTTCATCTGCTGAATAAACAGATACATTCCTGGGTTATGATGTTTGTTGCACAAAACGTTCCATAGGCAAAGGAAAATAGGGAAGTTCCTGATAAAAGAATTCATTCTAAACTGCTCCATACTTGAGTACACATGTGGAAATTTCAATGACTTCAGGAAATGCCATATGCAGATATTATTCAAGGATGTTTTAAAAGGTTTAGTTCCAGAGGTATATTCCTATATCCTTTCCTGAGCAGAAATGCTCTCGTTAAAGGTTGCCTTGTCTGGGTTACAGTTTTAATTATAAAGGAGAAAACGATGACCAATATTTTTTACTCTGATATTTTAAGATCATTTTACCCACTGATTAAGGTGGCACTGAATACTTGCTCTCTCACCATGCCAGTATTTAAATGAGTTAATTTATTCAAATAATAAATACATACACAACATTCTGTGTGCATGGCAGATGAAGTGTTATAGGTACATTCAGAGCAAGGTATTAATCCTTAGCATGACTTGCATAGCATTGTACAGTAGGATGGCCAAGGAAATGAGGACCAAATAGGTCCACGGTTCTCACCCAGCTGTCGGTTTTGAGATGTGTAGTGTTGAGAAAGTCACTTAATTTCTCTAATCTTTGGTTTTGTAAAAGGACTAAAATAGATATGGTAGAGGGTCTCCAGTCCCCCAAACTTGCCTTCTACATTTGCTACCTTTTCTTTCTTTTTGGCAGTCTACCTCCCCGACCCTGTGAATTTTGACTAGCCAATAAACAGTTTTGGGGAAATACTTTTCAGATGGTTATGGGATTATATCAAAAAACCCCAGGGCAAGAGCCATGAGAACAGCAACAATAACCAACCTGAGTTTCTATCAACACTGAAAACTGCTGCCTAAGCCAAAACCAGGAGGACTTTTCTCTCTCCCAAAAGTCAGCAAACTGTATCGCTTTTGGGCCAAAGAACTGTCACCAGTTTTTGTACAACCTGGGGCCATTTACACCTTTAAATGGTTGAAAAAAATCCAAAGAAGAATATATTGTGACATATGAAAACTATACAGAATTCAAATTTCAGTATTCATAAATAAAGTTTGTGGGAACAGAGCCACACTTGTTCCTTTATGGATTGTCTGTGGCTGCTTTCAGGCTGCAATGGCAGAGTTGACTAGTTGCTACAAAGACCATATGGCTACAAAAAATATATTTACTATCTGGCCTTTTATAGAAAAAGTTTGCTGGCACCTACCCTACTCTATAAAAACCCTGACCCTACTCAGCCAGAAGCCACCTGACTGTCCCTGTGCTCCCTAATGCCCATCCCCTGACTGCAGTCTTACCATGTGAGTCAGTTAAATCATTCTCTTCTCAGAGTTACTGTACGGGTATTATAAGCATCGTGTATCTGCAAGAGGGTGTTAAAGTTTAGTAACATTATATAAAGCACGTGGGAGAATGTTTGGCACAGAGAGACAATGTTAGCTACTACTATTGTTTTTCTTATTTATTTATATGTATATTGATTTAGCAAATATATATTATGCTCTTATTATGTGTACTTGTCAGGGAACCATTAGGTCCTAAGAGATGGGAAGATAACTCTGACACATTCCCAAACCTCAAGGAGCTTATACTGTAAAACATATCTATTGAATAACAGTAAATGCGAAGTAGACTAGAGTCATAAAGACTTGCAGATAAAGTATGATGAGACTTAGAAGGCAAGAGGAGAGGAAAGGGGAAATCAGGGAAGGCTTCTGCAGAAGGCAGCATCTGAGCTGATCTTGTCCTTTCCTTTGCACAACCACTCCTGAGGTCGTAGTCTAACCCTTCTCATTACCAACAATCGCATCGCCTTCATAATCCTATTTTCAAGTATCGCATCCCCCACTACTACTTGTCTTTCCATCTTGCTCCCTTTATTACTCCAATTCGAGCAATGCCCAGGGACCTACAATCCATTGACCCCACCACCTTCTCACTGCCCTCACCCTATCACAGCTTTAATTCCCTCCTACCAGCTTAACTATGTGGCTCTTCATCAAACTTACTCCCTAGCTTATACCCTCAGTTCTATCAGTAACTAAATCCAGCTCTCTACCTATGCAGGGTCCCTTGCAGCCTAACATTTCTAGAGGAAAGCACACAACCATGCTGATGCTCCTTCATCATGATCTTTCAGTTCATGTTCTTTAACCACAAAGGGTCATTAGTGCTGCCCAGCAGCTGTGTTATATTTCCCTCGTCCATCCATCACCCTCTTTTCTTGAACGTCCACACATCCTCCTTATTGTCTCTCAACTGATCTTTGTCTTTCCTATTTTATTTCAAATATAGCGATCAGAAGAAAACTTCCAAAGAGTCCACCAAGAGAACTACCTGGCCCTAACCTCTGTGCCCACATTATTTGAGGTGAACCACCCATGCTCCCATCTGAGGCTGCCTTTCAGTCACTAGATCCCCTTCCCTTGTACTTACTCATGATCACTGCTCCACCAGTTTTCTCCTCTTCATCCTGTATCATCAAAATTGTCCTCCTCAACAAGATCATTCCCACAGTGTGCAAACCCGTTATTTCTCCAATCTTTAACTTTTTCTTTGCCCTACCTTCCCCTCCAGCTACACCCCAGTTTTTCTGCTCCCCTTTAGAGTAGAACTTCTCTAAACTGTCATCAGTATTCTGGCTCTGGTTCCTCTTCTCACGTCTCTTGGGCCGCCTCCCATCAGGCTTTCACCCTATTACTCCCTGAAACTGCTCTTTCAGGGTCACCAGTAACTTCATGTTGCACATACAGTGATTAATTCTTATTCTTCATCCAACTTGATGTTTTGGTATTGGACACAGTTAATGACTCTACTTTTCTTTGAAACGCTTTTTGTTTGCACTTGGCTTTCAGAAGACTATACTCTCCTAAACTTCCACATTCCTCACTGACCCCTCTTTCTCAGGGTCTTGCTTATTCCTCCTCATGTCCTTAACTTGGAGTTCCACAAGGTCAGATATCAGTCCCCTTCTCTTTTCTATTTTTATTCCTTCAATGATTGAATGCATTCTTATGGCTTTAAATACCATCAGTAGCCTTATAATTCCCACCCAGGCCTCACCCTGGAGCTTCAGACTCAGATACAGCAGGTTAAATCACTTAGATTCTAATAAACATCTCAAATTTAAAGATCCAAAACCAATCCTGATTTTCCTGTTAATTCTCTTCCATAATTTTTTACCATCTCAGTAGAGGGCAGTGCCATTCTTCCCATTGCTCAGGACAGAGCTTCTTTCTGTTATATGTCACATCTAATCCATCAGGATTATCTGGTGACTCACCTTCAAAATACGTCTAATTGCATCCCACCTTCTCCACCATGATTACACTTGTTCTTGCCATGATATTCTCTCACTTGCATTATTTCAATCTCCTTTCCTTTGTCTTTGTTTCCTTAGAGTTAATTCTCACCACAGCAGCCAGAGTGATTGCTAGAAAACTTGACTTTGATCTTGTCACTATTCTCTACTCAGAATCCCCCAATGGCTGGCCATTTTTCCTGCAAGGTGTCTGTCCCTCCCTCCCCCTCTCCTGGTATGTCTCTGAATATATCTTTGGCTACTATTAGTTCACTCCACTCTAGTCACACAGTGGCCACCTTGCAAGTCCTACAATACACCAGACATATGAACATTTCAAGGCTTTTGTACATGCTGTTCCCTGTACCTGGAATATTCTTTCCACTGATATCTACATGCCTTAGTTCTTCACCTCATTTAGCTCATTGATCTAATATCACCTCAGTAATTACAGTGTCCTATGCATGCTCCCAGAAAGGAAGGAGTTTGCAGAGGAGTCCCAGAGGTCCCTATGGATCCTTGGCTGAGGGCTTAAAAGCAGTCATGACAAGGTTTGAAGGGGAGATGTTTCAGAGTTAAGTCTTGCCCAGTGAGAAGGGATTGAGAAACACCTCAAGCTTTCCATAGGTCTTCCCTGAAAGCGTAAACCAAGCCTACATAATGTCAAAGTGATCAGCGAATAATTTAACTGCCTACTAGAATAAAATCAACATACCTCAGAAGGAGAAAACAGACTCCAGAACTTGTACAGTATATCATGCACCACATTCAGTGTTCAACCAAAATTACTATATGTGTAAAGAAACAGGAAAATGTAGCCCATAGTAAAGAAGAAAGGATTCAATAGAAACTAACTCCTAGATGACCCAGATGTAGGACTTAACAAAGACTTTAAAGAACCTGTAATATGTTCAAATAATTAAAGAAAAATATATTCAGAGAAGTGTAGCATTAGGATGTGCTCCAGGTATGGTTGATTCAGTGGCTCACCAGTATCATCCATTGTCCATCTAACACTCTGCCATCTTCTGCTTTTTTAATATGTTGAGGACATATTTATAGGCTGCCAGGAAAGATGGGAGATTTGAGAGAAAGAGAGCTGGAGCAAGATCTTCCTGTAGGCAGGTGAGAATCAGATGGAGATTGCAAAGTGTAGAATTTATTTTAGGAAGTTGAGAGAATTCTTCCTCTGAGGTGGGAGAGAAGAATAAAATAAATGAAGATTTATTTTATGATAAATATTCAGTTTAAGTCAGAAAGACTAATTGGGACCCCATGTTGAATGGATTCAGTCAGCCCTGTTATATAGGGGGCAAGATTATGTGCAGAGAGTTAGGGGGAAAATTTAGTGAAACTAAAAAAAATTTAGAATATACTGTAGGGGAAGAGATAATAAATCAGCAATATGTAAACTAAATTTTTGCTTTAATTTGAAGTCATAATTGGTTTTTAAAATGTAAAGTGCATATGTATTAAATTTAAGCTTCTCTAAGACCTGGATTCATTATATTTATAATTTAGATTTTCTGTTCATCCAGGACTAGGAGATTATATTAAGAGCTATCAAGGTCAGGAAGCAGGCGTGGTGAGATGAGCCTCACGGTCAACTGAGTATCAGACTACACGCCAGAACTAAGTAGGACAAATAAGTAAGGACAACTGGTAGCCAGATTTTAATTACCATAAAGAAGAACTTTCTAACAATTAGATCTGTTGAAGTAGGCTTTCTCGTATCATTAGTTAATAGAAATATTCAAACAAAGGATAAACATCATGTCTTTGTGATACCTTAGGGGAAATTTCTATCAGGAGTTGTATTGAGTGATGACCTCTAAGATTCCCTTCTGGTTCTAAGACTCTAGAATAAGAATCTAATACTAAACTGTTATAATAAGGCTACTTGGAGCTTTTTTCTTTAAATACAGGACCTGAACCAAAATATACTGATTTAATTTTTTCGGTTCCCACTTTCTTTGTGATCATTGTTAATTATTAAACCCATTATTAGTGATCTAGCTGAAATGTTATTTGTATGGTTTCTTGACTTCATATCTAGGGATAAAATTGTATGATAGAATCATAGACTTAAAATTTTAGAGCTATCATAAAAAGAAATGAAACTGAGCTGTTTGTAATGAGGTGGATAGACCTAGAGTCTGTCATACAGAGTGAAGTAAGTCAGAAAGAGAAAGACAAATACCGTATGCTAACACATATATATGGAATTTAAGAAAAAAAAATGTCATGAAGAATTTAGGGGTAAAACAGGAATAGAGACACAGACCTACTGGGGGTGGGCTTGGGGATATGGGGGGGGCTGTGACGGGGTGGGGGAGAGGCATGGACGTGTATACACTGCCGGGCGTGGGGTGGATGGTTGGTGGGGGGTGGCCGCGTTGCGCGGGGGGATCGGCTCGGTGCTTTGTGGCTGCCTGGAGGGGTGGGATGGGGAGGGTGGGAGGGAGGGAGACGCAGGAGGGAGGGGATGTGGGAACAGATGTATATGTATGACTGATTCACTTTGTTGTAAAGCAGAGACTAATAAAAAAAAAAATTTTAGAGCTGGAGTAAGCCTTAAAAGTAACACAGACTTCAACATTTTGCAGGAAGAGAAACTAAGGTCCAGAGAGGCCAAGTGAGTTGTCCAAGCTCACGGGGTGTAGAACTTCCTTGGACCCCCTTCCAGAGCTGTCTACTATACAGTGGCCTCTTGCCTGTTTAAATTAATTTAAATGACTATTTCTGCAGCATTTTTGTTTCAAATATCTAATTTATTTCAGTACAGGTGGAACATGTTCAGTGATCAGGAGCATGCATCAAATTGAACCAGTATGAAATTTTATAATGCAGTCTAAAACTGCAATTTATTTTAGCAGTTTCTTCTTAACACAAAGTCAAAGATTTTAAAACAGACTTTTGAAAAAAAAAGTTTCTTCTTATATTTTCACTGAGAAGGAAATCAATAGAATCATAGTGCTTTCAAATAATGGTGTAGATAGAATGTTTTCATTTGCAATAGACTAATTAAATTACTGATTTTATCATTATAACTTGGCTTCTATTAGCAAACTTGGCACAGTCTGCCACATTAAGCTGCATTTGAGAAGTGCATCTTCTTTTTTCTGGTTTATTAATTTGGAATACAAGAATCCGCAGCCTTATGTCAACTTTTCCTGACAATCATCTGCAGACCACAGTGGTGCCAGACGGCTGTGGTGCCACCATGCAAATCTGATTAGAACTCAAAAACTAAACAGTATCTAGCCATGCTAGATCAATATTAGAACTGGAAGGGGCAATTTGAGCATTAGCGCAGTTTTCTACCTCCCTCGACTGACCATGGAGGCACAGATGATGGCCAAAAGTGACTGATTGCTGGGTAAATATTAAGTCCATTATCAAGCCAGTAAAAGGTTATATGACAATCTGTGAGTCACTCTAGCCCTCTGGGTCTTGGTTTTATCATCTGTAAACTGAGGGCATTGGACTCTATGATCTCCAAGGATCTTCCAGCCTAAAATTATATTAATGAACCTGCAATAGCCCCTGGGGTATACTGATAGCCCGAAATTATATGGGCAGCCGCCAAACAGCACACATAGCTAAATGGACTCTTGTATATTTCATTATTATTTAATCTTCTTTCTAAGGTTTCCAGCCTTGCTCCAATCTCTGGAGAAAATTGAGTATGTTGGGAATAAGCTCAGGATGCCATATGCCATATGGGACTGAAGGAGAATATGGCTGTTAGTTTCTAAATACACTGAGTGCAGTGGTTCTTCAAATTTTGTGGCTTAACCCTTTGGGAATTTGATAAAAATTATAAACTGTCCCTTCCCAGAAATCACACAACCACTCAAATTTCGCTTTAATTTCAGAATGCTCATGTACCTCTTAGAGCCATCTCTGTCCCCTTTGAAATGTCTTTGTTTTGGCGGGTGGTACGTATATGTTGGGTTTTTCATAGCAGTATCACGATGTGATTAGAAAGAGCGTGAGCTTTGGGATTAGACCTTAGAGCTTTGTTGCACAGAGTTCTGAGATATTAGGTAAGTTGGTTAATCACTGTGAGTTTATTTTCACCCATCAAACAAGAAGATAGGGCTTCCCTGGTGGCACAGTGGTTGAGAGTCCGCTTGCCGATGCAGGGAACACGGGTTCGTGCCCCGGTCTGGGAGGATCCCACATGCCGCGGAGCAGCTGGGCCCGTGAGCCATGGCCGCTGAGCCTGTGCGTCCGGAGCCTGTGCTCCGCAACGGGAGAGGCCACAACAGTGAGAGGCCCGTGTACCACACAAAAAAAAAAAAACCCAAGAAGGTAACTCTTTCCTTACAGAATTTGGGTTATATGAGGTAATAATAATATTGCCCGACACCATGCTTGATACATCAACAAATCTATTTCCCGCTTCCTTTCAAAAATGCGGCTGGTTTATACTTTCGGTGAAAGTTTTAGAAGAGCAACTAATGAAATTTTAGAATCATAAATTGTTAAGTGTTGAAAGGTAGTGATCTAATAGCCCATAAAATTCTTAACTCTTAGACCGTAAGTTCTGCAACTTGAGATACTGGAGAACTGGAGTGAGGCCTGCGGGGCATCTTCAGAGTCCCACCACTTCCTCTTTGGCATATTCAGTAACCTTCTGTGGTCAGGTCTCTCTCTGGTGTGGGGCTTCATCCAGACCACACAATGCCTTGGGCACCAGCTTGGTCTCTCTTACTCATTAAAACCCATCTACCCCGTAGTTTCCACCCTTATGCCTTACTCCCTCCTCAGCTTATTTTAAGTTAAAATTGAGTTAAATTGTTAACAGTGGATAATAAAATATTTCTTACCACACCTCCAACTTTTTAACTGATGCCTTCAGTACTTGTTGCCCAAAGAAATGACTAATTGCATAATAATGGCTCAATTCCTCATTTCTGGATGGTTGCTTGACAAGCAACTACCTGTGGGTGTCTTGTAGTTTATACTTTGGGAAATGGAAGATGAGACTTGGTCAGAGCAGAATTCATACTGTTTCAGACATGTCTCTTCCTGTAGTTGGGTTAGGATGAAAAGTTTTAAAGAAGCAGTTTTAACTGCTGTTTATAAAAATATTAGGGAAGTGCTCAGGGAATGTGTACTGTTTCCATCCTTCCTATTTATGTTCTATTCCTCTAAGTCATGAGAATGAGTAGCAGTGGCAGAGAGAAACTGAGGCAGATCTGATTAAGCTTCCCTCTTATCCTTTTATCCATTAGTACTTCTTTTTTTTTTTTTTTTTTTTTGCGGTACACGGGCCTCTCACTGTTGTGGCCTCTCCCGTTGCGGAGCACAGGCTCCGGACGCGCAGGCTCAGCAGCCATGGCTCACGGGCCCAGCCGCTCTGCGGCATGTGGGATCTTCCCGGACCGGGGCACGAACCCGTGTCCCCTGCATCGGCAGGCGGACTCTCAACTACTGCGCCACTAGGGAAGCCCCATTAGTACTTTTTATTCCAACAATAAGAATACATTCTATGTCAGATCCTCCCTTAGAGAGTTGAGAGAGCCTACACCCCTGGATGGTGGAGGAGTGGGAAGCTGCACATATGGTGGTATTGAACGCTCCCTGAGGACTCGGGCTCTGGTATGAGTGTCTGCACCACACAGCACACAAGGTCAAAGAACCAGGAGAGAGAGGTTCCCTGGACCAAACATAGTGACTATGATTGAGGGAAGTGGACATTCATGATTGATTGTCTGGTAGAAAGCTCAGGACCTATATGAGGTATACAAACTTAATGTTCTATGTCTGTACCCAGGAACAGATGACAAAGTTTTATACATTGATTTTTTTTCCCTCTCTATTCCTTAATTGTGTTCATAGAGACTTGTATCATGAGAACTAGAGGAAGGGTGGGCAGCAACACAAATTTTCCCAGGGAAGATGTCCAGGAAAGCCACATTTTCTGAAAGCAGTGACCTGGAACTTGTGAAAGAGTATACTGATGTGGATAGTGTACAAAAAAGAAATTGCATGTTCTGTCTGGCTTCTGTTCATCATGGCTCTGTCTCCCAGGCCCTCCGGCAGTCTAAGGTCCAATGGTAGCTTGGCCTAATTGGCTGTTTGGTTAGTCCAGCCTGTTCCCTGGATCTAGCAAGTCACTCCTTTGACCAAACCCCTGCCTTATAAAAAATAAATAAAGAAGTAAATAGCCCAGTCCAGAAGCTAGAAGTACATCTGCTACCCTGATTCTAGGAAGAGGGACTCTCCCTTGTCTTCTCTGAATCTGAATCTCTGATCTGTCCTCTGGGATCTGGTGTCTGCTTCACCATCCCTCATCTCAAGGCCCAGAGCCCCACCCTGAAGCCAGGGCAAATGGACACTCTTCTCAATATTCTGCACAGTAGCTGGATTTTTAATTGCAAAAATAACTTCATCATACTGACTCATTTTTATAACTTCCATTTTTTATAATATTAAATTATCTACCAATAAATCTTCAGTTACTTTATGTTTTTTCATGCTTCTTGAAAGACCAGTTCATTCTGTGTCACATTTGCCATGTCTGAGATTTTTTGTCAAGACACATGTGACTGTGCTTTGATCTGAGGCTGGCATTTTTGTTTAGAGGCAAGACAAGGAAGATGCAGTAAAAAGTGGGAGCCCCTGTTCTCTGCAGACATGAGAATAACAGGTACCAAAAAGTGTATCTAATAGACAACTAGACATACTTTTTACAATTGAAACGGGATTTTTCCCTAGTATATTTGAACTAATATTTGAGTACTGGGCGTGGACAAGAAGCTTAGCTTGGCTACTTCAGTTATTTCAAATACAGATGTTTTGTGTATCCTTTTGATACTTTTGATCAACAAAAATTGGAGCAAACATTTCTTTGAAAAAAAGCTGGTGCTTATCACCTATCTTAAAAGGTTCTTGGTGACATGTCTGTGATGCAGAAAAATAGTGACACGAATACTGGCAAATTATGGTTCTCAAACCTGCATGATAAGTATTAATGTTGTTTTCTATTCCTCATAATTTGATGCATTTCTGAGAATTTTTAAAAAAGAAACCCACACATTGCATTTAAAAATGGAAAATGACAATCGGTAATTGTTTTTCTTGCTTCTCTCATGATGAGACTTGACTTATATATACTTAACTAATGCTTCTCCATTTAACTTAAAAGTGAGAAGAGAGATATTTGACTCCATTTATTTTCAAAAACCAATTTTTAAACTTTTGTAAGTTCAAATTCTTGTGAAATGCTCCCTAATTTTTAAACCATATCTCCGAATTCAAGCATTTTTCCTTTAGGCAAATTTAGGGCATCAACAAACATGAGAGAAGGGATATTTCAGGCAAGTAAACTCACTGATACCCAGAGATTAAACTACTTGCTTTCCCTACAGACAGTGCTGATGCCACCCACCTCTGAGCTGGCTTTCTGCCTTTGAGACTAACAACCTGAGCAATAAGGCAGAGCCTAAAGACCCAGTAAAACTGGTCTCCCCTGTAACCCATCCTCAAGGTAAATATCAGAAAGTTTCCAGTGTACTTTAGAAACTACCAGATAAGAATACTCATTTTAAATTTTGTTAAGGCAGGATTAAGGCAGGATACCAATAGGTAGTCTTTCTCCTCATTGGGCCCAACACAATATCAACATTGTCAGTCCTGTTATGTTTTCCTACCCAGCTCTCTTTTTTCGTTCTCCATGACAATATCAAACCTTCACTCACCTCCAACCATCACATCACAAACATTATTTCTCAACCCTATCTAAATGGAACACCTTGCTTCTTTCTTCAAAAAGAAAATCAAATCTCCTTTATTTTCAACCCTTTCCCCTATAATGATTCCTTCAAATTAGCAATGAAATATGGCAAAGCCTTGCATATGAGTGGGAGGGAGAAGAAGTAGGATATGACAAGGGTTTCTGGATATGACAGCTGGTAGTTGACAAGGTCATTAACTGACAGAACAGAAGATAGAAAGCAAATCTTAAAGTGAGAGTGATGAGTTCAGATTGGGTTTCTTGAGTTTTAGGTACCTGTGAGACATTTGGGTGAAGGTGTCTCTCAAGCAATTGGATACAAAGTGTGTTTGCTGAGATTGGAACTAGGTTGCAAGGTGGGTGCCATTGACATATAAATTATATTTTATCCATAAGACTAAAAGAGATCACCTAGGGACACATGTAGAATGAGAAGAAAAATGAACCAGAGATGGAATCCTGAAATGCACCAAGAATGGGTGGGCAAAGAAGAGATGCCCCCCGCAAAAGGTTAGAACATACACTCAGAAAGGACAGAAGAGAACCAGAAGAGAGGGGTGTCATGAAAGACAAGGAGTAGAGGGAATAAGTAGACAATGGTGTTAACTATATCTAATAAGAGGAGAATTGAAAACTGGTCATGAGATTTGGTCTGAAGGGCATTGGTGACATTGACCAGAGAGATCCAGAAGAGTCAGTCCTTTGCTAGAACCAATTGACTCTTGATTTCTTAAAAAATTATCTCCTTGGGTTTTCCTATCATTCTCCTGCAATGTAGCTGCTCCTCTACTGGATCATTTCCATCAAAGTAAGCTAATATATCCATACTTGACCCAGACCTTCCTCCAGCAACTACCCAATCTTTCCGCTCCACTCTCACAGCCAAGCTGCTTGAAAGGAGCGTTTATGCATGCTACATCTGCCATTCAGAATCCATTTCACTCATTAACCCACTCCAGGTTGGCTTCTGCACCATTACCACCCCCACTTTCTAGTAGAACTGCTTTGATATTAAGATACCCAGTGACCTCCAGGCAGCCAAACCCCATGGACACTTTTTAGGCCTCTCAACAGAATTACACATCATCCACCCCTTTCTCCATTTTCATACATTCTCTTCTCTTGTTGTAACACCATATCCTTTTGGCATTCTTTCTACCTTATGTAAACAGTTTTTGCTTTGTATCCTTTGCTGACTTATCTTCTTCTACCCAACTTCTCAATGAGACATTTTTCCTGGGTTTTGTCCTAGACCCATTTCTCTTGTGTTCCGAACTCTCCCCATAGGTGACCACACCTGTTACTGGATTTGAAATGCCTCCCATAGGCTGTAACTGTCAGGTTTACAACACCAACCCAAGCTTTTCAGTGAATATCTGATACACACATACATACTGAATGGAATGAACATGAAAAACTCTTTGAGATCTGTAGTAAAAAAAAAAAAAAGAAGAAAAAAGAAAGAAATACCACATTAGGAAACTGAGAGGACAGGAAAGATGAAAATGGGCAATAAGCACATGAAAATATGTTTAGCCTCGCTAGTAATAAAAATATCAAGTTAAAACAATTCCATTGGGCAATATGAAGATGAATTATAATATTTATTACAATGAGTAAGCTTGAGAAATGGACATTTTCATATAACATTGGTGGGAGAATAATATGGTACATTAGAAGTACGGTTTATAAGTATATATCAAAATGCAGATTATGCATGCCTTTTGATACATTACTACTTCCAGAAAGGCATCCTGAAATCTGTAATTGCATGATATGCAGACAATGGTTTTAGGGTTTTTAGAGTTTATAAAAGCAAAGGTTCAGAAGCAATCTAAATGTCAATCAATAAGGAATGAGTTAAATAATTTATGTATTATCTATATATGACGCTATCATACATGTAATAATGTGGCTCTATTTTTATTTATAGAACAAAAGCAATACTATATTAAGTAAAAAAGCAGTTTTCAAAATAATATTCATATTATGATCCTCTAAAAAAATATTTGTTTAGACATGCCTAGAAAATAGTCTGGAAAGAGACCCAATACAAGGTTGATAGTGAGTCTTTTTGGGCTATGCTATTATAAGAACACTTTATATTTTTCTTTATACTTCATGTATTTCAGATTCTTTCACTATACCATGTTATTAGCTTTTACCTCCTTAATTATAAAAAATCTCTTTCCTTACAAATGAATATGGGTGTTACTTTTCTGTTCTTAATTACTGTTTTTTAAAAATTATACCTCAATAGCTTTATAAAATTGTGAGATATTTAAAGTGTATAGTGTGATGTTTTGATATACGTATGCATTGTGAAAGGATATCCCCCCATCTATTTAATTAGTATACCCATCATCTCACATAGTCATCTCTTTGCAGGGGGAGTGGGAAGATTTAAGTTCTACTCTATTAGCAAATTTCAATTATACAATACAGTGTTATCAACTATAGTCACCATGTTTTATATTAGATCCTCAGACCGTATTCATCTTATAGGGGAAAGTTTGTACCCTTTTACAACCTCTCCTTATTTCCCCCACCCCCAAGCCCCTAGTAGTAGAGTTTTCTACTCTCTGTTTCTGTAAGTTTGACATTTTTTAAAGATTCCACGTATAATGCCACGCAATATTTGTCTTTGTCTGGCTTATTTCACTTAGTTAATTACTGTTGACACTTGATGGCAATGGGATGGGGGATGAATGTCTCTCCATATCCATTTTCTCTTGTGACCAATTTTGAAAGGAGACTAGGGAGGCTGAACCCCACACTCCCTTCGTCCTTCCCTGGAGAGGTCAGGGTGCTGCTGACATTGTCATCTGTAAATACTTTTATGGACCACCTGCACACAACCTCATTTTCAGACTTTATCAGCAAGATTTTTGCTTTTCTTTTTCAGTTAGAAACTAGCCATAGAAAGTTTAAAAAGGGAATGAGATTCCATCTAAAACAAGGTTGGCAGAAAACTACCTGAAAATAACAAATTTCAAAGCTTTGAAGATTAGGAGACATGTTAGAAGTTCAAATAGCTTTTTTCTTATCTGGAGAATTGGATAATTCACTGTTTAACTAGCTAAGAAGAATTTTTTTAAACCAAATTTAATGAGGAAAGATAGTATATAAGAGTTGAAAGCATATTGAAAATCTTTTTTTTCCAAGTCTTTTTATCTGTTTATGAATATTAAGATGGAGGTTATAATTGTCTGAATGAAAGTGGTTAATAAAGATCTTGAAGTATTTTACTAAAAAGTATGTCTGACAGGCCCAGAGTCCTGAAAGAAAATTATAATTTAATTATTAAAGGCTTGTCTACTAGAAAAAAAAGTTTCATTTTTTGAGTATTTTGTAAAAATCTCAGTCAGCTGGAGTCCAACAGAGATAGCCATCCCTCCACCCCTTGTTTCCAGACCTACACTGATGATAATTAAAAGAAAGCAAACTTATATAGGGAATTTACTGGAAACAACAGCAACCTGATACTATTATATGTTTATTTAGATCTCCTACAATGTCTATATTTTCAAGACTACTACTACTAATATTTTGGTTTTATTCATAGGGAGAGCAAAATCTTCAATTATCAAAGAAAGATTCATTTATATTTAGTATATTTCTAAGGGAACAAGATATTTTTGATAGCATTTCTTCAATAAAAACTTATTCAACAAGAAGAGATCCTGAATCACTATCAATTAACCTGAGAATATAATAGTTCATAGTCTCTCATGCAGTTTAAGTAGTTGAGTTTCTACATTCCTTTGACTTTTATCTTTATTGTTAAGTAACATTGCTGTTTTGCTATTTCAGTCATTTTAAGGTTAGATATATATAATATTGTGAAAATTTTAATATATTTGCAATATTTTAAATTCTTTTCATTTTAAAAGCGAGAGGAAGTATGTTGGTACAACTTAATCAAAAATACATGTTACAAAACATTTTTAAAAGACATGACAGTCTTATTTAGATACGAGACAGAATAGAGTCTTAGAAAAGAGTATTATAGTTTGATTCGTGGATTACATCTCACAGAAAGATTCTTTAGGTGATCTGTGGTCTAATTATTAATAGAAGTAATCTGAAAAATAGGATGGTGCAAAATAGAGAAATTTTACTGCTTTGGCTTCTTATAGAAATCTGTAATGCACGATACCCACATAATGGAATTTCATTGAAAACAATACCCATTTTTCTGTTAATAGTAGAGAAATTGTGTAAAGAAGGGGTTACTGAGAAGAGAGTGTCCAGTAAACAGTAAGTTCCATGAGGACAGAAACTTTCTCATTTTAGCATCATGCCTGTACTGAGGTCCTCGTAACTACATGTCAGATGAGTGAATACGGAGGCAGAAACACTCTCTTGCCAGGTTTTGACAAAGATGGGCACATTGGGAAGGGGGAGGGGGAAGTTTGGTCCTGCTTGAGTGTTCCAAAAGGTAAGTGTTGGAAGACATATCTAATGTAAGTGTATTAATAGATACTGAGCATTTGCATTTATGATTTAGCAATAGAATATACTTTAAATAGATTTGGAAAAAATGTTGTTAAGTAGGACATACATGTATTTCCTCCATGCTGTGTTTATAGTATAAAAATTATCAAATTCTACTTCCCTCTTCTCTCTTTCTTTCTCTGCAAGTTATTACAAAGGGCAACTTCAGACCTGTTCATATTGACTGATTATTGCCACTCTCTTTAATACTGAGACCATACTTACAGAAAAAATAGAAGCATATACTCAACCAGCTTCCCTGTCAACCATTTAAAATTACTTTCCTGTCTGCCCGTCAACTAGAGATGCTCACTCTTCTGCCCATGGTTAATCCTTCAACTTGTATGATTGTACCTGGTCTCTGAACTTCCTGTGACAGCATCCCATCAGTTAGTCGCCTCTCCTTTATCTATAGTTGTTCCTTCTCAACAATCTCCTTTCTCCTACCCAATAACTAAGCTTTTCCATCCTAAAAAATAGCCTTCCCTCAATCTTGTTTTTGACTAACTATACTGCCCTATCTGTCCCTCATTCCATTTACTGCCCAAATTCTTAAATAAGAGTCCACACTGTTACACACTTCTCCTCTTCCCAGGCAGTATCCAAAGCCCTGAACTCTAGCTTCCGCCCCCACCGCTCAACTGAACTGCTCAGGTCGCTACGGTCACTATCATTATCATCATCATAACAATGGCTGTGCAGCTTCTTTTGCTCCCCTCAAATCCATCTCACACACTGCCTCCAGAGTGAACAATCTAAAACACTAATGTGATTACATCCCCAGGCCAACCCACCAGCTAGCACAGAGCATGGCTCAGAGTACGTTTTTACCTCTTAGATTAAAATAATCTAGAGTCTTATCACTTAGATTACGCTAAACTCTGGAAAAGACAGTAATGGCTATAACTGCTGAAATACTATGATCTTTTCTCTATATCTGCTAAACAACCTTACACATTCTAGTTAAAATATCCTGACTTTTCTATTAAAACACTGCTAGTACCTTTTAATATCTCGTTAGGGATAGAGTATCTTTAAGCTAGTATCTTACTATTGAATGAACAACTTGAAAGAGTTTTAAGAAAAAGCCTTAAAATTATAATTATCTTAGGCATATTTCTTATAAGTAAACACAGTAGAAGAATTTTAATCATTTCATAATTTTTACACAGTAATTTTTATAATATTTATCTCTGAGAAAATGTGTGTTAAACATTAGTTTCAAAAGACCTAAAACATTCATAAATTTTTCATTACCTACATTAATTGAAATTGTATATAGTCTGACATATTTGAATAGATGATATTAAGTTTGTGGCTAAATAATACTCAACTTTGCAATTTCCTCTGATTTTTTAATGATAAAAAACATTGTGATATTAAAGTTATTTAAGTTCTTAGTATAAAAATACAACCAACACACATGTTAGTTTTTTTTGTTACATGACCTGTCATAGTTTACCTATATGAGATGCTTTGGACATGTTAATTAGGCTGTGTTCTTAACTGTGTAATAAACAGCTCAACTTGTTGACAACTTATTTTTGTATTTTTATCTTGAGGTATCACTAGCAAAAGTGAAATCTAAATAAGAAATTCCACTTTTAAAAAGTGAAAACAATTTATTAATAGAATTTTATTGCCATCAGTTGCTTTTTATTAAATAGGAATTTTTGCTTGCTTTTTGAGATGTTTGGAGAAGCATGTGCATTGCAGATTGATGCTCTAAATCATCGCTCAGACATATATCTATGTCTGTATCTATATCTGTTCTGTATCTTATCTAGATCTATATCTATGTGTTAAGGGATTCCAGCAAAAAATGTCTAGAAATCTTAGTAATATCCTTTCCAATAAATAAAGATAATCACACTGAGGTAGCACATTGATGTTTTTTAATTAATTTTTATCAGAGTATAGTTGCTTTACAATGTTGTATTAGTTTCTGCTGTACAGAAAAGTGAATCAGCTATACATATACATATATCCCCTCTTTTTTGGATTTCCTTCCCATTTAGGTCACCACAGAGCATTGAGTAGAGTTCCCTGTGCCATACAGTAGGTTCTCATTAGTTATCTATTTTATACATAATATCAATAGTGTATATATGTCAATCCCAATCTCCCAGTTCATCCCACCCCCCGCTTCCCCCTTGGTATACACTCCTTTGTTGTCTATGTCAGTGTCTCTATTTCTGCTTTGCAGGTAAGATCATCTATACCATTTTTCTAGATATCACATATATGCGTTAATAAAAGACATTTGTTTTTCTCTTTCTGACTTACTTCATCCTGTATGACAGTCTCTAGGTACAAGCACAGTGATTTTTTAACTTGATTGTTTAGCAGCTTAACCACTAAAGTGCTATCTTGGTAGAAGAACCACTTAGCCGTAGAAGAGTACCCATTTCACAGTGTGTGGTACACGTCTTCTCCCTTACTTAACAGGACAAGTCAGTCAACAGATTTTAATTGCATTTCTGCCATGTGCCAAACAACAATCTGTGGAGACACAAAACACTGAGACACACAGTCCTGCCTTGTATAATTATAATCTAGGAGGGGAGACATGATGCATATTCATAAAAAGCTGTTACCATGATGTCACGTGAGTGTTAAAGAATTATATAAATAGTTATTAAATTTAGTATATAGAAATAGAGATTGATGGAAAGGCAATGATATCGTAAATTATAAACACAAAAACTTTTTCTCCAAAATCCTCTGTGAAATGATTAATTGCTCATGTTTTTACTGGCTACAATAATGATTCCTAATCATTATTGATTACTAATTGGTTAATAACATGTAATAGTTCAGCTACAAAGGGTATTGGGTAGGATCTAAGAAAACTGAGGCTAATCTGAAGGTTCAGATCAATAATAACAATAAAAAATAATAATATTAATAGCTAACATTAACCTAACTACTGGCCAGACAGTGTGATGTGGCCTATGCATGGAGTGTAAAATAAGAAAATACTTTTACTATCTCCGGACGAGAATCTAAGCTATGAAGGCTTTCCTTGTACAAAGCCTTGCTCTAAGTATTTGTTTCCCACATCATCTCTACTTCAGAACCCATGTCTTACTAGCTTTATTGTCTCTATAATTTTAAATAATCAGAAGCTGGCAATTCAGTTGGAGTCAAAGAACCCTATCAAATGGAAGTCAACCTTGGTAAAACAGATTAGAGCTAAGAACATCAAAACTGGGGACACCAGGCAGTTAGAGGAATGTAGCAAGAGGTCAGGACAGCCAGCAGTTTTTTAACTGGGGGGAAATTGCCTACCAACAAGGATTGAGAGCTAGGGCAAGGAGACTGGGCAAAAAGGGCTTCAATTAGGGAAGAGGCACTGCCAAGGGGTGCCCTGTCCCCAGGTGTCCCCCCACTGCTAAAGCCTAAGGACAAGACACTCAGCTTATCACCATGCCCAGGGCCATAGCTGCAATGCCTTCCTCATCTTCCCTTCTGGCCTTGCATCTCCTCCATCCCCCGAAGTCTTACACAGCATTGGTCTGCCCTGCTAGTGTTTGTCACCATGCTGCTGATGGTGTGGAGTTAGTACTATAAATGGGAACTTTTTAAAAAAATCTAAATTCAAATTTCTGTGAGAACTGGTTGGTACACAGAATCCCATCAGGGAATCCTGAGTCTTCAAGATCTGAAACAGGAGCCGAATCTTCATGTACTTTCCCCAGGGTCAAATCAACTCTCCAAAGGAGGGCACATGTGGATGAAGGAAGTCACCCCAGGCGCCATCTTTTATTTGTGAGTAAGGAAAGGCTGTTGGACGCCTCTGCATTTTGTGGCTCAGTTGTTAAATTTATTGGAAGATGGATTCAAGAACGTTTATATTTGGATTTGACGTCTATAATAACTTATTAAAAAGAGACCCATATATAAGATATATACACATAAAGGGATTAAAGACAGGCACAGGGTATGGACAAAAGTTACTGAGTATCCAGGGCCTTGATAACAAAAATACAGGATTGCCTCAACTGGGGTATTTCTATAAGTTTCCTGTTAGTTTTAATAAAATCCTGAGTTTTGTTTAGCTTGTTACCTGATAGTAGTAGAGATGTACAAGCCAGACTGTGAACCCCAACTGCCTGGGTTGAAATCCTGCCTCTGTTCCATCTCAGCTATGACTTTGGGTAAGTCACTTCAGCTCTTTGAGCCGTGGGGTCCTCATCTGGAAATAGGGGTGATAATAATAGTCATAGGGGTATTATATGGATAAAATGAACTATTTGTCAAGAGCTTAGAATAGTACCTAATATTTGGTGAGTATCTCAGATATGTAGATGTTTTCAAATTTTTCCCTGTTTTCTTAGGTCAGAATTTAAGATATGCCCAGATTCTTCTCTCTCCTCAGCCCACTGCTTCCATTCAGCAAACACTGCCAATTCTGCCTTCTAAGCAGCACTTGACACCATCTACTTCTCTCTGGAACGGTGGCTGTCCCCCTCAACATCTTTAACTTGACTTGCAATAGTCTTCTCACTGGGCTGTTACCTCAGCCTAGCACCCTTGTTGATATGAATCTCAATCACAAACTCAGGTGTGCAGTAAAGATTACACAATTTTCCAAAGCCCAATCAAATTCTATTCTGAAATCATATTGAATGTGCCAGGATGATAAGAAATTTAAACACACTCATTTGAGCATTTCGGGGTCTTCCGCAGTATCAGATCATCCTGTAGGGCAGAGACAAATGAGAATCTGGTCCTTGGTCTTTGGTGGCCATGAGGTGTCCACCACCACAGCGTGCATTGTTCTGCTTCATCCTTGCCATGCTTGGGTACAGAAATCTTTCCCAGGTTGTCTGTGGTCTCGTCTATCTTCTTGTAGCACACACTCATTTTCTTCATGCAGTGTTGCCTCTTCTCTGGGTAGCCTTTCAAAGAGGACCTGTTTTCCAAGAAGCAAGTCAAACCCTCTCTTCTCTCCCTTATTTTTCTCTTCTCTCTCTTTGCTCCTCTCCTTCTCTTCTCTCTCACCATTTTCCTCCTTGCTCAGAGGACTGCCCTTCTAGCTTTGTGTTTCTTTCCAAAACAGTTTCCCTGCACCTCCACATTCTCTTTTATTAACCTACCTCACACAATCTCTAAGTTGCCCTAAGGCAACTTTGGATCAGAAAAGCTAGAGAGAACATTTCTATTTTTCACCTTGCTATATTCCTTCCCTGAGGCAATGAGCAGAGGGTCTGCTGTCTGCTTGAGTGAAGAAAGGGAAAAAGAATTACCGGAAGAAAAAGATTCCTATCTGAAATATTGTCTCACCACACATTCAGTAGACAGAAGCCAAGCAGACTGAAGACCTAAAACACTACTTAAATCATGTCATTCCCCTGTGTAAACATTTCCTGTGGCTTCTAATTGTGTTGAGTATCACATCTAAACTTCTGGACCTGGTGTGCAAGTTTAGACATGTTAGCACAAGCCCACAGCCTTCCCCATTCTCCTTCCCTGTCACTCCCCCACTCCTGCCCAATGCTGGGCCATCTTAAACTTCTATCCCTCGTGAGAAGAGACATGCTGGCCCCTCAGATTTAAACTACAGTGTTTGATGATGGTGTGTGTACTTATGATCCCCCTACCCTACCCAACCCCAAACAAAACAAAACAAAAACCTGGGAGGAAGGAGCTATTCTCTAGATCTTTGTTGATCCATACAGAGTACATGTGGCCATTGAGTACTTGAAATGTAACTAATCTGAATCGAAATGTGTTATAATTTCAGATTTCTAAGATTTAGTGCCAAAAATATATAAAACATCTCATTAATAACTTTTTACATTGAGCACCTGTTGAAATGGTAATATTTTGGATATATTGGAGTAAATAAAATAAGTTATTAAAATTAATTTCGCCTGTTTTTGTTACTGTTGTTTTATGTTGATACCAGAAAATTTTAAATTGCATTTATGGCTCACTTGCATTATATGTCTATTGAATCTGCTCTAGATTGTGACTGTGATGGAACAACCTAAAATATGAAAGCTTATAAAGAAAGGACAGAGATTCTGCACCCACCCATCCTATCCTCTGAAGCTCGAAAGATGATGGTGCTTTGCCATAAGCCGCAGTCAGGGTCAGGCCTAAGTTGGCGTGAGTTTATAGGTATTGAATAGATTACATTTTTTACAATTAAAAAGCATTCCTTTCAATTTCTCAGCACATTCTGCTCACAGGCCCCTAGCATTCTGAAATTTTGATTAAGAATTATAGGTATCCTTGCAATTATCCTCAAATAATACAGTTTTCTCTTGCAATCATCTAGAACTTATACTCATCCCCCTCCACAGATGTTCAGGATACTCTCAAGCAAATAGTGATAACCGGCTTTGATTCCCATGCATTCAACATTCCCAGTCCTCCAGTGTACAGATTCTCTTCTGTGGGTTACCATAATTTCCCAATCAGGCGGTCACCTGAGGGAGGAATGGGGCCACCTTAACCCGCAGCTAATGAAAAATCCTCAGTGGGCTAAATTTCTACAAAATTGAATCAGTTCATTAACTCTCAAACCTCTGCAGGTTAGCTGAGAAGCAGACACCTAAGCAATAATCTGCACAAAGGCATAGAGAGACTCATAGTGTTAGAGCAGGAATGGGTTTTGAAGAACTATCTGAGCAGCCCTTCTTATTTGACAAATAAAGGAGGTAATATCTGGTGGGGTAAAATGAATTAGTTTAGGGGCAAGATGGGCCTTAGAACCCATGACTCATTCAGTCAACAGATATTTGCTGAGCTACTCATTGTGTGCTAGGACTGACTCTTCTAGGTATTGGGATGAAATAGATACCAGTGGTGATACTTTCCTGTTATAACAGAAAACCCAATTAAAAGTTGGTTTAAAGTATAAAGGAAATTTATTGTCATGTAGCTGAGAAGGCTGGCTGGCTTCGGGCAACTTGTGACCAGTAGCTCAAATGCATTCTGGAGGATGACTCTGTTTCCAGTTCTCAGGGCCACTTCCTCAGTGCTGGCTCCATTCTGCAATCCTCCTCCATTACTGTCACAGTATAACAGCTCAGCAGCTCCTGGGGTTATGCACTTTCATATACAAATCTACCACTTTGCTCTTAGGATAGAAAAAAAAAGACCAACTTGTAATTGATTCTTGCAGCTCTCATTACCTGAGTTGGATCATGTATTCAACCCTGAATCTATTAAGTCTATTAGTGTGACCTGGAGATTGGATATGCTGACTGGCTTAAGCCAATTGGGGGCCATTCCCAGAGTCAAGAATGGTGTCAGACCTATCCAAAATACATGCTGAGAATTCCAAAATACTGATAGGAAGGAGAAATGGAAAAATAAATGCTGGGAAGCAACAAAAATTTTAAACACTCAAGTGCTCACAGTCGAGAGCTTTCCAATACCCCAGTTGGTTTTTCCACTCTGATCCCTGGAGTCCTAGGAGTTCTCTAGTGTGTCTTGGAGTTTGAGGGGTTCTGCACCACTGGAACTCTCAGCCCCTGACCTTGACTTCAAACAGAACTAGTCCTCTTTCTTCTGTTTTACATATTGGGCTTCTGTATAAGATTTCATTTGAAGAAAGTGCTTCGCTGCTGAAAGGCAATTTTAAAACTACTCTCCCACATTAATGCTACCGCAGTGGCAAAATTAACTACGTTTTATACTTTTTAAACATATCCTTACTGCTACAGGGCCTCCCCAGTACTAATTGAATGAATCAGAAAGGCATTTCTTGGAACACGTCTTATTGCTGAAGATTATATTTCACAGGCCCTTTTCTCATGCTTCTGCTATTTTGCTATTAGTAAGTCCTTTCATAGACATTCTTTCTGTTCCCTGCTCCATTTACTCACTCAAAACACTTGAGAAAGATTTCTACTTTTCTAATACTTCTAAATACTCAACTTTAAGGTCATGAGTAAGCAAGTGGAATTCTTAACAGATGAGTGAATCTGCCCATGAGATCCAATAATGTAGACACTAAGCAATGGGATTATTGTTGTCCTTTCAATAATCCACTTGCTTACCTGGACTGAAGTTATACCCTATACTTCGAAAATTAACACTTAAAGTAACAAAGAGCCAAACTTTAACACAAGAGAAGACAAATTATCCCTTATTTCATACCAAAGTTGGCAATATCTTTATTATGGTCATATACTTGGTGAATTCTTCTCTTTCGCTGCTAAATTTTTATCTCCTTCATATTCTAGTCAATGAAATGTAAAATTTGAAAATATATCACATTTATCATTAGCTCTGAAAGGATTCAAATCTTAACATTGTATTTATTTGTATTCAGTCTACTTCCATCCCATTTCATCATAATGATGTATTTGGTCTATAAAAATTTTTTATCCTTAAAAAATATTTTCTGAGAAGCATTTAAGGAATGCAGAATATTTCCTAAAATTCAGTCTGAAACAATGAATAATATTCATATCATAAAATTTTGTGGAATGTGGTATTATATAAGTAACATTTCCTTACATGAATGGTAAGAATCATGAAAATGGGTAAGGATTAGAAATCAGATTCATATTGATCTATTTTTATATTAGTTATCTTTGGCTTTTATTTGGTGCTATATCCTCCTTTGACTTCCCCGGAAACACATTCCAAGGGAAATTTGTATACATAGAATTTGGGGAAGTGTTTAGGAATAACAGCTATAAGGAATTGAGGGAAGCAGGATTGGACAGGTGGAGAAGGTCACCTGTGAGCTGTTACAACAGTGACCCCAGGTTATCATGGGAGCTTTTAACCTAGATGGGTCCTCAGAATTGTTGTACATTGAGACAAGAGTCCCAGCCTTTGTATCCCACGTTGACCAATCACTGGATAAAGACTACCCCTGGGGAGGGGGCACACCGTAGGTAAGGCAGTTCCCTTCAGTCAAGGGTGATGCCGGGAGAGGGATGCAACTGTGAGCTGCCTGCAGTGAACACTCTTAGATGTTGGAGGAATGAGTACTTCAGTTCTGAAGGGGGGCATCCACCTCAGGACAGTGCCCCCACCAGAACAGGACAGTGCTCACCACCAGAAAGGAGCTTTGAGGTATATACCTAAGGAGTGCCAAGGGCTTCTGTTTCATACTTCGTTTGCCACTCGAATTATTTCTTGTAACTTTGAATGCATGACCGAATAAAGTAAAAGACAGTTGTTGATACAATGAAAGTACAAGTAATAGATAGTTGATAGAAGAAGAAAAACATGTAAGAGGTTCCCCTGGGCCTAAAAAATTACTTATTGATTAGCATGTTTGTGCTAAAAGAATATTAATAAAAAGCATAGACACAAGGCAATGAATTTCTAGGAGTTGACTTCTTTGGCATGTGATACATTTCTTAAGTAGGGAGAAAGGAGAGGAAATTACAAGAAAATTATTTCACGTATTTCGTTGATTAAACGGGCTAGTCTTGACCAGACTCTGAAAAGCTAGGTAGCACTCTTGTTATCAGCAGTGACCACCGAAAGTGTCACAGATGTTCTTCTCACATAGCATATTCACAAAAAAACATAAAAAACAAATCAGGGTAGACACATGATTGAATAAACAGTACCTTCAGCCTGAAAATTCTGTGTTGAGACTAAAACAGCTGATACTATATTACAGGCAATCTTTGCTTTGCACAGTACTGAAATTCCAACATGTTGGAACCATGGAAAGTGAGGGCTGTCTTATTAACTTTTATTTTAATTATTGCAATTTTAATTGTCCTACAAACTTGCCTCTTTTTTGAAAATTATTAGACATTTGCTTTATGAAAGAAGAGACCTTGTTTGCTTGTCCTTGTTATTTTATCCCTACAACCTAACTCAGTGCCTGGCCCATAGCAGACATTCAGTAAATTTTTGATGATTGAATGAACCATGAAGTAATGCACAACAATCTGGTGACCATACACTCTTTTCTCAGACTGTGTGGTAAATATCTGAATTATTTGCTGGGTGAATCTTGAAAAGCTAACGAAACTTTCTGTAGCACACTGTTAGTGTTTGCTTCTTATTTAGAGACACATAGTTTTTATAGCAATCTTCATAACATTGTATTCTAATCAAATATTAGTTGCTCTTTCATTTTCAACTATTCACTATATTTCCAAAAAGGATCACCATCTATGTATATGAATATATAATTGGTGGATCTCATAGTGCATATTTCATATATTATTAATTATTAACAAAACAAGTTTAGGCTTTTAAATTCAGTTAGTAAAATAATTTTCTTTTGACTTCAAAAACAAATAATAAAAATTGATGTTTCTAACTCTGCTCAATGTTATTTATGCTCACCTAGACTGAGCTATCCAGTATACATAATAGAAAAAAATATAGATATTAAATAAAGTATAGAAATGCAAATATGGGATGCAGCAGTTTTCAAGGGCACTGGGAAAACTGAATAATGACTAGAAGACAAAATGCTTAACCCCAAGGAGTTTCTTAAATTTATTCTTAACTATCAAACTTTTAAATGAGACAGCAACTTCTTTATAAAACATGTCCTGATATTTTGGAATCACCAAATTTGTGGATTACATACTATAGAAGCCCCAGTGCTTTCTTCAAAGTCACATTTCTGTCAGTCACCCTTGTTTCTCTGACTAGACTCAGACCTCAAGTTTATTTTCTACTTTTCTTAAGTTTATCTCTCATTCTTGGTTTATCTCTCTCATTTCTCATGAAGACGCACATTTTTCTTGTGCCTAATGTATCAGTGGCCGTTAGGTTAACTCTCACTGCCCAGTTGGCTGGTACCTCCAGTACAAACTGACACCACTAGAAAATTACAGAGCGCTCTCCTTGTGGTCCCTTGCGTTAAATTCAGTAATGCTTTAGAACTGCTGTGTTGCAACCAGACTAACAAATGTAAAGGGTTAGCCACAGAAGGGTACTTGGAAAGCTGAGAAACAATAACCCACAGTTGAGTGAATTACCAATTCCAGGATGAAGGCAAAAGAAACAAGATTAAGGAAGAGATGGATAAAAATGACTTTATTTTAGTTAAGAGTTCTGATTAAAATGAAGAGAAAATTGGAAGAGATTTTTGTTTAATCTACTCTTACCATTCTTATTCCCATTAACACAATAAATGAAACCAGGTTCTGGGAGATTAGAGTTTACCTTTGAATTCAAATTGTTGGTTTGGGGAGGTTTGTTTTGGGGGGTGGGGAATCTGTATAAATAAAGTAACAGTCGAGCTTAGAAAGAAATCCTGTTACACAAGTGGTGGTCCTGTTACACAAGTAGAACAGAACACAACCTATGTCCTTTTCAGTAACTGCAAATTGGTAAAGAGTACCCAGCCTTACATTCAGAAGTTGTGTAAAGTCCAAACAAACTAGCCAATATAAAACTTGATTTGGAGCGGGAAGATGGCTTTTTCAAGACTATTATGACAACAAGAGGATGAGAGTTTATTCCTTTTTTCTCTTAATAGGAGCACTGCTATAAAAATGCTGCTTAAGCTGTCATTAAAGCTTTTTACTTGCCTTAGCTTAAGAGGCTAGCAAACAAACTATATTACTGTCTGTTAAAGCTGAAATGAGTAGAAGAGCAAATTGTAGTAGGTCTGCTTGGAACACTGTTGTTGAAGTTCTCTGGATTGTACTTTAAGGCTTGCAGTATGTGTGTACAGTGCTTGATGGCTTACAAACCCCATCTATATCTATTACCACTCTTCATCCCCACGAAAACGCTGTGACTTAAGCCACGAGATGATATCTGACAAATTCAAAACTCATGTGATTCGGCCATGCCTGCATGTTTTTAGTAATTCCCCCCCCCCCCCGGTAATTTAGTTCATGGACTATTGCTGTGTGACATGTTTCCCTTTGCCAGTAATCATGGAAATAATTAAATGTTGGGCAAACTCTCTTCCTCAAAGTTATTTTAAGACATTTTATTAACAGAGGATATAATGCACCGCATGTATCAAGCATTATGTCTGTAGACTGCTGTACACTGGTTATAGCCACTGAGCATTCCCAGGCTAGATCAGTTGGTTAAAATGCTTGTTCTGTTTACCTGCATTCAAAGCCTGAAGATACATGCTATGCCATCATTTAAGCCACAGCTTTTCGGAGGTCATGAGACTTGACTGAAATATCTTTCCTAGGCCCCTTCCATAAAACTCCTACCTTTATATGAGTAAACAGTACATAGTGTTTCCAGATTTGGCTCTAGTGTAACTAACCTGGTTTGGATACCACATACCTGCAGCACTCCTTTCCCACCTGTGTGTGCATAGTGAATTGTCTTGTTTGTCTGTGGCTTCTACTGGTGGGGGAAGAGCCTAGGATTCTGAGAGTCTGCTCTTTGCACCAGGTTTGCCTTGGAAACGAGGCCACTCTTCCTTATTGCTGTGTGTCAGAGCAATCTAACAGGCTCTTGCTTCCCAGTAGTCCACCGCCCTCCATGATGGACCTTGAAATTGTGTTTCAGTGTCCTTGCAAGACTGTATCTGTCCTCGCAGCTTGTGGCTGTCCCCATGTCAACTCACCAAACCACATCTGCTCAGCTACGCTGTTGTCATCTATTCCTCTCACCTGTGGAGCTCCAGCCTAGCAATCTATGCTGGTAGGCTGGCTGCAAACCAAGACATTATTGTTGATGATGATCCTGATTTGCCATTTCATGTTAAGCATTATTCACATGTACATGAGAAGAACCAGCTGGATTTCTCCAATCCATCCCTGTCTCAAAGCTGTGGGTTCGGTCCCGTACTACTTCCCGTCCTCTCTAAACCCCCATTTTGTAAATTCAGAAGCATGATGCTGTATTGGTGTTTTCCAGTCTCCAGAAAAGCATATTTATCTTCTTAATCTAATTTTATTCTTATGTTCATTCCTTGCAGCCTTAGGCAAGTTGCTGCTTACATAGCATCAGCTAGCAATTTTGTGTTGCGATTTCAAAACATAGATTGCCAGTGCCTTTTCTATACAGCTCTATATAGCTCTTCCATGCTGAAGAGTATCTAAAACCTAGATTCCACCTTGTGATTCACTGGTTGTATTGCTAGTAAAAACTAGAATTCTATCAGGCCACAATCAGTTCCCATGCAGTAGCACCATGTTTCCAAATTTCACTACTGAAAATAATATGTGACATTATTTTGATCACGGGTATACCTCTGCTGTCTTCTCTCAGAGTAACTTAGGATAGTGATGGAACGACATATAAGGTGCTCTTTCAAAGATTTAATTTAAAACGTCTCCATAAGTCGTCACTTTGTTTGTGGAGTTTCCCAGCATTTAAGTTCACTCCTCCTTTGGAAGCTCCTCATCGACCATGCCCAGTTCGGAGCATAGCTTCTTTCGCCTTCCATAAAAGGAACTTGTAACGAAAACAGCTGTTTGTCGATTAGCAACTGCTTAAGCAGTCGGCTGCTGCTACTAAACTTGGAGCATAGTTTGGGTCAACTTTTATAGTGACTATAGACCAAACTTTGAATTTTGTAAAGAAAATACTGTGCCCCAACATTTCAACTAATGTTTATAAATGTCTAAGCAATGTGGTAGACATTTTGATATTCACTGTCTTATTTAAGCCTGAAAACAACCTATGACGCATATAACTTTCTCCATGGTATAAATCAAGACAATGAGCTTTGGAATGGCTTAGTAACTGTCCAGATATGCAGCTAGTGAGTGATATGGGAAGTGAATATCACTGTAGGTCCTGTGTGTTCTTCCATTCTCTCCACCACATTATGACTTCATTCCATATTAAACTTTTTGTACAAGGTCATCACTGGCAGAAGCTTTGACCCACGGAAGCTGGTGGTCTTATAAAAAAAATTATGTAATTAATTAACTCATTTTCTAGCTACATTTTTTAAATCATGTGAAGAGAACTTAACAAAACCTGCAGGAATGTTTGTTAAAATCTCCTTTCCTTTTCTATCCATGGTCCCTTTTACCCTCACTTTCTCTGAGTCCCCTTATTTAAAAGTCCTTCACAAAACACTGTGCCATCCCTGATCTTCTACAGCTTTTCTGTCTTTTATAAAAGGACACTACTCTCCTAATCTTACCCTTTCACTTTTCTACCGACAATTCCAGTTCTCTCTCATTCTCAACGTTCTTATTCAGCATCACAAAAGACCAAAGAACCCATGAGGCAGTAGGAGATCCCTCCCAGGAGCATGTTGAGGGCAAAGCAGGGGATGACTAGTGGACAAAGCCAGTACCATCTTCATCAAGCAGAGGGATAAGACAAAGCTGGGAGTACGCATATATTAACAGCTTTTCCCCAACAACAACAAAAAGCCTAAGGACCTTCATAAGAAGGACCGTTTTAACAAATCCAACACTTGCTTGGAAAAATAAGAATCATGCTATGCTACTCCATTCCTTTTAAGTTTTAGCATCCCTGCTGATGCCTGCCTTAAAACTCCCTGTGATAATCAATGAGTTATACTTCTAGGATGAATTTGTCCAGCTCCTGCTAGAATATCTGCCCTAGTTCCCATACATGTCATCATAGCAAAAATTATTTTATCTAAGAGGTTAGAGAGAGGAGTATTTTCAAGTGTGACTGTAAGGTCCCCAGTGTGAATTCTCACATTCAAGATGAAAGCTCAGTTCTGAAGACTACACTTCTATATCAGTTAGGTATCTCAAAGTAGGTTGGATAACAAACAAGTGCAAAATCTCAGCAGTGTGCAATAGTAAGCATGTATCTAGCTCATGGTTTGTGGGTCATTTGGGATTGGCTGATCTAGGCTGCAGTGGGTTGATATGCGATGATCTCAGCTGTTTACTCATGTGACTGGGGATCAGGCTGGGCTCCACTGGGGCAGCTTAGTTCTGCATGTCTCCCATCCTCCTCCTGCCTGCCCAAGTTCTCATGGCAGTAGCAGAAGTGCTGGTGAGAAAACTCAATAGTGAAAGCATTGTCAGGCTTTTGAACAAATTGTGCTCTCTAATGTTTTATGGACCAAAAAGTCCTATGAATAAACCCAAAGAAAAGGAGTAGGGAAAGAGATTATCCCTTTTTATCAGGACAGCCTACAAAGGCACATGGCAATGGGCATGGATGTTGGAAGAAGTAAAGGGTTGGGAACATTGATAAAGTCTACTATAGTCATTGACTTATTATTCTTGAGTATCATCCTATTAAAAGTTAGGTATGGTTCCTTCTGGTAGTGTCAGCTCTAGATGCAAACACCTTTCACTCATTCATCCATTCATTCACTTGTTCATTTAACACATAATGTTGAATTCTTTAGACAAGTGCTGCTTACTAGAAATATGTTGTGAGTCATATACAGACTTTTAAATTTTCTGGTAGCCTCTTTTTTAAAAAGTAAAAATAAAGAGATAGGACTAAGTGTAATAATGTATTTTATTTAGTGAAATTATCCAAAATACTATCATTTTGACATGAAATCAGTATTAAAGTTATTAATGAGATATTTTATATTCTTATTTTGGGGGCACTAACTCTTCAAAATCCAGCATGTAGTTTTTTCTTGCAGCCCATTTCAGTTTGAACTAGTTACATTTCAAGTGCTAAAAAGCCACAAGTGACTACTAGCTACCGTATTAGACAGTGAAGTTACAGACTATGTTTTGAACTTGGTGCTGAGGATACAAGACACCTGCCCCATAGGTCTTACAATCTCAGAGAAAGGAGATTTAATTTAAATAGTGTAGTCATTATATATCTTTTTGAGAAACTCATATTTTAAGTTACATTTCTCAGATCTTGTCATGCCCTGTGCACCAACTCCTCTCCTTATGGTACTAGTTCTCTATAATACAACCCCATGCAACCTCTCTAGCCTAGTTTGGTTGGAGACATTTCAACATGTCTTTTCAAATCTCTTATGGAGTGCCATCGCTGTACTCCAAAGTCTGGCAACAAAGATGTGTTTTTTTTTTTTCAAAATCAATATAGTAAAGGGATATTACCTGAGATCTTATTACCACGTGGATACATTTCCACATTATAACTTCACCTGATAAGAGCCCAGGACCCTTCATTATAGAAAGGTTGAATGGAAAAGTTTACTTTCTCAGTGCTTATCTGCTTTTAAAAAAATTTTAAAAGAAAAAAAAAAAAACTGGGTGGTTTTAGAGAGAATGCATAATAATAGATAAAGGGGAGAATATTGCTTCAGAAGTAGTACAAGGAGTAACAGAGGCATAGAATGGAGAAAATGAGAAAAAAAAAGGGAAACATTAATAGTGTTTATCTGTTTTTGACCTGATTAAGCTTGTAAGTGCCTAAAAGAAAGTTTTTATTTCTCTGCACTAAACTGTCCAAGCAAGATTTATCAAAAAGGGTAGTTTTTAGAAAACAATTATTGTCTATTGAAATTGCAGATAAAGCATCTTGAAAAGAATAGGGAGATAGGATATTTTCTTTGTAGTCTAAAAAATAAAAACCCTGATGTCTCTTTAAATATATCAGCATAGCTTAAAGGACTGAAAAAGGTTTCTTTTAAATGCCATGAATCACCCCGTGATTTCTTTTCTTTTGTAATCCTGTTCTGCTTATTGTGTGCCTTTTCAGTGGTGATTCAGGGCCTTTTCAGTGCTTTGGTTGTGTAACCCATTGATATCAAAACCACTTTGGGCAAATGCCCTCATGCTTCCTTGTTCCTCTGGCAACATGGCAGGTCCCAGTGCTGACACCTGGGCTCACGCTCTTAGGAAACCCAGAGCACCTTTGACTTTCATAGCTTGCGTGATCCGTACTCGTCTCCAGATAGCAAACAGTTTAGGTAGTTTGGTACAGAGAACAGCGTAGTAGATCGTAAGCTCCGAGATGCTGTTTTTACAAGATATTACTGAAAACTGAGTTATGGCTCTGTGTTTTCATACTAGACACTTTAGAAGATGACTATAATTACATAGAGAAGAGAGTCCAGATTACATGGTGGGCTTTTTTACACATTAAATTACAAAGATATATTTGTGCATCTTCTCCAGTTTTTCATGAAGGATTTAAATCAGAGCAGGAACATTGGTCTTGTGTTTAGTGACAAAGGATCATCTCAGTCGTTTCAAATACTATTTTTCAGCACCAGTGGACATCCACCAGGTATCTCCTCTCCGCTTCCCCTCCTCCAACATACATACACACATTTTTCATTCTTGCTTCTGACATTGAAATATTTTGAGTCATTTCCTTTTATTAAGATATTTTTAGATGGGATTAAAAATAAATTGAAATGAGTCAAGCAATAACTTGAGAACTGACTTAAAACAGTGTAAGCTGAAGTCAATGAGTATGCTGTGTACTTGCAAATTATCTAAGAATCTTTATATCCCCATGACTTAAAACAAAGAAGACATACCATAAATATTTATTGGATGAACAAATGAATAAATGTTATCTTATTAAAGAAAGTTTAGTGACTATGGGTTTACCTTTTTCTGGAAATAAAGCCCTTTCAAACAGAAAGAAGGATCTAAGATTTGAGCAGCCTTTCACATATAACCATTAGCACTCTGTCCCTGTGGCCATGTCTCAAAGACTAGGAGTTCCAGGAACTGCAGAAAGAGAGGCCAGGCCTAAATGTAGGTGGCAAAATAGGGCCACAGTTCTTAACTCCTACCATCAAACCATGACTTCAGCCTCTTCACTGTGGCCTGAACAGAGAAGTATAAGAGTGGAGATGGAGGTCTAACCTTAATATGCTTATTACTTATGCTATATTCCTCTCTCCCAAGGAAACCCCATTCCAGTTTTAAGATTAAGGTCAGAGATACTCTGGATCTTCCTTTAGCAAAGCAAAACCCATTACCATTTTCTTTGGAAAGATCTTTTCCAGTCATCAGATCTATCCAGTCATAAGGTCTATATTTAGGACATGGGAGAATTTCACTCATTCAATAAATAAGCATCAAGCATCTTCACTGAAATAGATTTGTCTCCTTTAATTAGACCAACTCTCAACATTTCTGTAGTGTTCCCACTATCAGGATTATCTTTTTTATAGTTGTTAAGATATGTTGAAAGTAGAGGAATTGTTAAAAGCTTATAACTCTAAGATTCTATATGTAAATGAGCACGTAGCAAAGCTTTTATTAAATGTTGATGAGCAGGTACACTGTTCCTCTTAGAAAGCTTATATTCTGACAGCACTTATATTTTGTTTCTCTGCTTCTCTTCCTTCTACTTACGCTCCCTGTGAATTAATACTTTATCTGATTAGTATGAAGAGTATCACAGTTTTCATTTGTTAGTTGAAAATCTAGACCTCACTAAGTGTAGAAAACTACCATCAGACTAGAAATGGGAGTCCAGTTTAATGAACAAACTTTGGCTCTGTGTATATGTGTGTGTGTGTGTGTGAGAGAGAGAGAGAGAGAGAGAGAGAGAGAGAGAGGGACTTTTCCCAGGAATCACAGACTCAGGCAGTCAAAGTGTTTATAGGACATATAGTCAATGATTCTCAGTTCAGGTTGCATATTACAGTCATCTGGGGAACTTCTGAGGCTCCATCTTTCCCAGACCAACTGAACTATCATCTTTGAGGACAGGGCCTGGGGATGGGTATTTTTTTAAACCTCAGAGTGTTCTAAAGTGCAGCAGGCTTTAAAACCCCTGGTTTAGTCCAATTCTTTTCATAAGGATAGGCAAAATAAAAACCCATCAGGAAGAAATGAAGTATTTCAGGCCTTGTAGAGCCTGGATTAGAAACCACATTACCTAGCCCCAGTCCAGAGCAATTTCCATAACAATGTGGTACTAATATCTTTTGTTAGTTTTGACTCATTCGAACTTTCCCTTGATAAAATTGTTAGAGGAGAGGGGCGGGCACACAGCTGTTAGCAAGCAACCGGGGCCCCTCGCCTGAGCAAGTGACCATTAGGGAGCAACTGTTACAGTTAGCAGTCCCACTCAGCCATTGATTGGCATCCCAAGGGGGCCCCCTCCCCTCCCTCCCCTCCCTCCCCTTCCTCTGTTTAAAAGGAGCCCGAATTCAGCCGGAGGGAAGATGGTTTTTGAGACACTAGTGTGCCATCTTGGTCTGCTGGCTTTCTGATTAAAGTCGATGCTTCTTGCCCCAACACCTCATCTCCCAGTTTAGGCCTGTTGTGCAGCGAGCAGAGCGAGCTTGGGCTCAGTAACAAAATTAGCAGAAGGAATGATGCTTCTTAAAACTTTCTGTCAAATAGACTTGAGGAAAAACCCCACCATGCTGGGTTAACACATGCATTTCCTACGTTTCTCGGCAGCGTTGGCCTCCTTGCCTTCTACCAAAAAGAAGTTAGTCTTTGATTGTAGTGAAGAGTTTTTGAACCATATTTATAACTTTCATTTTATATAAATCCACAAGATATCTTTAATCATTTTAGCATATGTAGACCCATTTTTAAAATCATCATATAAATTTCGTGTAACTCACTTCCTGAGAAAACAGCACCGATAACACTGCCCAGTTTGCAGTGTTGAAGATATGGTTAAACATTTTCCTGTTTTTTTGACATCTATCTTTTCTGTGTGTGTATATCTGTTGAACCCATCAAAGTCTAAAATATTTCAATTCAGCGTAAACTTGCAGTACCAATTGTTGTATGGCATGTATTTTATCTTGTGCCGAGGTGGGAAAGCATATCTAAATGCATCATGCCTATGCTCAAAAGTAATGCAAATCTCCTGTCTTGCCAGTGCCAGAAATAAATGAAAACGATAATAAAGGCTAGAAACGTTTTTCTCTTTTGCACTGACGCAAAATTTTGTATGGAGTGATCATCATCATGCATTAAGCATCCACTGTAAGCCAGACATTCTAGATGGGCAGAAGAATATTGAAGGCATAGTTTCTACTCTCAACTCGTATTAAAGAAAAGCAAATAAATACAGTTTAAAGTCATTGAGAGTAAAGAATAAACATTGAAATTTTTAGAACTTCTAAATATATTCTGTGATTTTAGAGTAGATCTATATACATTCACACAGTTTTTTCAACCTATTACAAGTCTCCACTAAAGACAGTTAGATAGTTGAACTGTGTGTCTATGTCTACAAGTGGGTGTTACCTTATGTGAATTGTGTATGATTTGTACTAATTTTCTCCACAGTGCAGAGAATAGAGAAATTCATGAATAGCAGGTGTTTTACTGATTGTTTTTATGAAAATGCTGCAGAAATGCCAATGTCAGAATCACAGAGTAAAGAAGGTCAGTGTATAAGAAGGAGCAGGCCAGATGGACGTCCTTAATGAAAGCCATACTGCTTTGATGGAATTTAACACTGCTCAGAGTATGAGTCTCCGCATTACCAACCTGAGAATTTGATTTAAGGAGGCAGTCTCATTCTGGTCAGACTCACAAGGAACTTAAGTACCTGAACTAGGTGGTCAGCTCATGAATGGGGAACCACTCCACTACTGTGTCCAGAATGTTGGTGTCCTTTGTGTCCAGTGCCTCTTTCTGACCTAGCAGTCCCTGGGGGAGCTGACCAGTAAACGTGGGTGGTTGTGAGAGATGTGCCATTCAGACCGTAGGGAAGTGTGAGGACCATTCTGAAGATGTGACTTCTGTTTGCAGGAGGATGCAAGCTCTTGATCCACCCTGGCAACTTCTGATTTCTGGGTTTTCTCTTCTTCATTCTCAAAGCTAGTAGTGGTCAATCCATGTTCCACAGAATGCTAGGATTCTGTGTAAGGATTATTTTGTGGGAGATGGATCCTCTCACAAAGAAAAAACAAAACTTAAACTACTGCCCTCTCTAGCCATTCCCTTCCTGTTATGATACAATTTTAGCTTCTCTAGTCACTTTCCAGTCCTGTCTCCTGGCAATGAAATTATTTCCAGATCTCCTTAATGGACTATAGGGAGTTCCCAAACTCTCAGTGTTTCTTTTATTGAGATAATCACAGAAGGTCAATCATCTAGGAATAATCATGGATGTCTTATGTGTAGCTTTTACTTATTTAATTCTCATCATATGATATTATTTCTCTCATTTCCTTAGGAAGTTTTCAAAATTATAATAGAGAATTTTACTTTTTACTAGTAGGTGCTGTTATATGGTACTCTAAATCTTTGAGCCAGAGGTAGATAAATAAAACTTTTTACATTTCAGTGCAATATTGAGAAAAACCTACAAAAAATATACACAAATAGGCAAGCTTATATTCTTTTTGTAGCACTCATGAACATCTGTACTCCCTGTGTTTTTTAAAACTTCACTACTTGCATTATAGAATGGCTATGACATCCATTGGCAATCTCATACTCTTAAAGGAATCAGTTTTTAAAGAAATACAAAAGGGATGAATTGGGAGATTGGGATTGACATATATACACTAATATGTATAAAATAAATAGCTAATAAGAACCTGCTGTATAAAAAAAATAATAAAATTCAAAAAAGAAAAAAAAAGAAAAGCAGGGCTTCCCTGGTGGTGCTGTGGTTGAGAGTCCGCCTGCCGATGCAGGGGGACACGGGTTCGTGTCCCGGTCCGGGAAGATCCCACATGCCGCGGAGCAGCTGGGCCCGTGAGCCATGGCCGCTGAGCCTGCGCGTCCGGAGCCTGTGCTCCACAATGGGAGGCGCCACAACAGTGAGAGGCCCGCGTACCGCAAAAAAAAAAAAAAAAAAAAAAAAAAAAAAGCAAGAAAAGCAAAAGGTTTGTACTATAATTATAGAACACATGTCAATTTTCATGCAAAAGGACTAACCCGATCTTGCCAATAGCTATAGAAATTAACAAAACAAAAGTTTAGCCAGTGAAATACCATATACTTGAAAATAATTTTTCCCATTATACAGAAAAGAAGCATGTAAAAAAAGAGGCAGAGCATAAGGTCCTTCCTTCATGTAGTTAAGCTTATTTTTTATTTACATAAAGAGAAGCAAAATAAACAGGGCCACTTCAGCCTATCCCTTGGAGTTTAAGTTACAGGAGAAAAGAAATCATGACTATATACTGGTGGAATTTTGCTTGAAAAGCAGTTGAATATTAAATTACAAATCACTAGTTTCTTAAAATATCTTTTAATATCTGGGTAAAAATTATAAAATAGCCTGCTGTCTGATTTTTAAGACAACTATTTGTAGTCATTCTTAAAATGCGTTTTGTGCAAGAAGGTTTCTCTTTCAATTTTTTTTCTTTCCTTTCTTTTTTTTTAATTTTACAAACTCCCCAACAGATTCAATACCCTGAGAAAACTAGAAGATATTTAAAACTAAACAACAAGTCTATAGAACCCCAAAGGCGATTACCTCATATATAAGTATGCCTTAGGCAAACTTCAACTAGTTTTTAAGAAACAGATGTTTAAGCCTGCTCAAGAATTTTATTCAGGCACAAAATTTGCATTATCTACTCTTAAATTTCATGGCCTCTCCTCTTCTGGTTCCCCTCAATTCTATCTACCATTTTTCAACTTAAAAAAGCATTTTCTGGCCACAATTAACAGTCAGAAGCCTTTGAGAAACATGTATCCCTGTGTCCTGTTTAATAACACTTACAGCCCCACTGCTTCATTACCTTTAACCTCCAGTGCATGTTCTTATTTTAGGTTACCCTAAGAAATATCTTATTTAAGGTAATATCAGTACATAGCATAGGCTAAAATTTCATTCCTACCTTGGAATCCCTGCAGTTCTTTTTGCCCCTTTCAGGTAAATATCCAATAACTAGGAACTAATTTGTACTTGGGATAACTATTTTCCAAAATAACTTGTCTCAGCTCCAAAAGACTTTAGCTGTTAATTATTGAAACTATTGGGACTTCCCTGGTGGTCCAGTGGTTAAGAAGCCATCTTGCAATGCAGGGGATGCCGGTTCAATCCCTGGTCAGGGTGCTGGGATTCCACATGCCGCAGGGCAACTAAGCCCACATGCCAGAACTACTGAGCCCATGCACCACAACTAGAGAGCCCTCACACCACAACTAATGGGCCTACGCGCCACAACTAGAGAGAAGCCTGCACACTGCAACAAAGAGCCCACGCACCGCAACAAAAGATCCCACATGCCACAACTAAGACCCAATGCAGCCAATAAATAAATAACTATTTTAAAAAAATTTGAAATTATTGAGTTTTTGCTTATATTTTTCAAAGACAAAAGATTTTTAAAGAGAAATATAAAATATTTGAAAGTATGACAGTGAAAATAGCAAACATTATGTTTGAGTGTTTATTCACATAACTCAAGGCTTATCTGAAGGTTCTCCATGTCATGCAGAAAAACAGCTCCTTTATAATTAATCTGTGCAGATTCTGTAGAATTGGGATCCAGAAACAAGTTACCTATTTTTTACTTCCATTTTTGACAGACTAATAATATATTTCCCCTTGTTCACTTTAATCTTATCCTTTTAAGAAAGAATCAGAGTAGAAGAAATATCAGTATCAATACAGTTGAATGCCTTCTGAACCCCTACTACTTACATAGCATTCTGCTATATAGTACAAAGAAATAGGACATTTCTTTGCCTTCAGCATACTAATAAGTAATTCAAAAAATAAAATACACAGGAAAAAATAATAATACAAGGTGGCTCATGGTTCAAGAGTTACTGCAAGGAAATTGTTCATTCATTGAACAAATATTTATTGAGTGCCTGCTGTGTGCTAAGCACTCTGCTGAATGCAGGGTATTTTAAAAATGAGGATAATTATAAACAGAAATAGTCACTTCTCTCTAGGGATATGAGGATGAAGAGGTAGGGACTGGGTGATGTAATTCCTTGTTCTTTACCCTGAGAACAATGAGAAGGCATTGAAGGCTTTTAAACAAGGGGTTGACATGATCAGTTGTGTGTTTTTAAAAGATCTAAATACCATGAGGAGAATTTAGTGGAGAGAAACAAAATGTGAGATGAGAGACAGAAAAAAGCCATGCAGTATTCCAGGCAACAGACAAGGTTTTAGAGGTAGTGGTGGTGGTAGTGGTGGTGATAGTGGAGGAGAAAAGGAAAGAGGAAGATAGAGAAAGAAAGGCGACAAAGTAGATAGATTTTAAAATTATTTCAGCAGTAAAATCAAAAGCATTTGATAATCAGGTACTGGGGCTAAGGGGGAAACGAAGGATTAAATCTACTCTGATTCCTTTTTTTTAAAGGTTGAAGACCTTGCTTTTTGGCTTGTTTAACTGATGGCTGATGGTGCTATTTACAAAAATAGGCAACACTGGAGGAAAGGTGTATTTGAGAGGAAGGTTTTTATGAATCCCGTTATGGAAAAATTCAGTTTGAGGGACCTTCAAGACATTCAAGTTTAGATGTCAACTATTCAGTCAGAAATAAAAGTCTGGCTATAGAAGAAAATGTTAAGCTAAAGATAAGATTTGAGAGTCATCAAATGATAGCATCATATACTTTGATGGGCTCTCTTATCAATATATACAGTGGAAAATAAAGTGGTTTAGATTAGGGTTCTCTCACTATGAATTAGAAGACGCTGGAAACATTTCATGGGGAAGAGGACTGGATCATGAAAAGAGGTAGAATATAGATAACAAGAGAGAGAAGTAGAAATGAATGAAATGACAGGAACACAATAAAAATATAAATAAATAGACTATAAAGATTTTGGCTGCAAGTAACAGAGATACCAACCCAAACTGGCTTAATACAAAAAAAAAGGAATCTATAAATTCACACATAACTGAGACGTTCAGGGTATTCTACCTGCAAGCAAAGCTGTGTCCTAGGGTGAAACACCAAGCTCAGAACTCAGATCCTTTTTTTCTGTATTTCAGCTATTTCCTTGGTGTTGACTTAAGTTCTAGCAAGTTCTCCTCTGATGATCCCAAGGTGTTTGCTAGTAGTTCCAGATGCTACATGTTCATATGCTTATGTCCAGCAAGAAGAACAAAGTTCATTTATTTACTTATTTATTTACACAATAGGGCAATGAAAACCCCAGAATGGAGATCATTGACCTATTAAGGTTGTGTGCTCATCACTAATATTGTAGGTAGAAATTGAGGTACATGGATTATTTTAACCTAGTCAGGGTGTACCTCTGGGGTGGAGACAAATCCTCTCACTAAACTACCTAGAGTATTGGGGAAAGGAGATAGGAAATCTAGAAGGTGTTATGTTATAAGGAGTCTTAAATGCCAAGTTAAAGACCTTGTTCTTAATCTTATAGACCAAAAGTTCTTGTGTTTTGAACAGAAGAGGCATCCAGTGAAATTATTTCAAAAAATTAAGTCTTGAGGCAACGATAGTACATATGGCAATGTTTAAGAAAAACAGAAAAAGAAATCTGTTAAAGAGTCTATAGCAATAGTTTAGGATAGAGAAAGTGAAAACCCAGACTGTGACTGAGTAAGAAATGTTGATGAAAGGAAGCCAGTAATGAAGTAATGGATGTGAACAATATTTCAGACAAAGAATCCACGGGACTTAGCAAGATAATAATGGTGGAACTTCAAACTCTTCCACTGAGATTTCGACTGATGTGGTAGCTTTGGCACTGAGGCAAAAATGAAATCCTTTATTTTACTATAGTACTTGACCCTTTTATTCCAGACTTAGCTCTGAGCTAGGCTTTTCATTTCATTTTGTTCTCGTTAGTTACCACCACCTTGTGACCCATTATTCCCCACATGCACAACTTTCCTAGGAGTCAAAAGAAGGCAAGTTCCAACCTCTGTCAGAATGAAAGCTGTCCTTGACTCCATAGAATGAGAACTTGCAGGTTACTTTGCAATTTATAAAGATAGATATCACTACAATCATAGCAGTGGCACTTACTGTTTAACAAATGTTTTTTGAGCATTTCGTCAACCTACAATGATTCTGTTAGCAAGCAACAGAAAACCCAATGGTTTAAACAAGTACAATTCCAAAGGAATCAGTTAGTAGTGTTGGTTCAGCTGCACATCGGTAACAAGGCCGATATCTTTGAGTTTCTCTGGACTTTTGTTGTGTTTTACATCGTGGTGACAAGGTGACTGCTCTACCTCCAAGTATCACGGCCTCATTCAAGGCAAGCAATTGTGTGGTAAAGAGAAGAGGAGAAGGAATCTTTCTACTTATCAATAAAACAAATTTCTGCCTGGATTTCTAACCCAGTGTACTTCCTATAGTTCATGGGCCAGAATGGTATCGCATGACCACTCTTAGCAATAAGGGAGACCAGGAGAGTGAACATTTGATTTTCTGTTCTCTATTTGTGTGAGTCATAGCAAGCAAGAAGAAAGTTAGAAATGGTTTTTGGGTGGCCAAACAGTAAGCTCTTCCATGAAAATGTATCGTTCTACAGTGTGCTCTGTGCTTACATATGTATTACTCTCTTATTTTGTATTTGACTTTGTATTTATCTGTACGTGATGCTTCCTCTACCCTTTGGGAGAATATTTGCATGATTGATTACCAATTTTTAAAATGGATGTTTTATTCTCTTTTTCCATTAGCTACTACTAACACCTGCTTAACTCATGCAGCAAAGAAGCTAGAATTTTCATTTCCCTGAGTAGGCAACACATATTGACTACAAAGGATATAATTTTTATTTATGTCTAATTATCTTGGCAATCATTACCCATGTTAAAGAAAACATAGCAAAAATACCAGATGATTCCATTGGGATTTAGTAAAAGTATCACATTTTATCTTTTATGAGATGTGATAGAGTCTCACATAAGGATGTATTTCCAAAAGACCTTATCAGCCTTGACTTAGGAAGAAATTCAGCACCAAAATGTAGCACCTGCATATCAAAAATAAAATTAGTAATTATACTACTTGATGCAATGTTTAGAAAAATAGTCAATTAAAGCAATATGAATTCTACCAGAATCCTCTGCAGGCAACAGCATCATGCAGTTCTGACTTCACAGTGATATGAAATTTCAAATAACAACGGTGCTAAATCAGGGAGCAGCGAACCCAGGCCAAGTTTAAATTTAGTAACAGTGCTAGTTTACTGAAAATAACCTTCTCCATAGCAGATTCTCTGTGAATTTCAGGTGACCAACTATTTGTTTTTCTGTTCTGTTCAGAGGTAATCAGGTACCCAGAGGCTTCAGCATTGCTGTCTTCCCTTCTCAATGGCGTTTCTGGTGTCCACCTCAGGAGTCTCCTTGGCCAGCCTTGAAACACTTGAAAATTAAACAGAGAATCCACTGCATATATTCTTCTTGAAAATTTCCATTGTATATATTCAGAACTTTCTGAATAAGAATAAGGATTTGAAGGTAAGAGAACTTTGGAAGTAACTCACATTCTTGTGTAACTCTTAATTACATCAAAAGTGAATATTTAATATATTTTTTAAAATATACAAAAGTAAAAGCAGTTGCTGAATATAAGGAAAATAGCCAGCTACGTGTAGTTCTGCAGCAAAAAAAGGTAAATAAAATACAAAGTTCAAAAGTTGTTATATGTCATGTAAATATAAATACAAGCAAGGCACAGTGATTATCTTGATATCTGAAATCAGTTTCACACAAAAAAGCATGGCATACAGTGGTTCCCAAATCCTAATATGCATGAGAGTGACATGAGGGGAGATAGAGGTTCTTAAAATGCTGATTCCTGGACATATTTCACAGAGAGTTAGATTCACTCGACTGGGATATGGTCCAGCAATCTGCATTTTTACAGCTACTCACCCCCAAAAGATCCTGATGAAAGTGGGTCTTGGGCCTTTGAGAAACATGGAAATTGGCATTTAAAATAATGTACTTCTAATTTTCAAACTTCATTTAAAGGGGTTTTATGTGGTTTGTTTCCTTCAGTCACAAGAATAAACAAGGAAGGCTTATTTTAAATAGTGCTAAATTAGTGCTGCTTTTTTGATCCCCCCCAATTGAATTATTAATCCTTTCCAATATTCCTTTTTTTTTTTAACATTTAACAGGAGTATAATTGCTTTACAATGGTGTGTTAGTTTCTGCTTTTATAACAAAGTGAATCAGTTATACATATACATATATCCCCATATCTCTTTCCTCTTCCATCTCCCTCCCTCCCACCCTCCTTATCCCACCCCTCTAGGTGGTCACAAAGTCTCGAGCTGATCTCCCTGTGCTATGCGGCTGCTTCCCACTAGCTATCCGTTTTACATTTGGTAGTGTATATATGTCCATGCCACTCTCTCACTTTGTCCCAGCGTACCCTTCCCCCTCCCTGTATCCTCAAGTCCATTCTCTAGTAGGTCTGCATCTTCATTCCGTCATGGCCCTAGTTTCTTCATGACCATTTTTTGTTGTTGTTTTTTAGATTCCATATATATGTGTTAGCATACGGTATTTGTTTTTCTCTTTCTGACTTACTTCACTCTGTATGACAGACTCTAGGTCCATCCACCTCACTACAAATAACTCAATTTCATTTCTTTTTATGGCTGAGTAATATTCCATTGTATATATGTGCCACATCTTCTTTATCCATTCATCTGTTGATGGACACTTAGGTTGCTTCCATGTCCTGGCTATTGTAAATAGAGCTGCAATGAACATTTTGGTACATGACTCTTTTTGAATTATGGTTTTCTCAGGGTATATGCCCAGTAGTGGGATTGCTGGGTCATATGGTAGTTCTATTTTTAGTTTTTTAAGGAAACTCCATACTGTTCTCCATAGTGGCTATACCAATTCACATTCCCACCAACAGTGCAAGTGGGTTCCCTTTTCTCCACACCCTCTCCAGCATTTATTGTTTGTAAATTTTTTGATGATGGCCATTCTGACTAGTGTGAGATGATATCTCATTGTAGTTTTGATTTGCATTTCTCTAATGATTAATGATGTTGAACATTCTTTCATGTGTTTGGTCCCCTCATGTATCATAGCATTCTTTTGTCTTCCAAACTTGCTCGTAAAAAGCTTAATACAAAGAGCAGTAAACGTCAATCTGGTCAGGTATGACTTATTAACACGGAGAAACTAGCCAAGTGTTTTGCAATAATGATTTCTTGAGGGAGAAAGGTAGGAGGAATTTTTCCTCCAAGATGAAGTTTGAGGAAGTGAAGAAAATACCTGGGTACTTATAAATGTAATTCAATTTGAAATCATGTATTATTTTAGTTGTCAGTAGATAATCTGCCATGTCATTAATCTAGAAATGAAAATAGCAAATTTAGGTTTATTTCAGCCTGGGTTAGCTGTATCTGGAAATCTGATATTGAGAGAGAGGGAAAAAGAGCTGAAAGTAAGGTAGAGCTTTAGAGCAGTAGAGCCATCTGGGACCATTCAGTATAGGAGAAAGGAGATTTACATATGTAGGAATCTCTGGGGAGTATTAGTGTTATTATGAAACAGTATAATAATGATATTTGTGAGATATCCAGAATAATTAAAATGTCTGTTATTCTCAATTTGAGAAGTTGGAAAGTCATTTAAATTGATGTAGCAAAAGTAAAATTGATGTGGCAAAATGCTCATAATATATTGTAAATGAAAACAACAAGTTACAAACTATGTTGTGATATGGTCCCATTTTGATTAAGAAAAGCTACAGATGCACAGGAAGAAAATTGAAATGATCTACATCATAATATTATTCATGGTTATGATCGATTGATGAAATCATGGCTAATTTTTATTACTCCTCAGGATTTATAAAACTTTTTCTAAAGTATATATTATTAAAGTAATTTTAACCTATTTTTTAAGAGCTGAGAAAATGTTCAGTTATCTGGGAAGTTCACTTTCATAGAACTATAAAGTAGTCCTGCTAATGGTTATTTAAAATAGCCTTAAAGCAAGGCTCTTGCATCTTGTAGTATTAAACTGACTTGAATATGAGAATAGTACTTCCAATTAGATCAGAATGATTTTTAGATGTAATTCTTCATTTGTAGAATATTGCAGTAGATAAATTTCTCGTTTCCCTCCTCATTAAACACTGAAAATTTTGAATTATGACATTAATTTCTTAGAATATTCTTTATTTCTTATATCATGTAATTCCAATGTGCTTTCAAGAATTTTCTAACTATAATAGTTTGCTCCATTTGGAAGATAATTTTCTATGTTTGGTTACATTAGTGTTAGTACGTCTTTGTTCTTTAAATCTCCAGTGTAACATACGGTTAGTCTTACCATTATTACTACCAGCTGAGGTTGGCCTATGATTTTGTTTATTCTGTCTGAATCCACAGTAATTAGCTCTTTAGTTTAATGACAATATTTCTTAATGGGTTTTTAGGGCCAAATTCTGCTGTTAGAGAGTGTGTGGTGTATTTGAAGATAGAATCTGGCCTTTATGTTTTAAGCATAAGCTGTGTAATTTGATTTCAAAATGATGGTTTAGAGAGTTTACAGTAGGAAAATGAAATCTGCAATTATCTGAAGTTTGTCAGTTTCAAGAAACAGAAAATGAAAGTGACAATTTATGTAAATGAACAGCAAACCCACTCTAAATTCTCTGATATGGCTATCCTGTATATTGTGTCGTTTCATACGTAGCTGGAATAAGAAATGAAATGATAATCATCTAGCAGACATTAGGTAATTTCCCTTATGTGATGGGGCATACAGTGAGTTCTTTAAGTGCATTGAAACGTTTTTTATCATTGTATTTTTTCATCTTTATTGAAATGTAATTAATGTATAACATTGTGTAAGCTTAAGGTGTACAACGTGATGATTTGATACATTTATATATGATACATTTATATACTGCAATTACCATGATACCATGATTACCATGATAAGGTTAGTTAGCACATTCATCACTTCACATAATTAAGAGAAGAGATCTTCAATATTCTCACCACACACACACACACACACAAATTGATCATTGTATTTTTGAAGGACTCAGTGAAGCGGAAAGAATGTTTGCCTGGGGATCACCTGGGTTCAAAGTTAGACTCAGTTTCCTGGTAGCGGACTGACCTTGGGAAAATCTCTTTGCCTCTCCCTGGGCCTGTTTCTTCTTCCTAAAATGATGGCTTTGTACTAGATGATCCCAATGGTCCCTCTAAAATGATAACTCTGACTTGCTTTAAAACAGTGCTATGAGGAAGGCACAAGAAGCGCAAGGAAGTTGCAATGACTTCAGATGACTGAATAAACAAATCATTAAGTCTACTGAAAGACTTAGAGAACTTTCCTTCAATGACTTGTTACTTTTATCCTGGAGAAGAGAAATATTTGGAGAGTTCTACGTAGAAGAGACTGTAGGCTACTCTATTAGAAATTTACAGAGACCAATTTTGGCAAAACTTAAAAAGAAACCCACCGGGCTTCCCTGGTGGCGCAGTGGTTGAGAGTCCGCCTGCCGATGCAGGGGATACGGGTTCGTGCCCCGGTCTGGGAGGATCCCACATGCCGCGGAGAGGCTGGGCCCGTGAGCCATGGCCGCTGAGCCTGCGCGTCCGGAGCCTGTGCTCTGCAACGGGAGTGGCCACAACAGTGAGAGGCCCGCGTACCGCAAAAAAAAAAAAAAAAAAAAAAAAAAAGAAACCCACCTAGTAACAGATGAGATATCCAACAATGAGATAGGATGCCTTGGGAGATAGTGAATTCACCATCATTACAGGAAAAGAAAGTGGGTACCAAGGGTTTTATAACCTGCCAGACTGGCTTCAAGGTATAAAAGCTAGGGACAAATATTCTGAACATAATGGAATTCAGGAAATGTTGCTATCATGAGCCCTTCTTGAGGCGACTATTAGAGGACAAACTCCATCAAATCAAGAGATGACTGTAGACACTACTGAAAAAGGACTGCTTGTGAGCCTTGAATGTATTTAATTATAAAACTAAATCTAAAACAGATATGGAGATTAGGGTGACAGAATAGAGCATAAAAGTATAATATCCTGTAGAACTAAAGTAACTAACAAAAATTAGGAGGACACAACAGAAAGAAACTGGTATATAAAGTTAGCTGATTGCTTTATTCTCAATATCTATGAATCAGATACCACTTAAACCTGACAAATCAAGTCATAAAAGTATAAGCTAGAAAAAAAAAGGCACTAAGGAAGGTCATGTTAATGTTCAACATTAGTTGACAAAGAATGGGAGACAGAGGGGAAAAAATGCTACTTTTTCTATCAGTCATACTAGGGAAATAGTGAATATTCTAAAGATACAGAAGATCAAGGTTATTATATGAAGTTACAAACTTTATATGTAGGTTATCATATGAACTTATAAAGTTACAAATTAGAAGAAAATGTGCACTCCATTAAATATTCTTAAGAAGTTACATACATATATTAAGCAAAGAAAACAGATCATATAATGAAAGTTTTTTAAGACTTAAAACCTTTAATAGAAAACTTAAAAATATTATGACAAAATAGGTTTGTTGTATCTTTCATATCAATAAATGTAAAGAAATATATAGATTTTTTTTAAAGAAAATATTTTCAGCTTGGATCACAGTGCTGAACCAAATTCTGTCTATACAGATACCAGTATACAACAAAAACAAAGTTATTCAAAAATTTGAAAATGAAAGGATAGGCCGAGTAGAGTAGAGGGGATGGATAGGTGGTTAAAACAATAGTCTGGACAAGAAGTGAGAAGGGAAGTGGAAAGAGAAAGACATGGATGCAACGCATCTTTTTTTTTTTTTTTTTTTTTGCTGTACGTGGGCCTCTCACTGTTGTGGCCTCTCCCATTGCGGAGCACAGGCTCCGGACGCGCAGGCTCAACGGCCATGGCTCACGGGCCCAACCGCTCCACGGCATGTGGGATCTTCCCAGACCGGGGCACGAACCCGTGTCCCCTGCATCGGCAGGCGGACTCTCAACCACTGCGCCACCAGGGAAGCCCGCAATGCATCTTTTGAAGGAAGAATTATCAGGACTTGAACTCTAACTGGTTATAGGGGATAATGGAGAAAACAAGGACCTGGAGACTGAGCCTACGTATTGGTGGGAAGCCTGTAAAAATTAGGCTTTTAATATAAGACTGCAAGGAGTGGATGGAAAGGGAAAGGTAGCAGAGTCACAAAATGGCAATTGCTGGTGCTGGGTATTGAGATGGGTCACACTTTACCACACCACGCATAACTCTGCTAATCCCATAAGGAATTTCCTTTCAGAGTTTTTATGGTCAGTCATATCATGATGGCAGTCGTGATTATCTTAGCACTTACTATTTTAAGATTTATAAAAACATTTTCTTTTCACATTCTCAATTATTCTTTGGGCATTCAACTCAAACTTCCATTTCCCCTGATACCATTTGGTACTTTGGTACTTTTCTGATGGCATGTTTCTAATTGTTTGAAAACAGCTGTGGTTAATGGGATTTTTGCTTCAATGGAATACTTAGGATATCACAGATTTTCTCTGTCAGTAACTATACCAGTGGATTTCATGCCTTTTTGACAAAATCCAGAGTAAAAAAAAATATTGCCTCACAACCCAGTACATACATTCACATCCAACTGTTTACCTAGTCCACTAAAATAAAACGGTACTAAAAACAATTTTTAAAAAAGTGTACTAGGCAAATACAATCTAAAGAAATTGGGAGTTAGAATCTTAATATCAGAAAAAGTGATGCTTAGGGCCAAAGGCATTAACTAAGATGAAAGAAAAACTTTATGTGAATGCTGATATGTGTAATACATAATAAAGGTATATAATCATGAATAAATAATGTCTTTAAGGACTACCATTGGAGTTTGTTCAGCAAACTTCTAAAAACATCCCAAGAAATAGCAATAATCTGTATTTTAGGTGCTGGACTAAAACAAAAGAATGTCACCTTCTGTATTATAAAGCAAAGCATGTATACTGAAATTTATTTTCAAGAGAAAGTATTTTGATATCAAAGAGTTAAAACTACCTATTAACCAAGAATTAAGTACTTGATTAATGAAAATTTTTTTTTTCATTTTCGGCAAAAAGGGTTACAAGTTGCTTCTCTTTGTGAAAAGAAAGATAGCTTCCACTAAGGCTGTAAATGTATGTCTTACACTTATTTGATTTGAAGAAAAGTGGGATGTTTTGATTCCCCCCCACTCCAACAGGTATTCTTAACAGCAGGATACAATTTCAGAGTTTTTGCAGTCAAGAGCTTTCTGCTGAGCAAAAATTCTCGTTCAATTTAGGAATGCAGATTATAATAATTTTCCTATCCTGCTCGCAGCAGGTTTCCTGCCTTTGTTTTGTAGACTCCTAAGTTGAGTAGGAAACAAGTAGGTAACTTCAGTTCCAGGTTAACACATTCTTTAAGCATAGTCCCATTAACTCAACTTAGTTATAATGCAAAGCCGCTTAGCTTCACAAGTGAAATGGAATACATTTGAATTGCTTTCCTAATGCAATACCTATTTATAATAAATGCAAAGTGGTTCATGATGGCAGACTTTGTAGAGCATGAAAAATTATGAGAGGAAAAAGCTTATTTTTTCTGACCTAAAATTGTAAAGAAATGCCATGTATGCCAGCATGTGAACTCCTATTAAAACAAAAGGAAAAAAAATATTCAAAAATAAAAATGTAGTACATTGGCCTGTATGATATATTACTTCAGCAAAAAAAATTTTTTAATGAAGCTATTATATTTTACAGTAGCATTTTTTCCCTAGATGGCACAGTTTTTCTAATTTACATACATTTCTTCCTTACTAGGCCTCAACTTCAACCATATGCTTCAAACTTTCCTTCCTTTGTTTGAGAAAGTAAAGATTGCTCAAATAGCATCTTTTTTCTCCTAGTATTAAAATAATTGTATCTGTAATAAATTCAAATTGAATTATGTAAACCACACATTACTATAATGTAGGTTACTAAGATATTGGTCTCATCCTTTGAATAAGAAAATTCTAGATGGCAGTTTCATCAAGTTGGCTAAAGTCAAACAGATTTGATGGGTGTCAACCACAAGCTCTTCTAAGTTCATGCTGATGTTCAGGGAATTCACTTTGTTCTTTTGTTAACTGCTCTCTTTAATGAGTAAGGTACATATGCACCATCCCATGACAACTACATTTTCATTGTGCCTGGTCAACACTGCCAAATTCAATGATTGATTTTTTATAACAGACGAAGTAAATGTCCAGCCAAGCCCAATATGAACTTTATAAACTATACTGGCTTGATGGGGTTTTTTTATGTATAGTACTGTGATTTCAGCTGAGCATCAAGACCCATACCTGGATAAATTTTATTCCACTGCACACTCCATTTCTTCATTCAGTCAACAAGTATTTGGTTAATAATTACTAAGTGCCAGGCCGTCCTAGGACTTGAGCTGCATCAGTGAGCAAAATATGGCCTTCTCTTAGGACGTGCAGACAATAAAAAATAATCCTAACAAGTAAGTGAATTATGTAGTATCATAGACGATGATTAGGTATGAAAGAAAGAAAATGTGGATTAAAGGTAAAAGGGGGAGGGAATGATAACACAGGAGTAGGATCAGATCCAGTACTGTTTGTACCAGCTCTTCTCACAGGTGTTTCTCTATGTTCATTTTGGTTGTCTTTAAATCAGAATATGAGGATTATACTTGGAGGGTGGAGTCATTAACAAATGACCATTGCTCAAATTTTCTTTTTTTACCGATAAGCTTCTATACATTGACATTCATACTTGAGATACTCACCTTAGAGTTCCACAAATTAATCAACTGCATGTGTTTATTAAATTTTAGCTTTAGAGCTTGGTTTTATTATAGGTAGTCTAATTAACAAGTGTTCTCCAAAGGGTGCTGTGGAATTTCCAAAGGGGTCAAACAATGAAGAATAAAAAGTTATATTAAATTTAAACTTCCTTCTTTTGTTCTGATAATTTATAATTCATGGAGTAATTTTAAATTATAGTATCAGTGTAACCATAATTTTCATCAGTAATGTTACACAGTACCTAATTAGTTCAAAAAGACTCAAGCATCAAGTCAGAATATATTAACTTCTAGAATTAACCTGGATTTTGAGAGTGTCTAGTTTTGGACACTTTAGATAAGATTCTTACTTGATTCCCAGAAAAATAAAGACTGAACTCCAAATTTGAGCATATATTTTAAAAAAAAACCACATTAGTCATTTCTAATTTAGTTCATTTTGTGATGCCATTTAAGAATTATTTTCATGTTGGTAACCATGTACAGCCATAACTACCGACACTATAGAATTACAGCCTGTGTGAGCTGGAAATGATCCCAGAAATTCTAGTCCAACTGCCTTTATTTTAAAGGTGTGAAAAAATGTGTCCCAAAGAAGGTAGGTAATTTGTGCAGGTTAGATGGTTGTGTGTAGGTCCAGGAAGCCTATTAATAGTAGAACCAGGACAGGAATCCATTCTTTAAAAATCACAAGCCATACCTTTTTTTGGCAAATCACTCTACCTGAGATTTCCCAATACTTATTATTAAAATAATGTTTCCTTTAAATTAAGGAGAGTTGACCATACCTTTGAATTTCACAAAGTCACCTGATTAGTGAGTTGCCTAAGCTCCCAGAAATGGCCTGTTATTTGATAACCTCTTCAGCACTACCAGAAGTGAGCTTTTCTTAATGATCTTTTGAGATTTTTTTCTTTGAAAAATAAATAATTTATGAGTCATGAAATTACTTACCTATTAATCAGTATATATGGCACAAGTGTAATACAACATTATTATTTTTCAGTAAATTGTGGAAGGAGAAAGTTATATATAGTAAAGTCCTGAGTTTAGAAAACAGCTTAAGTAACACCTGGGCCCTGGGTTCCTCAGAGTCTTTAGGAAATGATACCGAGTCATGTGAGAACTCTGAACCCTCATAAGGGAAAATTATGTAACTCACTGGAAAATAATGCCAGTACATTTAATAGAGCAGAGAGACAATATATTCAAAACACAAAGCAAAGGATAAAAAAACTCTGTCTGCTAAGCCTAGGGAATTTCATATGCAAAAAACAATTAAAGCAATATCAGTTAATTTTCTAAGACAGTTTTTAGTTTAAGCATTATAATACATCTTAAAATGCTGTACGTTTGGTTCTTATAAATGGATTCTAAATTTGCTTGAAATGAAGGATATAACCATGGCTTTATATAATGATAAAATTAGGGTTTCTCATTGCACAGAATAGAATTTTCACATGTATTTCCAGGCATATCATTTATTAAACCAACATAATTTAAATTTTAAGTATATTAAAAAGTATATATAACATTAGGCACATGACTTTAAATGATTGATGAGGATGATGAAGGAAAACAGCTGTAAAGACACAGGTTCCAGAAGACTTAATGAGTACTTTGTGAACTTAGCAAGATTTTAATGGTTTTGTCTGATGGTGAATGAAGTAAGAAAATGAGTAATTCAACCAGTTTTTACTCCTGCTTTTGTACACTTGTAAATCCTATAAGACTACCAAGCTAAATATTGGATCTGCTATCTGTTCCAATATCCATGACACAGTTCAATTAAAGTATTCTATAATAAGTAGAATTAATTGAAAATTATAATTTAAGACTACATCTGGTTCTTATTGATGAGATGGGTAATTGTTAGCATTCTAGCATTAGGCATTTTAGATTGTTTTTTATTTTCAACAATAATAAAAAAAGATGTTTTAGAAAATACAAAGCTAATATACTTCAGGTTACCAATGGAGAAAAAAACTTTGAAAATAACTGATTTATGCTTATTTTTGATTGATTAAATTCATTTTGTCTGAAGCCCTTAGTGATATCCTTGGAAATTTCTCTCCTCTCCCTTCTCCTCTCCCCCCTCCCATGAATATTTATGGTTTAGAAGGCAGCAACATTTTTTGCATATTCTTTTCCCAAAGGAACATTATTTTTCTATTTTTAATCACTTCATAGGTGATTGGTCTCTGATAGCCAAGGGAATTAGTGGGCCAGACTTCACTTCTAGGTAAACCTACGGGTCCAAGAGTGTCTTCATTTGTATCTTGGGCTGAGAAAATTGAACATACCTTTGCCTTTCACTCTCTTTTCACACATATGTAAATTGGTAAGAATAAAAGTAATGTGATTGGGAGTATAGTTTGACAGACAGTATCATGTAATATGATACCCAAATTATTATAAGCTAGAAATAGTGCCTCGGGGCACCGATTTATTGGGAATAAGTATTGGCATTTACACATTTTTGTCTAGACTTTAGACTTGCAAAATAAATCACACTATGGAAAGTACAATTGTTTTCAAAAGGCTAACAAAGAAATAGCAAATGCAGTTTCTTCCCACAAAGAGCTTTTAATCTATTTGGACAAGTAAAGCACAGAGAAATAAGAAGTCAGATTATACAAGAGTTAATAATAAATACAAATTTCTATATGGATTGACATGGCCATTATAAATTATCCTTCTATATTTCATATGTAAACAAGTTCAGTGCATACAGAAGCTTAAGCAAAAAAGTACAAAAACATTTTATTCGTGTGTTGACAGTAGAGTATACTTCCTAATGACTTGGACTCTAGACATAGGAAAATTAGATGCTTGATTTTTTTTAACATCTTTATTGGAGTGTAATTGCTTTACAGTGGTATGTTAGTTTCTGCTGTATAACAAAGTGAATCAGCTATACATATACATATACCCCATATCTCTTCCCTCTTGCGTCTCCCTCCCTCCCACCCTCCCTATCCCACTCCCTAGGTGGTCACCGAGCACCAAGCTGATCTCCCTGTGCTATGTGGCTGCTTCCCACAAGCTATCTATTTTATATTTGGTAGTGTATATATATCCATGCCACTCTCTCACTTGGGCCCAGCTTACCCTTCCCCATCCCCTTGTCCTCAAGTCCACTCTCCATGTCTGCGTCTTTATTCCTGTCCTGCCCCTAGGTTCATCAGAAACATTTTTTTTTTTAGTTTCCATATATATGTGTTAGCATATGGTATTTGTTTTTCTCTTTCTGACTTACTTCACTCTGTAGGACAAACTCTAGATCCATCCACCTCACTACAAATAACTCAATTTCATTTCTTTTTATGGCTGAGTAATATTCCATTGTATATATGTGCCACATCTTCTTTTTTTTTTTTTGCGGTACGCGGGCCTCTCACTGTTTTGGCCTCTCCCGTTGTGGAGCACAGGCTCCGGACGCGCAGGCTCAGCGGCCATGGCTCACGGGACCAGCTGCTCCGCGGCATGTGGGATCCTCCCGGACCGGGGCACGAACCCGTGTCCCCTGCATTGGCAGGCGGACTCTCAACCACTGCGCCACCAGGGAAGCCCCACATCTTCTTTATCCATTCATCTGTCACTGGACACTTAGGTTGCTTCCATGTCCTGGCTATTGTAAATAGAGCTGCAATGAACATTGTGGTACATTTGATGATGGCCATTCTGACTGGTGTGAGGTGATACCTCATTGTAGTTTTGATTTACATTTCTCTAATGATTAGTGACGTTGAGAATCCTTTCTTGTGTTTGTTGGCAATCTGTATATCTTCTTTGGAGAAATGTCTGTTTAGGTCTTCTGCCCATTTTTGGATTGGGTTGTTTGTTTTTTTTTAATATTGAGCTGCATGAGCTGCTTGTATATTTTGGAGATTAATCCTTTGTCAGTTGCTTCATTTGCAAATATTTTCTCCCATTCTGAGGGTTGTCTTTTCCTCTGGTTTACGGTTTCCTTTGCTGTGCAAAATCTTTTAACTTTCATTATGTCCCATTTGTTTCTTTTTGTTTTTATTTCCATTTCTCTAGGAGGTGGGTCAAAAAGGATCTTGCTGTGATTTATGTCATAGAGTGTTCTGCCTGTTTTCCTCTAAGAGTTTGATAGTGTCTGGTCTTACATTTAGATCTTTAATCCATTTTGAGCTTATTTTTGTGTATGGTGTTAGGGAGTGTTCTAATTTCATTCTTTTATATGTAGCTGTCCAGTTTTCCCAGCACCACTTATTGAAGAGGCTGTCCTTTCTCCACTGTATATTCTTGCATCCTTTATCAAAGATAAGTTGACCATAGGTGCATGGGTTTATCTCTGGGCTTTCTGTCCTATTCTATTGATCTATATTTCTGTTCTTGTGCCAGTGCCATACTGTCTTGATTACTGTAGCTTTGTAGTATAGTCTGGAGTCCAGGAGCCTGATTCCTCCAGCTCCGTTTTTCGTTCTCAACATTGCTTTGGCTATTCGGGGTCTTTTGTGTTTCCATACAAATTGTGAAATTTTTTGTTCTACTTATGTGAAAAATGCCATTGGTAGTTTGATAGGGATTGCATTGAATCTGTAGATTGCTTTGCATAGTAGAGTCATTTTCACAGTGTTGATTCTTCCAATCCAAGAACATGGCATATCTCTCCATCTGTTTGTATCATCTTTAATTTCTTTCATCAGTGTCTTATAATTTTCTGCATACAGGTCTTTTATCTCCTTAGGCAGGTTTATTCCTAGGTATTTTATTCTTTTTGTTGAAGTGGTAAATGGGAGTGTTTCCTTAATTTCTCTTTCAGATTTTTCATCATTAGTGTATAGGAATGCAAGAGATTTCTATGCATTAATTTTGTATTGCTACTTTACTAAGTTCATTGATTAGCTCTAGTAGTTTTCTGGGAGCATCTTTAGGATTCTCTATGTATAGTATCATGTCATCTGCAAACAGTGACAGTTTTACATCATCTTTCCCAATTTGGATTCCTTTTATTTCTTTTTCTTCTCTGATTGCTGTGGCTAAAACTTCCAAAACTATGTTGAATAATAGGGTGAGAGTGGACAACCTTGTCTTGTTCCTGATTTTAGAGGAAATGGTTTCTGGTTTACACCATTGAGAACAATGTTGGCTGTGGGTTTGTCATATATGGCCTTTATTATGTTGAGATAAGTCCCCTCTATACCTACTTTATGGAGGGTTTTTATCATAAATAGGTGTTGAATTTTGTTGAAAGCTTTTTCTGCATCTATTGAGATGATCATATAGTTTTTATTCTTCAATTTGTAAATATGGTGTATCACATGAGAGATTTGTGTATATTGAAGAACCCTTGCATTCCTGGGATAAACCCCACTTGATCATGGTGTATGATCCTTTTAATGTGCTGTTGGATTCTGTTTGCTAGTATTTTGTTGAGGATTTTTGCATCTATGTTCATGAGTACTATTGGCCGGTAATTTTCTTTCTTTGTGACATCTTTGTCTGGTTTTGGTATCAGGGTGATGTGGCCTTGTAGAATGAGCTTGGGAGTGTTCCTCCCTCTGCTATATTTTAGAAGAATTTGAGAAGGATAGGTGTTAACTCTTCTCTAAATGTTTGATAGAATTTGCCTGTGAAGCCGTCTGTTCCTGTGCTTTTGTTTGTTGGAAGATTTTTAATCACAGTCTCAATTTCAGTGCTTGTGATTGGTCTGTTTATATTTTCTATTTCTTCCTGGTTCAGCCTCAGAAGGTTGTGCTTTTCTAAGAGCTTGTCCATTTCTTCTAGGTTGTCCATTTTATTGGCAAAAAGTTGCTTGCAGTAATCTCTCATGATCCTTTGTATTTCTGCAGTCAGTTGTTACTTCTCCTTTTTCATTTCTAATTCTTTTGATTTGACTCTTCTCTTTTTTTTCTTGATGAGTCTGGCTAATGGTTTTTCAATTTTGTTTATCTTCTCAAAGAACCAACTTTTAGTTTTGTTCATCTTTGCTATTGTTTTCTTCATTTCTTTATCATTTATTTCTGATCTGATCTTTATGATTTCTTTCCTTCTGCTAACTTTGGAGGTTTTTTGTCCTTTCTCTAATTGCTTTAGGTGTAAGGTTAGGTTGTTTATTTGAGATGTTTCTTGTTTCTTAAGGTAGGATTGTATTGCTGTAAACTTCCCTCTTAGAACTGCTTTTGCTGCATCCCATAGGTTTTGGGTTGTCGTGTTTTCATTGTCATTTGTTTCTAGGTATTTTTTAATTTTCTCTTTGATTTCTTCAGTGATCTCTTAGTTATTTAGTAGTGTATTGTTTAGCCTCCATGTCTTTGTATTTTTTACAGATTTTTTTTCCTGCAATTGTAATCTAGTCTCATAGCATTGTGGTTGGACAAGATCCTTGATATGATTTCAATTTTCTTAAATTTACCAAGGCTTGATTTGTGACCCAAGATATGATCCATCCTGGAGAATATTACATGAGCACTTGGGAAGAAAGTATATTTTGTTGTTTTTGGATGAAATGTCCTATAAATATCAATTAAGTCCATCTTGCTTAATGTATCATTTAAAGCTTGTGTTTCCTTATATATTTTCATTTTGTATGATCTGTCCATTGGTGAAAGTGGGGTGTTAAAGTCCCCTACTATGACCGTGTTACTGTCGATTTCCCCTTTTATGACTGTTAGCCTTTGCCTTATGTATTGAGGTGCTCCTATGTTGGGTGCATAACTATTTACAAATGTTATATCTCCTTCTTGGATGGATCCCTTGATCATTATGTAGTGTCCTTCTTTGTCTCTTGTAATAGTCTTTATTTTAAAATCTATTTTGTCTGATATGAGAATTGCTATTCCAGCTTTCTTTTGATTTCCATTTTCATGGAATATCTTTTTCCATCCCCTCACTTTAAATCTGTATGTGTCCCTATATCTGAAGTGGGTCTCTTGTAGACAGCATATATATGGATATTGTTTTTGTATCCATTCAGCCAGTCTATGTCTTTTGGTTGGAGCATTTAATCCATTTACATTTAAGGTAGTTATTGATATGTATGTTCCTATTACCATTTTCTTAATTGTTTTGCATTTATTATTCTAGGTCTTTTCCTTCTCTTGTGTTTCCTTCCTAGAGAAGTTCCTTTAGCATTTGTTGTAAAGCTGGTTTGGTGGTGCTGAATTCTCTTAGCTTTTGCTTGTCTGTAAAGGTTTTAATTTCTCCATCGAATCTGAATGAGATCCTTGCTGGGTAGAGTGATCTTGGTTGTAGGTTTTTCACTTTCATCACTTTAAATATGTCCTGCCACTCCCTTCTGGCTTGCAGAGTTTCTGCTGAAAGATCAGCTGTTACCCTCATGGGTATTCTATGTTTTTGTTGTTTTTCCCTTGCTGCTTTCAATATTTTTTCCTTGTATTTAATTTTTGATGGCTTGATTAATATGTGTCTTGGCATGTTTCTCCTTGGATTTATCCTGTATGGGACTCTCTGTGCTTCCTGGACTTGATTGACTATTTCCTTTCCCATATTAGGGAAGTTTTCAACTATAATCTTTTCAAATATTTTCTCAGTCCCTTTCTTTTTCTCTTCTTCTTCTGGGATGCCTATAATTCAAATGTTGGTGCATTTAATGTTGTCCCTGAGACTGTCCTCAATTCGTTTCATTCTTTTTTCTTTATTCTGTTCTGTGGTAGTTATTTCCACTGTTTTATCTTCCAGGTCACTTATCCGTTCTTCTGCCTCAGTTATTCTGGTATTGATTCCTTCCAGAGTAGTTTTCATTTTATTTATTGTGTTGTTCATCATTGTTTGGTTTTTCTTTAGTTCTTCTAGGTCCTTGTTAAATGTTTCTTGTATTTTCTCCATTCTATTTCCAAGATTTTGGATCACCTTTACTATCATTACTTTGAATTCTTTTTCAGGTAGACTGCCTATTTCTTCTTCATTTGTCTGGTTGGTTTTTACCTTGCTCCTTCATCTGCTCTGTGTTTCTCTGTCTTCTCATATCGCTTAACTTGTTTGTGGTCTCTTTTTCGCATGCTGCAGGTTCATAGTTCCTATTATTTTTGTTGTCTGTCCCCAGTGGCTCAGGTTAGTTTAGTTGTTTGTGTAGGCTTCTTGGTGGAGGGGACTGGTGCCTTAGTTCTGGTGGTTGAGGGTGGATCTTGTCTTTCTGGTGGGCAGGACCATGTCTGGTGTTGTGTTTTGGGGTGTTTGTGGGCTTATTATGATTTTAGGCAGCCTCTCTGCTAATGGGTGGGGTTTTGTTCCTGTCTTGCTAATTGTTTGGCGTAGGGTGTCCAGCACTGTAGCTTGCTGGTCGTTTAGTGAAGCTGGGTCTTAGCCTTGAGATGGAGATCTCTGGGAGACCTTTCACCACTTGATATTACATGGAGCCGGGAGGTCTTTGGTGGACCAATGTCCTGAACTTGGCTCTCCCACCTCAGAGGCACACGCCTGACACCTGGCTGGAGCACCAAGACCCTGTCAGCCACACGGCTCAGACGAAAAGAAATAAAGAAGGAAAAATAAAATAAAGTTATTAAAATAAAAAGTATTAAAAATTAGAAAAATTAAAAGTAATAAAAATAAGAAAACAAAGGAAGGAAAGAAAGAAGAGAGCAACCAAACCAAAAAACAAATCCACCAATGATAGCAGACAGACACAACCCTAGGAGAAATGGTAAAAGCAAAGCTATACAGACAAAAATCACACAAAGAAGTGTACACATACACACTCACAAAAACAGAAAAGGGAATATATATATATATATATATAAAATAAAAAGGAAGAGAGCAACTAAATCAATAAACAAATCTACCAATGATAATAAACTCTAAATACTAAACTAAGGTAAACATAAAACCAGAAACAAGTTAGATGCAGAAAGCATACCCTAAGTTTTCAGTTGCTCCCAATGTCCACCGCCTCAATTTTGGGATGATTTGTTGTCTCTTCAGGTATTCCAGGGACGCATTGTACATAAGTTGATTGTGGAGATTTAGTCCACTGTTCCTGAGGCTGCTGGGAGAGATTTCCCTTTCTCTTCTTTGTTTGCACAGCTCCTGGGGTTCAGCTTTGGGTTTGGCCCCGCCTTTGCATGTAGGTCACCTGAGGGCGTCTGTCCCCACCCAGACAGGATGGAGTTAAGGTAGCAGCTGATTAGGCGGCTGTGGCTCACTCAGGCTGGGGAGAGGGAGGGGTATGGAATGTGGGGTGAGCCTGCAGCAGCAGAGGCCAACATGATATTGCAACAGCCTGAGGCGCGCCGTGTGTTCTCTTGGGGCAGTTGTCCCTGGATCATGGGACCCTGGCAGTGGCGGGCTGCACAGGCTCCGTGGCTGGGAGGTGTGGATACTGACCTGTGCTCGCACACAGCTTTCTTGGTGACTGCAGCAGCAGCCTTAGCGTCTCATGCCCATCTCTGGGGTCCGCGCTGACAGCCGTGGTTCGCACCCATCCCTGGAGATCGTTTAGGCCATGCTCTGAATCCCGTCTCCTCGTGCACCCTGAAACAATGGTCTCTTGCCTCTTAGGCAGTTCCACACTTTTTCCCGGACTCCCTCCCGGCTAGCTGTGACGCTCTAGCCCCTTCAGGCTGTGATCACGCAGCCAACCCCAGTCCTCTCCCTGGGATCCGACCAAAGCCCGAGCCTCAGCTCCCAGCCCCGGCCCCTCCCGGCGGGTGAGCAGACAAGCCTCTCGGGCTGGTGAGTGCCAGTCGGCACCGATCCTCCGTGCGGGAATCTCTCCACTTTGCCCTCTGCACCCCTATTGCTGCGCTCTCTTCCTTGGCTCCAAAGCTTCCCCCCGCCACGCCATTCCCCGCCCCCGCCATCTCCGCCAGTGAATCGGCTTCCTAGTGTGTAGAAGCTTTTCCTCCTTCACAGCTCCCTCCCAGTGGTGCAGCTCCCGTCCCTATTCTTTTGTCTCTGTTTTTTCTTTTTCCTTTTGCCCTAACCAGGTATGTGGGGAGTTTCTTGCCTTTTTGGAAGTCTGAGGTCTTCTGCCAGGGTTCAGTAGGTGTTCTGTAGGAGTTGTTCCACATGTAGATGTATTTCTGATGTATTTGTGGGGAGGAAGGTGATCTCCACGTCTTACCCCTCCGCCATCTTGAAGGTCTCCCCTAGGTGCTTGCTTCTTATCAGGGATCAAATACAGCCTCATGAAAGACCTAATCAAGGCATTGCATTTCCCATTTCTTCAGAGTAGACTGTCAAAATCCCAGCTCGCTCCTAGCTGATCAGGAAATAGCATCTTTCCTTCAAAATTTCGTATCTACTGAAAGACTTAGGGGCCTTTCAACTAAGTTTTGTTCTTTCCAAGAGAACCAAAATTTTCAACACTGTGGTGTTAAGTATTGTTTACTTTATGAAGAAAAGTTTTTATACCAATATGTTTGGCTAAATGTCAAGGACATTTGTCGCTGAAACTAGAACTGCTTAGTTGTTCAGATAACAAAATGAATTTTTCAATTTAATTTTGTAACTTGCAATTGAGAACCATCACTATTGCAAGCAAAATAATTTAAAAACAGATCTTAACTTACAACAGGGTTACATCCCCATTAACCCATTGTAAGTAGAAAATGTATTTAACACTCCTAACCTACCAAACATCATAGCTTAGCCTTGCCTACCTTAAATGTGCTCAGAACATTTACATGAGCCTACAGTTGGGCAAAATCATCTAACACAAAGTCTATTTTATAATAAAGTGTTGAATATCTCATGTAATATATTGAGTACTGTACTGAAAGTGAAAAGCAGAATGGTTGTATGGGTGCAGGATGTTTGTTATTGTGTCTGTTGTTTACCATTGTGACTGCGTTGCTGACCTGGAGCTCACTGTCTCTGCCCAGCATCATGAGAGAGTATCCACCATATTGCTAGCCCCAGAAAAGATGAAAATTCGAAGTATGGTTTCTACAGAATGCATGTTGCTTTTGCACCATTGTAAAGTCAAAAAACTGTAAGTTGGGGACCATCTATATGTACGTAACTTAATGTTTATTAGAATAATCATACAGGAAGGTAACAAATATTTAGACTAATCCTAAACCCATTTTAATATGAGGACAAAAGGAAGTCCCATTTTTCCCAGTTCAGTGGTAGAGCCATCCATGACTGGATTTCCTGATAATATAACAGGGGTGGTATAGAATAACAATTAAGAAGGTGAATTCTGGAATCATATCGCCTAAATTCAAATCCCCAGTTCTGCTGCTTAGTATCTGTGTGATCTTGGGTACCTTTAACTCACTGTCTCAATTTCATCATATGTAAAATGCAGATGATAATATTGCCAACAACTTAGGGCTATTGGAATTAAAGGAGATGAGTCACATAAAGTACTTTGTAAGTCTCAATAAGTATAGACTATTCTCATTGCTACTATTCCACATGGCCTCTCTTGTTTTCTCAAAAATGAAATCTTGTCATGCATTACTTTGAACCCTGATTGTTCCTTCAGTTTCATTGTTTCCATTAACTTGAAAATGAAGAAACTATAAATAGATAACTTTATATAATTATATAACTATGTGTATATATGGCATATACATACACATAAGTATATAGGAATTGTGAAAATATTCAAGTAAGAGTGTTTAATGGAGGGGGCTTCCCTGGTGGCGCAGTGGTTGGGAGTCCGCCTGCCGATGCAGGGGACACGGGTTCGTGCCCCGGTCCGGGAAGATCCCACATGCTGCGGAGCAGCTCGGCCCGTGAGCCATGGCCGCTAAGCCTGCGCGTCCAGAGCCTGTGCTCCACGACGGGAGAGGCCACAACAGTGAGAGGCCCACATACCACAAAAAAAAAAAAAAAAAAAAGTCTTTAATGGAATACTTTCATTCTCGGGATAACGATTGCCTTTAAATCTGCAGCTTTGGAACAGCATTTAAATGGCAGCCTAATGGCTTTGTCATCATAACCACATAAAAGGTCTGGCAAGATGTGTCATTTTGTGCATATGAGCATGGTTGGCAAGGCTTTGAGTTGAAACTGAACCCACCCAACAAGTTGTTTCATCATAACAGTACCTGGAAATGTTTGCATCTTATTTGCTTGGTGGTTGGCTTTCCAGCTAAACCCACTAGTGACTGGAGTAGGTGGGCAATCAGAAGAGTGTGGGGCAGGAGGTTCTGTCCCTCCAGATTGTTGAGCAGCTGGAGTGAGTCATGTTGAACCTACACCTGACAGCTGTCCGTAAGCTTTTAATCTTCAGAAGGGCTTCCTTGAAGCAGCAGCTGCCTTAAGCACCACGGAACCAAAAGAGAAATACAACTGCCCCAAATACCGAAGCTTCCCTCCCACCCTCCACCACTCTGAGAGCTTTCACCCACTTTGGGCAGCCATGAAATCTCTCTCCAGCTAAAACCATGAAAACTTCTGAATCCAGGAAAGGACTCTTCAGGAGCACTGAACATACATTTCTTTTTAAAAAGAGAGGAGATTCTTTTCTCTGTTTCTGGTCATTCCTAAAGGTTTTCTGAGTCAGACTAAAAAGTTCATCAGTAACCATTTTGGCTGAATTGACTAACTCGCCTGTGCACATTAAATCATTCCCTAATTCTTTTTTGTCAACTACCTGTAGATAATGAGACAAAGGCTACGAGGCGAGAAGGTATAATTGTGTCTACTGTTGTGCAGACATGTTGATGAGTGGAACCTTCTTTCTAGCAAAGATAAAATGTATCATTGAAGTGCCTCCTGATCATCATCAGTAAAGGTTTGTTTACTTTTGGGGACCCACAGAGTATGAAAAAGAATGACAGCTTGTGTCGTAACCAGAGGTGCCTGCCTTTGTCATGTGCTGGGTTCACTTGTGCGTTGTGGCACTGGGCTCTACCAGAAGCTGTGAAGAGACCGCTGCAGGTTAACAGGTCACATGGCTGCATGCATGATTTGATTTACTCCAGGGTCTAGCTAGTTCACTCAGCTTTATTTCTTAACCTAGCAGAACATTATTTATTAATGAGTTCTTCATGCTTTATTAAGCCTAATGTCAGAACACCTCTGTGAGGTCCTACTAGGCATGTTTTCTCTTGGTGGTAAGGCCTTACAAAGAAAATGAAAAATTATGCAGCAGTGCCCCAGTTAAAACCCAACAGATATCAGTTCAAATTCTCTCAAACCTGTCAAATGGTATTTCTGGGTCTTTGTGAAAGACGCAATACGGAATTGAAATGAAAGAATGCCCTCTTTCAGATGTCAGTAATTACAGTCCCTTCAAAACAATGCAAAGCTTCTGTGGCCCCAGAAGATGGGTGGATTCTTCAGCAAGCCAACACTAACAAGCTCAGCAAGATGGGAAAAACAGAGTCAGCCTCTACAGCAGTAATGAGGAAGTATAGCTTTATGTGGATATCATAGCAATTTGAGACTAGAAACAAAGTGAAATAACTAAGGACATCTGAGTCATAAGGAGAATGGGCACAATTCTGCAATATGCTGGAACTTAACAGGAGGTGCTGGTGGGAAAGAGAAAAAGAAGCTTCAGTGGCTAAGGAGGACAACCAGTGGGTATGATAGCATATAAAAGGCATGGACCTGTCAGCTGAGCTTTCTCCTGGCTTCATGGAAGAGGAGTGTGATTCAATAGGGCCAAACATGTCATAGCAATGGGGAAATCCAGGCAACTGGATATCAGAGGGTAGATGAGTGCTGGCGTCATGGTGTGAGACACCAGATACACTGGTCAGTCACTTGTAGGGAGAGCCAGAAATGGAACCAGCCAGGGCTCAGGGCCCCAGGCAAGAAAACTAGAGTTCTCTATCCTGAGTTTCATAACAGGAAGCTATTGGATAGAAACCAAGGTGTAAGGGGCAGAGGGAGTAATTATTTTAGCTCAGTAGTGTGTGCAAGGACCCACCCCTGTCACAGGACAGATGAAGTCTATTGGCAGCGAGATCCAACAATCATGCTCGATTCTGGGACTGAGGCTGTGTCTTCCCTTCCTGCTGCCGCCAGGTATCCATGTGCCATGATCAGCTCACGGGCTGGGAGCTTCGATGATTCCTGCTCTGGGGGCTCAGATAATGGACTCTGATATAATATCTGCAAAGAGCGTTTTCTGTCTTACAATTTGGCCCTCTTGCTCTCTAATTTTTATAACAACTTAGAGTCACTATAGCACACAGCTCAGTATTTAATTATGTAGATTTTGTTACTATCTTTTCTAATTGTTTCTGACATGTAGTTAAGTATTAATTATTGAGCTCCCATCATGTGCTAGACATTATTGGGAATAAAAACGTGTCTCAGTGACAAATATTTCAAGAAACTTGTAGCAGAGTGAGGAAATATACGTGTACAGCTGTAATCATATTATTAGGTAAACGGTCAAGGTCATGAAAGATAAGGAAAAGCTGAGGCAGTGTCACAGTTTGGAGGAGATGAACGAGGCATGACCACAATGCAATGTAGGATCCTGAATTGGATCCTGGACCAGAGAAGTGCATTACTGGAAAAACTGGTGAAATCCAAATAAACTCTCCAGTTTAGTTATAAGTATTGTACCAATGTCAATTCTTTCATTTTGAAAATTGTGCTATGTTTCTATGATATATTTACATTTAGGAGAATATGATTCAAGGGTATAATGGAAACTCTCTGCAACTTTTCTATAAGCCTAAATTCATTTCAAATTAAAAGTTTAAAAAGTGAGACTTCCCTGGTGCCTCAGTGGTTGAGAATCTGCCTGCCAGCGCAGGGGGACACGGGTTCAACCCCTGGTCCGGGCAGATCCCACATGCCGCAGAGCAACTAAGCCTGTGCACCACAACTACTGAAGCCCGTGCGCCTAGAGCCCGTGCTCCGCAACAAGAGAAGCCACCACAATGAGAAGCCCGCACACAGCAACAAAGAGTAGCCCCCGCTCGCCACCACTAGAGAAAGCTAGCACGCAGCAACGAAGACCAAATGCAGCCAAAAAAAAAAAATTTTTTTTTTAATTTAAAAAGTGATAAATCCTATAAGGAAGGCACAACTGAATACATTTAGATGTTCAAAGTAGGAAAAAATTACGTACTTCCAGTTGATGAGATAAGGTGAAGCTTCATAGAGGGACAGCTGGTCATTCGAGAATAAAATAAGGGACATTTCCAGGAAGAGCAATTAATGTGGGTAAAGGCATGAAAACAGGAGAAGGGAGGACCCTTCTGGAAAAGCAGTGTAAGTAAAATGAAAAGCACTATAGCCCATGAGGAAGGACTTGGGATATAGTTTATAGGCAAACAAAGACGCAGGAAGGTGTATGGGACATGGAAAAAAGATTTGCTTGAGCTCACCGTATGTGAACTGAGGCTGAGTGGGGGACGAAGATGGATTGGAAGGTTGTAGAGAAACCTTTGACCTGCCTCTTTTATGCAACAAGATAGCCCTGTACATGTTTGAGCTTATTCCCCAGGAGACTCTAAGTACTTTAAAACTGGAATTGTATCTTATATTGAGATATCTGGGAATAGGTGTACAGAGGAAATATCCAAAATTGGGATGTTATGAATAAAAGAGAAGAAGCTGCAGGAGAAGCTTGAATCTGCAGGCCAGAAGGTGAATACCTGAGAGAAAGGCTTAAAGTAAAGACATATTAGCTAGAATGAAGGCCATACTGACCTACTGCAGTGGGCAAGTTAAGGGTGTTAGAAACACAAGGCAGTATATTTAGAGTTAACTGCTTTAGTTTAAATGTTTGGATAGAGAGAAAATAGATTTCTTTGATGGAATTGCAAAAGTAAACATGTCTAAGTTAATTAGAAGACTATTAAAATGTTAAATAATATTAGAAGTTCTCTATGTGTAAAAGCAGTTTTGATCCAGTAAATGTACTTGTTAGCAGGAAATAATAAACCTCCACTGCCATTTTTGTTTTTCCTACCAGAACTTGTAGAATATGAGTGTTGATGTCTTGCTTTTTGGGTTCAAGAGGAGGAGTGATAAATTACAGGGGTGCTCATTACTCTGGAACAGTAATGCAAAAAGATCAATAAAACATCAGCATCACCATGTGTTCCTGAATATCCTAACCCTATGGCAGGAGCTTCCCATTGGAAAAACATATCAGGAGTTTGGGATACTGTATCAACCGTGACCATGACTACAACTTTTCAGAAGGCCAAGCCTGCCCTCATTTGAAGAAGCACCATGTCTCCTGGAGGGGAGACGCTTTTTAACTCCCAGTCTAACTCCTACTAAGTCCTGGTAAGCAAACACTTTAACCTGTTAGCAAGCAGAGACTCCATTAACACAAACCCTTTTGATCTGAGATCAATGACAAGCAGTTAGAGAACACACCCACAGCCATGCCTGAAATAACACATTCTGGTTGCCAGTTCTCACAAAATCACTGCAAAGTGTTATAATATCTCATTCTATCATGTTTCCCTTAAGGCTGAAAAACAATGCGGGACACATAACATGTGCGCATGACACTTGACGGTATTTTTTTTCCCCATTCATTATGTTTTAACCATTAGCAATCACCTTATATGCTCCTTCAATAATTCCAAAGCCTTTGAGAATTCAGTCTATTATGAATTCCATTTGATTCTTCTAGCTTAGTCTGTTATGCCAAGCCTTCTGTACCACTATAGTGTCATAATTGGAAATAATTTTTTGGTCCTTCTGTATAATCTGGGAATTAGTTAATGAAAACTGGTTTTTAACACATTTTTTTCTGACATATATAAGTCAAACACATATCTTAGTGAATGAAGTCTTTATTTTAATGGAATATGGCATAATTTTAGTAAATATATTCATGAGACTCATAAAAAATCCTAAAGTTAATAGAAAGGAAAATTATTTATATAATCATCACATAAAATATGTGTATAATTTTATCTTTAATTTTACTATTATAAAAGCATTTCTAGAATGATTCCTAGGAACCAGTGGCATCATAGAAATCAAATTTGCAGATGGCATGAAACTGAGGGATAACTCATAACATGGAAGCTAGAACCAAGACTTAGAAAGATCTGTACTGGCTATAACACTGGAACAAATCTGGAGAAATAAAATGAAATGGAAACAAATGTAAAATCCCATCCTCCAATTAAAAAAAAAAAAAAAGTCCATTGAGAGGAACTTGAAAGAAACACACATAAAAGATTCTAGGCATTCATTTAATTATGAATTAGAGACGCAATGTAATTGCCTAAAAAAGCTGATATGACCTTAGATTTGATTTGTAATAAGAACATTTCCAGAGCAAAGAGGATGATGGCCTTTCTTACACTAGGTTGAGCACACCCACAGCCAGGCCTAAAACATCGCATTAGGTTTTCAGAGCTGCACTGCAACTGGAAAAAAGTGTGTTCAGAGTAGGGCCCCTAGAGCTGTAATGGGAAGGAGCACCCTGAAGGAGAGGAGAATGTTTAGCTGGAAGAAGATAAGGTATAGTAGGATAGAGTGGGAGACTGAAAACTGTCTTCTGTATCTGAAGGCTGCCAGGGGGTATGGAGTATAGGAATAGAGCAGAACAAGGAGAAAAGGGCGGACAACACTGGTGTGTAAACCTTGCTCAATTTAAGTAGGAATTTTATTATAACTATAACTGAGTTGCCCGGCAGGTAGCAAGTGGCCCCTGAGTTGTCAAAAACCTATCACTGTGAGTGCTAAGGGAACTCAATCAAAATGTGGCTGGTCCAAGTAACCATGGTGTCTGGTGACTCCGAAAGGCCACAGTTCTTGGTGCCTCCTAAACCTCGATCAGAATTATACAGAAGTGGCCCAAACCTTAACAGAGTACAGCACATGTTCTTAGCAATATATCAGAGGTTTGTTTGCCTTTTGAAAATGTTATAAACAACAGTTTAACTTTTACAGTAAGCCATTTAATGCAGCCCCAAATAAGCCAGTTCCTGTCATATTAGTCGGTGTTCACATTGCTACTGCCTAAGCTGGAGAAGTGCTAATAGTTTTCTTGTCTATCATTTTCTCTGAAACCAGAGTAGCTGCTACAATGGAGAAAATAAACTAAAATCCCTTAAGACATGAATTGTGATCACAGATTAAAAAAAAATTTTTTTTATTGTTCCTGTAATTGAGGTCCAAGACTACAACAGCCTTTTGCTTTCAAATTATGCAATGAAAACGTGGAATATACCTACAGGGGCACACAGATGAATGGAGCTACAAACTCACTTCTGCCTGTATGGAACTTTTATTTCCTAATTTTAGTTTATAATTACTACTAGTAATGAATGTTTTATCTAAGCGTTTTAGCAACTTTTCCATTTTATTCCATTTGGTTCATGCACAATACAATATTTACATATTTGTCATGGATGCCGTATCCATTTTTCCACCTTGGCCTTTGACAGAAAAATCAGAGACTGAACAACCTGGGCATGATGTAAAATGCTATTAGAATGATAATGTTAGCCTTTTGTGGATTTTAAAGATACATTGAAAGTTCACTTTATGCTATTAATTGAGAATTTTCTCTCTACAATACCTTAAAATGAGAAAAAAATTGAACTTTATGCCTCTTCTCACCAACACGCATATTGACATGCTTTCGTATTTTCTCTCCATCCCTACCCTCTCCCTCTTCTCCTCTTGCTTTCCCCTTTCCCCTCCTGACTTCCAATCAATCACCCAGGATATTGGAAGTTATATTCAGTCGATTGATATAGGTGATTTCTTTTCCTAACCAACCTAAATTCATACTCACATGCCAGTTCCTACTATAAACAAATTTATCTCAGAATAAAAATTGGAACAGGAACAAGTAATTTTCATCTTCTGCTTAACAACTTTCTTTTTATTAAAATGAGTGTCCAGAATTTGAATACCAAATTGTTTATTCTAGGACTACTTAGTGTGTTGGCGAAAAGAAAGACAATACTCCATAGAAAAGCTGAGAGAATACAGGAAGGGAAAATGTAGGAAGAGGAAGCTTAAAAGGGAGAAAATTTTGTCTGAGAGAAAAAAATATCTTGAAAATTATACTTCGGGAAGGTGTTTTTGAAAAGAAGGCTATAAAAGAGAAGATAGACAAGGTTTTTTTCAGTAATAAAAAGGGAACTAGAAATGATTATTTTTTGAAGATTTAAAATATATAATTAATAATTCTCAAAGCAAAAACAGTGCCAAAATTTAGCATATGTTTAATAAAACTGCTTGATTGAATTGAATTGACTGTGGAGAGTGTATGGTCTCACCGAAAACACAGAAAATAGGAAAGAACATTATACATTTTAATTTGGCAATAATGAAGCGCTTCTGAAAATCTGTATAGCCCACTGATCCTCCTCCCCACAATCCGACTTACTGTCATTGGGCTACAGGCTGCCGTTTATACTCCAGTAATTGCTGTGATCGCTTATGGATTTTAACCCTATCCTCCCTGTTTTGCCATTGCATTCATTGCCCAGGAATATTTATTGAGCTTATGATGTAGCTTGTAACCACTGTATTTGAGAATTGAATATATAGTCCAGGGCAATCTCTGATCTTTAAAAACTAAAAAAATTAATAGTATCTTTTCGCATCATGATTTACAATTTACGAAGCACTTCACATAAAATTGTATAAAAGTTAAAATAGTCATTATTGTTCTGTTCTCAAAATTGAGAAAGCTAAAGCTCAGAGAAGTTAGGAAAAACTCATCTGGAGTCACAGAATAAGTATAGGAGGCCAAGCTGTTTACTTCCTACAGTGCAAAGCTAAGAAACATATCTGTTCTTGTCTTAGAGTGTGACTTGTCAGATTCAGAGTCACCGAGGCAATATGAGAGGTTGGGCTCTTCCTGGTGGGAGGCAGACTGGCCCCTGCACCAGTCCTTTGTTGAGTGTTCACAAGCAGTATGATTCTCAACACCACCCCACCCCCACTAGCAAGCATTTGGCCTTGATCTTTTTGACAATCACGAAGATTGAATGATGCCATTGGCATTTAGCGTTCAGAGGAGCGAGAGACAATAATTGTCTAGGCGAGAGACCAGTGCACGTGATAAAGAGATTTCCAACCCCAAATATGAACAGAGTCCCTGCTGAAAAGCACCTTTGCCATTAATTACTAAGAGTGAGTTATTAATATTTTTTAAAACTTGGCATTCCTGACCTGAATATTAATGATTGTCAGAATTTATTAAGAACCTGACCCTTGGGCAGCACTCAGAAGCCTCCTGCAAATGTATACACAGCACTGGAATTTCCCCAGTTTTTAGAGAGAACATGTTATCAGTGCTTCAGCATTGTAGTTTTGAGTTGGTCAGGATTTTCAGTTGCTGCTATTCCTTATTATATGTTACTGTTAGTTTTAATTCATCATTATCAATTTCACTTATTATATGCTACTTAGTTAACCCTGAAGTGTTTAGTTATCCCTACTTTTATAAACAGTATTTTTGGCCTATAATTTACAGTAACTATACTTTAAGACATGCTATATATTGTGATTCAAAGATGGATTATTCATGCAACTTATTGCTAAAGTAGATACATGCACAAACTTCCCTTCAGAAATTACACAGTCCAGTATAGTGTAGTATAGTACAGCATAACATATACAGTATAGACTATTATAATTATACTGAAGTATACAAACAGTACAGTATAGTAATACTATAAAATTGTACCATATAATATAATAATAATATAGATAATATGTTACAGTATAATATTGTTATAGCAAAGCTTTTTCCCATTTGAAAGTGGAAACAAGCAACATAGATGTATGGTGGGGTGTTTTTTTCTTACCAAAAGGGATGCCTACAAAAGTCAGTAAAAAAAAAGTGGGAGCCACTGAGTTATAGTGCAACATAACCTGAGCAGATCTCAGGAGTTTGGACTCTTACTCAGAATGCCTGGCATAAAGCAGGGGGAGTGAGCCATCTTCACTCTTACTGTCCGTGGGGGGTGGGCCCACAAGGCTGCTCTAATGCAGCTCTTTGTGCTTGTGTGTTGCTAATGAAGTGTTTGGAGACCCCGTGGCAGAGATAGTATTATTTTTATTTTAATATCAACCAGTACCTTTTGCCTACAAGGACAAGTGTTTCATCCATAATATTTATCACCTTGTCTCTGGTTTTGTTGTTGACTTACTCTATTTTTTCAACACTTTTTATTAAGAAAATATTAGGAAGGAAACAATAATACTAAATTGCAGAATTATAAAAGGGAAGCTTGTACAGCTAAATTTTAAGATAATCTGAGTGACAAAGAAATAAAGCCACTGATACAGGGTGAGATAAATATGTGATGTGATTTACTTGGCTGGCCACTATGTAGGAGAATAAATTCTATAATCTTGCCAAAACCTGAGGGAAATGTGAATTGAATAGCAATAAATAACCTTATTGGAAAGGGTTGAATGTGATATAGTGTATCCTCCAGCCTTTATATAGGAAAATTTCCCATTGATTACAGCATCAAACCCAAAGTGGACTGAAGACGAGGTAATGTGTAACACACTTCACAATGTCCCTTCTGGTTTTATGCTATAGCCTTCTCAAACTTCATGAGTTGGAAGTTCAGGTTGAGCTATGTATACAGCGCCAACCTTTTCAGCCTCTTTCCGGATTAAATAAACTTTATAGCTAATGTTTTTTTCTGTGCATTTTCATGAATATTCTTTTGCTGTTCAGAAGTCAGACTTTATTAATATTATATATTTAATAACATTTATTTGACTAAAATTTTAAGTTTCCAAGTACTTTAGTACCTTGTTTTATTTAACCCTCATAATACTGCTGTGTGATAAAAGAGGGTATTATTTCTCCTGTGTTTTACAGTTGAGAATATTCAGACCTAGAGTGGTTATGTGACTTGCCCAGTCATATATAGTGAATAGGTGGCCAAGCTGGTGCCAGATACCGGGGTTTCCACATGCCAATATTTATAAGAATTTTGTTGTAGGAATTATTATAATTGACTATGATAGTTTCATTTCTGCTGAAGTGTCTCATTCTATCCTTTTTTTTATTACTGGGCAATATTATAGACTGCTAAAATGCAATTTGCCTGCTCTGTTCAGGCAGTCTCTCCTTTATTAAAATTTTTTGAGTATCTACTTTGTTCATCAGGAGGAAAAAAGCAAAACAGATGTAAGAAGCTGCCGTCAAGGAGTACACAGTCCAGAAGGGAAAGCAGATAAACATATATGCTCACTACAATACCTTAACCATTTGTGATGTACTAAAAAATATATTTGGTCTTTGCCCCCTCCACTCTCATTCTGGCACAAAGCTCTTAAAACCATTGCAATTTCCTGACAGGAATGTCTCATTGTCTGCTAATGAGATGACATATGGGGGAAGGGGGGAGGCCTAGAAAAACCAACCACGTGATTAGAAGGCTAGAACTTTCAGCCCCACCCCTCAATGTCCAGGAAGGGAGAGGGGCTAGAGATAAGTCCAATCACCAGTTGGCAGTGATTTAATCAATTATGCCTTTGTATGAAACTTTAATTAAAAACTCTGAAACAATGAGGTTGAGAGCTTCTGGGTTGGTGAACACAGTGATGTGCTGGGAGGGTGGCACAACCAGAGAGGGCATGGAAGCTCTGTATCAGCATCACCACCACCCCCATACTTTGCCCTATGCATCTCTTCCATTTGGTTGTTCCTAAGTTGTATCCTTTATAATAAACCAATAAGTATGAGTATAGTGTTTTCCTGAATTCTGTGAGTCATTTTAGTGAATATTGAACCTGGGGTGAGGGGATCCTTGAATTTATAACCAGGGACAACAGAAGTATGGATACCCTGGGAACCTGGGACTTGAGACTAGCATCTGAAGTGAAGACAATCTTGTGCAACTGAGCCCTTAACTTGGGGGAGCAGAGGGTGTCTGTGCTAACTCTGGGTAGTTACTGTCAAAATTGAATTGAATTGTAAGACACCTAGTTGGGGTCAGAGGATTGGAGAATTGATTATTGCTTGCAAGAACCAAACACCGGTGCTCACCATGTCCTCTACAAATGCCCTGTATGTGGCTCAAGGCATGTGGAGTATATATGGCCAATGTGGTACTCTCTAGGTCACTTTGCATTTCTGTGTCCACCAGTTGTGTTGTGTACTTATCAATAACTAGTAGTGTTTGCACCCAAACGTTTGTGGTAATTGTATTTTGTATAGTTATGCACTATAATTGAATATTAAGTAAACTTAGGACTATAAATGTGAAATTCAAGAGTAGTTTCTATGAAAATTTAGTCAGATTCTTTGGAAAGACTTTGATAAAGGTAAGTTGCAAAAAAAATGCTATCAAAGTGGGCTTGGACAAGACAATTCTAAAAGACTGAAGAAAAAATTTAAATCTAGAAAGATTAAAAATGTATCTATTACTAGAATACAAAATTACCCAAAAGGTTACTTCAGAATATACTTTTAGAATCATAAAAAAACTAATTGCGTAAATATGAATTATAGTACAAAACCTTTAAATTAAAAAAATAAATCAGGAGGCGTCTCCACTCAAAATTTTTCACAAGTATCTTTAAGGTTTCACTTTAAAGAAATAAAACTGAAATTTGTAGATGATGAAATATGGGTGTGACTTAGCAAGGAAGAAAATAAGAAACACCAACCACCAGACCTGTACTCAAAGAAAAGGCCTTGATTCTTCTTCAAAAGATGATTCATATGTTTTAAGTTAAAATGAAATGCATAAAGTGTGTATTACTTGTCAAATTCCCTCCTTAGCCAACTTTTCAATTAGCCAGCTAACCACCAGTTCTAATTACAAAATGAGAGGATCGACCATACCTCAACTCTTCCTCATGTTTTTTAAGACATTGAAGTTATCACCTGTGATTCTAAGAGTAATATCAAAATTTAGATTATTTGCAATACCACTTTGTCAGTAGGGATTTATGACCCCCGTTTTCATTTTCATTTAGGGAGAATTAATCAAGCTCCTAGTCAGTAGATTACTCTTAGATTGACTTTGAAAGTAAAGCATAGCCCTCAAGTTTTCTTTCTTCCATTCCCTAAAATAATTTATGAAACAGAGCTGTCTGAATCGTCCAAAGTCAGCTTCATTACCCTGCCTTCAGGCCAGCTTCCCCTTGCTGTGCTAGACTGTTTAGAAATGTACTCTAGGCTTACGATTTCCTACGAGAGGAATTTGTGACCTTGATCATTAACCCATACATGAACCTGAGAACCAGCCTACTGGAATTTTTTTCCCATGCATCAAATCTTAATCTCACCTGCTGCTGGTTTCAAACTCCATTTGTTTAATTTAATTTAATGTTTAAATGTGCATTGCCTACTTCCTGTGTGCCAGGATCTCTCTGGGAACTTGGGATGCAAAGATCCATACCTTCATGGTACTTATATTTTAAAGGTGGGAGAGGAGAGTCAGAAAATATCAGTAAACATAAAAGATAGTAAATTACCTAGTATATTAGAAGGAAATACGTATGTGGGGGAAGGAGAACAGCAGAGTAAGGGGCATCCGGAGCACCAAGGATTGGAGAATGGGTTGCAATTTTAAGTAGACTCTGGTCAAAGTAGACTCACTGAGAAGGTGACATTTGGGTAAAGACTTGAAGTGAGGAATGTGAGCATGAGGGAGAATATTCCAGGCAGAGGGAAGAGCCAAGGCAGAGACTCTAAGGTGAGAGGTGCCTAGCATGTTTGAACAGCAAGGAGAGAATGTGCCAGGATGAGGTCAGAGAGATAACTGTTAAAAGGACCAGTCTGGCTGCCATGCTGAAAATGACTGGATGGGAGAGACCAATGTACAAGTAGAGAGACTAGTGGAAAGCTGTTGGGATAAAGAGGCAAGAGATGGTGATATCTCACTCCTGGGTGATAGCAATAGAGGGAGTGAGGAGTGGCCAGTTCTAGACATATTTAGAAGGTAGAGCCAACAATATTTCTTTAGTATAGATGAAAAAGAGGGGTCAAGAATGACTCCAAGATTTTTTTGACTTGACAACTAGGAGAATAGTATTATCAACTGAGATAGAGGAGATATTTCGAGGAGCAGCATTGTGATGAAAGATCAAGTTTAGTGCTAGATGTATTGAGTTGAGATGTTTATTAGACATTTAAATGTAAATGTCAAGTCAGCAATTGCCTTTATGAATCTAAGGCAAGGTCATCAGCATGTAGATTGTTCTACTCTGAGAGGAGGTGAAGACCAGCCAGACCCCTCAGCTGGAGTTCCACAAGGGAATTAAGCCCTCCTGCCTAAAGATCTCTTGTATGTAATCAATTCGGTTCTCTCCCGGTACCTAGGATGGTACGGATTATGTAGCCTCCTTTAAAGAGTTGAGAAATTGTCTCTTTGTGTTGTGTGGTTCAGGTGAGGAAGCCCAGATGAGAAAGATTGCTTGGATGCCTAAAGAAAATTAGGTTCTCTGTCTCTTTTTTGGGCAAACTGTCTTAATTTTTATTCTTAAAGTAGTTGAGATCTTAAGATATTTGGAGTCATTTTATAAAAACCTTAAGTGGAATACTGGAAACCAGTGATTCCCAAAATGGGCACGTTTTTCACTGGTGTTCGTATAAAAGGCGTTGGAGGGTGATGGCTCAGATATGTATGGTGTTGGAGAAAAATAATTAAAACAAAGTCTTCTACCAATCCAGATATACTCTCCACAAAAGCAGTAGAAAAAGAAAACACTTTTATTAATGAATAAGAACTAAATTTAAATGTGATGTGCATCACACATAGTCTAATAAGAGACTGCAAAAACAGAAAGAGATTGCACTCTCTCGTATAGGCAAGTAGATACAACCCATTACAGACACAGTAACTAGTCTGAAAGTAAGAGGACTTGACAGCACCATTTGTCACATATAGTTTATCCTAACTCTACCTAGGAATTGGGGTGCCTATCTGTGTTAGCTTATTGGCTTCATCCAGAGGAAAAACATACCTCATATCTTTATGACAAGAGGTAGCTTTGCAAATTAGAGCAAGGCGTTCACTGAAGTTAGTTATCCACCCACAGAAGAGGGAGAGAGGGGTGCTGTCTTCCTTGATGTGTTCTTTTCAAAAAGATGGCTCCCAGGTCTCTGGGTCATAAAGCTGACAAAAGGCCTATCTAGTTTTCAAGTGGATTTACGTACATTTTAAAGACAAGAGGAAGTATTTACAATGATAAATTTTCTAAAGTAAATGCTCTAGGTAAAAGGAGGCAGGGGTGGGAGATGGGGGAATCTCTTCCCTAATCTTCAACAGGGAGGGTTAAGGCTCTTGTTCTTATTTTTTATTTGAGCTTGCAGTGGTGAGCTCTGGGTGTCAAATAAACATAAACGTTTCTTTAGTGTAGGACTTCTCAGGACTTTTAATTTGCTTGTGTGCATTATAAAATTTCAAGAGAGAAATGTGTTTTGCAGCATTTCTCAAATGTGTTTGATCATAGAACTTTTTTTAATGGAGTATGTCCTAGGACCAATTCACACACTGGGAAATGCCATGCTGACCTAATACAGATCTGACCAACTCCAGAAACAGTGGGTACATTTATTTTGTTCTGATACCTTATCCTGAGCCTGCATCCTTTGTGGCCATAGTCACCAAAACTTTTAAGTCACTTTTGCACTTGAATTTTTAGTTTGTTGATGTTTTCTCCTATTAATTTTGCTTCATAATATGCTATTTTTATGTTCCTATTTATATGTTTGGTTAAAATATAAATATCCTGTGTTCCCATTTTATTACTTTGGTAATAATGGCATGAATATTTTATGATTTTAATATTTTTACCACTTTCACTATTCCCTCAGTTCTATATCTGGACAGTTACCCTAATCTTGGAAGCACGTAGATATCTATTTGAAATCACATGTGATGTTTTAAGTCTGTAAAATGTTTGCTATTCTATGTGAATTGGTACAGCCACTATGGAGAACAGTATGGAGGTTCCTTAAAAAACTAAAAATAGAACTACCATATGACCCAGCAATCCCACTACTAGGCATATACCCTGAGAAAACCATAATTCAAAAAGAGACATGTACCAAAATGTTCATTGCAGCTCTATTCACAATAGCCCGGAGCTGGAAACAACCTAAGTGTCCATCATCGGATGAATGGATAAAGAAGATGTGGCACATATATACAATGGAATATTACTCAGCCATAAAAAGAAACGAAACTGAGCTATTTGTAATGAGGTGGATAGACCTAGAGTCTGTCATACAGAGTGAAGTAAGTCAGAAAGAGAAAGACAAATACCGTATGCTAACACATATATATGGAATTAAAAAAAAAAAATGTCATGAAGAACCTAGGGGTAAAACGGGAATAAAGACACAGACCTACTTGAGAATGGACTTGAGGATATGGGGAAGGGGAAGGGTAAGCTGTGACAAAGGGAAAGAGAGGCATGGACATATATACACTACCAAACGTAAGGTAGATAGATAGTGGGAAGCAGCCGCAGAGCACAGGGAGATCAGCTCGGTGCTTTGTGACCGCCTGGAGGGGTGGGATGGGGAGGGTGGGAGGGAGGGAGATGCATGAGGGAGGGGATGTGGGAACAGATGTATATGTATGACTGATTCACTTTGTTATAAAGCAGAAACTAATAAAAAAAAAAAAGAATAAAACAGATACTTCATTGTATCATGAAAAAAAAAAAAAAAAATGTTTGCTATTCTAAAATCATCCTTTTAAAGGCCAATTCACTGCCTGAGGGCATTAAATGTCTGGGTAGCTGCTCCTGGGAAATAGGGGTGTGAGTGTATATGTCATAGACTGGTGTTTGGCTGTCCTAAGGCATAGGCCATCATGAGAATTAGGTATGCAACCCATAATTATCTCATTCATACATCTACTTTCTTGTAAACAAGAGCTTCTACTAAGTAGCAGATATTTTCATCCATCTCTAATTTCTACTAAATTCCTTTCTAAATCTACATGATTTACAAAGCAGAGCAAAGTCCACAATAAGTATAGGATGCTTCCAAGCAAGCTGAATTATTTATTTAATTTACTTAATTGCTCATTGAATTTTGTCCACTTACAGAGCCATCCTAAATTTCTTCACACAGCCTAGCACATCACCTGCTGTAGAATCACTGCTTCTACACCTAGAAAGAGGTGCTAATTGCCCCTTAAACCTACCCCCTACCTTTCTCCATTAACCCTGATTATTCCGTGAACTAGAGTAGGTCACTTCTCATTTCAACCAAAAATTGCTGGGTTTTGGCTAGCTGGTTGCAGTTCTGGGGCGTTGTACTGTCTCCATCTTTCAGCTAAAATTATTTTGTCTTTTCAAGATAACAGCCACGGAAAAAAGAACCTTGCCTCTTTACTCCTTTGCCCTTCAAAGGAACTTTTTCTCCAATTAGTCCTCTCCCCACCTCTTGTTTAATCTTTGTTTTTCATTTACAAATTTGCCAGGAATTTAGTCTCTCCTTCTTAATGATACCAACTCCCTTCTAAAAAAAATGTATCTTTCAAAACACTATTAAGCAAATTAGTAACTTCAAAATATACTCATATAGTAGCATGTTGTCATCACACATTCTAAAATCCATATCCAACGACTGTCACTTTATAGACAGATACTCAACTCCCAAGGATTTTGGGGCGTCTCTTTGTAGAGCCCCAGTCTGGCTAAAAGGTGCTGGGAAAGATGCTAGTATTTGAGTTTTAGGCTAGAAAGAGAGGAGATTTTCGAAAGGGCCACTCCCTACTTCTTAGGCTTTGTCACTGGAATTTGGGCAGTACCTTTTCCATGTGCCATTTTAAAGTAATGAATAAATACAAAGGAAAGAATAAGCTAAAAGAAGTTACTTAAAGGATATAATGTCTTATTCTCTCACAAAAGCCCCACTTAGTGGAAGGACGGATTGGGAAAGATCTTTGTATTCCTTTGTTTACACCACCTCCGCCCCAACTCACAGGCAAAAAGAGGAGTTCCTAAGAACAAACTGACCTGATCTAGGGAACTAGAAAAGATCTCCTAACTGTGTAATTTGGTCTGTCCTGCTCAATGTCTGCTCTGGACAAATAGGTCCTCCTAAACCTGCCCATGTCATTCAAACAGGCATTCCTTAGTGGCTCTCTGCACTTCATAATGGCTTAAACTCTCACATGAGAAGTGGTGGGATATGGGGTCTGAATGTAAAGACTGTATGTCCTGCTAACTTTCCTTGTATCTTTCAGTGGTGTCCATTGAAGTGATTGTAATCACTTAATAGTGTTCAGCTAGAAGGAGGCAGCATTTAGAAAGTGAATTTATTCAAGTCTTTCTTCCATTCAAATTTCCAAATTTAGCCAATGGAAGGGTAAAGATGTCTAAGTCAAATTCAGTCAGAATTAGAGGACTGAATTCTGAGTTACCCACCCTCAAATGAGAACTTGTTCCTCTCAATATCATTCATCTTCCCCCAAAAGATAAACCTTATATGTCTTGAAAATAACGTTTATCCTTCTAAAATATGTATGTAAGGTATCTAGTGACAGTGTGGGTATCTTGCACTTAGTTTTTGCGCCTATTCATCAACTGAATTTATAAGTTAGGAGATCAGAATGCTTAGATAAAACAGCTATTCAGACACCACTCAGAACATCTGAGTTGGGACGCTGCCTTCCAGGAATAGCCTTCTGATTTACAGAAGAGAGTACCTTAGACCAAAGGAGTCTATAAGCATGATCTAAAGTTACTATTAGTGTGAAGACACATGTGGGGGACATTGCACCCTTAATAGTGATATTGATTACTTAAGAATTAATTGTCTCTTTGGGGTAATAATAATAACAATTAACGTTTATTGAATGCTTATGCGCTAGGCACTATACTAAGGGCTTTACAATACTACTATTTTATTTAACCCTCAAAAACCCTACAGTTTAGGTACCATTATTTTCCCTGTTATATAAATAAGGAAATTATAGCACAGAGAAGTTAATAAGGAACTTTCCAAGGTCAGTGCCAGGGATCAAATCTGGCAGAATGATGCCAGAGTCTACCTTCTTAACCTCCATGTGACACTACCTCACACACATGTCTATACTACAGTCATCTCAGTTCCCCAACACACCAAGCTTTTTGTGTCCCACAGGGTTGTCCCTTTACCCATGATAATTTTGCTCATCAGGTCCATGTTGTGACTTGCTACTTCATTTATGAGGACTTGCTGGCTTTTCCAAGGAGAGTTATAGTTTTCTTTCCTCTAAGCTCTGATCACTCACACACACACACACCACACTCTCTCTATATGTATTTATTTATATTCACATATATTTCTCCTTTAGCCTTTACTATATTAAACTGTCATTTGTTATGCTTGTTCCTCCACCAAATATGATGATATCGGGAAGCAGGTAGCTTTGATCTCCAGTGTCCCACACATCAATGATTAATGGGAGCTTGCTGATTTAATATGTTCCATGAATGGGCAAACCAGGGTATTAACCACTTAGTCCTGTTCCATAAAGACTGCTGTAATGTTAGCTTGATAAAATCTGAAAAGGAAAAAAAGAAAAGAAAAGAAAAGCACATCCATGCTGCTATCAAGTTAAATTTTTAAAAAGAGGAGGAAAAAACAGCTTAGACAATAATAGCCTTCTATGGAAACTATGGAGAAAAATAATATAACCATGTTATATAGCATAGAAGTTCATGGTAGAGCTTCTTTAAGAGAGATTGTTGTAGCACATGTTTTATTGACATTGGAATGATTTCTTTCTCTTTATAACTTTATGGTAAAAGCTATGAGCTAAGGACCAATATTCCCCAAATTATATAATTCTGAAGTCTCTAGCTGAATAATCTGTGACCCTCCCTCAGACTGCAGGCAGTTTCCTAAATTTTCAAAAATGGAATGTCACCCCTGCTCCTGGGTGTTGCTCTTTTATTTATCTTTTTTTTTTTTTTCTTTGGCTGTGCTGGGTCTTCATTGCTGCACACAGGCTTTCTCTAGTTGCGGCGAGCGGGGGCTACTCTTCGTTGTGCTGTGCGGGATTCTTATTGCGGTGGCTTTTCTTGTTGCGGAGCAAGGCTCTAGGCACGCGGGCTTCAGTAGTTGTGGCTTCCAGGCTCTAGAGCACAGGCTCAGTAGTTGTGGCGCCCAGGCTTAGCTGCTCCGCACATGTGGGATCTTCCCAGACCAGGGCTCGAACCCATGTCCCCGGCATTGGCAGGCGGACTCTTAACCACTGCACCGCCAGGGAAGTCCCTGGTTGTTGCTCTTTTAATTGACACTTTAGAATTACATAGTAGCCTCCTGGAGTTCACTTTTGAATTTATCATTATATAACTACTTCAAAAATTCCAAGGTGAAAGAAGTGATATTAAAAAAAAAAAAAGGTAGGCCAAAAAAAGTGGAACACACCATAAATAGACAGGTTCTAGCCTTGTGTTCTTGCAACTTAACAGTGTGATATTGGGCAAGATATTAACCTCTCTGTGAGATAATTCCCTCATCTGTAAAATGAGATAATGATTAGTGTCTATCTCTTAAGGTAATTAGGAGGATTAGGTGAGTTCATCTAAGTAAAGTGCTTAGAACAGTGTTGGCACATAAGTACCCTATGAGTACTTGCAATCATCATCATCAAGTTATTTAGAAATCTATGTGCATACATTAGATCTCAACAGAAGTGCCTTCAAAAATTGTTATATACTGTGCCGTCCACTTACTGAAGGTGTTACAAAAATAACCCTGTGAAAAATATTTCTCTGAGTTAGAACCCTTCTCCAAAATAATATCTATTATGTTATTTAATATTCATTATGTTATTTCTTACCTAAAGATTACATGACCAATTTAATTTTGAATTTAGTACCAATAAAACTTTTCTCTCTTGAAGAATAGATATCTGTTTCTATAAGGTATTGAAAATTATAGACCACTTTTTGCCTTGAGGAAGAATTAGCCAACAGAGTTCAAGGTTACAACCTTTGGAAGAACTTGAAATTTCAGTGCCTGTGTTGTCAAGATACGTATGATTTTATGATCAACCAAATGAAAATAGAGTTAAATTCTGTTTTCAGAAATTAAGGAGTCTAATCAGGAAGAATGTCTCAAGAATGGTCACTGGTACCTAAGGTAGAGATGGGCCGGGGACCCACAGTGAACAGAGCCAAGCTTTTCCTCAGAAAATAGTCGCCTCCACAAACATCCCAGTGTAACTGTGAAGCAGCAGCTTTTGACACTGCAAGGCACTGAGTGTGTGGGTATTTGACGGGCAGGGCTGTATGCTGAGGGTTCTCCTCGCTCAACCTGGTGCTGCCACAAATATAAAGACAAAGTCTCTTCCATTTAGCCAGCATCCATTGTTTTACTTTCAAAGCCTAGAAACTACTTGCCTCAAGATTGATTCTCATTGAATTTGATTCTTATGTCATCTTTCTCTGCCCATAATACAACATTTATTTCAACAAAAATAAATAACAGTTTGTAAGCTACCTGTTTAAGTATCTCTCTAATAAAATAAGGAGCCTATTTTCATATGTATAGCATTCTGTGTTAATAAGGCAGGATTAAAAAAAATAAGGCAGGATTGAGTGACAATAATGATCAATTTTAAGTACAGTTTTATTTTATAATAATTATTACTTTGTGATTGAAAATAACTTTGGGAGATGGAGCAAAACACAGAACACACAAGTACGTTGAATATACATTTTGAAGCACTTCCTTTAAGGAAAAAAATGTCAATATATGCAATGGGGATCTTGTGAGTACATGGTTTTTTTCTTTTGTCCTATATTTTCTATATTTAATGTTATTAGACCACCATTAAATCTGGACCAAGAGCATTTGTCAACAGTTGAAGGCATTTTCTCTTTGGCCACAGCTGCAGCTTGAGGTTATTCAGGATGACCCCATACTCAAAGGGCAGCAATAAAGTGACCGTCACCATCCAAGAATCTGTTCAAACAACTAATATACATGTTAAGTGGAAAACAGGACAGATGGCAATATCAGCCACAGAGAAGTTCTTTGTCTTTGTTGGTGACTGGTATTCAGTTCTAGTCTAGATAGTATATTAGCTTCAAAAAGATACCTTTACAACAGCTACATTCTAAAAGACCAAAGAGCTCCACACATGGTTTTACATTAAGATGACAGAGAATATTTAAGATCTTAGAATATTTGGAGATATCTGCATAAGACCAATCCAGAGAATTTGCTCAATTGGAAGAGACTTATTTATATGAGAAGAATTATACATGGTGATGATTACTTCACTCAGGTAGCAGATATTTATTAGGGACCCCCTAAGTGCAAAGCACTATGCCCTCTGATGAGAATGCCATGGTGAGCAGGGTAGTTATGATGTATTAACTATCTTCTTAACCCCTAATGAAATGATTGAAAATGGATTCTTTTAAAGGCACACACTTATAAGGACAAAAGCATGGGATAAGAGAAAATAGCAACAAGTCATTTAAGCTAGAGAGCAGATGTAGACATGGAAACCAATTTAACAAACCCCAAAATGGTGAATCTTAAAACCAGCAGGGGGGCAAAGTCTAGAAGCAAAGCAGTTTCCACCAGAGCACTCCCAAAATGTTCAAGAAATGACCTCACCGTGTATGTCTAGATTTGGGGAGTAAACATGAGCTTAATAACAGGAAGATTTATCGAGAGCAACTAGTCACCCTCCAGATCCCCTTACTCATCCATACAGCTGGGAGACTGATGTTTTATTCCATGATGAGGGCAAAACAGAGTTAGTGGACTTGGGAACATCAGGGAGAAAAAAGAACAGAGTATCACACTAAAAATGATGGATTTAAATGAGAGTTTACATATGGAATGTTGAGATTCACAGCCTTCTTCCTCACTGGACTTAGAGAATCTTGACAATCAGAGTTCTCCAGGAAGGATATTCAAGAGTCTTTGGGGAATTTGATCAATCTAGAAATGAAAATCCAAAGGATACAGAGATCAGGGATTCCTTAGGGAAACAGCCTGGCCAGATCACCGTGGAGTATACAGAGTACAATTGACCCATTTCTTGCATATTCACAAGCGCCTTACTCATAAATGTAAGTAAACAACAATAGATCAATACATGTTTAAGGCAGGCATCTAATTTGGCATACAGACCAAAAACAGAAAGTAATACTTTTTAGGAAACAGTTTTTATGAAGACATAAGACAAGATTTGTCTCAGTAGAACCAGAAGAGTTTGCTAGTTAAAAGAGGCGTATCCAGAGAGCAAAAGAAAAATATGCCTGGAAATTAATATTATAATAGCAGAAATGAGAAACAAAATAAAAAGCTTGGAAGATAAAGTTGAGGCATTATCCCAGCAAATATAGCAAAAAGGTAAAGAGATGGAAAATAGAAGATTTTTTTTTAATTAGTGTAAGGATCCTACTTCTGAATAATAAGAATTCCCCAATATGAGAAAAAATTTTGATGAAGGGGAAAAATCATCAAAGGAATATTCTCAGAATTAAAGAATATGGGTTTTTCACCTGAGGGGGCCATGAAGTGCCCAGCACAATGAGAAAAATAAACTACATTCATTAGGAAATTTTACAACTCTTGGGACAAAGAAAAAACCTAATTCCATCAGCCATAAAAAGAAACGAAATTGAGCTATTTGTAATGAGGTGGATGGACCTAGAGCCTGTCATACAGAGTGAAGTAAGTCAGAAAGAGAAAGACAAATACTGTATGCTGACACATATATATGGAATTTAAGAAAAAATAATGTCATGAAGAACATAAGGGTAAGACAGGAATAAAGACACAGACCTACTAGAGAATGGACTTGAGGATATGGGGAGGGGGAAGGGTAAGCTGTGACAAAGTGAAAGAGCGGCATGGACATATATACACTACCAAACGTAAGGTAGATAGCTAGCGGGAAGCAGCCGCATAGCACAGGGAGATCAGCTCGGTGCTTTGTGACCGCCTGGAGGGGTGGGATAGGGAGGGAGGGAGGGAGACGCAAAAGGGAGGGGATATGGGAACATATGTATATGTATAACTGATTAAATGTGTTATAAAGCAAAAAATAAAAAATTTTAAAAATTAAAAAAATTAAAAAATAAAAATAAATGAATTAAAAAAAAACATCTAATTCCACAGCAAAAATGCAGAGTTCATAGATTGGAAAAAGTATAAGGATAATATCAGACCTCTCAGCAGCAATACTGGGTAGCTAGAAGATAATAAATGCCTTCAGAATTCAGAAGGAAAATTACTTCTAATCTAGAATCTATACCAACTGGCACTATTGACTATTTGTGAGGAGAGACATATGTCACAATATCATATTTTAGGTATACAAGATTCAGAATACTCTAACTTACATGTACTCTTTCTCAAAAAGCCTTTGAAGGATGTACTTCATGAAAGAAGAAAGAAACCAAAAAAAGTAGAATACATAGGATGTAAGGAATCAGGAAACATTGAGAAAGCATTGGGAATTTCACAATGACATCTGTGCAGCAACTAGTTTAGAACAGAACCAGGCAGAAAGCTCCAAGAGATTTCTCCAAAAGAAGGAAACTGACAGAATCCTAGTGTATTTATACATACTGAGAGATTTTCCCAATTAGGAAAGGGCTAGGATTGAAATAATGATAAACTATTGAAAACAAACTAAACAAGATAATGATTAACTCAGCGGGAGTAAAAATTTGTGCAAAAAGGGACTCAATCATGGTATACTCATGACTCGGCTGAGAATGGCACTATGTAATAATAATGTATTAATGACAGTCATAATAATCACTGTTGATCTAACTGTGTTGGGAGAATGGGATGACAGAAAGCATTTGTGAGATAAGAATAGTGGAGAAGTGAAAGAGGACTAAATAAAACCTTCTCTTCCAAGAGGGAAATCAATATTCAATGCCTAAAACAAGAATTCAAGCAAAAGTAATATAGGCATGCTATTTACAAAAAGTGGTCAAAATTGCCAAAATATTCAGCTAGAAAAATTGAAAGTAGTTGCTTCTGAAGAGCTGAAAATGGTACTGGAGTGGACAGGGAGCTTCTGTTTTCCTTATTAAGCCCCATAGCACTGTCTCTTTAAGATATGTTCATTTGTTCCCTTGAAAAACTAAAAACCAAATTTAAAAAAAAATACTAGCCTCGTCTTGGTTGTCTTGGAGTTTACACCCTAAAGAAAGAGACAGATATGATACGATTACATAGGTATGTAGCTAACTACCAACTGTGCTAAATGCTGTGACTAAAATTTCTTGTTTAATCTTGTGTAAACCCATATAAAAAGAGTGCTGGCTTAGCATAGTAGGGGGATCAAGTAAATCTTATGTGAGAGAGTGACATGTTGGCACCTTGTGTGGTAGATGCCAACCCCAAGTAGCTGGCAAACAACCATTATGAGTAATAAACTTCAGAGAAGAGTAAGGAACCATCAAATGTGGCTTCTGTTGGTCTGGGGCAATTAACTGCAGGATGTCACCTGGAGCATTGTGTTTAATAAAGACAACATGAGCCATGGTGACCATGTGAGGAAAAACATTCACCTGTAATTACCTTTACCATCTAATCTGTTCATGGAGATTAATTCTACTGGCTTTAGTAATATGAATAATCTCCTGGAATCACAGACTCGGAGGACCTGTAAGGACTTCAGAGCTCATGTATTCTTATCTTATCCTCTCCTTTTGTAGTCAGGAAAATTCAGGAGGTTTAGTAGTCTGCCCAAAGTCTCACAGCTATTTAATGCTAGAGCCAAAGCAAGAACTCAGATCTCCAAGCTCCTTGTCTAGAACTCTTCTTTACAATTATAGAGAAAAATATACCTTGGTCTTTTTGAGAAACTGAAATTATTAAACTAATTATCACAGTGTTACCAAACAACTGAAAACTTTATTTGTTCAGTAATGAAAGAAAATATTGCAAAAAGGAATTACTTTTTCTACTTGAATTTTGCATTATTGTCTAAATTTAGTACCTGATAGCAGCTTAAGGATGTTCAATCTCTTCTTTAAAAAATAATTTCTATTTTAGATTCATAAGTAATTATGTGAAAATCTAATGGTGATAACTTGCTACAATATTTCTAAGAAATGCCTATAAATACTGCAATATGTATGACTTGCACACATTCTCATTCTGTTTTAAGTAATGGCTTTGCATTTACTGTAGACACATATTTTAATTTTTTTAATCATATATTTAAAAACCCACTATTGTATCTTAAAATGTAATTATGCTAATGAAACATGTAAAGAAATATCTCCCTTCCACAGGAACTTTGCAATTCACGGCAGCATGTGCATACAACACACACACACACAATTAGACTTCCCTGAGCTCCCTGAAGAAAGAACGTTCATAAGTCAGGTCTATTTTTGTCAAAACAAGGTGCTCACACTGCTGCACCAAGACTTGTTGATGTTTTAGTCATGTCTACAATGGGCAAATCTACAACAGCATTTTGGGATTTTGGTGCAGGTCATGATGCCATGTAGTTGTATTCTTATACAAGATTCACTGCCACCCCAATAGAAGCTTAATACAAGTTCAGAAAACAAGGCCATTGTTACTAAAGAGAGACTGTCACAGGCTTCATTTTTTTTCCCTGTAGTAAGGAACCTTTGTAATAACTAGGTCAGAATATGATTTCTGATCCTAAGATCCAACTGGAAAGTTTCAAGAAATGCTTATAATATCTCAAGGAATAATTAAGAGTTGTATTGACTCTCTGGTTGTTGTCCACTCAGAACAGGGATTCTCAAAATTACATATAGAAAAAAGAAAGCAGCATACAGATGTGATGACCACTAGAAACTATATTAGGCCACATAATACTTATAAAATTTCCCTTGGGTAATCAAGAGGTATCTTTGGTTTGGTAGACTTTGAACAACAATAATTTTTTAATGTATGTTTTGTGAAGTGCACCATGTTCTCCAGGTCATACAGATAGTAAGAGGCTTAACACTCAGGTATATGACCCCCGAATCTGTGTTTTCCTCTATAATGCTAACTCTGATCATGGGATGGCCAGAATGAAGACTCTGGAAAAATCGAGGGATTCCCAAGAGACGACTGTTGGATGATTGCATCAGCGAATGACTTGAGTTTTAACAGTTCTTCAAATCCAGTACACATTTGCCTAAGATTTGAATATTTAATCTCTAAATTACTGAGGCCAAAACATTGCAAGAACCCAAAAGATGACAAAAAAGTTATTTCTGCAAGTGTGACAGTGAATCATGTGATTAAATGCAGAAAAATAGGATATGCTTCGTTGTTACTGTCCCAGATTATTTAGTTCAGAAGGATACCTGTTACGGACTGAATTGTGTTCCCCTATAATTCATATTTTGAAGCCCTAGCACCCAGTGTGACTGTGTTTGGGGATAAGGCTTTTAGGAGTTGATAAGGTTAAGTGAGGTCATAAGGGTGGGCTCCTAATCCAATAGTATTGGTGGTTTTATAAGAAGAGAAAGAGAGAGCAATCTCTCCCCAGGTGCACATACCCAGAAAAGGCCATGTGAGCACACAGTGAGAAGACAGCCATCTGCAAGCCAGGAAGAGGTCTCACCAGAGCATGATTGTGCTAGCACCATGATCTCAGACTTGTAGCACCCGGAACTGTGAGAAAATAAATTTCTGTTGTTAAAGCCAACCATCTATGGCATTTTGTTATGGCAGCCAAAACTGATTAAGACAGTCCCACACAGATGAACTGGAGACATTAGAGTGTTGAAGAGAAGTTTGCATCATGTGCAGTACAAATCCCAAGATCAGAGTTAGAGCAGAGTTTAGATAAGACTAGGGATCAGAATAAAGACAAGACTGAGACTATGGATGGATCAGAGTCATCAACTAAGCAGGACTGAGCCAGGATTTAGCATAATAAGGAAGAGTTTAGGCTTTGGACTTAAACTAAGGTGACTTTTTTCTCTATCTTCTACATGTTGCAAGAGTTTAAGTTACTTAAGTACCTCATTTTAATTCTGGTACTTCACAACTAATTCTAAAATGGAGATGATAGTGCTTTTACATAGCCTTTGTAAGAATTAAACGATTAGTGTAAAAAATTAATAAACAGAAACCTCAATTAAATACAGTTGGGCGACCAGAAGGGGGAGCTCTCATGCCCTGAAACAATAGCAGGCCCAACAGGAAGAAGGAAGACTCCTCTTTCCTGGCAAGGACTCAGCCAATGAAAAGCCACGGACTCTTTATTTCCTATAGCCCTCCCAACTTCCTTTTCTCCTTTATAAAAGTTTTCTTCCCCTTCCTGGAAGTGGGGGGGGGGGGGGGACTTGCACGTGGCTCGCAATGGTTGCAGACCCTGAATTGCAATTTTCTGCTGATCCTGAATAAAACCATCTTTGCTGCAGCCTATTTGTTTAAGGTCAACATTAGTATTTGGCACCACGTGTGACACATGCTAACATCTCAGTGAATTGTAACTCCCTATAGTAGCCAAAGTCAGAGAACTTGGGGTCTGAGCTAGCCTACATTCATTTGTTCATACCCCAAATATTTATTGCATACTTACTGCCAGGCCTGATTATGGGTGCTAGAGATAAAGCAGCTAGCAAAACAGAAACAAAACAGAACAAAATCTACCTTCAGAGAGCTTACATTCTAGAGAGAATTTAGGAGTCTAATGACAAAAACCTGGGGTTGGCAGGCTCCTGAGTCCCCAGCCATGTCTCATGTCCAGAAAGGTTTTGTTCTGGGCAACTCACAGAGTCCCCGTGAATGGCTAAATATATGTAAAAAGAAACAAAATGTATGCTGTCAAATAGCTTGTCACATATATGGTAAATATTGCTCATTTCTTTTTCAAAAATGCATGAAGGACTCCTGTTTGACATGACATTTTATAAAAAGCTACTCATTACTCTTATTCTCTAAGAGCCTTTCTTCTCTCATCTCTCCCCTCTAGTGAGACAGGCTTTATATAAAGACAGCTTTCTTATCCTAAAGAGAATTATACCTTGATCTATCCATTGTCCTATAATGTTTAATTGTCTTTCCTGAATCCTGTCTCTGAAAAATTTCAGCCTGAAAAATGGAAAACATCTTAAAACAAGTTGGGAAAGTAAAGCTTCACAAGAATACCTTTCTAAAAGGGGCCTCTTCCTGTCGCCAGTTCCCTTTCTTAGCATTTGTGGATGTCTGTATAGGACAGTCTGTTAACCTCCTAGTGTTGGAGGATGGGGGCGAGGGGTGTTCTCACTTTTCCAGCCACCATTCATCTTTCCCTCTTGATTGAGAAGGCAGCTAAAATGAGTGGACTCCTGCTGCATAAATAATTGCAGAGTAGATTTTGTTTGGTTTGGTGGCCATTTACTATGTTCTTTGTTGTGTTTGTCATCCTTTTGTCACCCATAGGCAGGGCTGATCAGTAAATGGATTTGGTTATGATTCATAAACCATTTTTCACATCTCAGCATACATTCTGCTAGACACAATTCTGCAGTAACAGTGTAGCAAAATACTGTTCTTTTGTTGCTTTGGAAATATACCTTATTTTCTTTTATTATTTTGAGGCAACCTGAGTTCATGTATATACAATACAAAATCAAAACAGCTCAGAGAAGCACTGATATCAGCTGCCTATTGTTGTATGCTTAAATAAAAGAAAGGAAAAAGTAAGAGTAAATGTTTTGGCAAAACTTCAATGAATATGCAATTGTGGTAAATAACCTCTAGAACAATGCTGAATGCAAATTGGACTTATTCCAATTTTTTTTCATGTTTAAACAAAGTTTAGTGTTTCTTTTTTTCTTCCCATATAAATGCATAAATGCATCAGTTTTGCCCAGATACAGAAAACTATTCTTATTTCAGTAAATTTCCTTCTTTTGGTTTATCATACGGATCATGGAAAAGCATGATTTTACAGAGTCTCTTGCTTTTAAAGCACATTTGTAAATTAAGAATGTCAAATAAATACAGCCTTTCAAACAGCAAATAAGCTTTACCAAGAGAGATTCTTCTTTTATAACTAGAACACCTCTCACAGGAATAAGGCCTTTGTTAGTAAAATAAATTCTAGAAATGGATTTCAGAGTAAAGACCTCAGTGTTTGTTTTTATTCTTGTGAAACCAATAAAGTGCTGACAAAGAGTGCTATAATATGCCACCATAGTTTAGAAATAAGGTACATTTAAGAGTGTTCTTTATTGCCTTTTGAGGGTTGGATATTGCTGCCCTTAGCTGCGCTACCATAGAACATGCTGCTTTACAAAACAGCAGCCGGGGTGGTTAGATCCATTTGAGCCCCACCTGAATATTATACACACTCTTTAAAAATGTCAAACCTTTAGAAATATTGGAGTGTTTATAATACTGTGTCATTATGTTCCCAGAGGTTTAAGTCTGAAATACACTGAACTTAGAAAAGTAAAAGGATATGTTTTTCCATTTCTTTTTATACCATTTTATTTCCTATAAAATTGCAACCCCATGCAAAAGGCTTACTTCAAGTGTTATTCTTTTAGATGATAAATTTAAACATTATTTTGATACATACTTACTTCCTTGAATCTGAATGTTAAAATCTGTAATACTTTACATTCAAACTACATTCCAGTGTACATTCGCATCGGGACCCAGGGGAAGGAGCAATGACCCCATAGGAGACTGAAACAGACCTACCTGCTGGTGTTGGAGGGTCTCCTGTGGAGGCAGGGAGCAGCTGTGGCTCACCAAGGGACAAGGACACTGGCAGTAGAAGTTCTGTGAAGTACTCCTTGGCGTGAGCCCTCCCAGAGTCCGCCATTAGCCACACCAAAGAGCCCAGGTAGGCTCCAGTGTTGGGTCGCCTCAGGCCAAACAACCGACAGGGCGGGAACCAAGCCCCACCCATCACCAGTCAAGCAGATTAAAGTTTTACTGAGCTCTGCCCACCAGAGCAACAGCCAGCTCAACGTACCACCATTCCCTCCCATCAGGAAACTTGCTCAAGCCTCTTAGATAGCCTCATCCACGACAGGGCAGACAGCAGAAGTAAGAAGAACTACAATCCTGCAGCCTGTGGAAGAAAAACCACATTCACAGAAAGATAGACAAGATGAAAAGGCAGAGGGCTATGTACCAGATGAAGGAACAAGATAAAACCCCAGAAAAACAACTAAATGAAATGGAGATAGGCAACCTTCCAGAAAAAGAATTCAGAATAATGATAGTGAGGATGATACAGGACCTTGGAAAAAGAATGGAGGCAAAAATCAGGAAGATGCAAGAAATGTGAAACAAAGACCTAGAAGAGGGCTTCCCTGGTGGCGCAGTGGTTGAGAGTCCGCCTGCCGATGAAGGGGACACAGGTTCGTGCCCTGGTCCAGGAAGATCCCACATGCCGTGGAGCAGCTGGGCCTGTGAGCCATGGCCGCTGAGCCTGTGCGTCCGGAGCCTGTGCTCCGCAGCGGGAGAGGCCACAGCAGCGAGAGGCCCGTGTACTGCAAAAAAAAAAAAAAAAAAAAAAAAAAGACCTAGAAGAATTAAAGAACAAACAAACAGTGATGAACAATACAATAACTGAAATGAAAACTACACTAGAAGGAATCAATAGCAGAATAACTGAGGCAGAAGAACGGATAAGTGACGAGGAAGACAGAATGGTGGAATTCACTGCTGTGGAACAGAATAAAGAAAAAAGAATGGAAAGAAATGAAGACAGCCTAAGAGACCTCTGGGAAACATTAAACGCAATGACATTCACATCATAGGGGTCCCAGAAGGAGAAGAGAGAGAGAAAGGACCCGAGAAAATATTTGAAGAGATGATAGTCAAAAACTTCCCTAACATGGGAAAGGAAATAGCCACCCAAGTCCAGGAAGCTCAGTGAGTCCCATACAGGATAAACCCAAGGAGAAACATGCCGAGACATATAGTAATCAAATTGGCAAAAGTTAAAGGCAAAGAAAAATTATTGAAAGCAACAAGGGAAAAATGACAAATAACATACAAGGGAACTCCCAAAAGGTTAACAGCTGATTTATCAGCAGAAACTCTACAAGCCAGAAGGGATTGGCATGATATAATTAAAGTGATGAAAGGGAAGAACCTACAACCAAGATTACTCTACCCAGCAAGGATCTCATTCAGATTTCATGGAGAAATCAAAAGCTTTACAGACAAGCAAAAGCTAAGAGAATTCAGCACCACCAAACCAGCTCTACAACAAATGCTAAAGGAACTTCTCTAAGTGGGAAACACAAGAGAAGAAAAGAACCTACAAAAACAAACCCCCAAAATTAAGAAAATGGTAATAAGAACATACATATTGATAATTACCTTAAATGTGAATGGATTAAATGCTCCAACCAAAAGACACAGGCTTGCTGAATGGATACAAAAACAGGAGCCATATATATGCTGTCTACAAGAGACCCACTTCAGACCTAGGGACACATACAGACTGAAAGTGAGGGGATGGACAAAGATATTCCATGGAAATGGTAATCAAAAGAAAGCTATGGTAGCAATATTCATATCATATAAGACAGACTTTAAAATAAAGAATGTTACAAGAGACAAGGAAGAACACTACATAATGATCAAGGGATCAATCCAAGAAGATATAACAATTATAAATATATATTCACCCAACATAGGAGCACCTCAATACATAAGGCAACTGCTAGCAGCTATAAAACAGGAAATCGACAGTAACACAATAATAGCAGGGGACTTTAACACCTCACTTACACCAATGGACAGATCATCCAAAATGAAAGTAAATAAGGAAACAGAAGCTTTAAATGACACAATAGACCAGACAGCTTTACTTGATATTTATAGGACATTCCATCCAAAAACAGCAGATTACACTTTCTTCTCAAGTGTGCATGGAACATTCTCCAGGATAGGTCACATCCTGGGTCAAAAATCAAGCCTCAGTAAATTTAAGAAAATTGAAATCATATCAAGCATCTTTTCTCACCAAAATGCTATGAGATTAGAAATGAATTACAGGGAAAAGAAGTAAAAAAACACAAACACATGGAGGCTAAATAACACATTACTAAATAACCAAGAGATCACTGAAGAAATCAAAGAGGAAATCAAAAAATACCTAGAGACAAATGACAATGAAAACACGATGATCCAAAACCTATGGGATGCAGCAAAAGCAGTTCTAAGAAGGAAGTTTATAGCTATACAAGCCTACCTCAAGAAACAAGAAAAATCTCAAATAAACAATCAAATCTTACACCTAAAGGAACTAGAGAAATAAGAACAAACAAAACCCAAAGTTAGCAGAAGGGAAGAAATCATAAAGATCAGAGGAGAAATAAATGAAATAGAAACAAAGAAAACAATAGCAAAGATTAAAAAAACTGAAAGCTGGTCCTTTGAGAAGATAAACAAAATTGATAAACCATTAGCCAGACTCAGCAAGAAAAAAACAGAGAGGACTCAAATCAATAAAATTAGAAATGAAAAAGGAGAAGTTACAACAGACACCACAGAAATACAAAGCATCCTAAGAGACTACTACAAGCAACTCTATGCCAATAAAACGTGGAAGAAATGGACAAATTCTTAGAAAGGTATAACCTTCCAAGACTGAACCAGGAAGAAATAGAAAATATGAACAGACCAATCACAAGTAATGAAATTGAGACTGTGATTAAAAATCTTGCAACAAACAAAACTCCAATACCAGATGGCTTCATAGGTGAATTCTATTAAACATTTAGAGAAGAGCTAACACCCATCCTTCTCAAAGTCTTCCAAAAAATTGTGGAGGAAGGAACACTCCCAAACTCATTCTATGAGGCCACCATCACCCTGATACCAAAACCAGACAAAGATACTAAAAAAAAAAAAAAATTACAGACCAATATCACTGATGAATATAGATGCAAAAATCCTCAACAACATACTAGCTAACATAATCCAACAACAAATTCAAAGGATCATACACCATGATCAAGTGGGGTTTATCCCAGGAATGCAAGGTCTCTTCAATATACGCAAATTAATCAATGTGATACACCATATTAACAAATTGAAGAATAAAACCATATGATCATCTCAATAGATGCAGAAAAAGCTTTTGACAAAATTCAACACCCATTTATCATAAAAACTCTCCATAAAATGGGCATAGAGGGAACCTACTTCAACATAATAAAGGCCATATATGACAAACCCACAGCAAACATCATTCTCAATGGTGAAAACCTGAAAGCATTTCCTCTAAGATCAGGAACAAGACAAGGACGTCCACTCTCACCACTATTATTCAACATAGCTTTGGAAGTCCTAGCCACGGCAATCAGAGAAGAAAAAGAAATAAAATGAATCCAAATTGGAAAAGAAGAAGTAAAACTGTCACTGTTTGCAGATGATATGATACTATACATAGAGGATCCTAAAGACGCCACCAGAAAACTACTAGAGCTAATCAATGAATTTGGTAAATTTGCAGGATACAAAGTTAATGCACAGAAATCTCTTGCATTCCTATACACTAATGATGAAAAATCTGAGAAAGAAATTAAGGAAACACTTCCATTTATCATTGCAACAAAAAGAAGAAAATACCGAGGAATAAACCTACCTGGGGAGACAAAAGACCTGTATGTAGAAAACTATACGACACTGATGTAAAATAATTAAAGATGATACCAGCAGATGGAGAGATATACCATACCATGTTCTTGGATTGGAAGAATCAATATTTTGAAAATGATTCTACTACCCAAAGCAATCTAGAGATTCAATGCAATCCCTATCAAATTACCAATGGCATTTTTTACAGGACTAGAACAAAAAAACTTAAAATTTGTATGGAGACACAAAAGACCTCGAATAGCCAAAGTAGTCTTGAGGGAAAAAAACAGAGCTGGAGGAATCAGACTCCCTGACTTCAGACTATACTACAAAGCTACAGTAATCAAGAGAATATGGTACTGGCACAAAAACAGAAACATAGATCAATGGAACAGGATACAGAGCCCAGAGATAAACCCATGCACGTATGGTCAACTAATCTATGACAAAGCAGGCAAGGATATACAATGGAGAAAAGACAGTCTCTTCAGTATGTGGTGCTGGGAAAACTGGACAGCTACATCTAAAAGAATGAAATTAGAACACTCCCTAACACCATACACAAAAATAGACTCAAAATGGATTAGAGACCTAAATGTAAGACCGGGCACTATAAAACTCTTAGAGGAAAACATAGGAAGAACACTCTTTGACATAAATCACAGCAAGATATTTTTTGATCCACCTCCTAGAGTATTGGAAGTAAAAACAGAAATAAACAAATGGGACCTAATGAAACTTAAAAGCTTTTGTACAGGAAAGGAAACCATAAACAAGATGAAAAGACAACCCTCAGAATGGGAGAAAATATTTGCAAACAAATCAAGGGACAAAGGATTAATCTCCAAAATATATAAACAGCTCATGCAGCTCATATTAAAAAAACAAACAACCCAATCCAAAAATGGGCAGAAGACCTAAATAGACATTTCTCCAAAGAAGACATACAGATGGCCAAGAAGCACATGAAAAGGTGCTCCACATCACTAATTATTAGAGAAATGCAAATCAAAACTACAGTGAGGTATCACCTCACACCAGTTAGAGTGGGCATCATCAGAAAATCTACAAACAACAAATGCTGGAGCGGGTGTAGAGAAAAGGGAACCCTCTTGTGCTGTTGGTGGGAATGCAAATTGATACAGCCACTATGGAGAACAGTATGGAGGTTCCTTAAGGAGCTAAAAATAGAATTACCATATGACCCAGCAATTCCACTACTGGGCATATACCTAGAGAAAACCATAATTCAAAAAGGCACATGCACCCCAATGTTTATTGCAGCACTATTTATAATAGCCAGGTCATGGAAGCAACCTTAATGCCCATCGACAGACGAATTGATAAAGAAGATATGGCACATATATACAATGGAATATTATTCAGCCATAAAAAGCAATGAAATTGGGTCATTTGTAGAGACGTGAATGGATCTAGAGACTGTCATTCAGAGTGAAGTAAGTCAGAAAGAGAAAAACAAATATCGTATATTAACACATATATGTGGAACCTAGAAAATGGTACAGATGAATCGGTTTGCAGCACAGAAATATAGACACAGATGTAGAGAACAAATGTATGGACACCAAGGGGGGAAAGCATCGGGGGGTGGGGGTTTTGGTGTGATGAATTGGGTGATTGGGATTGACATGTATACACTAATACGTATAAAATGGATAACTAATAAGAAAAAAATAGAGTAGATTATTACAGCTCTTGATTATCTGATAACAATATTCATAAGATGCCCTCTTCTACAACTCCACTTCCCTACTCACTAATGGGTATTGGTCTCAAATTTTCTTTTTTTTTTTTTTCCCAGTTGTAGCATCTCCCTAAAGGTTATCAGATATCCTAACAGAGCGATAGTAAAGCAAGACCTTCAGCTCTTTCAGATATTATACATTAATCTCCATAAATATTTTCTCCCCCTTTTCAATCTACCCTGGTTTTACCATTTGAAGTCTGTATCTTAAACTCAAATCCAAGAATGGCATTTCAAAGCTTAACATCATTCAATGGCTATTATCCACGTTGCACCTTCTTTATATAGAAAGGTGGTATGAGAAAGCTCTTGAACTAAAATGTGAAACTTGTACCAGCTAAATCAAATAATCAAATGGGAGCAATAACATTAACACTGCCAACTCAAATAAGTTAATATATTTGGTAAAAGTGGTTATATTTAATAGTTTGTATTGTCACAAAAGGAAAAAGTCATTGGTTATATATGAACTTTTCACTCAAATGATTCACTAACCTGCTAAACAGAGTGTTTGAGAGCATCAAGAATATTCTAAGCACCTGTCTAAGAAGTAGATATTTAACAGTAAATAAGATAGACATGGTCTTGGGCTTCATGGAGCTTACAGTCTGCAAATAAAGAGACAGTGGCATCACTATATGACAGGGACTTGGATTGGAGAGAACAGGGTTCTACAGGCTCTAGAGAAAGGACACCTAGAGAGAGAACTGTCAGAGAGATCTTCCTGAAGGAAGTGACATCCAAGCTGAGATTGAAAAGAAGAGGAGAAATTAGCCAAGTGATCTAGGCAGAGGAGCAAGAACCTGACGTAGTCAAGGAATTGGAAGAAGGTCTGGGTGAATGAGTGAGCAAGGGCAGGGTGGAGTGGAGACAGATGAGGCTGCAGAGCAGCCAGGACCCTGTCCTGCAAGGTCACAGTCAGGGACACAGGATTGGAAGCAGTTTGCTGACTGGAGGTACCTGTGGGTATCCAAGTGAGGTTCCAATAGGCAGAGCCTGCACTGCCAAAAAATGAGGGATGGTTTGGTTTTGAAATTTGTAATTTAGTAGGTAACTTGTAAGTATAATGAAGAAGCAGTTAAATTTCTTGAGATTTCCTGGCTAGTTTTCTAGAAAAATTCTTTGACTTATCTCCTGCTACTTATTTATATTTCACTGCATGCTATATCTGTAGCTCTGTTTCTCAACAAATTGCAGAATTGTATGCTTAAAACATATTTTATTGATGAATTGAAGTTTCCTATTCTAATTACTCATCTTCATTGTCTCTTTCTTCAACCAGAAATTTATATAATTAAAATGTTGTGTCCTGCCATGAAGAAGTACAAAAATAGAAAATATAACCGTCTATAGTATTACACTGAGAGTCGATTCTGTGGTAGTTTAATTCCCCATGCTTGTCAAAAGTTGTTAAAACATTGCTTGCCTTTTTTGAATATAAAATGTGGGCAGACATGTACTCATATATCAAAAAATGACACTTTGTCAAAGAGGGCTTTCATGGGAAAATGTTCTGAATAAAATGTTTTCTTTCTAAAAGAACCCAACCTGTTTAACATTCCAAAGCAAACACAAAAGCGCACAAAATGCCTGAACTTACTGTCAGTCACAACAGTCAGTTTCATTTACTCTTTAATACTTTTTTCTTATATACCAAAAATTGTTCCTCCAAAAGAACTATCAGTTTTATTCCATGATAACCCTGGTTTGAAGTAACATAAAAGTAGCTCTGACCCTCCTCAAAATGGATTCTTTTCAGACTTACTAGCACTTCTAATAGTATGAATATGATATGGTTGGCTATGTCTACCGTAAGACCCAATGTAATTATATGTGAAGCAACAATTCCCTTATCTATTAGGAACACTTGCTGTGGCTAACTGCATTTCACTCTCTGGCAGATGAAATGCTGAATTAAAATCTCAAACTAGTTTCTCAAGGTTTTTTTTCCCCAGTCATTTAAAAAATCTTTTAGCCTAGGGGAAGATGGTAGCCAGAAAAGAATGGAAAACAGTTGGTATTTAAAGGCCTGAGCAAGATGAACAAAGCAGATGTACCTTCCTGGTTCTCAAATAGTCCCTCTCCATTGTGATTACTTTGAGACAGTTACAATCCTTTGGACTTTCTGAGGATGTTTGGAGTTAAGATAATGGTTGATAGTTGAAATGATAAATGGTAAATCAATACATAATTGGCTTTGATCACAATCTCATATTGTCTTATCTAAGCAGGAGGGATATTAGTATATGTTACTTACATTCTTTGCAGAGAATGTGCCTAAGTCTAGCTCTTGAGTAATAATATCTATTGTTCATTGTTTAGGGAACCAGGGAGAAGGACTGAAAGAAACAGAAGCAGATGGAATTTGAGGTAATTGAGGTACAGTATAGCTTGAAGGCATCCTGGAATGCCACATAATAGTACTAGTGTGAAAAGAGGAGAAATATCCTACACAGCTTCACTTGATGTGTAAGCTGAGTCAGATTTTATGTTCTGAATTAAAATTCCTAAAGGGTCGGGGCCAGGGGTGGAGAAGAGTGCAGATGGTTTGAGCTAATGTTAGAGAATGGCAGAAACAGATTCCCCCAACTATAAGCATTCACTGGAGAGTAGAAGGCCCAGGTTTTAATAAAATGTTAGAAAATTCTGCATATATTGGTATGAAAAGATATTAATATTGGGAAGAACAGATTTTAGTTACTAATAGGCAAGCCAAATGTGTTACCTTCACCTTTTAATTAAGTTATATATATATATATCATGTTGTCTGTTTAAATAGAAGTTAAAATCAGAATGTATTATCAGACTGACACAAAGGAAGTTTTGTTACACACTTATGAATCATCTGCTAAAAACAGTGGTTCCTCCTAAATGTATTAAGGCCAAAATTAATTTATATTTAGATCCCTTTAAAGTTTAAATAATCGTATCCTGTCTATAGACTATTTTTGCCTAGGAGGTTAAAGTATATGTCACATGTATAAAGGAAACATCAATGGCATATCAATATTTGATTCTACTACATGTTAGCCATGCCAGAGACCCTGCAGTCATACCTAATATAAATGGCTCACTCTGGGTTCACAACTGAAACAAACAAAAGATACAAACTGATCGTGATTTATTTTAATATTAAAATCTTACAGCACTTTTTAAGCTATTTTATAAATTAATTTCAAAATGGATGAGGCAGTAACATTGAGGTTTAGCTAATTATGTTTAAATTAAATATAAGCATTTAAAATAACCATTTTAATTAAATACAAGACTCGGGCAACTAATCATTAAAAGTGGAATTGGTAACTTGAGATTTATCACTCTGAAACCACTTGTACCACATATCTAATGAGTTCTTTCCTCTACTTCAATGGAAGATAAAATGTATCTCCCCAAAGTGGCTGCTAATAAAAGATAACCCTTTCTTGGGTCATGGTTGTCAATTTGATATTGAATCAGAGCAAAAATGTCTACTTGCATGCACAACTGTAGTTACTATTTGCTAAACCATTTTCAACTTGACTTATATTTTAGTTCTATAAGTGCCTAAGAAAACCCCTAATAATTGTAATACAATTTATTACTGCAAAAGAAAATGGATATATTTTGGTTGAAATTTTTTATAATTTTTATAGAGGAGACTCTGAGGAAGAATAAAATCTAAATAATTTTGTGATTTAATTTTTTTAATTAAAATGATGTATTGCAATTTCAATTGCAGTTGAATTTGAGGAATAACACTGAATAGCTTCATTTTATAAATATACTTCAAACTTTATATTTGTAAGAATATACAAATGTGTTGCTATATTCAAATTTGTATATAAAAATATGTATTTATTTAAAGAAATCATTGGCTTGTTCTTTTTCTTATGTTTCAGTCTTTATTTTTTTATTAAATTATAGTTGATTTATTTATTTAGTTATTTAGTTAATTATTTTATTTATTTACTGTTTTTGTTTCTTCAGATATATGTCCAGGAATGGAATTGCTGGATCGTATGGTAGTTCTAGTTTTAGTTTTTTGAGGAACCTCCATACTGTTTTCTATAATGACTACACCAGTTTACATTCCACCAACAGTTTACTAGGGTTCCCTTTTCTCCACATTGGCTAGTTCCTATACTACAATGTAACTATCATTTAGCACATTTACCCTGACACATTGTAAGTGCTTAATAAATGTTTGTAAATTGAGTGAATAAATATGTTGATATATTTTATAAAACGTCTTTTAAAAGATTCTGTTTTAAAACCATTTATTGCTATATCTTACCTTCTACTTTAACCTGCTCTATTAGAATAGCTGATAAAGCTGAAGTGCATCTACTTACATCTTTGAAGGCAGTGTGTTTTTCTATTATCTATTGCTTTTCTGTGTTCTGGAAGTAGCACAAATGTTAAGAATCTAAAAGAGAGCAGGGCCTCTGCTGGCTGAGAGAGGGTGATTTAAAGGCAAGTTAGCTTGTTTTGTTCCTTGTACTAAGTATCTACAATTACTGATTGTCACATTTTTCTTCTGCTGTAAAAACTGAACTAATTGAAGGTACTACCCTTAGGGGACGAATTCTACAGTGTAATGAATGTTGAGTGCCCTCTTGAGTTTAGCATGTTAATTATTCATAATTATAATGATTTCTGTTTATTTGGGAACTTTAGAAATAATTCTGGTTTATCAAAACAAATTGAGAAACAGAGTAGTTGAGGCTTTGTTTTGTTTTATTTTATATTGAGGTCTCAGAAGGTGTATGAACATGCCAAGAAGCTCTCTGAGCAATGGAGCCAGTTTTCTGGCTAATAAGTGGATACTATTGATGTGTGCCATGTCCTGAAATAACTGAATGAACTTTACTCATTCTCTGGTTTCTCTAAAACTATTTGGGCAATATTGGGGTTGTGAGGGGAAGTGTTGACAAGGATTCAAATGGAAGAACTGGAAATAATGAATGAAAGCATGTTAATCAGAGAAGAAATACAATAGATTTGGTAGCTGGCTATTAGCCAAGTATATATAAAACTTTAAAGACTTTCCTTTTCTTGAAAGAGGTGTGTGTGTGTGTATGTGTGCTTTGCACTCTAAATATATTTGCATCCAGTGGACCCAAGTGAAAGATGGACATTCTGGCTATTTTGGACTGAATAATCTTTTTTGTGTGTGTGTGGTACGCAGGCCTCTCACTATTGTGGCCTCTCCCCTTGCGGAGCACAGGCTCCAGACGCGCAGGCTCAGAGGCCATGGCTCACGGGCCCAGCCGCTCCGCAGCATGTGGGATCCTCCCGGACCGGGGCACGAACCCTTGTCCCCTGCATCGGCAGGCGGACTCTCAACCACTGCGCCACCAGGGAAGCCCTGGACTGAATAATCTTTATGTCTACTATTATCAAATACATTTTAGTGTTAATGATGCATTAGGACTGGGCTCCTACAGTCTATTTAGACTTCATACGCATTCTTAATAATAGCCTGAAATGACAATGAAATATTACTTTTTAAAAAGGAGTTTGGCATTGCAAATCTGTTACGTTGAAATTTTTTTTCATTTTCCCATCAATTTCTTTTTTCATCTTTCCAATACAACACTTTTTGTTTTAGAGCCATACATCTACTCTGCAGCTAGGGAATTACTCAGGTCTCCTAGTAATCTATATTCAACTTAGGAAGAAGCAGCAATTGCTTAATATATTCAAGTAGTAGCAAAGGTAAGAATGATTGATGGATAATCATCATATGGTTGTAAAAAGGTCAATATATAGCATTTTTTAAAAGAGTACATTTAACCACTCTCAACCTAAAATCATCAGCAACCAGATCAGAAACAAGGACATTACGTGAAAGTACATGTGGGTAGCCCCCAATTTACAAGTCCATCTCTGATCAAAGGGAATTAGCAATTACATGTTCCAGGGTTAGGCTCAAATGTGAGCTCTGTCCTTCATCAACAAATTGTTTGGGCTTCCCTGGTGGTGCAGTGGTTGAGAATCTGCCTGCCAATGCAGGGGACATGGGTTCGAGCCCTGGTCTGGGAAGATCCCACATGCCGCGGAGCAGCTAGCCCCGTGAGCCACAATTACTGAGCCTGCACGTCTGGAGCCTGTGCTCTGCAACAAGAGAGGCCACGATAATGAGAGGCCCGCTCACCGTGATGAGGAGTGGCCCCCACTTGCCGCAACTAGAGGAAGCCCTCGCACAGAAACGAAGACCCAACACAGCCATAAATAAATAAATAAAATTTAAAAAAAAAAACAAATTGTTTAATAAAAAGACTGGAAGTACTTTAAAAAAAAAAAAAAGAAATGTTCTGATCATACCTGATATGCTTCTTCCAACACAAATTTTTAACCACAGATATTGAGGAGTGGAGAGAGAAAAAAAAAAAAGACTAATGGGAAGATCACTTTGCCTCTGTCTCTACCCCCAGGTGCTAACAGAGCAGGGAACAAGCCAAAAGGACAGCAGTAGATGCGGAGAGGCCATGGAGCATCCACCAACCAGATAATCGTCGCTGGAATAACTGGAGGTGTCTGAATGTAGGTATGTGTAGCAAAGACTTCTGTGTGTTCCTGCAATCCATTATCTAGCTTTCCCATTCATGTTATGCACCCGCCGTCTCATCAGCCTTTTGAAAGCCCTACTTGGCAGGACTTGGAGGCATGCACATATGCACACAGCCACTCAGAAATGCAGGACGGCTCTCCAGCAGGAGGTCCTGTCTCCTCTGTGGGCTTTTAAAACATTCTACAGAATGACTTTAAACTGCCTCCTGATTCTGTAATCTCAACGTTCCCATATAGAAACATTTCCCACTGGCACTGAATCTTGTTTCCTGAGCACAGAAGGCCTTTGTCTTTGCTGTCCCACTATCTGAAATAACTTCCCCAAATCCTCTCTGCTGGTTTTAGTTCTGTTTTTCCTCCAAGACCTAAGTCAGGTTTCACGTACATGACAACATCTTGCTGATTCCCCATCCCAGTTCGTTCCTTCCTTTCAAATGTGTGTTGGGCTTGTAGTCATACCTCTCCTCTGGCATTTGACAACTTCTATCATGTATGGTTGTTTCTCTCTTCATGCATCTATCCTGTGTTCTCAGTGTAGCTGTTTATTTCTGAAGAGGCAGGATCTGTTGCATTTTTGTATCAGAGTCCAGGACCAGGGGAAATGGGCTTGAAAAGAGCTACCATGATGGAGCGAGGCAACAAAGGGGAGTGGTCAAGAACACAGACTCTAGAGCAAGGCTGCCTGAGTTTGAGTTGCTGCCCAGCCAACTACTAGCTGTGTGACCTTGGCAAGGTTTTTTAAAAAACTTTCTATGGGGCTTCCCTGGTGGCACAGTGGTTATGAATCTGCCTGCCAATGCAGGGGACACGGGTTTGATCCCTGGCCCGGGAAGATCCCACATGCCGCGGAGCAACTAAGCCTGTGTGCCACAACTACTGAGCCTGCGTGCCACAACTACTGAAGCCCACATGCCTAGAGTTATGGATAACTCTATGGATATGGAGTTATGGATAACTGATAGAGTTCAGTGCTTCTGTGGCAATCTCAGGATATTCTGCCTTGACCTTATTTTTATTTATTTTTTAACATCTTTATTGGAGTATAATTGCTTTACAGTGGTGTGTTAGTTTCTGCTTTATAACAAAGTGAATCAGTTATACATATACATATGTTCCCATATCTCTTCCCTCTTGCATCTCCCTCCCTCCCACCCTCCCTATCCCACCCCTATAGGTGGTCACAAACCACCGAGCTGATCTCCCTGTGCTATGCAGCTGCTTCCCACTAGCTATCTATTTTACGTTTGGTAGTGTATATATGTCCATGCCACTCTCTCACTTTGTCACAGCTTTGTCTCCCTCCCCATATCCTCAAGTCCATTTTCTAGTAGGTCTGTGTCTTTATTCCCATCTTACTCCTGGTTTCTTCATGACCTTTTTTTTTTTTCCTTAGGTTCCATATATATGTGTTAGCATACGATATTTGTTTTTCTCTTTCTGACTTCACTCTGTATGACAGACTCTAGGTCCATCCACCTCACTACAAATATCTCAATTTCATTTCTTTTTATGGCTGAGTAATATTCCATTGTATATATGTGCCACATCTGTCTTGACTTTAATCCAGAATGTGTGGAGATTTGAAGTTATCTCAAACATACTTTTAAGGCCGCCGTCATTTGTGATTTCAAGAAGTTGATCCTCTTCTAGCACAAAGTCAATTCGCCTGGCTTATTCACAAATGGGTCGCGGATCCATTCCTTCCCAGTTTGGGAGTCTTTTGTGGTTGGGAAGTAATGCTCAGACTCTTTTGTAAGCCGAAATAGGTGATCGTGCACCAGCTAGAGAAAGAAGTCCCTGGCTCAGTCTTTTTCAAAATCTTTGCTAATGTTTACAACATGTCAAAAATCCCAATGTTCACTCATTGCCCTCATAATTCCAGTTTGGCTTTGAATGCAGCCACTTTATCTGGTGACTTGAATACAGCTGTCATTCTCCCCTGAAGTGACAGATTGAGCTCGTTGAGTAGGTTGAATATGTAACACAAGTAAGCAAGTTTTGCGACCCATTCTGTGTCACTGAAATGTGTTGCCAGTGGTGACTATTTTTCTAAAAGGAATCTCTGGAGCAGCTCTCGTAACTCAAAAACTCTGACAAGTGATCTACCTTTAGAAAGCCATCTCACTTCTGTGTATAAGAGAAGACGTGTGCTCTGCATCCATCTCCTCATAGGGCTGCGTGAACAGATGTGAGTTAAGGGCATGTACTTTAATGTGGTTGATAATTTTAATCACATCCTGCAAAACGTTGTTAAGTTCAGGTGACATTTTTTAGCTAGCCAGCATTTCTCTATGGATGACACAGTGCATAGACTCACATTCAGAAACGACCTCTTTGACCCGGGTAGTGAAACCAGAAAGCTGTCCAGTCGTCTCAGCTGCTCCATCCACGCATACACCGACACAAAATGACCAATTCAGTTTTCCTGATATGTAATCATTCAAAGACTTGAATAGTTCTGTAGCTGTGGTGTTGGTTGGCAACAAAAGTGCACATAACATATCCTCATGCACATCCTCCTGAAAAATATATGGCACAAAAACAAGCATTGTTGCCCTGTTGTCAACATCGGTAGACTCTCGTCAAACTGGATTACGTACCATGGTGACTCATTAATCCTCTCTAACAATTGTGCCTCAATATCCTCTGCTATTTCATCAGTTCGTCTAGTTATGGTGCTAGCCAAAAGAGGAACACGTGCCACCTTTTGAACTGCAGCCTCTCCCAAAAGTTCACGACAGATGTCCTTAGCAGCAGGCAGGATCAACTCTTCTCCAGTAGTAAAGGGCTTCTTAGCTTTAGCAATGCGGTTAGCCACTAAGAATGATGCTCTCAGTGCAGACACATCTGATGAAGTGGTGGCCTTCAATAATTGCTTCTGTTCTTTGTGTTCACTCTTTTTTCTTTTGAAAAACTCCAAAGTCTTGTCTTTTAATGCAGGGTGCTTGGTCTCCATGTGGCGAAAAAGTTTTGAAGGTTTCATGGCTTCATTGGATAGCCGGTTGCCACATATTATACAAAGCGGGCTTGGAGAATGTGAATCACCTGTTACAATGAACCCGTAATTTAAGTAGGACTCTTGGTATTTTCTTTTAAATGCAGCTTTCTTTTTGTTGGCAGTCTTAGACTCTTCTGCTGTCTCATCATTGGGTCTTTCCCCTTTTCAAAGAAGCTCTCCAGCAATGTTTGTTTTTTACTCTTTTTGGCTAGGGTTAGCTTGTGGGCTCACCAAAACTGTGAGCAAGTGTACAGTGTGGGAAAGAGGCTCAAATGGAAGAGGTAAATAAAATAATGGGTGGGCCACGCATGGACTAAAATAAGTGTCGGATTCTGACTTAAAGCCTGCCACCAGATGCAGCTGTACAATTGAAGTACATCAACTCACTTGCCACTATAAAGCCTGCCACCAGATGCAGCTTCATTGTCACTTGCCACTCACTGATAGGGTTTTGATATGTCTGCAAGCAGTTGATTTATTATGGTCTCTGTGCAGTCAGACCTCTCTGCTAATGATAATCTGTATTTGCAGCCACTCCCCAGCACTAGCATCACCGCCTCAGCTCCACCTCAGATCATCAGGCGTTAAGAGTCTCATAAGGAGCACGCAACCTAGATCCCTCGCATGCGCAGTTCACAGTAGGGTTCGTGCTCTTATGAAAATATAATGCCACCGCTGATCTGACAGAAGGCGGAGCTCAGGCAGTAATGTGAGAGATGGGGAGCGGCTGTAAATACAGATGAAGCTTTGCTCGCTGGCCCACTGCTTACCTCCTGCTGTGTGGCCCAGTTCCTAACAGGCCCCAGACCGATACTGGCCTGTGGCCCAGGGTTTGGGGACCCCTGACCTAAAATATCCTACAGGCTTCAGTGGGATCCAGCCTGCTGCATCTTGAAACAATCTCTTCAAAAGTTTTTCAGAGGAATTAATGGCACTCAAGTTGTACCTGATGTCTGGTTTTGACTTTGTAGATGTTGAAGAGAAGTCAATGTATTTGATGAGTTATTAAGCATGTGCTTCAGTTACTATGATAATAAAAACAGCTCAGTCTTTAAAAACTGTAAGGTGCTTTCCATTTCTGAGCATTTAATTGCATTCCTACTGAGTTTAGACAATAAATCATTAATCTCAGCATATGACCTAATGCATTTAGATTTAAGAAAATTACCCACATTTTTTCTACCCTTTTGTTTACATGCAAAGTTCCAGAAACCACCTACCAGATTTTTTTAAATTGTATTTTAACCTGAATGAGAACAGGTAACCTATCTGATACTTAGAACAGTATTCAAGAAGTAAAAGAGAAATTAAGAAACCACTTTGGTAAGGGTCTTTTGTGAAAGCCTGCCTAGAAGAGGCTTCCAAGATTACTGCTGATATGGAAAAGCTATCATCAATTGTTCAGTTTCATCTGGCCAATTTCAGCTGTCAAGTATTCCTAAAACTATAGGCCTATGACAATAACACATTTAACTTTTTTGAAATAGCCTCCCTAATATTTTCAGTTTAGCATTATTGTTAATTATTAAGCATCTTGATGGTAGAAGGGGTTGCAAAGATAATGATTTCAATAATATAGCAACAAATGGCTAATTTGGGGAATATTTTTAGGGACTTGTCCTAAGTTATAAAAGTATTTTGTAAACTGTAAGTCACTATATGAATATTATTTATAAGAATAATTTTTATAATACCAAATTATGTTTTTCTGAAAAGTACTGGAATATAACAGAGAAAAATGCTTCTATCTCCCTTACTCCAAAAATATTCATACACATGTGTTCCTCAACACATAGTAGGATGGTACCCATCTCAGAGGAGACTCATATGAATTATATTATCTGACATTCATAGAGGGCCTGCTCTATGCTAGACACTTTAAAATAGGAATCTCTCAGTCTTCAGGATGTCCCTGCAAGGAGATTTTATTTTCCCCATATATCCTTATACAATTGGAGTTCAGAGAGGTTAATAAAGAGATTAGTAAACTAGTAAATGGTAGCACCACAATTCAAGCCCAAATCTTTTAGACTCCTGTACTCATGCTCTTTAACTATTAGGGAAGCCAGTTACCTCCATAGTAGATAGGAGGTAATGAGTCAAAAAGAAAAATTCTGAAAACAAAACAATAATAATAGCTACCATTTATTAATGTGCTGGGCTGTGTACTGGGCTAGGTGCCCTAGGGGCTTTAAATTCATTATCCTAATAACCAGCTCAAAAGAGTTCAATCATCTCAGGTTTTTCAAATTAAGTGGATATTCTTTTGAAGTTTTTTTATTGAAATATAGTTGATGTTCAATGTTGTATTAATTTCAAGCTTACTATGTAGTGATTTGACATGTGCATATATTATGAAATGATCATCACAATAAGTCTAGTAACCATCTGTCCCCAAAATTATCATAAGATTATTGACCACATTGCTTATGCAGTATATTACATCCCCATGGCTTATTTATTTTATAACTGGAGGTTTGTACCTCTTAATCCCCTTCACCTATTTCACCCACCTCCATCCCCTTACACTCTGGCAACCCCGTTTCTTCTGTGTATCTAAAAGTCTATTTTCATTTTGTTTTGTTGTGTTTGTTTGTTTTGTTTTTTAGATTCCACATATAAGTGAAATCTTATGGTGATTGTCTTTCTCTGCCTGGCTCATTTTATTTAGCATAATACCCTGTAGGTCCATCCATGTTATCACAAATGGCAAGATTTCTTTCTTTAATTGCTGAGTAATATTCCATTTTGTGTGTGTGTATGTGTACAACATCTTTATCCATTCATCGCTGAGGGACACTTAAGTTGTTTCCATATCTTGCCTTTGCAAATAATGCTGCCATGCATATTGGCATACATATGTCTTTTCAAATTAGTGTTTTTGTTTTCTTCAGGTAAATATCCAGAAGTGAAATTGCTGGATTGTATGGCAGTTCTGTTTTTAACTTTTTGAGGAACTTCCATACTGTTTTCCATAGTGGCTGCACCAATTTACATTCCCACCAACTGTGCACAGATGTTCCCTTTTCTCCACATCCTTGCCAACACTTATTATTTGTTGTCTTTTTGGTAATAGCCATTCTGACAGTTGTGAGGTGATATCTCAATGGTTTTAATTTGCATTTCCCTGATGTTTAGTAATATTGGTTGTCTTTTCATGTGTCTGTTGATCATCTGTATGTCTTCTTTGGAAAAATGTCTATTTGGGTTCTCTGCCCAATTTTTAATTGGGTTGTTGTTTTTTTGATGTTGTGTTGTATGCGTTCTTTGCATATTTTGGATATTAACCTCTTAACAGATATATCATTTGCAAATATCTTCTCCCATTCAGTAGGCTGTCTTTCCTTTTGTTGATAGTTTCCTTCATTGTGTGAAAGGTTTTTAGTTTGATGTAGTCTCATTTGTTTATTTTTGCTTTTGTTGCCCTTACCTGAGGGAAAAAAAATCTAAAAAAAAGGAATATTTCTAAGACCAAATCTCAGAGTGTACTGCCTATGTTTTCTTCTAGGAGTTTTATGGTTTCAGGTCTTACATTTAAGTTTTTAATCTATTTTGAGTTTATTTTTGTATATGGTGTGAGAAAGTCATCCAGTTTGATTCTTTTGCATGCAGCCATTCAGTTTTCCCAACACCATTTATTGAAGAGGCTGTCTTTTCCCCATTGTTTGTTCTTGCCTCCTTTGTCACAGATTGATTGACCATAGAAGTATGGATTCATTTCTGTGCTCTCAATTCTGTTCCATTGATCTATGCAGCTGTTTTTGTGCCAGTTCCACACTGTTTTGATTACTGTAGCTTTGTAGTATGGTTTGAAATTAAGGCACATGATACCTCCAGCTTTGTTCCAATTTTCGAGATTGCTTTGACTATTTGGAGTCTTCTGTGTTTCCATGCAAAATTTAGGATTATTTGTTGTAGTTCTGTGAAAAATGCCTTTAGTACTTTGATAGGGATTGCATTTAATCTATAGATTGCCTTGGGGAATATGGCCATTTTAACAATATTAATTCTTCCAGTCCATAAGCATGGTAACTTTCTATTTGTTTGTGTCATCTTCAACTTCTTTGATCATTGTATTATAGTTTTCAGAGTACAAGTCTTATACCTCTTTGGTTAGATTTATTCCTAGATATTTCATGCTTTTTGATGTAATTGTAAATGGGATTGTTTTATTAATTTCTCTTTCTGATAGTTCATTTTTAATGTGTATAAATGCAACAGATTTCTATATATTAATTTTGTACTTTACTGAATTCATTTATTAGTTCTAATAGTTTTTTGGTGGCATCTTTTAAGATTTTCTATATATAGTATTATGTCATCTGCAAACAGTGACGATTTGACTTCTTCCTTTCCAATTTGGATTCCTTTTATTTCAAATGAATTGGATATTAATATTCCCATCTACCTTGTGAGAAATTTAAGGTTCAAGGCATTGAGTTACTAACTCAAGATGGCACCCCTGGTAAGTAGCAGAACCGAGTTGCCAACTCAGGTCTTGCCAAGTTCCAAAATTCATAATCTTTCTACAGACTATTATAAGCTAAAATATAATTATGTCTGATTTATATTTTAGGTGGTGTACTGCTGCATCATTATCTTTTTTCTCTGAATTTATTCTCAGAATGATTTTAGTTTTGTTTAGAAATTACTGAGCTTTCTGTTAGTAAGAAACTTCCAGAAAATTAGCACTAATTCAATGAATATGCACTAGTCTGTGTTTCTTCTAATAGTGCTCATGTTTACATTAAAGTCAGAGTTAACATTAACTATCTAATGTGCCCAGCTTATACTTTATAATCTAGAATTTCACTAAGAACTTAAGAATTGAAACATGTATTAAATTTAGGAAAACTGTCTCATTTACATAAATTGCTGTGCTAGTATACTACAAGTTACAAACACAACTGGATAGCTTTCATCCTAATCTTACAAGAAGGCTAGAGCAGCATTGTGCATTCATCCATTAAACAAATATCTATTGATTGCCAAGCTATTTTTATAAGTGTGTGCTAGGGAGATTGGCAGATAATAAGAACTCAAACACCCTTGCCCTCAAAGACCTTTACAAATTAATTAGGGAGAAAAGACATGATAACTATTAAGCAACAAAGACTGAGTTAAGTAATATTACAACAGTGAAATAAATCATGTTAAACACCAAAAAATGAATGCTTCAATTTCATGGCTGGAGGTGCTGACTATGGGTTGAAGTGGGAAAAAAAGCCTTTCTGAAGGAAGGCAACTGACTAGGCAGAGAGGATGGATGGCACTGGCCGGGCCGGTGTTTGTGGTGGAGGTGCCCAGGCAGCAAGTACATTTATTATCCTGAAGGTTTGTGAAGGGGAACTGGAAAAGATAAGATTGGAAAAGGAGGTCAGGCCAGATAGCCAAAGGCTTCGATTCTAGCTGAAGACTCTGGCCTTTGGCCTCCAGATGATGAGGAGTCATTGAAAAATTTTGAGCAGGGGAATGACATAATTAAAATAGTGCTTTAAAAAAGATTAATTTGGCAGGACTAGGGAGGATGGTTTGGTGGAAAGAGAACAAGAGCAAAGAAACTATTGCAATAATTTTGGTCTAAGCTGATGAGGTTCTGGAGAGAGTAACAATGGGACTAGAAGGAAAGAAATAAATGCAAGAGAGAGTGCAAAGAAAGACATAAAAGAAGGTGATGACTAGATACGGGAGAGAGAGGCACAAAATAGATTAACTTTAAATTCTGTTTAGGAACTTCTATAGTTTATAAAAGTGGATAGAGTTCACTGGATGTTATATACAATATTCATGGTCTGAGATGTCATTAGATTCAAGGAAGATCTTGCTTTTACTCAAGTAACATTACTTTTAGCAAAATCTACAGTGAAGTCCTGCTTTCCAAGAGATAGTAGATGATATTGTAAAAATGCCTGAGAGAATAATTCTAACTGTATATCATAGTAGTAATAGTAATAATAATAATAACAACCATAGTTACAGAATGGTAGCAAAATTAGATGAGTAAAGAAAATTTGGCAAAATGCTGATATTTAATTTACCTCCAGAATTCCAATTTATTAGTTTAGCTGTTGTATTTTCTACCAAACTGACTTCTAAAACAGTGAATTGAATGTCTAGAGTACATTATTTTCACACATTATTGATATGATTCTCTAGTAATTTGGGGTTTATTTGGTGCCTTCCCCCAAGGATTATTTCCATTGTCTTCAAGATGTCTTTGTATAATAATTATTTTACTTTATAGATGGAAAAATTAAGCTATAGAGAAAGTGAATTCAAATGACTCATCCAAGGTGGTGTGAGAGCAGAAGAATATATCTTTCCTATGGATCCAGTGGACTACATAGATAAAATAAAACTAGAAAGACATCAATATTCTTTTCAGTTGTTTAGGTTTAATAAAAATACCCAGTGCCAGGCAAATGCAACCTTCTTCCCTAGAACGAACACACACACACTCTCTCTCTCTCTCTCTCTCTCTCTCTCTCTCTCTCTCCATTGCACTACTATTTTATATATATATATATATATATATATATCAGTTACTTCAAAAAGCAAGTGTCATTTTAATATTACTTAGATGCTGTTTTTAGTGCATCAAGTAAGACATATTATGGCTTCTAATATTAATTCATTCCCCACTTAGCATTGTTAAGAATATTTATGTTCTAGTATAGAGCAAAACATATTGTTATCCATTTTCCCCAGCTTTGATATAAAAGCATTCTTCAGTTGTTTTCTAGGGACAAATGTTGTCAAATTTTGACAGTAATTTATGTTGTCAGTCCATTACGTTGATTTTATGGCAGCCAACACAACTATTGTCCATTTATGAGAAACCCGAGGACCACTCTAGGTCTCGGCAAAGACCGTTTGATACCTGTCCTCTCATATGGCTGACCTTGAGGGGAGCTGAGTTTGGTAACTTATGGCAAACGCTATCTAGGAAGACCTATTTGCAAGATTCACTGTCATTTAGTGCTAAATGATCATTGCTGAGTCCAGAGACAATCTGAGCTCCTGACAGAGCAATCCCATAAAAAATATTGCCTACCCACCCAGGTGTCCTTTCCAATTATCTGGAGTAGAAATTAATACTTTTAAAAGCTGCTAGTTTTTGAAAGGTTATTACAATTTATTCCAGCCGTTTCTTTTGCACATTATGATGAATTAGTTTATTACACCATTATTTTCCATGTCAGCTTTTTAGAAGATTGAACCATAATGTTGAAACATTAGTGTGAATGGCAAACATACTATTTTACAGTTGAGTAATATATTTATTTGAGAAAACTGTGCTCAGTTTTTAATAACAGGTAATTTTATGTTTATGTTCCCTAATGCTGTTGTCAGGTATTATTTATTTCTGTTTGGTAAAAGTGGAGAACTTTCTCTTAAAATGTTAATGGTGGTTTAGACAGATTTTTAGAGTCATAGTAAGAATATATGACTTAAAAGTAGAAAATATAAATTGTAAGTGTTTTTCCCTGAAAGCTCATATTTTCTAAGGTTTTCTTGACACCAATTTAATATATGATTAATTCCAGGGAGAGTAATACTTCTGTCTTAATTTTTTCTCTAAAGGTAGTGGACAGGAAGGTGGATTTTTTATTCGTTTTTCTAAGGTTCTAACAAGTTTCAAGTTTTTCTTTAATAAAAAAACTTTTTTATCCTAAATGAGTTGTTGCTTCATAAATCATTTAGTGATGTTCTATCATTTACAGGTACTTTGTAAATAATATTAATTAGCACTTTAATAGATATCTATTTTTTTCAGTCATTGTTCTCTATTATTGTCTACTAAAATTGTAAAGAAGTATAGTTAATTTGCTATTTACCAGGTATTAAAAAATACTCATTTTACCTCTGTGTGACAAAGATTGATTAGATGTATTCTAAAGAGTACTCAGTGTTCTATATTTTTATTCATATAGCAAATATTTTTTGGATGCCTGTTAACGTTAACAGACATTGTAAACTGTGTGGAGTTGGGACAGAGCCATAGCAACATTTTAGAAATTTATTCTTTTTATTTCTGTTACAATTATTTTTATCCCTACGGTTTTTAAAAAATACAACTCCACAAAATTCTGAATCCGGAGTAAACTGAGCATGTAAACAAATTCAGTAACACTTTGGAAGCTTTACATTTGCTACCTCCAATCCCACAGATGCTTGCCAAAGGAAATAGCGTTTTTTGCTTTCTCATCAAACACATTTGTTTCTTTAGCAAATGTTTTCAATATTGAAGTATTTATTTTTGTTGATATGACTGAAACAAATGTTAGTTTTAGCAGAATTACGATTCACCACATTCTATAAATTTTTCTGATTGTGCCAGAGGATTTCTTGGTAACATATAGTCTGATAATGGAAGTGCCAAAGTTTCTTTTTTCGGGGGGTGGATTTTTACTGAAGTATGGTATACATACAGGGAAAATGCACACATAATAAGTATACAGCTCAATGCATGGTCACAAAGCGAGAAGATCTGTGTAAGCAGCACTCAAATCAAGAGACAAAAATCACCAGCATTCCAGCAAACATCCCTGTCTCCTTCCAGCTACCACCTCCCACCCTCACCCCAGTAAACATTCTTCTGATTTGTGGCATCTTAGATTACATTAGGTTCTTTTTTGAACTTTATACAAATAAAATCATGATAAAAGTATGACACCTTTTCCTCAATGTAATGTTTTCGAGATTCAGCCACATGGTTGTATGTAGTTGTACTTTATTGTCATTGCCACATGGTGTATTTCTTCATTTAAATATACCATATATTATTTACCCAGTCTACATTGATCACTAGATTGATTATATTTGGGGATTATTCCAAAAAAATGCTTGTATGAGCATTAACATATATATCACTTGATGAAAAATGAAAGCATTTCTGTTGGAAATATCCTAGGAGTAGAATAGCTGTGTCTCAGGATAGGTATAGATTCAGGTTTCTTAAATCCTGCCAAACATTTTCCACAGTCCCAGTAATCTCTTACACTTACTAGTTATTTTCCTTTGGTCCCCAAGCTTAAAAATAACTGGGGAGAATTGGAGCGAATAATTTCTAGGTTTCTTTCAGGCCAAAAATTCTGTAATTCAGTACTTGTTTACAGTGGAGAACATTAGCATCAATTTCAACATAAGGCAAATAATGAAAGTCTGCTATTTGGTTTTCCATTATATTTCTCTATTTACATTTGCATCTGGATTTGACTGTTAATGAACCTGAGCATTCACATTTTATGCTAAATAATGAAATTACAGTAACTGATGCAGAAGAGCTGGAAAGTTTTCTGGTTTGCCCAATTGCATTTTTTTCATGTAACACAGAACGTTGTTTGCAAGGCTGATGGTAATAACTAGCCAAATGCAAAACAGTCTCTCCCTTCAGTGTTCCTGGTTATTTCCACTGGAGTAAATCAGGGGTTGTAGGTGTACATCTCTTTTGGTATTTTACACAAAACAAGTACTCAGTACATTTTTGATGAACTCATTTATCCATTTTGTTGAATGGGGTTTTTTTGCGGGGGAGGGCTTTGGGGGTTTCATAGAATCTTGGTTCTGCCGACTGACTTTGGCCAAATTATTAACCTCCGTTAGTCTTATTTTCTTCATCTGCAATGTGGAGAAATAATAGAACTTGCCTCATGGATCACTGTGAGAACAAATGACATAGCACACGTGACGCACTTCACACAGTGCCTACACGTGATACCCAATAAATATCAGGTGGCGTTGTTGTTTTTTAAATTTTAAGGTGGGTATTCTTCCAACCTCTGTCTAAAAATAGTCAAGATTCTGTTGTTCATACTTCGTGGATAGACAGATATGCTATAAGGTCAATCAACCTGACAGCTAGATTTTATTCTTCTTTTTATTAATTATTCCACAAATAAGTTTTGAGTACCTACTGTGTGCTATGCACTATGCAACATTGTACACCTGCAATCCCTGATTTCACCATAAACAGTCCAGACACTGCTCTGGGCACAGAGCTGATATGGCTCGCAAGTCCTCACGCAGTGAATGTGTGGTGGGACTTGCTATGAAGGGGAAGTCCAGACACTATGGATTGCACAGAAGAGGCCCTTCACTTCAGGAAGACTTCCTGGAGGAAGTGACAGCTCAACTAACAACTGATAGATGGATACGACTTAACCAGGTGAGGGAGGGGTAAGGAATGTACAAGAGCTAGAGCATACCAGGCAGAGGAAATAGTATGAGCGGACTGGAAGATTTTCAGAAAGACTGAAGCTTAGCAGACTAGATATGGGGAAAAGAAAATGAAATGTGTCCAGAAAAAAGAGGTAAGGCTAAAAAGGTAAGGAGATGCCAATCCATTAAGCCCTTATAGATTGGACTTTGGACTTTGGACTTTGGACTTTATCCTGACGATAATGAGAAACCATTGAATGGTTTCAAATTTGAGTATCTTGATCAAATTTGTATATTAGAAGGACCACTGTTGGTACAGAGTGAGGAATGGATTGGGTGGGAACAAGACAGGAGGCAGGAAGACCAGATAGGAGGTTGGGACAGTAAAAAGGGTGGAGGGAGCTTCCCTGGTGGTGCAGTGGTTGAGAGTCCACCTGCCGATGTAGAGGACACGGGTTCATGCCCTGGTCCGGGAAGATCCCACGTGCCGCAGAGCGGCTGGGCCCGGGAGCCATGGCCGCTGAGCCTGCGCGTCCGGAGCCTGTGCTCCGCAACGGGAGAGGCCACAACAGTGAGAGGCCCGCATACCGCAAAAAAAAAAAAAAGGTTGAGGTATCAGCAGTCTGGATTCAGGTCTCAGCAGTGAAAACAGGGAAAAGAGAATGGATAAAAAATATCTCACTTGTAAATCTAGGATGGCACCTACAGTCCTAGCACAAACAACGGAATGGACAGTCATAGATGTCACTGAAGGAAAGAAAACAGAAGGAAGAGGAGGTGGAGGTGGAAGATGGATATATTCCAGCTTTGGTGCTTGAAGGCTCGTTGAGTTTGAAGTGCCTGTGTTATAAAAGTGCAGAAGACCAGTAAGAGCTGAATAAATAGCTTTGAGTTTAGGTGAGAAATCTTAGCTGAAGATGTAAATAACATGGTGATTGCAGCAGCCGTGAACACCGGACAGGTTGCTGAAGCAGAGTTTAGAGTGAGAAGACAGAGGCTTAGAACAGAGCCCTGAGGTAAAGCCATATTTCAGATATAGATGGAATAAGAGGTACCTTAAAGGACACTGAGAAGGAACAGCCACAGACGTGGTAGGAAAATGTAGAGTGTGGTTATCATGATGGCCAATGGGATAAAATGTTTTTAGAAGAAGAGAATGAATGGCTGGTGGTGGCAGATGCTGCCAAGGTATGAAATAAGCTGGATACTGAGACGTGTAACCACCAGATTTGGCAACAAGAAGATCTGTGGAAACTTTGCTAGGAAGTGGCTGGCTTTGAGCAAGTCGAGGTACAAATAATAAATGGAAACATAACTAAGATTTGATGGAATTTCAGGTAAATGTGATGACTAAATAGCACGTTACAGAACTATGTTAGTAAGGTAATTACTCTGAGATCTGTTAAATACATATTTTAAAACTTAAATACAACAACCACAAAATATCTACCACTTCGATCATGTTTTCTTTTTCCATAATGGGTGTTCATCACTGGTTTAACATATACCCTTGAATCATAAAAATGTTCTTTAGAAGAATATGAATTTTATGTCTTAATCTGATTATTAGTAACTCGCCTCTTGAAACTCAGCTGAGAATTCTGAAGAAACAGGAATGGGGTGAGGAAGAATGTTCCCTTTAGAGAAATTCCTTTTGGAGATTTTTTTGTTAATGTTGCAAAGAATAGAATGTGGAAGCAAAGCATAGAGGAATTCCAACTGTAAGGAAAGTTCCTGTCCTTGAATTTACATATATGCAGAGTCAAACTTGGAGAGAGGATATACTCCTTGGCGGAAAAGTTGGTGATTCATTGTTGTGAGCTAAGAGGGTACATGTTATAAATCATAAGCAGGAGAAGCAAGTTCTGTTTTCCCTGCCCTGTTCCACTGTTGAAAATTTTTTCATTGTCAGCTCCTTTCATTTCAGGAGCAGCTCCTGTTGGGGCACCCGGGTAAAGCGTAGCAAATTCATTTAGGAGGGTGTAGGAACACTATGTGAAAGCACTGCTTCCAATTCATCTATAAATGTAGGGTGCGTTTATCCTCACATTTCACACCAAGCCCCACACCAGTTTAATGCGTGAGATTCGTGTTTAAAAGAGATTTGAAAAGGATCGTGTTTGGGGAATTTTCCTGTTAAAAATATATAAGGGGCTTCCCTGGTGGCACAGTGGTTGAGAGTTCGCCTGCCGATGCAGGGGACACGGGTTCATGCCCCGGTCCGGGAAGATCCCACATGCCGCGGAGCGGCTGGGCCCATGAGCCATGGCCACTGAGCCTGCGCGTCTGGAGCCTGTGCTCCACAACAGGAGAGGCCCCAACCGTGAGAGGCCCGCGTACGGCAAAAAAAAAAATATATATATATATATATATATATATATAGTCACTGGGGAAGGGTAAGCTGGGACAAAGTGAGAGTGGCATGGACATATATAGACTACCAAATGTAAAATAGGTAGCTAGTGGGAAGCAGCCGCATAGCACAGGGAGCTCAGCTCATTGCTTTGTGACCACCTAGAGGGGTGGGATAAGGGAAGGTGAGAGGGAGACGCAAGAGGAAGGGGATATGGGGATATACGTATATGTATAGCTGATTCACTTTGTTATATAGCAGAAACTAACACACCAGTGTAAAGCAATTATACACCAGTAAAGATGTTAAAAAATAAATAAAATCTTTGCCAGTTTCAAAATATATATATATATATAAGGTCACTTAGGTGGATGATAGAATGGGTCCTTTCACAGTCAGGGCGTCCTCTCACAGTGGCTTTGGTGCTTGAAGGCAGAGCCAAGGAGCAGTGCTTTGTGGACCAGTTGGTGCGGTCAGTGGCAGAGCCCTGCAGGGCACCCCTCACCCTTGTCCTCCACCTCACTGAGCGCCTCCCCTCTGGGGGTGGAGCACTGTGTTCTCACTTCATCTCCAGCACAGCTGAGAGGTCGACACTCTAATTATATTCATTTCACAGAAAGGGAAAGTCAGAACCTGAGAAATGAAGTAATTTGCCCAAGTACACAACTAATAAGTAACAAGACCTGGATCCAAACCCAGATTTTTCCACAGTGACATACTGGAACTAAAGAGTTGTGTGCTTGTTTTGTTCATTTTTGTTTTGTTTTTGTTTTTGTTTTGGCTTTTTGCTTTCTTTCCAAGTTTTGAATAGAGTCTATTTGCTTGATTAACAGAAGACTAATATTGTTGTCTTCTAAATCTATCGCAGGCTTCACTTTACCACCCTATTCTTTTCTTTCCTTTATTCTTTATATGTATTTATATCTTATATTTATCTCTGCAGCCACTTAAAATTGGGGGAGAAAATGAAGAAGGAGATATTTTATTAAGTCATGAGATAGAGTATGATACATCAAAATCAAATAAGATATATTATCAATAGAGTCAAACACATTCATGTTAAACATGAGAGATATTATTCCATAAAATAATTGGCATAAATTTGTTCAACAAATACTTCTTGAGCATCTACTACTCATACATATAGGGCTCTCCTGTATGCTGTGTCAAAGGTGGAGTACGAACCAGATGGCAGATGGCCTGCACTCCTGGAGCTGACCTTCTAAGTGGGGGAGGGGAGAGGTAGACAGTAAACACATGTGTAACCACGACAGCGGGGAAAGAGAAGGCAAAGTCAAGTAGAAAGCGAGTGCCAAGGGGATGGAAAGAGAGGCATTGTGTTCGCAAGGAAGGCAGTCAGGGAAGACTTTTCAGGTGAGTTAAAGTTAGACAGAAGCCACGGGGAGCAAACCCTGCCCACAGCCCAGTGCAGTGCACCTCAGGAAGAGGAAGCCTGACCAACCAACCCAAGGCAGGAACTTGCCAAGTGTTTGTGTGTCCCTACCTCTGTCTTCCCCAAGGCAAGGAGGCCAGGTAGCCAGAATGAATAGGTTAGGGGAATGGAGAATGGCTAGGGAGCTACTAAATCCAACAGGCCTGGTAATGGGGCAGCTGGTCTGACCTCAGAGGGCCCTGTAAGTCACATAAGGACTTTAGTCAAATCTAGTAAGCAAGTCACATTTACAATTAATATTGCTTTAACATGTCCAGTCCAAGCTTTACTGGTTTGCTCCTCTTTCGGGTTTCCTCTTAGTTATAAATAGATCCAGTTGGATGATTTGTCCTGAAACCAAGGAGAGCAGGATCAGAAAATAAGCAAGCTGCCACTCCCCTCTCCTCCCCTGGGGCAGGCAGCAATACAAGATCACAGATTTCTCTAGTCTCCCTGCCAAAGGTCAGAGCTGGCCAAGAGATGAACCATTCCAGACGTAGCCTTTCCCACGCTGATTTTTCCATCTCTCCTCCCCCACCCACCTGCATTTATTAATAGCATGAAGTCCAAGAACCAAGTCTCCAGCAGCTGAATTTGCTGCTGCTTCTGTCCACTTCCTTGACCCAGGAAATAAAACCCGCTGTGATCCTCTCTGCTCCCCACTGAACCCCCTCCTGACCCCATGTGTGCTCAGTCTCCTTGGGTCTCCTAGGTAATTCCTCCCTGCTCACACTGTTGCCCACTTGAAGGGACCTGAACAGCAAAGAGCTGAAGGGAAGATAATCTTGACCTTTCTGAGTCAAGAAAGGTCAAGATTATTGGCTTGTTCATTTGCAAAATGGGCCTGATCTTGCCCAGCCTGCAGAATTGTTGTATGGGGTAGTAGCTATTAATAAAGTGATTATGGCTGATTCCAGGTGAGTCCTTGATCCGATAGGAGAAAAAGGAGGGCAAAAAGGGGGTCCCAGGAACTTGAAATAGAAGAAACAGAGGTGAAAATTACTTACATTTTTGTTCTAGCCTCATAGTCTCACCATACTGCCACTTCTGAGTGCAGAAGAGTTAACTAGAGTGAGATAACACAGAATATGATAACCCAGGGCCAAAGCTTGATCTGTCCATCAATATGGTGTGATGGGAGTCTGCCCAGTTGAGAACATGAATATGAAAATGAGCATCAGGCAATACCTGCCCCTAAGAGTGGCCAGAGTTTTTCAATGGGTGGGAAGGAAGAGTATATCAATGAAGATATAGAAAGAGACAACATTTGGAAAATTAGGATGTATAACAGAATTCCAATAGAATATGTAAATATTCCAACCTATGGGGGATTGTTGAACATTATTCTGTTAGCTATACTGAAGCAGGGCAGATGCAGGGTGTCAGGGCCTGGCACAGCCCCACCAGCACAGGACATACAAGAGGCTACATGTCAGCCGTATGTACTCTAAGGAAGTCTCGACTAAAAGACGGAGGCCACTCTGAACGGCAGCAGTCATGTTACCACTAACACAGACATTGTGCAATAAAGGGATGTTTTGGTGGGGAAGTTAAATAGAGCAACAACTGGGAATATTCAGGCAAATGTGTAGGGCCTCAGTCATTGGCTGGGATCATAGGCAAGACTTCAACTCTTTGTAGAGTCAAGAGGGACAAGAGGGGTTAGAGACTAGGACTAACATGGGGTAAACTAAAGAGTGTGGAAATTATTCGCCAGGTCTTCAGGCAGATTCAGTTAACAAAACTAAGATCCAATACATAAAGACAAGACAGAAACTTTGGAATCACAACCCAAAGCATAGGCAAAAGCACCTAACAGCAAAAGCTACATGATGCTGACACCGAGATCCTACATCCCTCCCAGCTGAGGTGGGCACTGATTGGTGCCTGCATTTGGGAGGTTAGGACACAGGAAGAGAGCATGCGGAGGCAGAGAACTGAACCAGTGCTAACCCCTCTCATCTAGCAAGCTCTCGGTAAAATCCGCGTTAGCCTCTGGATTTCCTCAGGCTGCAAGATGAAATTCTGAGAAGACGAGAAAAGTAAATCTGTAGAGTTTTGGGGGGTTTCAAATTCTTTATAAAAACCAGTTCTTGCTTAGCTCATATAGTTACAGAATAATTCTTAATTATGTAAAATTTCATCTCTAGGTGGATTTTAGTGAAGAATTATGTCCTCAGAAACTTAAAATTCTGGAATCAAAAGTAAAGACATTAAAAATGTAGGTGTGTTAATAATAGTTAATGAAGCCTAAGAGTGGTATGTGCTGTGCAGATGTGAGGACACTGAGAGAGACACAACTGTGCACTTGCAAAGGTGGATTCTTTTTCATTAAAAAGAGAAAAAGTAAAATGTGTGCTAATATTGAGAATGGAGACTAAAATTTTCTTTTGAATAAATCAAAGAACAGAAACGTGAACTTGCCAGTTTACAATTAACTCAGACGTAGAATAGGATACAAGAGGAGAGCAGAATGTTGTTGAATCGGAAAAAAACAACCTTATAAAAGCTGGCACAAAAACTTATGTTTTCCTGTTTTAATTTACAGTTTGCAAAGTGTTGATATAACTTTCTACATTTTATATAATTTGATTGTAAGTGTCTTCTTTCAAAGGGACTTTGAGTATATTGGAATTCATCGGGCAAATGCTTATTCAGAAGCAAATGGTTATTCGTCTACTTATTGGCTTCCAGAGAGAGCTTGTGCTGGTTCGTTTAGACCACTGGAATCCTGGCCACCAGCAAGCTAATCAACAAGATGGCTGGTTTCATTTAGGAGTATTTCTTTTAGAGGCATTTAGTTTCAATCCCACAGGTGGTAGTTGCAGTCCGTTTGTCTCTGAGCCAAACTTTTCCGTGTCCTCTTGTACTTAGCAAGATTGCTATTGCAGCAACACAGTTACTCCAAATTCAGTGAGACTCAGCAGGGCGAAAACAGAGCTATGTCACAGCAATTTAATCCCAGCTCACCTTCCCCTTTACTGGATAAACAATCGAACACCTGTTGAATTCTGCTCCACACAATGAGAACATATAAACAACAAAGATCAAAGAACACTGACATTTGATCTTAAAGGCAATACAGTAGAACCCCATTATAGAAAAGATTTTTATTATGTGGTTTCAGATAGCTATTCTGTGGGTCAAATCATGCTGCCCAAAATAAACAAAACCCCTAAAAATCCCGACTCAGTATGGTTGGTTTGTAAGGCCTATACCTCATCATCAACATTTTCAGGTGTTTGATTCTATCAGAATTAGCCTTCATTTGAATGACTTGAAAAATCATCATTTAAAATTTACAGGCATAAGGGAATAGGTGTTTTCTGTTTTTTTATTCATGGTTTAAACAAGCAGTGAAATATGTGAGATGAAAGAATATTAAGTTGTACTAGAGTTCCCACTTTTTTTTTTTTTTTTTTTTTTTTTTGCTGTACGCGGGCCTCTCAGTTGTGGCCTCTCCCGTTGCGGAGCACAGGCTCCGGACGCACAGGCTCAGCGGCCATGGCTCACGGGCCCAGCCGCTCCGCGGCATGTGGGATCCTCCCGGACCGGGGCACGAACCCATGTCCCCTGCATCGGCAGGCAGACTCTCAACCACTGCACCACCAGGGAAGCCCCTCACTTTCAAGAATAAGCAAAATACTTTGAGTTTTGAAAATGTCTAAAACACAAGTTTTCCAGTGTAATTCATGGAAGACACCTTGACTGTCCCTTCTGGGGTTTTTTCTCCATGCTTCTAGTGAATAAATAAATATGATCACAAATGACAATGCTTTCTTTCATGGTTTTATTGTAACTACTGAGTTCATTTCCTACAGTCAGGTATTACCTCCTTCTCTGGGCCTTTTTTTAAATATATATTGTACATTGTAGAATGCAAATCCCCCTCACCTTCTCCCACCATACCCAAATAGCTTATGAACCCCCATATTCTTCACAAAATCTCTCCTGAATGAAAGTGAAGTAGGGCTTTCCCCTCTAATCCTCCATATTAAGGTCTAATTGCAACAGCTTTCCACATTCTCTACTCTGTAAAAGGCACTTGTATAATTTCTTATATATGAAGTAAATACTTACTTTGATGTACTTAGTCAAAAAGGCAGCTGACTCTCTATACATTTGCTTATGAGATTACCCATCTTAGAAAACTTTAAGAGGGCAAACAGGGCTTCCCTGGTGGCGCAGTGGTTGAGAGTCTGCCTGCCGATGCAGGAGACACGGGTTCGTGCCCCGGTCTGGGAAGATCCCACATGCCGCGGAGCGGCTGGGCCCGTGAGCCATGGCCGCTGAGCCTGCGCGTCCGGAGCCTGTGCTCCGCAAGGGGAGAGGCCACAACAGTGAGAGGCCCGCGAACCACAAAAAGAAAAAAAAAAAAAGAGGGCAAACACTGAACAGCCATCATTTTGTACTCTGTGGGACTGGAGCCTGATGGAGCTTGGTGGTGTTTTATGTTTATGGTTGTGGAGACATAGGCTGTGTGACATCTAGATCTGTGTGCATGAATAAAAGTACAGGTGATAACAACCTCCACAGGACATCTAAAGCAGTTCAGTGTATTGGAAGTGTTGTTAAATTAATTCCATTCAGGTGGCAATAATGAGCAAAAGACTAGTTTTCAACAAGAGTACTTGACGGCAGCCAAGAAAAACGTAATTAGCCATTCCTTACTCCCTACTGAATACAAATTCTCGTATCTAAAAGTAACACTAGGCCAAGAGTATCAGAGCATCCTCCTGGCAGAAATAGAGTCATTTCTCATTTAGCTAACATGTTTGTCTAACCAGCAAAGGGGAACTGTATCTTTAAGAATACAGTTCTTGATACTGGGTGGTGCAGAATTACCAAGATATTTAACAGTGCTTTAATTCATTCAAGACTACTTTTGAGTAGCTGATAAAAATGAAAAATTTTATGTGTGTATTGCACTTTTCTACGTGTAATCTCAGGGGGCGTGATATGCCCCAGATTCAAAACTCCTGCTGACTCTAAGAATTTATAATGTCTAGAAAAATGATTTTGTGGTGCCTAGAACTGAAATTTAAAATTTAAAATTACTCTAGAGATGGTGCTTATATTTGTTCTTATATCAAATATATCGAATCGTTCTGAAATCATGATTTCATGGATTGGGATGAAGGAGGATTTATTCACTATGCCAAAGAAATCCCAAACCGCAGAAGCTTACATATAATGGAAGTTTATTTCTCACTGCCCTAACCATTTGGAGTGAGCAGTCCAGGCTGGTAGGGTAGTTCTGCTCCATGAGATTATTCCGAGACCCAGGTTCCTTCCACATTGTTTTCCATCATCCTCATCTTCATGGTTGAAGCTGCTGGTGCTCCCACCCATGAAAGAGCAGAAATGAAGGGCAATCAGGTAAATGATATGGAAGTAGTGCACGTCACCCAGCTCACATTCTGTTAGTGATGACCACATCCAGCGGCAAGGAAGGCTGGACACATAGTCTGTGGCGGCCCCCATCCAGTGTGTGCCTCTGGGTGGCCAGATGCACATGTGCTTTCAAAAACCCAGCCAGTCTTTGCATCCAGCACATAGTATAGTCATGTACCACCTTTCCCATCAGGAACAGAGATGGCTCCTGTGTTCCAGCCACCTGTAAACAAACAGTCAAGTTGTCTGACTCTACTCACCTACCCTCAATACATAGTGTGGGCATAGGAATAGGACAACTACAATAAAAGTGCTCCTTTAGAGAAGAAGTCAAGGGAAACACATAGCAGTGGTCCATGCCAGTGTTGAAACCCTGATGCTCAGGAACTTCTGGGACTCTATACCCTGCCTGGGGACTTGTCCCCTTGGTAAGTAAGTCCTCTGGCAGTTTCTTCCTTGTCCGGTATTCTCCTTAGCCATATCTGAGGTGAGATAGAAAGAATACCTTCTTTGGGGCCTAATTTAGAGATTGAATGATCACAGGCTTTTATGGGCTAGCCTTCTGGTTTCTTTAGCAATGAGTCTCTAAAAATTTAATCAGGTTCAGCTAGTCTCTGCCATAAGAAAGAAAGAAAGCCGATTACTTTTTTGTTTTGTTTAGTTTTAAAACAGAAGTTACCCTTTAATGGCACTCACAAATTGTTCTTTCAAATATCCTATTTTGCTGTTTTTGTGATCAGTCATCAGAATAAGGCTCTCTGCTATCAGAGACTGCTTCTTGTAGATCAGTGTTTTAAAGAGAAGAGGCATATGTAGGAGTAGAATAACTGGATCAGGTTATTTTTGTCAATATTAATGGAAATGCTGAAGGCAGTCTTATTTCCAAATCAGACTAATTTCGTCTGCTAAAAATGATGAGGCTTTGGACCCATTTCATTAGCCTGTCTCCAATAGCAATTCACTTCAATGCAACCTGAGGAAGATGTACTTGCCTTTCAGCTGTCCATTGGTTTAGAGGTAATGAGGCATAATGGTAATAGCTCATTTAAAGTCACTTTCCACAAATTCTTTCAATTCAGTATGACACTATAGTCAGAAATGGTCAGCCCAGAGCAGAGAATTGTGGCTTGGTGGCAGACAACCCTTTTCCTGCCATGGCAGAGCCTTCCCAGGACACAACCACACATGCACGCCCCCTCACAAGCAATTCCCTAGACAGCAAAGACTGAACTCTCACTTATGCATCTGCTGTATGTGTTTGCTTTGGTGCCCTTCACCCTGCCTGCTTCACATACCTGGCCTCTCCCATTCAGCCTCTACCATAAACCAGGACCCAGATAGGCCAGGCCTACTGCTAAGACCATTGCAAATAACACTTGAGATGAAACTAGAAGCACACTAAGCCATTTTGAGAAGAGATCTTCCATAATAAAGAAGGTCTCTTTCTGAAAAGATGATGAAAATCCAAACAAGGTGTCATTTTGTTTTGTTTTGGTGAGGCAGTCTTTGAGCCACGTGTGAGATAGGACTGGCATGTGCTATCAGGACCAACCCAGAAGTACAAAGGCAAACCCTGATCCAGAACTTGAAGGAACATGGACAGAAAACCAGAACCTAATTAGTATGAAAAGTATGAGGTCAGGTTCAAAGCCAAGAGTCTCAGGGTAAACAATGAGGAATACCAAAAAGTGAGGGTCAAGTCAGGGACAAAAACCAACAGGACATAGAGGAGCAGGGGTGGAGAAGAAGTGGGCAAGTGAGAGTAATTTCCACGAGCATCAGTTGAGCATGTTTGAGGGGCCCGGGCTCTGTGGGCACAGGTGAACCCTCACCTGGTAATGGCTCCCACTGTTCAGGTTCTAATTAACAGCAGAGCAATGAGCCAGGGAGACACAAACATGTACAGAACAGCTCTTAATATGCCAGACACTGTCATAGGAGCTATTCAAAGGTTGCCCATTTAATTCTGGCAATCCCACTTTGAAGTAGGTGTCAACTCAGCATTTTACAGATGAGGAAACTGAAACATGGTTCGGATCACATAGCTAGAAAGTGTCAGAACTTAGTGCCCAGATCTCCCTGATGCCAAAGGCTTTACATTTTTCATCTAGCAGGGGTTAGAACTTGTTTTAAATGATCCATGAGTTTTCTGGGCCTGTCACAGCCAGTTTCCATTTCTCTGCTTCTGTCCTATAGACATATTGGAGTGAAAGCTTTCTCTGGGCAAGGATTTTTCTCACCATTAAATGGTCATGTTTGGTTAGACTGTAGGAATCTTTGGAGAATTTAATTTTAAGTCCTTGAACCAGACCATTCTGCATTTTTATCAAAGATAGTCCCAAGGCTGAAACAGATTTCTTTCTTTATGATGTAAGCAAAAAGCCTTCAACAGGCTTTGATTTTATTTGTGAAATTTCAATCTTTGAACAATGACTGGTGGGAAATCCAGTTAATAGTGTAATCATTTCATTAAATCTATTGGTCTTAGGTCATCCAATTGTATCCTGACAATGTTTGGGAGCACAACATGCTTGCCTTGGTATAGTCCAAATCAGAATGAAAGTCTTTCAGCTTAAAAATACAGAGCAGCAGTTTTCCTGATACTCAAATCATCAACCTCGTCAGGAGAAGTTACCTGGGCACAGAGTGGAGGGTGCTGAGCGCACTGCCACTGGGAACGCCTCAAGTGAGTTTGCATTGCCTGCCAAACTCTAATATTGAAATAGCAACAAAACTATATACTTAATCACCCCTTATTCCGCTGTGGCCATGAGCAGAGTGCCTAAGAGAAACACAAATCTTGAAGAAGAATGGGGCAATAATTATATACAGTGAGCTCCCACTGAACACAACAAAGGTGTCGTTAACACTGATAATCACTATTTTTCCATCGGAGGTTTATGTAATGCTTATGATGTGCTGAGTATTGTTCTATGCACTTTATGGATATTAACTCATCTAACTTTTACAACAGTTACGTGAAGGCGGTACTGTTATTATGCCAAAGTTAGAGATAAGGAAACAAAGGCATAGACCAGTTAAGTAATTTGCCCAAAGCCAGGTATCTAGTAAAAAGCAACTCCTAAAAGTGTGCTCCTTACTTGAAGGATGATGAGGAGGAGGCAGATATAATGAGTGGCAGGTACTTTGGAATAAGTGAAGGGAGAAGAGAGATCTCAGTAGTCACCTCACATGTGTAACTTAACACTGTGTAAGTCACTGCACTGCTCCCTGTGGCACCATCCACTTGCATCTTGCCTACTCCAAAAACGTGAAAAATTTTCTTTGTGAATATATTTAGGTGAGGAATCTGTGATAATGAGATAGGAAATAGTGAGTGAGGTGGAAGAATAACTTTTACCTAAAAACAGTCCCAAGGAAATAATCCCATTCTATGGAACACTTGTCCCTTCCCCCTCCTTATCCCTCCTTATCCCCCATAAATAGATAGACTTATCGGAAAGCCTTAACATAGGATTATTCCTTGCATAGAGTTTACAAGACTAGATCAATTAAATGGTGTTCTTTTAGCCCCTCTTTGAGACTTGGAAATAGTTTTATTTTACAGAATACTTTCCTGTAATGGCATTTACTACTCTGTGACTTTACCTGTCGGGGCAAAAAGATGATCATACTTACTTATCGGTGATGTAATTATCCATCTTGACAAACATGTTTCAAATATCGCCAGATTTAAATTCTGTTTGGCTCACAGGTTTGCATTATCCCCACCCACCTTCGAAATTACTGCCCCTTCTTCCTGCCTGCCTTCCCGGTCTCCCAGGGTACACGTGCCCGCCGCAAGGCCACATTCCGAGTTTCCACGTGGCATGGGTTTTTTTTTTTTTTTAATTTTTTATTTATTTATGGCTGTGTTGGGTCTTCGTTTCTGTGTGAGGGCTTTCTCTAGTTGCGGCAAGTGGTGGCCACTCTTCATCGCGGTGCGCGGGCCTCTCACTATCGCGGCCTCTCTTGTTTCGGAGCACAGGCTCCAGACGCACAGGCTCAGTAATTGTGACTCACGGGCCTAGTTGCTCCGCGGCATGTGGGATCTTCCCAGACCAGGGCTCGAACCCGTGTCCCCTGCATTGGCAGGCAGATTCTCAACCACTGCGCCACCAGGGAAGCCCGTGGCATGGGTTTTTAATGAAAAAGACAAGGAAACAAGGTGGATGGCATTCCTTTTCTGATATTACTTCATTTTACTCATTCCTTTCATTGATTTGCCAATCCCAAACTGTAGGTCCTATTTGAACTAGGACTGTTTGGACTTTTTAAACCCGCACTGCAATTGTACAATGTCTATAAAGGTGGCATGTTTCTCATAGCCTCTTCTGAGGATTCCATACAAAGGGCGGAAGTTGTCACCTTTGAAATAAGCAGAGAGTGATGCTCCAAGTCAAAAAGCTTAAGAAATAAGGATGACAGGGAAAGAAAGGCAGTACAAGGACATTAAAGGACAGGGCATCATTTTGTGAGAGAGAAAGAAGAGACAGTGTGGAAACCAAGAAGTATCATGCGTGTTAACAGACAACTGGCTGTAGGAAATGAAGGAAAAAAGTGGGATACAAAGTGAAAAGAGGGGATACCTGTATACGTATAGCTGATTCATGTTGCTGTACAGCAGAAACTAACACAACATTGTAAAGCAACCATACTCCAATAAAAATTCATTTTAATTTTTTTTATTTTTGGCTGTCTTGGGTCTTCGTTGCTGCACGCGGGCTTTCTCTAGTTGCGGCAAGCGGGGGCTACTCTTCGTTGCGGTATGCGGGCCTCTTATTGCGGTGGCTTCTCTCATTGTGGAGCAACGGCTCTAGGTGTGCGGGCTCAGCAGCTGCAGCACGCAGGCTCAGTAGTTGTGGCTCACGGTCTCCAGAGCACAGCCTCAGTAGTTGTGGCTCATGGGCCCAGTTGCTCCGCGGCATGTGGGATCTTCCTGGACCAAGGATGGAACCCGTATCCCCTGCACTGGCAGGCAGATTCTTAACCACTGCGCCAGCAGAGAAGTCCCAAAAATTAATTTTAAAAAAATTAAATTAAATTTTTAAAAGGAGAAGCAAGGAAGTATTCATTTTATTCAGATAATGTAGGGATCTAAGAGCCAGTTCAGTACTCGAGCAGTCATTAGCATGGTAAGCCTGTGTACAAAGCAACAGATGAACTATCATCTAGAGAGAGCACAGAGATGGCAGAGTGTAAGGCGCTGAGGACACTGGCTGTCCCTACCAGTGGCTACTGGACAGGAGCTAATGGGCAGGAAGATCAGACTCACCTTCTCAGCTTCATCTTCCAAATAACCTCTGCTGCTTTGTCATATTCCAACTGAGTTTCATGCACTTGGTATTGTGCATATTGTTAAAATGAAAATTAAAACTGTCAGACTTGGGAGGCTGGGGCACATTTATAATTTATCACCTTCCTTTATAGTTAAAAAGAACAAGCAAGGAAACGCAGCTTAGCTCTCACTCAGAAACTCTCAGCATTGCGTGAAGCATGCTTGGGCTTTGTCGGACAGATATACTGCACACATTTAGCATATTTATTTCTCTGCTTATGGAACTTTTTCTTATCCCTGGTATGCTTAGCTTTAAATATATTCGGAGGCTATAAATGTTATATGGAATTTTGAGATCTGAAAAATAACTTCTTCATCACTGAATAGAAGAAGTTTAGTATCTATATTTACATGATAAAAATGTTCAGTTAATACACTGGGCTGTTTTTAGCCATCCATGGCAGTGCTATGATTACATTTCAATCCTGGAGAAAGGAAGCAATTTAGAATGATCCCAGGTTTCTGTCCTTGGTTGCTGGATAAATGGAGATTCTTAGAGGTTGGGGAAGCTGGAAGAGACACGGGTTTCCAGTGGTAAAGTAGATGAGTACATTTTAATTAGGCAGTGAAGCCAGATAACCCAATTTGAAACTATTTTCAAAATCCCGTTTTGGTCCTCATATGAATAAAAATAATAGCTGCCATTTATTACTTGATTTGCTCACCCTACATTATTTAATCGTTAAACAGCCTTGTTTTCTCCATTTTACAGATGAGGAAATTGAACCAGAGACATTAAATAACTTGCTCAAAAATCACACAACTAGTAAGTGCAAAGACCTGCCTGGTTCCAAAACCCTCGTCTGTTTCCCATTTGGCAAATAGCACACTTGCCGTTTTTTACATTAGTCACACATCTCCGTGGTGGCTCTATCCCAGAGTAGCCCCCTCGAGGCTCCTCTGTCCAAGATGCTCTTCCCTAAGCCCTTGGAGCAGATTTGAATGTGATACTAGTGCCCCTCGTCGGGTGAGAGTGGAATAGAATTAGTAATATCCAATGCCTTCTAAATCTTCATTTGTTTTACAAATGAATCTTAGAACATGATAACAAGTGAGGGTAGACAGACCTTAGAGCTTTTCTAATTCATCTCAAACATCTAATGTGTCTCGAATTCTAGCCAGTCACATACCACCATCATTTCAGCCAGATCCACCCATCACTTTTAAAATTATTTAATACATCGTTTAAATAAACTCTTTCTTATATTAAATCATTTATTATAAAAGGAACTTTTACATCACTATTTTAAATGGAAAACCAGTACACTTTCCATAATTTGAAGTTAACCATAAAAAATATAGACAAAACAAAGTAATGTTATTAAATTCTAGCCAGACATGGCCAAAATTCTTTGAAATTGATAGCCAGGTTTTTCTTGTGCATATTTGAAATTGTTTGGGGATATTAAAGACATTGTAGCATCAAACTGAGACTTTTCTCCTAGAATAAATAGGAGGATTAAAAAAGGAATTAGAAGGAAAAAACTCTTTCCCCAGGTTGTTCAATGTTACTTAATGCCAAGTCCGTGCATAACTTAGTCATCTCTAGCACACACAGTAGTTTGTATTCATCACTTGGAAAACTCTGGTCTTGTCTATTTCCCACATTTTACCAAAACAGAAACTGAGATCCAGAAAGGTGAAATGATTTTCTGTGTTCACATATCTGATACCTGGCACTTAGTCGATGTTCAATGAATGCATAAATGGGCTATCTGGACATATTTGGGCTTTAGAATAGAGTGTGGATTCTAATTCTGTTGCTACCACTTAATGTCAGTACGATCAAATGCCAGTTGGTCTCCTGACTCCCAGCAATGTTCTTGCTAATGTTGCATCTTGCCTCACAAGTTGAAGATGATGCGTAAATGGTAGTTAAAAGAGCTGGGTACAGGGCTTCCCTGGTGGCGCAGTGGTTGAGAGTCTGCCTGCCGATGCAGGGGACACGGGTTTGTGCCCCGGTCTGGGAAGATCCCACATGCCGTGGAGCGGCTGGGCCCGTGAGCCATGATAAATGGGATTACTGAATTACCTAGAAGATGAAGTTGTCTACAGAGGCCTCCTCTGCCTTCCTCACCCATTTTTTTCCCTTTGTCCCCCACGCTATTGGAATGAGTTTTAAAATTCTGAGCTCGTCATGGACTTTTCCAACTGCTTTCCCAACCTGCTTCATAGTCTCCTTACCCACACTGGCCTGAGAGTAGCTGAGATTAAGCAGTTATGTTAATGCATCCCAGATGGCCTCACTGTTCAACACCAAAACTCAGCAATAGTTGGAAACAAAGCTGCCTCAGTCACTGCAGTAAAGACTAAAGAAGTGCTTCTGAAAGAAGAGTGGGGAGAAGATCTGGGCAATAGGGCAAAGATGTGCCTTTGGGACCAAAGGATGCCGCTTCTGGCACAGCACCCTCCCTGCTGCCATCTTTGTGGTATGCACAGCCCGGCTCTTAGTGGAGCCTGCAGAAATGTTTCCCTTAAACTCCTGCTCTGCATGTTTACCAGAAGAGCCACGTAGAAGGTTTAGGCCCAAAGGGTTGTGACAGGTGATATTTTCAGCCATTTGACCTCATAAATTAGAGGGGGAAATGCTAAGAAAGAAGTTAAAGTACATGTAAGATGTTGCTAAATGGCTACTGGCTCATTCCAACCCAGTTTCTCCTAACTCTGGCTTCTGCTTTTAAGTTTTACCTGACCTCTCCCAATGTCAAGACCTTCTGCCCTCCCCAAAATTCCATCACTTTAAGCAACAGCGACTCTAACAGCAATTACAGACAAGATCTTATTAACCCAAATACCTTGCTTCTAACTGTGCCGATGCTATACAAGTCACCTTTTTTGGAGAACAAAGAAAATCTGAAAAGTGAATTTGTGAAGAAAATATTTTTTTAAGTTCAGTTCAGTAGTAGAAACTTCTTACTTTATGAAGTCAGTGACTCTGTCCTGTCCCCAGCACCTAGAATCTACTCTGCATTATAATAGATGCTCAATAAGTACTTGTCAAATGAATGAATGAATGTACATTTGGACATATGGGCTCAGCAATCAGATGTGGATGTTTATTCTGCTACTGCCACTTACTAGTGGTGTGACTTTAGGCAAGGTACCCAGCTCTCTGAGCCTCTATTTTCTCATTTATAAAATGTTAGTGCTATTTTTTTTTTTTTTTTTTTTTCTGTACTCGGGCCTCTCACTGTTGTGGCCTCTCCCGTTGCGGAGCACAGGCTCCAGATGCGCAGGCTCAGCGGCCATGGCTCACGGGCCCAGCCGCTCCACGGCATGTGGGACCTTCCCAGACCGGGGCACGAACCCGTGTCCCCTGCATTGGCAGGCGGACTCTCAACCACTGCGCCACCAGGGAAGCCCTGTTAGTGCTATTTTTAAGATTAGAGACAAAGTATGTAGAGCATCTGGCATAGTACCTGGCCCATAGGAGGAATTTAATAAATGGTAGCTAAGTGCATCTATGCTCTGTCCTTATTCTTTGGGGGTATTAAGGAAGTCTAAAAATGTCTTTTCCCTCAAAGATCCAGCTATCTTTTTAGTCAGTGCCACCAGTAGGACATAATGTTGGATGCCAAAGGAGACATTAGCAGCAGGAAATGGAAAACGTGGGGGAGATGAAATAGGAATAAAAGAATTGAATGTAAAAGGCTGACAAAGAAAGAAAGCCAAGCAGACGATCCGAGTCAGAGTGACGTGACTACAGTACCTGCCTCGTTAGCAGGCGGGACAGAGGGATTTACCTCTCTCACCTCTCCTTTCCTTGGAGCCTCCTCTCAGACTACAGGAGAGACAGAAGTTGGGGATTTTGAATGGTTACCTGGAAAAAGTCTTATCATTTCCTGTCACTGTTTTGAATCTCACTCTTTTGTATGACCAACTTAATAATTAATTAATTACGGTAGCAATTTAGCAGATATCTGTGGAGCAATACCAAGTCCAAAACCCAGTTGTCAGCACCCCAAAGAGATATTAACGTTTAAAATCTAGAACTGCAGCAGATCTTGTCTGTGTAACATCCATAGGTGCGTATTTCTTTTATCACTTTAACTAAAATAAGTGGCTTTCTCATATGCAATGATGATTTCCTACTATCCAAGAGTTAAAACCAGCATACTATTAACTTTTGTACTTTGAAACTGTAAATGGGATATGTGAGAGAAGAAACAGAGAAATGGGAATTGTTTTCATTAAGGGAGAAAATATCTTTTCCAGATAACCTGTTCAAGAAGAGATACTTCTCAGGTTTCTACTTTGGATACTGCCGTTATCCAAAAAGTCATTGAAATAAGATTATCCAAAAAGTCATTGGAATAAGATTGCTATGATGCATTATACTCTCATATCCACATACAGATTTAGAAGAAAAAATACTTTGGTAATAGTTCCTCAGCAGAATACATTACGTTTTCTGAATGAATGAGATTAAGAAGGCAAAATATTAAAGAATGATGTTTTCTCCAAAAGTAATGCTTCATAAAAACACCAGGACTTTCAACACTACATAAATATCATTTTATAACTATTATAATTAAAAGAACCAAACTGAAGAAAGATTTTCAGCCCAATATGAAAAACGGCACCATGCCTTCCTCCCTGAAGGTGTCTAGAATGATTGGAAGTACTTGGATTATGCAAATGAAATGAGGAATTGTCTACAGTGACCTCCTCTTGAACTAAACAAAGCTTTTAAATTGCCATAAAGTCCTTGAATTGTATTCTCAAGTGCCAAAACCATAAAATAAAGGCAGCACATCACAGTAGCCACCAACCAAACGAACTGACTCCTTCAGGAGAGGCTGAAGGATTTCAAGGTAATGTCCAATTCAGTTCATTATAGCAATACGTGTGAACTTTTGTGTAGGAGGTGCTGTGAGAGATACGAGGGGGATACAGTTCAGTTCCTGTCCTTAGAGATTTATAGTCTAATGAGCTAGACAGACAGCTCCTCTAACAGTCGTAATGCAGGGCAGGATTCATTCATTCATTCATTCAACCAATATGCATTGAGTACCTACTATGTCAGTCTCTATTCTAGATGCTGGAAATAAAGCAAAGAACAAATATCTCTGCCTTCATGGTATAAAGAGTGATACAGGGAAAAACAAAGCAGAGAAGAGGGATACAGTGTTGGCTCCAGTGATAAATAAGGTGTCCAGGGGAGTCTTCACGGAGAAGGTGGCATTTGAATAATGACATGAAGAAGGTGGGAGATCTGGGGAAGATCATTCTAGACAGGGGAAAAGCAGGGCAAAGTAAAGAGTCTGTGAGGAAGGTAGATGTGTGTAGCACTGAGCACGAGCTAGGAGCAGTGGGACAATTTGCTGGCATCTGCCTGTCTGTGACAGCCCGGGTTCTCTGGATTATGGTGTTCATTACCTCACTAACAGCACCCTGCTGCTTCTTTCTGCCCTTAGCATCCTATCCATTTCTATGTTTTTCCCTGTTTGGGAAGTGTTGTGGTCATCCTGTCCCTGACTCTGGGGCACAGTCCCTCCCCCACCCCAACTCATTCATCTATTTTCTTACCTGACTTAACTTTTTTGACATCTCAAATAAAAATAAATAAATAATCAAATGAATGCATAGGGTTGTTTTTTTTTCCTGACACCAAAAAAAAAAAAAAAAAAATCAAATGAATGCATAGGTTTTCTCTCAGGTTAGCATCCGAGTCATGATCTAATCTTGAATCTGTAGTCCTGTGGATGATGGAAGGAACAGGAGGGGTATAGGGCATGTTTGCAGCCACTGCGTAGTAGGAACATGGGAGAAGTTTCCACAGGGGCTCTGAAGAAGGAGCTCATGGAGCCCTCCCGTTACCTCCTGGCCAGGTTGGATCTTATCTCTCACACCCCTTCCACCCCGTTTCCCCAGCCTAGCCGTTACTTATACAGGAAACTAGTCTGTCACTGAGTTCACACACAGACATGATCCCTTCCCGTGGGGTTTCTGAGCTTTCTGGTCCCGTCCAGCCCTTGTGTCTTTGGTCCCTTTGCACCTGGATGGTTTACTTGGAAAGTAAGCACAGATGTCAGAGTGGTAGGCAATGACTGTGATGTGGATTTAAAGGGAACCTGAGTGAACAGAAAAATTGGGGATACTGGAGGGAAAGTAAGATTGACAGAGAACGGGGAGAAAGGGAAATGAATATAGGGCATATATAAGGAGAAGTACCCCAAGCCCTGCATAGAAGCAGCAGTTTCCAACAGCCCTGGCTGCCCATTAGAATCACCTGAGGAGCTTTCAAAAACTAATGCTCAGTCCCCAGTTAAATGAGAACCTCTGGGGTAGAGCCCAGGCCGGTATTTCCTTGATGACCCTACTGTCCGTCAGGGCCAACGGCCATTGAGCTACAATCAGAGCCGCAACAAAGGACTCCTCTGTGGATCCTGCCTTCCGTGCAGCTGTTTGCAAAGGACTCTGCCTGCCTGCCTGGAAAGGACTCCTTCCTGGGCCTCCCTCCCACTTTGGGCCTCCCAAACTGGGCTCCAACCAGACGACCCTGTACGTGAGAGGGAAAGAGATGGCTAAGTGATACAGTGTTTGAATCAGACCCTTGGGTCAGACCTTGGATCCAGGCCAGCAGTGAGCCCTTGGGCAAGTTAATTAACCTCTCCTGGCCTCGGATTCCTTTACTTGTAAACAGATGATAATAATAATGCCCACCTCATGGGGTTGTGATGATTTCACGAAATCTAAGTGTAAATTTCCTCACGCAGTGCCTGGCACATAGCAGATGGCTGCTATTCGCTGTCAGCAGTGCGTGTCAGCCTGGCATGTGCAAGTCTCTACCCAGCCCCCCGGCTTCAGGGTTTGACAATTTCTTGGCTCATTGCATCTTCCAACTTGACTTGTTTTTAATTTCTCTCTTTTTCTCTCTTCTCTCTTCTCCGTGGTGTCTCTCATAACCCCGTCTTGTTCCCTCGGCCTGGCATGGCCTCTCTCTGTCCTTCCTTCCGCCTTCATGATTCCTGCGCATCCTTGAGACTCATCTCATGATCATCCCCCTGAAACTCCCTGAACACCTCCTCACCCCATGCCAAGCAGAGTCACTTCCTCTGTGCCACTAAAACACCCTGTACTGTCTCTAACTCTGCATGTATCACAGTGTGTTGTAACTATGCACGTGCCCTTTGCCCCCACTAGAACTGAGCTCCTGGAAGTACTTTATCTTGTGCTTTTGGTGCTTAAAACGGTGTCCAATATGCCACAAGCACTCAATCAATGTTGACTGACCTAAATGTGCTAAAATATCTTTTCTCGTAGCCTATTAAGAAACCCACTCCCTTCCTCCAGCCTGATTTTTCTACCATTGGAATCATTTTCTTGGGTTAAATAAGAAAAACACCACCACACGGACAGAAACCTAGTTAGAATGTACCTTTGGTTACACACGCGCATACACACACACACACGTACGCATGGATACACGACAGTACAGAGGCAAGGACTGTCCTCTGCAGACAGCCTCATCCCCTGCCTTTCTCATCCCCTGCCTTTGCCTCAGTGCCCTCAGATGGGCTGAAGAAGCTCTCAGGTTCCCTCCACCTCTAGAACCCAAAGGGTCTAGGCTCAGAGCTTGGGGACGTTCAGAGAAGCTGGCTCTGAAGGAGAAAGATGGAGGAATGGACAGGGCAGTGGAGACCAGACCCAGCGTCATACCCACATGGACAGAAGACTGAATGGGAAATGATGCAATCTGTATGGGAAGAATAATCCAGAAGGAGCAGGTCTGGATGCAGGGCCTAGAGGAAACTGGAGAAGGGGTAAGAACTGGGAGTACCTAGGAGGAGGATGAGGCCCACCGGGGAGCAAGTGCAATGAAAGGGCTTAGGGGAGAGAGATGAAATTGGAGGGTTGGTCGGAGATTCGGTTGACAAAGGCATAATGTGAATAAGAGAATAGTGGAAATGTCACATCAGGAAGAAAGTCAAAAGTCAAATGCTCCAAATTCAGAGTGGCCTGAAAGGGAGCCTTGGCCTCAGGTGGTGAATAGGACAAGGGCCCAAAGGTCCAGCAGTTAGCCCGTGTTCCAGAACTACCACACCCAGCCTTGGTTCACAGTAGGCACACACGCATACCTTGGTGCAGGCCCTATTTAATATTTACTGTGCCTGAAACTATTTACAAGTCGACCTTTTTTCCACGGACCTGGCCAAAACTCTTGTTTAAATCAGGCCAGGCCATCTCCATTGCTTCAGCCCATGGAAACTGCTCTGTTTCCTATTGCTCTTATATTATAGGCAGACAGCACGGAAAATTCTGTTTGTGACCACTAGCACATTCTTGGAAAATGCCTGCCCTGCTGGTATTTGGCTGAATTTTGAATAGCTGTCTTTCTAGCTGCCCTGGCTAGCCAGCTGCTAGGAGAACAAGAGGGTGATCTTTATTCATTTCCAGCATTTATATGACATAACAAGATATGGCAAACTTAACAGTAAACATGGTCTATAAATTGGTATCAAAAATTGATATGTTGAGTGTATGAAAACAAAATCACATTTGCCAATAAATTTTAATTCATCGTAGGAGTAAGTGGTAAAATGAAGAGTATTTTTGTGAAGTTTTACTGGGAATTCATAAAATCATGCAAATGTACTGGCTACAAATTGACTCTATACCATACCATGCACATTATGGTCATTGCATGGTCCTTATTTTCTCTTTTGACAATAGTTAATAGACTGGTGTTTGAGAACCTTTACCCTGGGATATAAGCTATGAGAATATTGAAAAAAGTGAATCATTAGTATGCAAAAAAGAAATTTAAAATGCAGGGTGCAAATAAGATAAAGAACCAAAATATTTATAAAATAAAATATAGAAAAATTAAGATGAGGGGTAAAACACACTACATAGTAATGGGAGAGGAATTTCCAAATGGAAGCCACACCACAGTCACACCCTTGGCATTGGTGAAAGGGCACACTGGAATATCGAATGCCCACAGGATTAAGGCCAAAGCTGATGGTGAACACTGGTAGGGAATTGTACTAGTCAGAAAGAGAAATATAGAAGGAAAAATGGCAAAAAGTAATTTTGCAGAAGTGAAATTTATGGATTTTGCTTATATATGAAATGTCAAACATGGATTTCACTTATAAATATAATTCATATATACACATATATGTATATATATGAAAAGAAACTAAATTGGTAAAGATTTTTGGTAGCTATACAACAAATCTTAAAATAGAATATTCAAATCTAAAATGTCAGCTTCCTGAAGGATGTTTTTAAAAATCTCTCTTTCAATTTCAGATCATCCACACCCCACCGCCCACCCCACCGCCAGTTTCCAATCATTATATAAAAACTGTGGTCCCTAAGAAGTGTAAGGACACTTTCCCTCCATACAGCATACTCTTTTAAAACACATCTTTTAAGAACTGGTATTATATGTATTTTTATACTTTTGAAAAATAATTGAAAAAACTTTCTGAAAAATTATTGTCAAAGGAAGGAGAATACACTTTTTTACTTCCCAAATGTATAGGGAAAGTGGCTAACTTTTTTAAAGTTACTTTTGCAACATTTTAAGAACAAAACTTGTATTTGTTTCTTTGTTTCCTATTTTAGGAATTCTCTCCTCAAATATGATCTACTTAAATTACCTTTACCTTCTTCTTCTTCTCTTTGATAATCTATGGAGTAGATATTTGTATTAGATTGCTCCTGAAATGTATGACAGTTGGAACATTAAAGTTGTTTCCACCCCATTTCCAAAATTATGCATGTAACTTTGATGCATCTGTAAAGCCATGCATTCTGTGGTGACACCAGGTCAATTTTTTCTGTGAAACATTTGTGTGCTAAGGTAGATTTTTCTGTAGGCTAGCAATTACATAGGTAATTTTAGAAGTACACTTGGAAAATTTGGTCATAATGTGAAATAAGCTCTTTATTTATTGTGAAATGCTTTTTTTTTTTTTTTTGCGGTACGTGGGCCTCTCACTGTTGTGGCCTCTCCCGTTGCAGAGCACAGGCTCTGGACGCGCAGGCTCAGTGGCCATGGCTCACGGACCCAGCTGCTCCACAGCATGTGGAATCTTCCCGGACTGGGGCACAAACCCGTGTCCCCCACATCGGAAGGCGGACCCTCAACCACTGTGCCACCGGGGAAGCCTGAATTCTTAATTTTAAGTGATCATGATCATTTTATTTTATTTATTTTTTATTGAAGTATAGTTGATTTACAGTATTATATTAGTTTCAGGTGTACTACATAGTAATTCAATACTTTTATAGATTATAGTCCATTTAAAGTTATTACAAAATAATGGCTATATTTTCCTGTGCTATACAATATATAGCACTTGTTACTTGTTACTCTACATTTATTTTATACATAGTAGTTTGTATCTCTCATATAATGCAGCAACGTATATGCTGGGTATATATCCAAAGAAAACTAAAACACTAATTTAAAAAGATGCATGCGGGCTTCCCTGGTGGCGCAGTGGTTGGGAGTCCGCCTGCCGATGCAGGGGATGCGGGTTCGTGCCCCGGTCTGGGAGGATCCCGCGTGCCGTGGAGCGGCTGGGCCTGTGAGCCGTGGCTGCTGAGCCTGTGCGTCCGGAGCCTGTGCTCCGCAACGGGAGAGGCCACAGCAGTGAGAGGCCCGCGTACCGAAAAAAAAAAAAAAAAAAAAAATGCATGCACCCCAGTATTCGTAACAGTACTATTCACAATAGCCAAGATATGGAAGCAACCTAAGTGTCCATCAATAGATGAATGGATAAAGAAGATGTGGTACATATATACAATGGAATATTACTCAGCCATAAAAAAGAATGAAATTCTGCCCCTTGTGATAATGTGAATGGACCTAGGGACTATTATGCTTAGCGAAGTATGTCAGACAAAGACAAATACTCTATGTTATCACTTATATGTGGAATCTATAAAATAAAGCAAATGAATGAATGTATATAAAAAAACAGAAGCAGGGGCTTACCTGGTGGCACAGTGGTTGAGGGTCCGCCTTCCGATGCAGGGGACACAGGTTTGTGCCCCGGTCTGGGAAGATGCCACATGCCGCGGAGCAGCTGGGCCCATGGGCCGTGGCCACTGAGCCTGCGCGTCCGGAGCCTGTGCTCCGCAACGGGAGAGGCCACGCCAGTGAGAGGCCCACATACCGCAAAAAAATTTTTAAAAAAGTAAAAAAAAAAAAACCAGAAGCAGACACAGATACAGAGAACAAACTAGTGATTAGCAGTGGGGAGAGGGCAGGAGGGAGGGGCAAGATACAGTAGGGGATTAAAAGATCGTGATTACTTCAAATTTAAATAGCCATATGTGACTAGTGGCTACTGTATTGGATAGCACAGAGCAAACAGATGTGGTCATTTCGTTGCCTGTATACAGTGTTCCATTGAGACCAAACCTATGTACAGCTTGATTTTCTCATTAGCAGAATGAGAGTGTTGACTACATGATTTCTAAATGTTCTTTGCAGCTCAAACTTGTCTGACTCTCCTCTCTTGTCTCAAAATATCACACTCTTTACACCCAGCTTTAATTCTATAACAGCCTAAATATCAAATCTAATACTGTGAGGCTTTAGTAGCATCAGTGAAAATGACACTTGAGTTTTATACAAAACCTTTGATAATCAATGTTATCACAACCGCTTTTTACACAGATCACAGAAAATATTTTTTCCTAAAACTGCCTTCGCACAACTGCAGTTACATCAAAAGCCACCACTGACAAAACATCCTCCTGCGAGGCTCACCTGTCTCTCCCTTGTCCCTTCCGTCCCCACCGTCCCCACCAGAGACCTCTTTTGCAGTGACACCACTGATCTCTACAGTAGCAATTCGAATACTTCTCATGTATGGGGGCCCTCCCTCTGCTAGATGTTAAGATTCTTGCTGTGTTGGGCTTGTGGCAACCATCTGCATCCCCAGCTCCTGGAAGTCTGCCTTGCCAATAATGAGACCCATATACCAACGATGATAGTTAACTGTTTACCAAGAGCTCGCTGTGACCAGACATTGTGCTAAGGGATTTATATTCTCATTTACCCTCACAAAATCTATGTGGTAAATACTATTACAATCTCAGTTTAATAAATGTATGATGAATGGACAAAGAATCAAGCCAGAAACTTGGCTTTTCCTTTTCCTGGAGTTGGTCTTGCTCATGACAGACAAAAAGAAGTTCTCAGCAGCCTTTTCTACAATGACAAGACCTTAGCAGCAGTTTTTCTTCATTGCAGAATGTAACATGACTATCTAATATTCGTAGCAACCAAAGGTTGAAAGAGCAATGCTCGGGAGCTATAAGGAGCCCAGATTGGCTCACTGACATTCACATTGGACTAGAGCTAATTGCTTACTCTATTTTCCTGTACTTTTTTTTTTTTTTTTTGCGGTACGCGGGTCTCACTGTTGTGGCCCCTCCTGTTGCGGAGCACAGGCTCCAGATGTGCAGGCTCAGTGGCCATGGCTCATGGGCCCAGCCGCTCCACGGCATGTGGGATCCTCCCGGACCGGAGCACGAACCCGTGTCCCCTGCATCGGCAGGTGGACTCTCAACCACTGCGCCACCAGGGAAGCCCTTTCCTGTACTTTTTAATCTCAGCAGTTGTATTAATCACTCCAGGGTGCTGCTAAAGTCTTGGTTTGGTACTCTCAGTTAAATTTTACCATGAAAATACAAGTTGTGATCTATAGGTTTGTTTCTTGTTGTTTTTTAACCTCCTGGCAGTCTAGTGTGTTGCCTGTGGAGCAGTTTTTATTTTTTCATGAAAACCTGTATTCAGGGCATAGGCATATTTGGCTTCTCTTTAAGGTCCCCCCCTACTGGAGTGTAAGCTCAGTGAGGGCAGGGATCTGGTCTGGCTTGTCCACTTCTACATGTATCTGCAGTCCTTTAAGTAGTGCCTGACATATTATAAGCACTTGATCACCATTTGTTAGATGAGTGATGACCAAAATTCAAAGTATTCATATGGTTGCACTATGTTGCTGTATCCCATCTTGCGGGGGTGAGGGGTTACAATTTTGCCCCCTTTTAAAAGTGTTCTACTATTTATATAAAATACTAAGAAACATGGGGGAAAGAAGGGATGCACACAAAATTTGATGTGTTTAAGAATTTCTTAAAATGTTATTTAGCTATGTTAAGATGTTATTGAAGAATATTTCCAATGCTCCACCAGGGAGGGGGCACAGCACGTATAAGAATCGTCTAGAAGAGCTTTTCAAAACGACATAGGCTCAAATACAACAAACTAGTGAATATAACAAAAAAGAAGCAGACTCAGATACAGAGGATAAAGTATACTGGTTACCAGTGGGGAGAGGGAAGGAGGGAGGGGCAAGATAGGGGTAAGGGATTAGGAGGTACAAAATACGATGTATAGGGCTTCCCTGGTGGCGCAGTGGTTGAGAGTCCACCTGCCGATGCAGGGGACACGGGTTCGTGCCCCGGTCCGGGAAGATCCCACATGCCGCGGAGCGGCTGGGCCCATGAGCCATGGCCGCTGAACCTGCACGTCCGGAGCCTGTGCTCCGCAATGGGAGAGGCCCACGTACCGCGAAACAAATATATATATATATATACTATGTATAAAATTAGCTACAAGGATATATTGTACAACACAGGGAATATAGCCAATATTTTATAACTATAAATGGAGTATAACCTTTAAAAATTGTGAATCACTATTATGAGCACCTGTAACTTATGTAATATTATACATCAACCATACTTCAGTAAACAAATGAACCAAAAACTATGTAGGCTCAGGTCTTTTACCCTAAAGACTGTTTGATTCCGTGAATCCAGGGTGGAGTCTAAAAATCTATTTTCTCACAGAGAATCGTAGGTAATCTTTTTTCTTTTTAAATCAACCTTATGCGTGTATTGGTCAGGGTTCTCCAGAGAAACAGAGCCAGTAGGAGGTAGGTGTATATTTATTTAGAGAGATTTATTTTAAGGAATTGGCTCATACGAGTGTGGGAGCTGGCAAGTGTGAAGTCTGTAAGGCAGGCTGGAAATTCCAGCAAGAACAGACGTTGCAGTCTTGAGTCAAAAGGCAGTCTGGAGGCAGAATTCCTTCCTCTTCTAGGAATTTCAGTCTTTTCTCTTCAAGCCTTCAACTGATTGCACGAGGCCCACCCACATTATCGGGTAATCTACTTTACTCAAAGTCTACTGATTTGAATGTTAATCACATCTAAAAAAAATAGCTTCACAACATCATCTAGAATGGTGTTTGAACAAACAACTGTGTACCATAGCCTAACCAAGTTGACACATACAATTAACCATCACAATGAAGTACAATTTACATATTGTAAATGTACCCACTGGAGGTATACAGTTTGATGAATTTTGAAAATGTATATTTTCAGTATCTACTGCCTCATTCAGGATAAAGCACATTCCTTCACCCAAAAAGCTGACTCCTGTGCCTTTACAACCATTGATCTGTTTCTATCACTATGGATCAGGTTTGTCTGTTCTAGAATTTTCCATAAATTGAGTCATAAAATATGTTCGACTTGGGCCTGGCTTCTTTTGTTTTTCACCATGATAAAATACACATAACAGAAAAATTACCGTTTTCACTACTTTTAAGTGTACAGTTCTGTGGCATTAAGTACAGTCACATCATTGTGCAACCATCACCACCATCCATCTCCAGAACTTTCTCATCTTTCCCAGCTAAAACTCTGTAACCATTAAACACTAACTCCTCATTCTCCCCTCTCCCTAGTTCCTGGAAACCACCGTTCTACTTTCTGTCTCCATAAATTTAGGTACCTCATATAAGTGGAATCCTGTGTTTGTCATCGTGTGACTGGCTCATTTGACTTAGCGTAATGTCCTCTAGGTGCAACCGTGTTGTAGCATGTGTCAGAATATCCTTCCTTTTTACGACTGAGTGATATTTGATTGTACGTATACGTCACAGTTTGTTATCCATTCGTCTGCCTATATACACTTGTGTGCCTGGCTTCTTTCACTTAGCATAATGCTTAGAGAATCACCCATTTAGTTGCTTATAACTGTAGTTGTTTCCCCAAGTAATTTTGAAGGTTCTCAAACTCTTGCTAACCAAATGAATGCTAGAATCAACCTTTCTTCCTTCCTTCCTTCCTTTCTCTGGTTTATTGTTAGCCAGTCAGATTTGTATGTGTCTCTCAGTGGTAAGACATTTCTGTCACTCTTAGGGCATGTTCCTTGCCAAGGACAAGGAACGGACCGTGGTAGTAATTTACAATTGTATAGCAATGACCATTGTCAGCATTTATTTTCATGCCTTGTGTCATGTAATCCTCTTAATAACCCTGTGATTTATCATTATCCCTACCTTACCAAAGAGAAAGCCTGAGCCATGAACAATTAAGTAGTGATGTGCCCAAGGTCATGCATTTGGCAAGTGATAGAACTGTCATTTGAACCCAATTCTCCTGACCCAGGTTCAGTGCTCACAGCTGCCTGCCTGTTTATTTGAAGGGTACAAGGAAGGCTCCCATGACAAAAATTAACTTACCCACCAGCCTATCATGGTGGTGAAATTCCTGAAGTAAATTGACGTCTTTGATTCCTGAGAGTTCTTCAATCCTGTAGAAACCCCTTTTAAAATGGAATGCCCTACTTAGAGTCTGTCATACAGAGTGAAGTAAGTCAGAAAGAGAAAAACAAATACTGTATGCTAACATATATATATGGAATCTAAAAAAAAAAAAAAGTGGTTCTGAAGAACCTAGGGGCAGGACAGGAATAAAGACGCAGAGATAGAGAATGGACTTGAGGACACGGGGAGGGGAAGGGTAAGCTGGGATGAAGTGAGAGAGTGGCATGGACATATATACACTACCAAATGTAAAACAGATAGCTAGTGGGAAGCAGCCGCATAGCACAGGGAGATCAGCTCGGTGCTTTGTGACCACCTAGAGGGGTGGGATAGGGAGGGTGGGAGGGAGATGCAAGAGGGAGGGGATATGGGGATATATGTATACATATAGCTGATTCACTTTGTTATACGGCAGAAACTAACACAATATTGTAAAGCAATTATATTCCAATAAAGATGTTTAAAAAAATGGAATGCCTGAGGGATGAGTTGCATTTACATAATGTGTGCCCAATCGAAATCAGTTCATAATAAAAAAAAACAGCTGCCATTTATTTAACCTGTACCCCATCCCTGACTCTGTGCTAGTCTTCTGCATTCAGTAGATACCTCACTAAATTCTCAGAATAATCCTGGAATGTGGATATTGTCATCCTCTTATGACCAATGAATAAACGGGGCCCAGAATGCTTAAGTGACTTCCCCAAATTTACGCAGCAAGTAACTGGAGAAATTTTTTTTTAATCCCAAATCTGCCTAGATGTACAGAAGTGCTTTTAATCCCTGTAGTATACTGCCCCTTACATGCCTCTTCTAATTACACACTGAACAGGAGGGATGAGAGATAGGAACACTCCCAATGCAAGTGGCTGGAAAAAGGAGTGAAATTGAACTTTTTGCATAAGTTTGTCTGGGGCTGACCTGAATTACTACTTATGAATAACTCACTATGAAAAACTTATAAAGGCTCTCTGTTTTATTTTCTTCTTACTCTTTTATTTATTTATTTATTTATTTATTTTTTGCAGTACGTGGGCCTCTCACTGTTGTGGTCTCTCCCGTTGCAGAGCACAGGCTCTGGATGCACAGGCTCAGTGGCCATGGCTCACGGGCCTAGCCGCTCCATGGCACGTGGGATCTTCCCGGACTGGGGCACGAACCCGTGTCCCCTGCATTGGCAGGCGGACTCTCAACCACTGTGCCACCAGGGAAGCCCTTCTTACTCTTTTTTTTAAACGTCTCCCTCAACACTAAACTGTTTGCTTGTGCAGAATGTATATTTGGCGCTTTTTTCTTTGTGTATCCAGGGAATGTTTTTGAAATGTTGCTTATTACTGTGCCCTAAGGAACTGATGATATTAATCATGGTGAAGAAAGACCAGGAATATAAGATTCAAGCTGTTCTTTGATTAAAGCTTCTTAGATAGAATTTTACCTCGGAGCTTTGTTGTTTTAATGACCTCCTATAGGTATTTTTCTGAGAGTTCTCCATGGACTTTGTTTCCTAGTTCCTTGTAGCAGTGCCTGTCAGCTTCCTTGCTGCATGTTTTTTACTTCAAAAGAAAGATGGGTAATTTGCCTATTTCTGCGTTTTAGAGCGAGCCAAACAATGCCAAGTAGGCTATCATGTGCTGACAAGGAATCAGCAGGAAAGGCCAGTCAGGTAGTCATCAAGTTGATATATTTGAGGCCGTGCAGTCATTTCAGCCTTGCGTCCACTAAGTACTCTCTCTACGCTGTAGGATTCGATTAATCAGGTGGCATTCAATTTAGGGTCCCGCTTATGCCGTTTATTGTGTTAGTGCCTTAAATAGGAATACGTGGTATAAGACTCCATTACTGGAATAAAATTCTACCTAATTACCAATTTCTTGAGAATCGCCTTTGAGGTAGATTATGCCAGAAAGAGAGTACCTTTTGATCTTGCTAAATATTTAACTACTTTCATGAAATGGTAGAAAACTGGTTTTCTAGAATTCAATGATGCTTTTTTTTTTTTGCTGAACCAAAATCAAGTTTTATATGTTTAAAACTATTTTTGATATATTGTCCTAAATTTTACAGCTAATTTTCTGAGAATACTGACACATTTTTAAATGACCTTTAGAATTCACCTTTAAAATTGTGTGCATTAGGAAGGGAATTTCTACTGAAAAACATAAAGTTTCCAAATTGTATGTCCTGTTCTCAGTTGAGGGGGACCTGTTAGATTACTCTTGATATGTGATGCTAGAAAAGCTAAAATACTAAGTCTTTCTGAATATATCTCAACTTCAACAGTGTTTTGTATTTTTAAAAGGAAATAAAAAAGGAAAGGAAATATTACATATTACATTTTACATATTTCAGTTGAATATCACATCTTCCAGAGAAAAATCAATTACATTTTATTTACTTTTCCCAGACTGAGTTTAGTGCCAATCTAAGACACATAAACTTATATCCTGGCTGCCTCGCTTAAGAAATTCCTAGTAAAAGTCGCCACCCCAGCAAATTGCTTATTGTCACACAGCTAGAATCACCCCATAGACCACGCTTTGAAATGTTGCATCTTACTTGCTTATTTTATAGGACATTTTCCTTACTACCATCAAGCAATTTGCTGCAGAGAAATATGCCAAATGACTGAAAACAATGCAAATCTGAAAATCAGTAGTTGATTGTTAATAATATGGTCCCTTTATCTTCTGAAAGAGGAGACACATTTCAATTCCATTGTCTCAAGTGTACCAAGAAAGAAGGATAATAATGTTAAAGCCTTTGTGTTGTTTTTTCCCCACTATCAGGGTTTATTTTTCATCAGCTAGTACTACTAGATTTAAAAAAGGAGGGGGCGAGCTGATTTTGAATAGATTTGGTTACCAGACAACTGAGCCACAGTAGTGGAAAAATAGAAGCCGGAACATTTTCAAAACTCATTTACCTAAATCTAAGTATCAGTCTGACATACAAAAAACAACCCATATCTTCTCATAGTCTCGTATGTGTGTGGGCACAGGGAGTGGGTATGGTTAATTGAAGCGCTTGTAGAATAAGGACTATGGGCTGAAAGAAATGAAAGAAATTGATGACTCAGTGCCCGGGCTTTCGGCTTGGCCTAACCTGCATCCTTGGTGTCTCCTGCATACTGGGTTTCTCCTTCCCTCCAGTTCGGAAGCAGTTCTCACCTACGCTGGGTCTCTGGAGCTGGGACTGTCAGGGATGGTCAGCCCTCGGAGCACCATCAAGAAGGACAGAGTCTAAAGTATTAGGTCCGGGCTTCCCTGGTGGCACAGTGGTTGAGAGTCCGCCTGCCAATGCAGGGCACACGGGTTCGTGCCCCGGCTCGGGAAGATCCCACATGCCGCAGAGCGGCTGGGCCCGTGAGCCATGGCCGCTGAGCCTGCGTGTCCGGAGCCTGTGCTCCGCAACGGGAGAAGCCACAGCAGTGAGAGGCCCGCGTACGCAAAAAATAAATAAATAAATAAATAAATAAATAAATAAATAAATAAATAAATAAAGTATTAGGTCCTCAGTGGCAAAGTCAATCACAGAAAGAGCTAGACAAAAAAGCAGGGACAGCAATTGGAAAACTCAAAGCTAGGGAGTTCAGAGAGCCTTCCAGAGGCAACTTGAAGCCAGGGGAGGAAGCTCTTTGTGGCAGGTTCCCTCCTGGTGAAAGAGATGCTAAGGGCACTGCCAGCTTTGATCTCCACCTTAGAGAGAGGACATGGTGGTGACCACAGTAAAGATAAGAAGGGAGGCAGCTGCTATCCTTACATAATGCTTGAAAAAAAAATCCAGAGAGCAGTAACAAATTCTCCCTGGTGCATCCTAGCAAGCTCACCAGGTCCTAAAATCCTAGGGGGAGAAAGAAACATTTTGCAGACATCAAATATCAGCGAATGCAAAGAGTTATTAAATTTCCAAAGGAACATTTTGTATTTGCAAGTAAATGTGTTCCTTACAAATTACGTGTGAGCAAGAATCCATAACCAAGGAAAGACTGATTTCTTTGGAGAAAACGAAGGCTGGATTTCTGAGCTGGGTGTGAAGAAGGTCAGAGCCACGCATTAGTAGGCCGAATGGTATAATGTATCTGTATGCTTGTGGTAAAATGTTAATTGTGCTCAGAAATTGGTTTAGCTGGAGAGGAGAACTTGTGCTAGTTAGAAACAAAAAACAGACCTTGAATATCAGGCTAAAAAATTTGATTTTGATAATTGGACAACTATTAATAAATTTTTATTTCCCTTTTCTTGACACTTTTTGAAAAATTTTTCTCTTGGGTATGGACCTTGTTCTGTTCACTTTTTTTAGAGAAACTTTTGTTTTTGGTTATTCAAACTCTGCCATGAAGGAACCTCAAGCCATTTAACCTTGGCTCAGTTTTCTCATCTCTACCATGAAAGTCTTGAGCTAGAATATTTCTGAGATCTCTTTCAATTTACAGTTGTGAGTCTGGGCAGTTTAAAAAAGTAAAGAGATGCTGTACATATCCAATTGACACTGAAATAGGGAAAAGTTGTTTTCACTTACTTAATGACTTAATTTCTAAAATTAGATATCCACACATTGAGAGTTCGTTGAATCAAATGTTACAATCTTGTGTAAAGGATGATAAAATTATGACCCATGCATGAGTCATCCCTGTTTCTTTCCTTCTGTGCCCCACACTTTACTGTTCAACACACACTCCTCCAAAGGTGGAAAATGTGTAGGTGGTAGAGGCCCAGCTGATTTTATGTATGGTAACATACCTGTAATACATGTTAACAGAAGTGTAGTTTAAACATCCTAGGTGATTTTTTCTTCCAAGCTTATGTTAACAAGGATTATCATGAGTTTAAAAGGGAAATCCATGAAAATAAAGCACATAGAGCTAAAGACATTAGAAATATCTAATGCCACAGTCATTTCCTACTAAATATAATCTACCATCCTGTTGAAAATGAATTTCAGAGAGTTTTCCAACTGGATGCAATAAATGCATGCTTTCTCTCTTTCTCAGAATTCCCCAGGACTTGTGAACTGTAGACCCACTTTTATAAAGGTGGAGATTGTGTTATTCACAGCTATATCCCCAGGCCCAGACAATCTTCCAAAAAGTAGAGGCTCACTATAACCTGTGATAGATGACAGAATGCTTATGTGAAACGGTGAAATGTTTAAGCACAACCCCAAAGGTCAGCCTTGGAGGATGGCATGGATCCTGCTAAGGGGACTCCTGAAGGACTCCAGACAGTCAAGGCATGACTCTAAGGGCTGGTCAGACATTCTGGAAACTGTCAGTAGCAAGGCTGGCTAAGCAGAGTGGCAGAGAATCCCAGCTGGAACTTTCTTTCAGCATTGCACGAACTGGGCTCATCCTCGGGGACAGAGGCTGGTGTCTGGACTGGGCCAGGGGAGAACCGAAGTCTCATTAAGAAGGGAAGCAAGGATGGAGAAAGCAGCAAGCCCTGGCATCTAGCCCCCAGTCTGGGCCCGGGAAGGACCCCCAGTGGGTAGAAGGTAGGATAAGCTGTCAGATCTAGGATCTAATACTAGCTAACTTCTTAGTCACCACCATCAAAATGTTATTTTTTTAACCTTTGCTAAAAATAAACAAATGTACAGATAAAGAATAACAATTTTTTCAAAATAAACTTTCAGTTTCTTTCCAAAGACCATGGCAAATATCTTTAAGGAATGATACTATAATAACCAAATATTGGAGGTAACCTAAATATTCAAATACAGTGCTTGGTTTAAAAAAAAAGTGGAATAGCCATGCACTAATACTATACAGCTATGTAAAATTATTTTTAAATATTCTTTAACATTTTAGCATGTTATTAAGTGAAAAAAATAAGGTAATAAGTAACTAGTATTGCATTTTTTATAGAAAGAAAATTTAGTTTATTTACAAAGAAAACAGTTTAGAAAGATATAAGCCAAGATGTTACCAATGGTTTTTGTTTCATAATTGGATTACAATTTTTTTTTTTTCTTTGCTTACCTGGAACTCAATTTTTCTGTAATGAGCATGTATTACTTTTTAAATAAAAATAAGGCAACAAAAATATAAAAGAATTAACAGTAAATTGTTCCTTGATGCACAGGTTACAGAAAGACATCTGAGCGGAATGTCTCATGTCTTTATATAAGTCCTCAGAAAGGGAGTGCTGCTCTGGCGTGTGTCAGTGTTCCCTGGAGTGAGCGTTACCACAGAAGCCTCTGGCACCGAGCTTTCCATTTCTGTTGTAGCTAAAAAACTTAGAACATTATTATGTGATACATACACTGTGGGTCAGAGCAATAATACAAAAATAATAAGAGTAGTTTTGCTTCAAGAAATCCAACTTAATTTAAGGTGACTGAATTCCGATTTATAAGCCTGAGGTATATTAGAGTTTGAACACTTTTTGTTTCCTTTCAAATCTACATTAATATTTGGCTCAACACTCAGAGGGAAGCAATTCAGCACCAAAGGTGCAATTTTTCCTCCTTTCCTCCAGAATGCTAAAATCAGTTTAGCTGTTTGGCTTGTATTAAGTGATGGGCTATAATCTCAGATGCCAAATTTTCCTCCAATCAGGTGTACATTACTGGGACTTCTGAAAAAAAAAAAAAGTGATAAACTTCCCTGTTTAATTCTTGGAATTCAAGAAGAAAAAGAACTAAATGTTCCTAAAAGGAGAAAGTTTCTACTCTCAGCTATAAATGTATAAAACCAGCTTGATCATTGCTTATCTTTGTAGAGAAGATTGTATTATTTTACCTAAGAGTATTCCTTTTCCTGTGTTAAATTTGATTTCTAGACTCTTTCCTGAAAAGCAACTTAGTATTTTGCATGTGACTTACTAGAAAGATTCTTAAAATATGGCTTATAAATCATTAATGTTTCATCAGTTTCTAAAATCATCTTCCAGTCAAACTAAAAAAAAAAGACTAAAATGTAATCACACAAAAATGTTTTTGCCCTGTGGAATGAATCCATTGTCTATTTAGAGCACACACACACACACACACACACACACACACACACACTAAAATTAACATTTCAAAAATGTAAAAAAAGGTATCACGTAATTCTAGAGTTAGATATGAAAGGCATCAAGATATGGTTGAAAGTGTACAGATATTGAAATCACAGAAAGTTGATTTCAGGTCCCATTTTAGCCAATCATTGTTTATTGTATAAATGTACAGCCAAATTACTGTACCTCCCTGAGCTTCAGTGTTTCCTGTTTAAAAGGACAGTAACCCCTATGCAGCAGGCTTGTAAAAATTAGGGAAGCAATTATGCAAAGTCCCTGTCATAATCACTAGCAAATACTAAGTATGTAATAAGTGCTAGCTGAGGGCTTGTTTATTATCTGTTTGTTTCACTATACTGTAAGCTCCTTCAGTGCAGGAACTATAGTCTCTTCAGACCCCGAACATTTTAGCACAGCTCCTCTCTCCTAGTAGTTGTCAATAAACATTTGTTGAATAAATTAATGGAGTAGTATAATATCCTGCAAGGACTGAGGGTTCCTACTCAGGATTAATTGTGACTTTACTGGACTATAATATAGTAGATTATGCCAGATTTCCAATTCCTCTTAAATTTTATGATTTTGTTATCATAAATATCTTTTCTCTAAATCTTTTGTATTCACTTCTCTAGAAGCTGGAGTATATTTCTATGTCCAGTGTTTCCTATTTTCGTTGCTCTTTGTTTTCCCATGTTTTCCGTTACTTCCTTAACCTTAAGCACTTCTTCCTTACTGAGCCAATTTAATTCTAATTTACATTTCTTCTCACAGCCTCCTCAGCTTTTGCAAAACCGGAATGTTGCTTTTGAAAGGTCATTTTATTTTCTGCATAAGTCAATAATTTGTCAGATTCTGCCATTTTATCAGAACAAATTTTTTTTTGAAGTATAGTTGATTTACAATGTTGTGTTAGTTTCAGGTATACAACATAGTGATTCAGTTTTTTTGCAGATTATATTCCATTATAGGTTATTACAAGATATTGGGTATAATCCCCTTATTGTACAGTAAATCCTTGTTACATATCTATTTTATGTATAGTAATTTGTATCTGTTAATCCCATACCTCTAATTTGTCCCTCCCTGCCCACCCTCCATCCCTCTCCCTTTTGGTAACCATAGGTTTGTTTTCTATGTCTGTGAGTCTTTTTTATATAGATTCACTTGTATTATTTTTTAGACTCCACATATGAGTGATACCATACAGTATTTGTCTTTCTTTGTCTGACTTTATTTTACTAAGCATAATATTCTCTAGGCCGATCTACATTGATGCAAATGGCAATATTTCATTATGTTTTATGGCTGAGTAATATCCCATTGTATGTATATACACTACGTAGTCTTAATCCAATTACCTGTTGGTGGGCACTTAGGTTGCTTTCATGTCTGGGCTATTGTAAATAGTGCTCTAATGAACACTGGGATGCATGAACCTTTTTGAATTAATGTTTTTGTTTTTTCCGGATATTCCCAGGAGTGGAATTGCTAGATAATATGGTAGTTCTATTTTTAGTTTTTTAAGGAAACTCCATAGTGTTTTCCGCAGTGGCTGCACCAATTTACCTTCCCACCAACAGTGCAGAAGGGTTCCCTTTTCTCCACATCCTCTCCAACATGTGTTATTTGTAGACTTTTTGATGATAGCCATTCTGACAGGTGTGAGGTGATAGATACCTCATTCTGGTTTTGATTTGCATTTCTCTAATAACTAGTGATGTTAAGCATCTTTTCATGTGCCTGATAGCCATGCGTATGTCTTCTTTGAAAACATGTCTATTCAAGTCTTCTGTCTATTTTCTGATTGGGTTGTTTTTATGCTATTGAATTGTATGAGCCATTAGTATATTTTGGATATTAACCCCTTGTTGGTTGTATCATTTGCAAATATTTTCTCCACTCTGTAGCTTGTCTTTTTGTTTTGTGATGGTTTCCTTTGCTGTGCAAAAGCTTTTAAGTTTAATTAGGTCCCATTTGTTTATTTTTCCTTTTATTTCTTTTGCCTTGGAAAGCTGATCCAAGAAAATATTGCTATGATTTATGTCAAAGAGTGTTTTGCCTATGTTCTCTTCTAGATTGTTAGTTTCGTGCCTTACATTTAGGTCTTTAAACCATTTTGAGTCTGTTATTGTATATCGTCTGAGGGAATGTTCTAATTTCACTGTTTTACATATGGCTGTCAAGCTTTCCCAGCACCACTTGTTGAAGAGACTGTCTTTTCTCCATTGTATATGCTTGCCTCCTTTGTCATAGATTAATTGACCGTAGGTCCATGAGTTTATTTCTGGGCTCCCTACAGAACAAAATTTTTGACACATATGAAATGGTAAAGTCTCCCAGTGGTGGTCTGACCACCATGCCAGTTTTACCACCTGTGTTAGGAAGGCATTTGGCTGATACATCCAGATAAGGTCATCTCTTTACTCCTCCATTTGTCTTCCCTCAGAGACTGTGCATTCTACTTTTCCCTTTAGGTGTGTGGACATCCATTCAATGTGTACCTTTTCGTATGCCTTGCTGATCTCTTATTCCCTTTAGTGTATCTGTTCCTTTTGAACAAGGTGAACTGTATCAGTTAAGACAGTATATATTATGCTTTGGTTACAGTCGACCCACAAATCTAAGTGGTTTAAAATAAACTTTTTTCTCTGTCAAGCTACATACTCAGCATGGGTTGGTGCTCCTCTGTTCCCTTTGGCCTCAGTTTAGTATGAGGCAAGCAGACAAGGTACTACCTGGAACATAGTCAAACAACAGCCACTATGGGAGAAAGAGAACAATCAGTGACACATCTCACACTAGCTCTTAAAGCTTTCACTTCGAAGCAACATCTGTCATTTCTGCTCATATTTCAATGGCCAGGGTAAGCCCTATATCATTCCTGTCTTAAAAGGGAATGGGGCAGTTCCCTCCTACCACCTGTCTAAAAGAAGAACTAGAAATAACTGGGAAAGAGATTAATGCCTAAGACATATACCTTTCTACCAATTCATTCTGGCCATGCATCCTGTCCCACCTGTGGGAGCTCATATTTACTTCCGTACTTTAAAATTTCAAGTTTGCTTACTTTATTAACCATATGCTTTTGAATAGAAAAATAGGAACCAGTAGTCAAGATAATAGTAAATAGTGGTAATAACCCCATACAACTGCTTTATTATTTATATACAGATCACTTTTAATACAGTTAACTCCCATCCTTAAGAAAGCAACTGTTTGAGAATCACTAGTCTACTAAAAAGAACATCAAACTCTTAAGACAAAACACAGATTTGCCCTCTTATTTCTTCTTTGTATGTCCTGCCTAACTATAGATCAACTTCTTTCTCTATGTCATTTTTTCCAGTGAAAATTGTGCCTACCTCTTTTGACATGTGTGGGAATGTCTAAGTCAGTAAGAAGTGTATACTTGCCCCCTTAGACCCTCAACAGTACCTAAAGGTCATCTGCCTTGAAGACTGGTAAGTCTGGTCATAATACAGAAAACCCAGAACTAGGGGAATAAAGGAGTTCTCCTTGTCACAGAGAGAAGGCTTTGTGAATGTTAATGGCAGCATTAATTCCCTCTATGACCTGAGGCAAATCACTTAATTGCTAGCTGTCTTCCTTTTCTGGTCCAAGGATAATATTAACATACTCCTCTAGGTCCTTGTGAGGCATAATATATAGATTTGATTGCAAAGGCATTTTCAGAATATGAGACACTGTAGAGACATTTGATGTGCTCTGAATTCCCATTGTTGCCTACAATTCTCCTCCTAGAGGTGACTGTCTGGCCAGAAAGAGAAATGTCTGAGGCCAGAGGTAGTTCTATAGGGCAGAGATGTCACTTCCTGAATTCCCGAGTAGACAGTCATGGATCTGTTGTGGATTATATCTGGGCTGCTGGATGCACTGATCTTCCTCCTTTCTTCAGGCATTTCTCTGGTTTCTATCCTAACCATTTGGCAGAAGAGATAAAATTCAAATTAGTCCTCTTTTTGCTGAGTATATTATCTCTAGAAAAAAGTTAGATTGGAGAGCTGGTTGTAAATAATACTATGCTTTGAGTTTAGAGTAATGTTATGTTTATTTGGCATTAATTGTTTGCAGAGTGCTTTCACAGCACATATAATCTTATTTGAGCCTTACCTTATCACTCTGTGAGATGGGCATCATCCTAAGTCACAAAAAAGGAGAATGAAGCCCAAAAGATTCAGTCTGTTGCCCAAAGTCACCACACTAAGAAATAATGAACTCAAACCCAGATTTTCTGATTCTGCATGGAGTAATCTTTTATTCCATTGTTCCAGGCTGCCTCTGTGTTTTTGGCAGACATAGGTGACACCCAGCTATAAACCATGATCAAGTGGAACCAAGATAGGGTAGGAAAGGAGGGAATTGATTGAACAAGCAGGAAGGAACTTATCATTTAAAGCCAATTACAAGTTTCTTTTGCTTAGAAAATGAAAGAAACTAACCGTTCCTTCAAGATTAATCTTAATATTCTAAGGAATTAAAATTAATTCAGTTAATTAATCAGTTTTTCTCCACCAGAGCATTCAGCCAGAATGGGGAGGGGAAGATCTTTTTAATTTCCAGTAAAAATGATGACTTGATTTCTTAGGATGGTATTAGCCAATGACTCAACTCCATCTTCCCCCCCAAAAAATAATAGAAATAAGGAGAGTTGATTCTCATTCATTCATTATGTATTCATTTACTACCATTTGCCAAGAAGTTTTAGTCTAATGGGTAGAGGAATGGGGAGAAAATAAGAAAACAAAGGATGATTCCAAACCCCGAAGGAAAGGTCAAGAAAACTTCTTGGAAGAGGCAGCCATTAAGGTGAATTAAGCTGTTACTTAACCTCATGGCAGGAGAGTTAGTTGGGACAATGGTGGGGAATGGAGTTCTGGATATGAGAGCAGTAGTTTAAGTAGCTCTGCATGGTAAGAGGATGGGGAAGGAGGCAGGAGTAGAGTGAGATGGGCTAGAGAGGTGAGCAAGTGTCCAACCTTGAAAGACCTGGATGCCCTGCTAAGAAATTTCAACTTTATACTTATGCTGTCAAATCTGACCAAATCAGAAAGGTCTGTGGGGCAGGTGGATTTGGGGGCCTGGTAGGTCTGTCAGCTGACTTGAAAACATCCAAAGAGGTTGTGAGTGAAATCCAAGCAAGAAACGACCAAGTAAAGAGAGATTACGGTCTTTGCTGCATATCATTTAGCACATACACGGGCAGATCAGAAACTAGAACCCAGGTGTCCTAATTCCTAGGTTGCCATTATTTCCCCATCCCACAGTGCTTTCCTGTTTCCTTTGTTTTTTTTTGCGGTACACGGGCCTCTCACTGTTGTGGCCTCTCCCGTTGCGGAGCACAGGTTCCAGACGCTCAGGCTCAGGGACCACGGCTCACTGGCCCAGCCGCTCCGCGGCATGCGGGATCTTCCCGGACCGGGGCATGAACCCGTGTCCCCTGCATTGGCAGGCGGACTCTCAACCACTGTGCCACCAGGGAAGCCCCCTGGCATTTTCTTTCTTTACAGAATTCTGTTCCCTTTGAAATGTGTGCTAGGGTGCTAGAACAGTTTTTAAAGTAATCTCATTCTCTACTGGAACTAAATATTTATCATGGTGATGTTAACATTTAGACACTTCTCACTGGCAATTCCATCCATGTGATCTTATGTGGTTTTCTTCTGAGAATACTAAAGCTATTTTTACTTCCTTGGGTAAAAATAAAGGTGCCCTAAATTTCTCCAGCTAAATATTTCAAACTTTAGGCTTTGATTTTTCTTTATATTTTAGTTGGGAGAATAAAGTAAAGCAGTTGTTTTATTTTATTCTTTAGTATCAAAGGATAACTGCTCACTGATAATGAGAATTGTAGGGCCAGTTCAACTGCAGTGATAAGTTCAGAGCATAAAAGATCATATATCAACATGACCTCACTAACCTTCTCTGTACTAAATGACAAACTGCTAGAAATAGCCTTTGGATCAGGTCACAGACACACTAAAATACTTACCCTTCACCACAGAACTCTATTGAACCCTATCTATCATTTACCACGTTCGATCACAGAAGCCTGCTTCAATGCTAAACAGAATTTCAGTCAAAGTATAAAAGGAGAGATAACTTCCTTCGAATACTTCAACTTCTGATTTGATTGAGCATCTCTTTGCACTTTTGAAATAATGTGGGGAAAGATCACAACTAGTTCCACTATGCTTTTTTTTTAATTTTTTTTACATCTTTATTAGAGTATAATTGCTTTACAATGGTGTGTTAGTTTCTGCTTTATAACAAAGTGAATCAGTTATACATATACATATGTTCCCATATCTCTTCCCTCTATACTTCTTGCATTTGTAGAAAGATTGTGCTATAAGGGAAAGAATAGGGTTTTAGAACCAGTGGGTTCATACTGGTGTCTATACCTCACTTCCCCCTCCCATAAGAGGTTAACATCATATCATTGCTATTATGATGTTATTACTCTTTTCGTAACAGCAAAACTAGACTCAGCTAATAGGGAATTGGTTAAGCTTTTTAAGAGAATAGTGTGATTCAACCGAGGGGTTCTAAGACTGCCAGCTTCATGTTATACATACTTAACTGCACACACTTCATCCCCATCTTCAAATAAATGCCATTATTCCTTGTTTTGAATGTGTCTATAAGTGACTTTTACAGTCTAATTAGAAAATCAGGATCTTTGCTCTCAGTACTTATTTTTATCTTTTTAACATCTTTATTGGAGTATAATTGCTTTACAATGGTGTGTTAGTTTCTGCTTTATAACAAAGTGAATCAGTTATATATATGCATATATCCCCATATCTCTTCCCTCTTGCGTCTCCCTCCCTCCCACCCTTCTAGGTGGTCACAGAGCACTGAGCTGATCTCCCTGTGCTATGCAGCTGCTTCCCCACTAGCTATCTATTTTACATTTGGTAGTGTATATATGTCCATGCCACTCTCTCACTTTGTCCCAGCTTCCCCTTCCCCCTCCCCATGTCCTCAAGTCCATTCCCTAGTAGGTCTGCGTCTTTATTTCCGTCTTGCCCCTAGGTTCTTCATGACCATTTTTTTTCTTTTTTAGATTCCATATATATGTGTTAGCATACGGCGTTTGTTTTTCTCTTTCTGACCGACTTCACTCTGTATGACAGACTCTAGGTCCATCCACCTCACTACAAATAGCTCAATTTCATTTCTTTTTATGGCTGAGTAATATTCCATTGTATATATGTGCCACATCTTCTTTATTCATTCATCTGTCAGTGGACACTTAGGTTGCTTCCATGTCCTGGCTATTGTAAATAGAGCTTCAATGAACACTGGGGTGCATGTGTGAGAAAATATTTACAAATGAAGCAACAGACAAAATATTAATCTCCAAAATATACAAGCAGCTCATGCAGCTCAATATCAAAAATACAAACAACCCAATTAAAAAATGGGCAGAAGGCCTAAATAGACATTTCACCAAAGAAGACATACAGATGGCCAAGAGGCACATGAAAAGATGCTCAGCATCACTAATCATTAGAGAAATGCAAATCAAAACTACAATGAGGTATCACCTCACACCGGTCAGAATGGCCATCATCAAAAAATCTAGAAACAATAAGTGCTGGAGAGGGTGTGGAGAAAAGGGAACCCTCTTGCACTGTTGGTGGGAATGTAAATTGATACAGCCACTATGGAGAACAGTATGGAGGTTCCTTAAAAAACTATAAATAGAACCACCATACGACCCAGCAATCCCACTACTGGGCATATACCCTGAAAATCAGGATCTTAAATAAATTACTATCCTCAGGGAAATGAATACACTCTTCAACTACAATCATTCTAACATTCATGTGTTATTTTCATATATTTTTCATGTGTGGGAGAAATATTTGGGGAAGCATAAAATCCTTGAATAGGTTGTTGAACTTCATAGTTTGTCAATGGGTAATTACTGAGATTTCACATTATACATAGCATTTATGCATTTGAGTTTGGACAGGCACTGTGGCTAACTGGAGAAACAAACGGAACCATATAGACACCGTCCTTACCTTTATGAATCCTACAAGGGTAATAGAGAAGATGATTTGCTGAATGAATGAATGAATGAATGACCTTTGTTTTCACATAATCTTTTAACATGAAAAGAGTATATTTGCCTATGTCAGAGTCTAAATTACAACAAAACAACTTTTCAATAGAATTAAAAGAAAAATTATCTGTGTAGTTTTAACTGTAGCTTTCTCCCTAAAGTTTTTGCCATCTCCTTAATATTAACCCCTTCGATTATATATTGTACTATGATTAATTCAGTCAAGAAAGACAAAAATCAAAGCATGAATATTGTACCGGTCAGAAAATCACATGTATAAAAACAAAATAGACTTATTACCTTCACACAATCAGATTTTTAAAAAACAGTTTTCTAAGTGGGAAAATACATGACTTTATATAATGCCAAATGACATATTGAAGCTTTACAACATTCCTGTTTGTGCAGCCCATGCCGTAGGAGGTCAATTTATTATGGAGTTTCATTGGCTCTTCAACAGCTAAGTCTTTGAATGGCCTCACTGGATCTTCACCAGCTAAGCCTCTGTCGAAAAGCTTTTAAGAGTGTGTACCATTACCATCAAGGAAACTTCAGTAACATTCTCTTCTGTAAATCAGATATGGGAATGATTATTCCCCCGCTCATGGCTAACATAACAGCATGATGGATAAGATAGAGTGTGGAATATGTTGTTAGGCATGGAGGAAAGGGAAGACCCAGTAAGATAAGTATTTAATATTCCTGACTGCATTAAAAATCCATCAATGAATTCAACTATTCATAGAGAACCTGCTACATACTTGGTGTTGTAGTGATTTAAAGAACTATAAATTGTTTCCACCATCAAGATTATTCCATTCTAACCTGAGAAATCAAACCAATGTATAAGCCAAAAATGCAGAGACAGCCCAAAGCCCATCATTGCCATGGCAGAACAAAAATTAAAATACAGGTGCCCACAGGTATGTTGTTCATTTGAGATACTTGTTACTGGCATCAGTCCTGTCACAGAATCAACGCAGAAACAAGACAAAGATGGATGCTGCAGCTGCCCAGCCTGTTTTCTAATGATGTCAACTTTGGCCAGAACTGCCGCAAGTTACAGGAATGCTATTTTCATGCTACTTCCAAGGACAAGTAAATGATCACTTAAAAAAGACTCTGACTTGCCCAGATCTTCCTTTAACCAAGTTAACTCTGGAGTAGAATTTGGTATGTAAGAATTAGTCATAAAAATTCATTGGAAGAATACATACCTTGCATGTATTCTGATGGAGCCACACAGACAATAAGTGAATAAAGGGATGAATGAATGAATGAGAGTTTGGGTACTGACACATGCTATGAAGAAAGGTTTTTTTACCAGCAGTTTAACAGAACAACCTCAGGCTTGTTTGGATAGGGTCACTGAAGCCTTATTAAAAGAGGTGATATTTGAATTGAGACATCAATAAGGAGAAGACAGCTATCCAATGAAGTGGAGGAAGATCAATTCAAGCAGAAGCAAATCAAAGTCCCTGAGGTAGGAACAAACTTGTTTAATTTGCGGACAGAAGAAAAAAGAAAGGAGAAAGAAGGTCAGCATGACTGAAGTAAACAAAGGGAGGAGCTGTAGAAGATGAGATGGAAAAGTAGACAGGTGTCCAATCATGTAAATTTTTGTAGCCCATAGTAGAGTCTGGAATTTTTACTTTTGAAGTGGAGAGACTTTTGAAGATGGTAAGTGAGGACATAGCTAAATCTAACCTTCACTTTAGAGAAAAAAACCCTAAGTCTATAGAGTAGTGGAAAGTGAGGACAGGTTATTGCCTCCATCCCGGTGAGAGATGAAGGGGAACTGGACTGAGCCTTAGCATTAGAAATGAGAGAAGTCACTGGACTCAGGACATACAGAAACTTCTTGTGCATTTGGATGTGGCATGTGAGGGGAAAAGTGGAATTAAGACGTCTACATGTTTTGCCTGAGCTGCTGAGTTAATGCTGCTGCCATTAGGGAGGCCTCTGAAAAGTTAAGAGGGAAGGGATCTAGGGCTCAGTGGAAGAGACTGGCTTTTGACTGGCTCGTGGACAGTTCATCCACTCCATGTGGAAGGCAAGATGCATATGTAGCAATGGGAGCAGATTAGGGAAATGGTGGGAAGATGCTGTATTTCCCATCTAGAATCATTTTTTCTATGAAGAAACAAACACAAGGTGAGAGTAAATTGAGGAAAGGTAGTGTTGGAGATTTGAGGAAAGAAAAGATATGAAATAATCACCTTAGAGAGGGAGAAAGAGAATTTATAAAAAATGTGCTAAGATTGATTGGAAAGGTCAAGAGGTCAATTTTGATATGTAGTCATATTCGAAGGGAGGCCAGTTAACAAGGTTGTGTAATTTTTCCAATGATCAGCTCCGTGGGTGCTGGCAGAGAATAAGTAGATCGTTGGGTTTAACCATGGGTATTAGTTTCCTGTTGCTGCTGTAACATACCACAAACTTAGGGGCTTTAAGCAACACAAAGTTATTATCTTACTTTGCTAGAAGTCCAAAAATGGGTCAGAAATGGGTTTCATTGGGATAAATTTGAGATGTCAGCATGGCTGCATTCCTTCTGGAGACTCTAGGGTAGAATCCATTTCTTTGCCTTTTCCAGCTTCTAGAGTACATTTCTTGGCTCACTGCTCCCTTCCATCTTCAGAGTCAGCATCTGGCTGGTCAAGTTCTCATGCTGCCAACAGTCTGCTTCTCCCTCTCTGCATCCCATGTGGTAACCCTGGGCCCACCCAGATAATGCAGCATAAGCCTCCATCTCAAGGTCCACTATTAGCAACATTAATTCCATCTGCAACTTTAGTTCCCTTTTGCCATACACTCTAACATATTCACACTTGCAGGGATTAAGTTGTGGACATCTCTAGGGAGCCGTTATTCTACCTAACACCGTACCAGTCTCCTCTAGCTGCCATAATAAAGAACCATAGACTGGGAGGCTTAAACAACAGAAATATACTTTCTCACAGTTCTGGAAGCTGGAAGTCTGAGATGAGGGTGCCAGCACAGTCAGTTTCTGGTGAGAACGCTCTTCCTGGCTTGCAGACAGCTGCCTTCTCACTGTGTTTTCACACGTCATATTGAGAGAGAAAGAGAGAGACAGAGAGGGACAGAGAGGAGAGGCGGGGAGGGAGCTCTGATGTCTCTTCTTATAAAAACACTAATTCTGTGGGATCAGGGCCCCACCCTTATGACTTCATTTAACCTTAATTACCTCATTATAGGCCCTGTCTCCAAATATAGTCCCATTAGGGGTTAGAGCCTCAACCTATGAATGTATGTGAGGGGATACAATTCAGTCCATAACATACACTGTGGTTGGAGTTTTGACAGGTGAAGTATGATGAAGAAAAGGAAGGCGGGTGAGAAACTTGATTGTTTTCAAGGAATGGTTATAGAGCTGAACCATAGAATCCAAGCTGTAAGTAGAGAGTGAGGGTATGAGAAGGATGGTTAGAAGGAGGCAAACTTGTATTATCCAGGAATAATGGATCTCAATGAGGCCAGGAAATTTCTGGAGTGGGAGGACTGGAATCAGTAAGCTGGAAGAATAGGAGGTGATGGTCAGAGGGCAGAAGATTTTAAAATGGAATTTCACAGGCTTGGGGTAATTGGAAATGGCAAGATTTATGAGTTTTGAAAACTGAAGAACCCAAAGAAACTAATAACAAGTCATTTTCCTCCAAAATAAGTCAGACACCTAGTATTGACCCCAAGGAGATAGTAAGGTTCCTGGGTGGTTTTTTTTTTTTTTTTTTTTTTCAAAGAATAAGTGCAGTGTATCCATTTTGAAAAGTTTCACATTCTGTTCCTGGTCCCTGGACCTGTCTGGAAGAAGCCCCTCCTCCAGCCTCAGCAGGGTGGGAGGGGAGAGCAGTGCATGGACAGTGATTTCTATCACCCAGGGAAGCAGAACCCAGAAGATAGATGCTCTGTGTGAGGAGGATATCCATTCTATTCAGGGACTAGTAAATGACTTAGAAAATTATGTGTAACTGCTTCCACTAAAGTGTGGCAGTGTTATTTAGGATGCCTTCTATGGTACCTATAGAATATTTTGTATCTAATTTACTAAAGATGTTTCTATTTTGAACTTAAAACTGTTTCATGCTTTATTTTGCAATACAAATATGGGTCATCTCATTGCAGTGTTCATTGAAAGATTTATCTCTAGTGTACTATGCCCAGAAAGCATTGAATTAGTTCTGCTGTTGAAAGCAGTACAAAATTGTCTGAGGGGTGCATAGTTTCCATGTCACATTATTAAAATATCATTATTTTCTTCCAAGTCCATGCATATACTTTTTTCTAAAGCATTATAAAATGACAGCTTACTGAAAACAAGAGACCAGGTCTGCATGTCCTCTGTAATTTGGGGGTGAATATGAGTTGGATGAGAAATCTACTGAATAAAATCAGATAATAAATGGAATGGTACATTATGTGTTCTGAGGTCAATAATTAATTAAATGTAATTATTGCAGTGATATTATTAGAAAATTAGGATTTGCCTTGTGCCTTTGGAGAGAATTTAGAAACAAAGGTTTGGCTGTTTTAACTAGTTAGAAACTAGTCCATCATATATCTTTTACATATATTATTAAAATAATAGACACCACTACATTATGGGATGTGCAAATACAAGTTTCACTTTCAAAACATTCATGTGATTATTTCCACACTTCTAATAGCCTCACGTGTCTCATTCCACCTCACGCCCATTTTCATTCTCTCATGTCCACCCTTCCTTCTTTCTTGCAGCTTTTTAATTTTCTGAACATCTTGTGAAGCCCAGCTTTTCCACAGAGATTTCTTTGACCCTGAGACCCACACACAGCTCATCTCTGGCTTCCTTTTGGCCTGGGGTTAGTACCACTATTCTCAATGCAAATGGTCTCTGTTGACTAATCTTAACATTTTAACAATTTAACGTCTATAAGGACAAATTAAATCACATTCTTAGAGAACCAGCCTGGCCCTGGGCACAGAGTCAGGCTCAAAAACATGTTTTATTTATTGATTCAATGAATAACTGATGCATGCCTCAACTCTCCACCCCAACTCAGCCATCCCAGCCACCAGCTTGAGATTCACTTAGTGATGGCAGTGGTGACAGAGCAGGGAAATAAAACAATGTATAGACTCTAGGCCACAATTGTATATTTCATAAACAATTTTAATTACTTTTAGACGGATTAAAGAAGACTAACAGAAAAACAACACAACTCTCCCATAAGCACTTATCTAGCAAGAGGTCATCATCTAGAAGGGTAAATGTTCTATATGTATATGGGTACACATGTAAATGGCATCACTATAGCTCACCATTTCCGAGTCCCTGCCCTCAAGAAGCTGACAATAATTCTGGCTTGAGAAAAGACATTGCATGTTGAGAGAGATTTTTGCTTATGCTTTCTATAGTTCCTACTAAAATGTAAGCTCCACGAGGGATTACAGTACTATGTCTGTATTGTTCATTGTTGTAGCCTTAAAAACTAACACAATACCTGCATACAGTAGTCACTAAATACAGTTAAATTAATGCCAGATTGCTCTTTAACATACAGGAGACCAGGGGTGAGGGGAAGGGCAATCACTCTAAGACTGCAACGGTAGCACACACTGCTGTAACCCAGTGTATTACCAAAATCTTTGAATCAGCAGCAGCCACGGATGCCATCCTCAGAGAGAGGGGAGCTATGAGGTCCAGGGAAGCCAATTAAACCAGGAATCAAGACCCGGCTGAAAAGGGAGGGGAGGAGAGCTGTGCTACATTGGGACAGTCAATGCCCATTCAAACCAAGTCTCAGTTAAGGCTGGCCCTGAATTTTGCAAGGGAGGATTACTTAATCCCTGGTCCCACTGGACAGGCAGGTGGAGATGAGCTTCCTCAGTCAAAAGTGGCTTCTGAACTAGAGTCAGAGTGGATCTATAGTTAGAGCTTCTGGAGGATTTCACTCTGAGTAAAGCAAGGAGCCCTTAATGGTCAGCAATTTTGTCTCTTGGTGTGAAAAAAGAATATATACATACATACATACAAACAACTTCCACTTTAAACTTCTAATAGATGCAAGGGTCAGTTCTCTTAGGAGAGAAGTAGAGGATTGCTGTATACATTTTTTTAGCAGCTTTAATGAAGTATAATTGACATACAATAAACTGCACGTATTTTAAGTATACAATATGATAAGTTTCAGTATATGTCTATACCTGTGAAACTGTCACCACAATCAAGATAGTGAACATATCCAGCACCTACCAAAAAGATGTCCTCATGCTTTTTTTTTTTTTGCGGTACGCGGGCCTCTCACTGCTGTGGCCTCTCCCGTTGCGGAGCACAGGCTCCGGACGCGCAGGCTCAGCGGCCATGGCTCACAGGCCCAGCCGCTCCACGGCATGTGGGATCCTCCCGGACTGGGGCACGAACCCGTGTCCCCTGCATCGGCAGGCGGACTCTCAACCACTGTGCCACCAGGCAAGCCCCTCATGCTTCTTTTTAACCCCTTTGTGCCAGTTACTGATTTATTGCCTCTCAGCTGCAAATGCACCCTTTTTGCCTGCTCAGTGAAAAAGGACCTGTGTCAGTAGAGGATGCTGGAGAGGTATCCCAGGAAGAAAGAGGCTTGTTTCTAGGTTCTGTTGCATGCACTGAGCAGGCTTCTACAGCATGTGCTGTAGAACACATATCTATATCTATAGAGTCCTTATTACCTCTTACTAGCCGATCCCTGGTTACTCCAATCTCCTGGCATAGTTAATACTTCTGTGTTTTAAACTTCCTCTGTTTGAATTACTGTGTTCTTTCCCTCTCCTGATTAGACCAGACTGACTATTAATCTCTCCATCTATCTATACCTTCCTATATATCTATGTATCTTCTACCCTCCTAACCATCCCATTTTGCTACTCCTCCCTCCCCCAGGCAAACACTGATCTGCTTTCTGTCACTATAGATTAGAATTCATTTTCTAGAATTTTATATGGGAACCCAAAGATTTTCTCCTATGTTTTCTTCTATAAATTTTATAATCTTAGGTTGTACATTAGGTCAGTAATCCATTTTAAGTTAATATTTGCATATGGTGCAAGGTATGGATCCAAGTTCTTTTTCGAATATAGATATCCAGTTGTTCCAGCACCACTTATTACAAAGATGATTTCTCCACTAAATTGCTCTGTACCCTTGTCAAAAACTAGTTGTCCATATATATGTGGGTTTACTTCTGGACTGTCTTCTGTTCTATCGATCTGTTTGCCCATCCTTATACCAATGCCGCACTGAATTAATATAGCTCTATAATAAGCCTTGAAATCAGGTAATATTAATCCTCCAACTTGGATCTTATTTTTCAAATTTGTTTTGATTATTGTAAGCACTGTGGATTTTCATATGAATTTTAGAGTCCCCTGGAAATTTCTAGCAAAAAAAAAGCATACTGAGATTTTGATTGAGATTATATTGAGTTTATAAATCAATTTAAGGAGAATTGGCAGCTTCACAATATTGGGTTTTCCAACCCACGAACAAGGTATACCTCTCCATTTGTTATTGAGACTTCTTTAACTGCCCTCAGCAGTGTTTTATAATTTTTGGTATACAGGTTTGCATATCTTTTGTCAAGTTTATTTCTAAATATTCCATATATTTATGCTATTGTAATGGCATTGAATTTTATATTGATCATTGTGAGTATATAGAAATATAATGGATTTTTATAAATTGAACTTGTGTTTTGCAACCTAAGTCCACTTATTCTAGTAGCATTTTAATAAATTCTGTCCATCTTCCTCCATAGATAATAATGTCATCTGTGACAGTTTTACCTCTACCTTTTCAATCTGTCTCTTCTTTTCTTGCCTTATTGGAATGGCTAGAACTTCCTCTACAATGATGAATAGAAATGGTGAGAACAAACATCCTTGTCTTGTTCTTGATTTGGGGGGAAAAGCATTAAATCTTTCATCATTAAGTATGATGTTAGCTGATGGTTTTTCATAGATAAACTTTATCAGGTTGAGAAAATTCCCTTCAATTCCTTATTAGCTGAGAGTTTTCATCAGGAACAGCTGTTGGAGTTTGTCAAATGCTTTTATAGCGTCTATTGAGGTGATCATATGGTTTCTCTTTTTTAGTCTATTACTATGTAGTTATATTACTTGATTTTCAAATGTTAAACCGATCTTTCATTCTTGGGATAAACCTCACTTGGTCATAATGCATTTTTTTAATGTTTTTCTATTTTCTGTCTCAAAAAGGCAGGAATTGAAACTCATGGGAAGAAAATGAAAAGCCAGGAAAATATGGTGTTTCCTTCTTAATTCCTTACTCAGTTTTAGTCAGTAATTTGAGCATTGGGGAATATTATAACCTATGTTTGCTTCTCATTACTTCTCAGTATAATTTCTAACACAAGCCTTTTTGTGCAATTTCTAAGATGTGGTTAATGGAATTATTTTTAATATGCCATCTGCTGGTCTTTTAATTTTAGCACTAGTAACAGAAACTAAGATTTGGTAAAATACATAAAAACCTTATAGAACTTATATCTTACTTGGTAACTTCTCTCCAACAGAAATAATGTTCAAAGTAGTTTTTCCTCATTAATTATTTTCTAGGAATAGATGATTGTATACTTTCTAAGAACCTTGTCTTCATTTCCAACTTTTACATTGTACCTGACATTTCATAATTACCATGAACAATTGAATTCACGTATAAGCTTCAATTGTATTCTGGTATAAGCTTCAACTCTAACTAGCAAGGAATTTTTGTCAAAAGGGAAATTTCAATTTCATCCTAAATATTCTCCTGTATTATTTGGACACCACTTCTGGGCAGTCATTTTACCTGTGGCTGCCACAAATCAGAACATCATTTTTATGTGCTGCATAAAAGAGGTAGTTCTAGATGATACGTTTAAAAGTATGGATATATATCTATTATATGTAGTTTTGCTCTGTACTATTATTTATAGAAAAATACAAATAGAACATATAATGAGTGGGGAAGCGTGAATGCCTTTTATGTAAGTCTTTTTGTTGTTGTTTATTCAATTGAAGGGACATTTAAGTAATGCCAACTCAACACAGGGTTCTTTTTTTTTTTTTTTTTTTTTTTTTTTGTGGTACACGGGCCTCTCACTGTTGTGGCCTCTCCCGTTGCGGAGCACAGGCTCCGGATGCGCAGGCTCAGCGGCCATGGCTCACGGGCCCAGCCGCTCCGCGGCATGTGGGATCTTCCCGGACCAGGGCACGAACCCGTGTCCCCTGCATCGGCAGGCGGACTCTCAACCACTGCGCCACCAGGGAAGCCCAACACAGGGTTCTTAATAGTATTTCTTAATTTGTTATCCCTCTCCAAAATGATGGTATTTTATCATTTCATTCTATAGGTCTATTTTTTTTTTTTTTTTTTTTTTTTTGCGGTACGCAGGCCTCTCACTGTTGTGGCCTCTCCCGTTGCGGATAGGTCTATTTTAACAGAGAGATGGCTACTCTTAGATTAGTCATATGATGGATGATAATGTAATTTGTTTCATTCAAGTAGGGAGAGTTTTTGCATTTCTAGGAATCCCATTATCCTTAAAACTTTACCCAATTTTCTTCTTTTCATTAAATTACCTCCTTAGCTTAATTACAAGTGTAGTGTTTTCCCACAAGCAATATAATATCTACTTATCCTAAACACCCAAAGTCAAGAAAACTTCGTGTTAATAAAATTGATTCATTCAGTTCAGATCAAAAGCAGCATTACAGCTTACTGGTTAATCAATGTAAATTTTGCTAATGCCACAAGGAGTCGAATCCATTTGTAAAAGAACACATGTGCAACCTATTTCATGAAATTGTATTTTCTACACAATGTTAATTTGACCTTGCTAATAAGATAGTTTTGTGAGACAAAAAAGAATATTTCATCAAAATATTCTAATTGTTTTATGTGAGATGTGTCCAGATAAGGAAGGAGATGTGTACAGTATTATGTAGAAACATTTGTTGACATAGAAAACTGCCTGAGCTGTTTGTGTTAAAAGCTGATCAGCTAGTGCTTACAGCAAATGCATAGAGTTCATCCTAAGGAAAATCAGGACAACGTTGATCAAAAGAACAAGTCTACACTCTTCACCAAATTTAATTCCTGAAAATTGCTTCTAAGCTGACAGCGGTATTTCTCCGCAGGGGGAATATGTTATTGTGGCTCCATTTCCTGATCAAATGAATATAAATTAAAAATATAATCAATATTATAGCAAAATAGCAAAGATACAACAAGTATAAATTTTGATCAGATCAAATAGGAAAATGATGCTGCCCTTTGTATAAAAGAGAACAAATGAACTAATTATGAATCCCTCAAGGAAGTTAAAAATCATACCTCCCAGTACCAAACAATACCACTGTACTATGTGGTAACTAACCTAAAGTGGGATACTGGCTAAAACAAACTTTAGTTAAAATTTTACTGGGGCTTCCCTGGTGGCGCAGTGGCTGAGAGTCTGCCTGCCGATGAGGGGTACACGGGTTCGTGCCCCAGTCCGGGAAGATCCCACATGCCGCAGAGCGGCTCGGCCTGTGAGCCATGGCCGCTGAGCCCGCGCGTCAGGAGCCTGTGCTCCACAACGGGAGAGGCCGCAACAGTGAGAGGCCCGCGTACTGTTAAAAAAAAAAAAAAAAAAAATTTACTAAAATTTCTTTGGCTTAAAATTTAGGAGGACATCTGAGGGATTTTGTGACTTTTTCAACTCTCCTAAAGCTATCCATAGACATCTGCGCATCTCCCTTCTTTTTCCTAATGTATTTTTCCCTCTACTAAACAAAAGCTTTCATACATAATTATTTTGTCGACCTCAAAATCAAAATCATTGGTCTCAATATAACGAGCCACTGTTGACAGCTCTGAGAGTGGTTTACACTTCACTGGGAGGCCGTAAAAAAAATCACCAGGTCATTGACACAAACCTTTATTTTTCTTTTTCTTCAGAGCTTTGAAAGTTCTCTTAGGAATTGCAAAGATAAGTGGTATCCCAGAACACAAGCATTTGCTCCAAAATCTGTCAATTTTAAGTGAATGGATAAAGGGTGGCAAAAACTGAGGTTTTAATTAAGCCTGAATTGAGGAGGTTGATATTCAAAGCCACAAAAAGGAGTCTTGTGACATACCCTTAGTCCTTAGGTAACTTGGGCCAAAAGTATTCTTCTTTTCCTTTGCATTTGGTCCTACATACTAGTTCTTCAAAACTTTCTAAGGAGAGGAAAAAAAAGTCAGGTCAACCTTTGGGGAAGCTACATTAACTTTTCAAGACCAGCACCTGCATATTTCATGCAGCTGAACAAAGTCTAGTGAAGGGCCAGCATAAAATCAGCTGTGCCCACGTGGTGCCAGGAGTAGCTGTGGAGATGAAGTTCAGTGTAGGATTCTGCAGGGCCCAAGAGAGCCTAGGAAACTAGAACCAGTTCTGGAAAACCCCAAAACTGAATAGATTTGGAGAAGATACAAAGAGCAAGATGGCTGCTGGCGACCTGGACTTGGGGTCAAGCACCACTGATTTAAACACATACTGATGCTCAGAAAAGGAGATAATGATGTGGATTTGTCTCTCTGGAGACACAACTTTAACCTATAATTAGTCAACAGAAGTGAAAGGTCTTTTGGGAAATCTGAATGCACATAGTCCCCTAGCTGTTAGTATTTTTTCCTTCACCACACAGTCTAGGTATCAGAGGAACTGAGTTCAATTCCAAGCTCTGTCACTTGCTTGTCATAGGATTTTTATAACTTATAAAATCTCTATGGTTTAAACATTTTTAAAATGAAAGTCAAATGCTTCTCCCTTTTGGATCTCAGGATCTTTTTAAATATCAAAAGGAATACAATATGTAGGAGTGCTTTGGAAATTAGAGCACTAGATAAGATGTTAAGAATATAGTCAATCAACAAGTAATGAATTGCTGACAGTTTTCCAAAGTTAGCTGGACTCTGCAGAGCTGTGGTTCTCAAAGATCAACCATTTGCGGTCAGTTTCCATGAGTTTTCCCATATCCTCCTACCACCTATACTATTATTTACTTAGTATTTTTTCCATAAATTAACTCACTTTTTTTTTCTTTTGTGCCTACTGAAGCCTCATCCTAAAATTAATATTCATAAAATCAGAGGTTGAAGTGCTTCTTATATAATTGCAATATATATTAAAATAAATTCATACTTATTAAAATTCTTTATAATTCTCTATATCATGCTTCAGTAAACATTGCTAAAGAAGAGTGCTTTAAAATTCAGGCAAGTAGTTGAGGCTGAACAGAGTCAGAAATGCAAGACATCAAAGGTTTTGGCAATTATTTTATCCTTTTTCAGATATAATCACTCTTCTCCCAAAAGGTACAGTATTGCTTTTTAACTTTAGATGAGTTGGAATTTTATTTTACAATAATTAAGTCATCTGGAAATGTGGTTTCCCAAGAAAAATTTGTATTTGGGGTTTTAAAAACCTGTGTTGGTCCAGCAATTTCTGTTCATCAGGAGAAGGGCACACTGGCACATGCTGCAGTTCAGAAGGGGAGACTTTTCTGAAATGCCTGTTTATGAAGCCATATTTTAAATTTCTTACACAGCCATAGCTGTAGCTCAGCATGTTGGCATTATGATGTAATTTCAATGATAGAGTCTGAAATAAGGCTATATTGTGTGACTTTTTGGCACAAGCATTCATCCAATAAACTGAGCATTCTAAAAGGGGAAGCAAAGACCATGTAAATCCCTTCAGACCAGAGTGCCTCACTTTTGCTTCCTAGTGTATAAGTACTGCCATCAAGGTTTACTACCAGTTTTCAAGCTACCCAGGTCTGCCCCTCTGAAGGCTGTAGATGGGGAAACTAACGACAACAGGAGGCCCCAGATCTACAGATTTGTTCCCATTTCAGCACTGAATGTAGAGGTTCTAGAATCAGCTTATGTTCCAGAATGCCAAAGTCCGAAGGTAGAATGGGCTGCATGCAACTGTTCCTAAGCCAGGAGTTCAATAACATATACCAAAATGGTTAGTCAGTACTAGAAGAGATGCTACAGTAAATACATAGTCTTCTTTACTAATGATATTTTTGGTTCCTTTGATATACCCATAGGCACTGAAAATCACCAAGATGGGACTCCGTATGCATCTGTCCTCAAACTGATTTTACAACATAATCTTTTTTTTTTAGGGAGTATCTGAGGAGACTAGTGTCCCAGGGGAGCACTGCTCTAAAAACATAATATTGCTATTTGTGGATAATATAAATGTAATGCAATATAATATAGGAGGTTACCTTTTCATCTATTTTAAAAGTATGTTACTTTTGTGCTTTGGAATTGCCCTAGATAAATATGTTTTAAACTTTTGTTAAGTCTCTGCTTATTCAGCTTAGTAACCTCTTTGTGGCTTCTGAATAATGTAAGAACTTGATTCATTATTTAGAAATCTTAGTAGCTGCAGTAAATGAAGTAGATATTACACTTAATTGAGACTACAAATACTGCAGAGGTTGCCAGTCTCACATGGCATCAGACCTTACTGAGTTTTCATGCCAGCTTAAAAAAAAAAAGAAAGAAAAAGAATTCACTTTCAAGAGTTAGAGAAAACACTTTGCCAGTTGCTAGTGAACCTGGATGTGACTTAGTTTATAGAAAGGCACAGATTAATTCTTTTCAATCCAAATGCTATGACTCTTAGCTAGCACTTTAATTTTAAACAAATCCTATTCTCCATCTTGTCTGGGAGACCTTACCTACAAAGTGATAAGGCCTGTAATGACTGTCTGGCATGATGTCAACTTTAGAAGCATATACTGTATATGTTTTGGAACTAAATATTTCTTCTTCCCATTGACTCTTGACCCCCTTAGAACAGCTGTCGCCTTCTTCAAACGCTTTCACTAAGTAAAAAGTCAATTGGCTGTAAGTGGTGATGAAGAAATGTCATGTGATTAATACTACAGTTTAGGCTGCTGTGATTAGTCACGGAAAAAACAGTTAAACTTCCTCCCCAAGAAACATGGTACGTTAACAGCAAATGGCCTGCCTGAGCCCGATAGGAAGAAATAGTTGGGCAGTGTTAAAAGCTGCCTATTGATTTGTGCCCCGACTGAAAGCCAGGCGTTGATGTAAATGAAAATGTGTCAAGAGTTGATATCGATTTTTTTTAAATCAGACCATCTCTGGGGAAATACTGCTAGCCATACTACTGCTCTTGTCTATGAGTGAAATAAGGTTCCTTTCCACAAGACTACACATGTCCAGACATCAAATTTTCCTCTTTAACTGAGGTGTGGTAGGATGCTAGTCCATCATCTGCAATCTCTGCTCAAAAAAATGGCGCAGAGTCCCTATATCCAGGAATAAAATGAAAAAGAGAATTTTAAGTTTAAGAGGGATTTGTATGTGGGAAAGGATGTGGATCCATGCCACCTACCTACCAACTGGCCTGTTGTATATGGATCAGAGCACACATATACACTTAAGCTAGAAATTTCCAGCCCATGTGTTCCAAGATAAATCACTTCAGAAGGATGTTTATTTTTAGAAAATCCTATTCAAAGATAACAATAATGTAAGATAGAAGGTGAAATTTATTAGGATACAAACTACCAAGTTGGGGACTTTCTTCTCCTTCAGCCTGTAGGAAACTAGCCACATTTTCACCTCTTAGAAGTAATTTTCTGAGCTGTGCTTTACTCATAGGCCCCAGTGCTTGTAAATATTGATGAACAGCTTAAGAAAAGGCCAAGAATCATAATAATCATGCAGCTTTTGGTCAAATCTGTGGAGGTTTCAGCTGCCTAGACAAGGCTGCACTTCACGATTCATCTGGGGTAAGGGATGGATTTTAATATTGGGCAGTTAGAATGGAAAATTAGTATGGAAAAGGAGAGGTCATCACCTGCCAATATATGTGGATTATTTGGAATTAGCTATTGGGATTAGAGAAATTCCTAATAAACTGATAAGGGGAAGGGTCATTCCCTCCATGGTAGCTTAGAGAGCTAAATCCACTTAGCTTGATTCGTTGGCCTTAGGCACAGGCACGTGATAAAAACTCCACATTGCAAATTGATTAGCTTTTTGTTTACTCAATGACCTTTGAGGTATTCTAGATTTCATGATCTATACACCTTGCCCTCGAGATTAAATAAAAAACAATGATCGGAAATAGACCTTAAGGGAATGGGAATTATTGTGATGAGATCATTCTATGCTGAATGTCCTGCATTAAAATTTAGGAATGTGTAGCAAAAGCTTGCAGAAGACAGTTAATTACTTTGTAGTAACAAATGAGGTAACAAATGTTCTAAGTAGATGGGACTTTGCAATTTAGGGCCACTGTCTTAAAACAGTTACAATTAATCTGTAGCTCTTAAAATAGGTATAGCTTGCTAGAGCTGTAGTTTAACTAACAAACTAAGCTTATGGCTGATCCTCCAGAGTTTCCCTGAGGAGGTTACAAGAGCAGCCCTTCCTGCAGCCTGGAAAACCAGTGCAGACTCAGAGATATTTGCCTACGATGGTTCTAGACCAGCTCTTGACTGTTCTGCCTCCTGCCATCCCATGTATTGTTGTCTTGTACTGTTACTTATCTTTGGATATATGTTGATTAAGTATCTCCAAAAGGGTAGCAAGCTTAGTAAAGTCAGAGACCATGCATTATAGTTCATTGTGTTATCAGCAATGCATAACTTCATAACTGCTTAAGGAAAAAACCTATAAATATACATATATATATATACACAGATGCATATATATATTTATATTATCTATAATATATATTTATATATATATTTAAATTCAGGATGAGCTAGTTATCCCTATGACATTAAATTACTTAGCCACTTTTCACCCTGAAATCAAAAATATACATACCAATAGATTTACACAGTTATTCATTCTAGGATAAGCTCAAATCAACTCAGAAAATATTATTCAGAATGAAAAATGCTTTTCTTCTCATAGTTTATTCAACTGCTTAACATACACATTCATTAAGTAATTCCTAGAGGCCTTTCTCTCATGCTCAGGCATATAAATATCATTTTCAAATACGTATACTTAAGACAATGAGATAAAATAATTTGAGAGTAGCCATAAAGTCTTGAATCATGGATAATATTAATTTATCAACTATATGTAATATAATAGCAATAAATTATTATATGTTTGCCTGTGTTTCCAGATTTAGTGGTCACCCAGAATTTTCAAATATGTTTTCTAAAGGTATGCATTTAACAAATTAATTGATCTTCTGATTTTGACTTCAGTTATCAAATTGTAGGTTTTTGTGTAGTTGTTTTTATAAGTTTCTAGGAAAAGAAATTAGCACAAGAATTGTCACAGCCCAAAACTTCCAGGTTGAGATCATAATAACTTTATTTACTACCTTGAATGTTTTAGTATGTTCTTTACTTGCTTAGTAAAAGTCTAAAGTGTATGTTAACATTTAATTCCTGTCCTTTCATTTCACAGCCTGCCCTGGTTTTTCAAGACTAGTGAAAGAGGCATACAAGTAAATGTTGTACACAAGTTATGCATCTGTCTTTTGTTTGTAGGAAAGAAATAGAAAAAATGCACATATATAAACCTAAAAATAAGAATGAATTATTTGTCAACCCACAAAATTTTGTCACTACTTTTTTTTGTTCATAGGGGGTAGAGTTAGTTAAAAATCTATACTTAAAATTTTAGTGGGGAATTAAAAGTCTGAAATGGGAAACAGAAAAGAATGAGAATGCATACTATACTCTGATAAAAAGAAAAAGGAAAGAAAACTAGGGAAAATTTTCTTCCCTTTCTCATTCCCCACACCTACCACCCCCTAAAACACTTCTGATTACTTCAATTCAAAGGATACATATTTTCCAGAGCACAAAATACACTTCAGATATAGTTCTCTGTGGAATTTTCAGATATTCATGCTGCAACATTTGACAAGAATAGAAACAAATAAGAAATAACATAATGCAGTGCTCATAATTTGGACATATCTAAAAGTCTGTGGAAACAAACACCAATCACAATATATTGTATAAGGAATGCTAAATATCCAATTTTTCCTTTCCTAGTAATAATGCTTTGTGTCATAAATATACTTTAATGTTACTGGGGAAATTTTTTTTAAATGAGTTTGGCATTTTATACACCTGAGAACAATAAATCAAATATATCCTTATAATAAAAGATACCTTTTCTCTTAATTGTATCTACATAGGACCAAGCCTTTCATAGATTTCTTTAACTGGTAATATATTAGAATTCACAACTTAAAATTTTTATTCTGCATATTCTGTTGCATAGAGTTAAACAATCTAATATCCAATTCCATATATATCTATATGTTCTACAGAGGGATATTTATTTCATGTCAGTAAATAATGATCCACTAGTATGATAGAATAATTCAGGTGATAAAAAATTTTTAATATTTTCACTTTATGTTACTCAGCAAGAAAAGTAATCAGGAAACTAGATGAAGTGCTTTTTTCCCCTTTTACTGCACCAAAGAAATTGAGTTCAGCGAAGCATATTATGCATTTCTCTGTCAGGTGCATATTTACATTTGCATTTCTAAATTATTTACCATAAATACATTTTTAATTCTAGCAAACCTTAAAATAATAAAGTTCCATTTTCAGCCTTTATACAAACATGCAAATGTTAATGTTGCTAAGGAATATACTTTAAATTACAGAGCATTTTTATTCATTATTCTATTACCCCTTCTATGATATTCAGGTCTCCCAACAATTTTGGAATATTAGGGGGCCCCCTAGTGGCACCTTTATTTCTAATAAATTTCCAAACTAAAGAATAAAGTTAGTTTTGTTTTGTTTTGTTTTTTTTACTAATTACTTGGACCAGTTTTGATATTTACACATATTTTGCTGACTTTTTTCCCAGTTTTTAAACACAAGTAGATTTCTTTTCATGTCCCACAAATGTTGAGTATGTTTCTGGAATCAAAAATTTATTCATAATAATTCTCATCTCCAGTTATTCAAATGCCCAATTGCTACAATCTCTTTTCATTCTTTCTCATCTTGTGACCTTTCCAGTCATCTCAGAAACCATTTGGAGATGGACTATGAAGAAACATTTTCATGGGAAACAAAATTTCTGTATTAAATTGTAAAAACACACATGTACCCAAATAGATGTTAGTTTTAATATTATTGTAGTACAGAGGCATATCTTTATTATACTTCCATTCAGCCAAAGGAAGATGTACGCAATGATACCTAGACTGCATTATCAATGGGACAACTATATAAAACTTTTTAGAACTTACTTTTAATTATGGTGAAGATTTGATGATGGGCTGAAGTATGACGTCCCCTTGGGTCAAGTGAGTAATTAGCAGTAGTTCTGATGCTTTTCCAACCAGATCCCCACAAAGCCTCTACTCTATTCTGGTCTGGAATGATCCTCCTTAATAGGCGAGCAAAGGCTTCCTGTGGGTTTTAACACTTCCACAGAATCTTAAAGGTTGAGGTGAAGTCAAAGAAACGATGGGGGAGAGTATTCTTCACAGTGAGAACAACTTCAGCAGGCATGTAGAGATGAAAATAGCATGACTTTGCCTTGGAAACCATATGGTAAATTGTCAATATCATTGAAACACAGAGTGGGTGGTGGGAGCATAGGAGACATATCCAGAGATGTAGCAGGGCCAACCCAGCTATGGAAGGCTTTGGTGGCTATGCCAAGGAGTTTGAATTTATGCTGAACACCAGTGACAAATGTCGTGAGATAGTAACATTCGTGTTTCAGAGAGTGAGTCTGGGAACAAAGTAGAGGATAAATTTGAGAGGGAGTAAGATACAAGTCAGAGTGAAGACTTGGTCCAGGCAGGAAAGGATGAGAGCTGGTAGAGCAGGTTGTAAAAGTGCCTCTGCAGTAAGTGAGGTCATTTCTGAGCCACTGATACCCTGGGTGATAGTGGAATTAACCAAGGTCTGAGCAAAGGCCCTGGCACACCCTGCCTCAGCTCAGCACCCCATCAATTTTGTCTTTTTGTTTATTTACCCCTTGTCCTTGGCCATACTACTGCCTCCCTCCCTCTCTCTGAAAGTGAGCTCACATGAACATCTCATAGCCTTCAGCCTTGAAGAAAGACATGGGTTGTGTAGTCAAATTTCACTACTTTGGACGGTGTAAAGCATGGAAGAGACGAACTCACGGAACGTGCAGAATGATTAGATGTTAGATGTTGGGCATAAGGGTTGGGAAGCCCAGAATGACTCCTAGGCCTCTGGTATGGTAACTGGGAAGATGGAAGCACTAACCACTGGTTTGTAGAGCCAGTAAGAGAGAAGGAGCAAAGTGAACTAGTTTTCTAGGCTGTGTAACAAACTCCTGCAAACTTGAGCAGCTTCAAACAGCACACATGTATGATCTCATCATTCCTTTGGGTCAGGAGCCTGGGCACAGCTTAGCTGGTTTCTTCCCCTCACGGCCCCATAAGGCTGCAACCAAGGTGTCAGCCAGAGCTTGGTTCTCACCTGGAGGCTCAACTACGGAAGGATGTGTTTCCTTCACTTGGAAGTGAAGTGTTGCATTCACTTTCTCTCAGCAGAGAGTCCATAGCAGCTTCCTTCTTCAAAGCCAGCAAAGCCAGCTAGCAAGACAGAGTCTTATATAATGTAACAAAACCACAGGAGTGATACCCCATCACCTCTGCCATATTCTAGGGGTTAGAAGCAAGTCATAGGTCTTACCCATGCTCAAGGGGAGGGGCTTATCCAAAGGTATGAACATCAGGTCCCAGGGATCATGGGTGATACCCTAACTGTCCATCACGTGAGCCTTTTAATAAGGTTTTAAAATATGAAACTTCTGGGTATCTTTACTTCCAACTGTCAACTTAAGGAAATTCCATTATATCCTGTAACTTGGACCATTATTACACTAATTTAGGATTATTAGAATATCTATCCTGAAAATATCTACCATAGAGAGAGAGAGGAAAAGCTCAATTCTTTCTGATCTTCAACATCCATTCAAGAAAGGTTACAATATACATTTTAAATAAATATTTGTTCTTCAGAAACAAATTTTTATTTGAGAAATCTCAGCTCATCATTTCAAAATTATAAAAGAGCAATATCTAAGAATACTTCATACTAAATGAGATTATTAAAACATTGGGTTGTTGCTGGTTGCAACACTGTCCCTATGAGGTTTGATTTGAATGAATATTTAGTGAAATATTGGAACTGACTTTAAATCCTTTCCTTGGGCACCTGTTCTTGAACACTACCACCCCCCCCAAAAAACAAGAATTTTTGAGAACTGGAGACAACCTAAAATGTCACATATTATGTCCAGTCTTTCTTCCAAGTCCTAACGACCTTTTCTTCAAAATACCTGCTCTACTTACCCCTCTTCCTCCATTCACACAACATGTACTCTAGGGTAAGCTGTCAGTGCCTCATTTCTGGATAAATCAGCATCAGCCCCCTACCTGGTGTCCTTACTCTAATATTTCCTACCCACTCTGTCAGTCCTATTCAAGATTGAATTTTTCTTCTCCATAAACAGCTTTTAACAAACAGTTTATTTTTTCAATCATTTGTGCTGCTGTTCCGTTTCCTATGCTACCATCTATACACACCCATGTCTGGCTTTTTACAAGATCTATCGTCTCATATATATTCCATTCAATCTCACTTCCATTCTTGAGTACAAATCATCTTTTCTCTCTCCAGTAATTCTCTCCTGGTTCCTACACAAGGCAAGCTTGTGTCTGTTTCCTTATCTCTGCTCATATTGTACTTGGGTTGTCCATGCCCCTGTCATCATCATAAATGCCCTAAGTCACAATGAATAGATATTGGAGGATGGAGAACCCAGGTAAAGAATGAGGGGAAAGTCAGATTCTATATAGATGACAGAAAAGGAGAATGACAAAACAAATCTATAACAGGACTCAGAAGGTAGCAGAGAAGGCAGAGACAGAAGGTTGGAAGAATGTGGGTATAATGAGCACTAATGTCATCACAACCTAGAAGTCAAAACCAATCCCTAGAGCCAAGCTAGGTTGCTTAGCCTGGAGAAATGTAAGTATCAAGGGTTGAGATAAGCAGAGATGGGCAGACAGAAAGCATCCAAGAAAGCAAAATCCCAGAGGGCAAGAGAGGTCATGTGTGAGGATCTTCTCAGGCATTATAGGGATGGGCGGGTGATCAAAAAGAGCAGACAGGTGCATATTCACCTGCTTGATGAGAGAACAGCTTCATAAGAGAGAGTACTCTGCCTGAGACCCCGGTTTTCCCATGACATAGTGTACTTTTTAAAAAAAATTTTCTTATTAGTTTCTGCTTTATAACAAAGTGAATCAGTCATACATATACATCTGTTCCCATATCCCTTCCCTCTTGCATCTCCCTCCCTCCCCCGCTCCCTATCCCACCCCTCCAGGCGGTCACAAAGCACCGAGCTGATCTCCCTGTGCTATGCGGCTGCTTCCCACTATCTATCTACCTTATGTTTGGTAGTGTATATATGTCCATGCCTCTCTCTCGCTTTGTCACAGCTTACCCTTCCCCCTCCCCATATCCTCAAGTCCATTCTCTAGTAGGTCTGTGTCTTTATTCCTGTCTTACCCCTAGGTTCTTCATGACATTTTTTTTTCTTAAATTCCATATATATGTGTTAGCATACGGTATTTGTCTTTCTCTTTCTGACTTACTTCACTCTGTATGGCAGACTCTAGGTCTATCCACCTCATTACAAATAGCTCAATTTCCTTTCTTTTTATGGCTGAGTAATATTCCATTGTATATATGTGCCACATCTTCTTTATCCATTCATCCAATGATGGACACTTAGGTTGTTTCCATCTCCGGGGACATAGTGTACTTTTAATCTAGGCAGCTAGGTGCATATGGAGGATCATGGTCTTTAAAGCCAGTCAGTCTTGGGTTCAAATTCCTCTTCCACCATTTGTTGGCTGTGTGACTTTGGACCACTTATTGACCTTCCCCAAGCCTCAGTTCACTTATCTGTAAAATGTGGATAATCATATCAATCTCATGGTGTTATAAGGATTAAATATGATTACATATATATGAAATGCCTGACATCTAGCAAGTATACACATACTTATTGATTTTTACCGTTATTTTTATTTTTCCATCTGCCAAAACCAAAATGGCTACCCAATTGTCCCTGAGAGCTGCATGACCTTCTCTAAGCTATTGTGATCTGTAGAGTCTGCCTCATTCTTTGTTGTGCTGTGGGCTTGCAAAGTTTCAGTGGATGTAAGCTAATTTCTCCAATGATATTATGAACGACTTGGGTAAAGTCTTCCCACTGCTGAGCTCATCATAAACTCAGCTGGCACTTGCTATTACAATGCATTTCACGGCCCCACTTCATCCATTCCTTCAACAAATATTTCTTGAGCACCCACTGGGTGGGAGGCATGGGGATGCAAAAACAAAGAATAACATCTTGGCTTTCTGGAACGAGGCACGGATGATACCACTCAAGTAAAAGCATGTGAATTTTAAAACTGGAAGGACCTAAGAGATTATCTGGCCAGCTCTTTAATTTTATAAAGGTGTGATTGAGGATCTAAGAGATGACTCCAGCTTTTAATTTCTTCATCACTGATTTTTTTTTTTTTTTTTTTTTTTTTTTGGCCTACTAAATCATGTCATTTTGAAAAACAAGGAGAAAAGTCTAGGGTGTTTTTAACTGAGCAAGAGTTTGGAACTGAATGGTTTTACCATCTGCCATGTCATTGTGAAACTGAGCCCACTCCTCTCAGAGAACGTTGCCCCAAACGTGCATGGCATAACCTCCTGCAAGTCTTTTTTTTTTTTTTTTTTTTGCAGTACGTGGGCCTCTCACTGTTGTGGCCTCTCCCATTGCGGAGCACAGGCTCTGGACGCGCAGGCTCAGCGGCCATGGCTCACGGGCCCAGCCGCTCCGCGGCATGTGGGATCTTCCCGGACCAGGGCACAAACCCGTGTCCCCTGCATCGGTAGGCGGATTCTCAACCACTGCGCCATCAGGGAAGCCCCCTCCTGCAAGTCTTTACCAGAAGACTGACAGGAGTTCTCTCTGGTGGCTGTGCTCTGGTCTCATTGCTTCTTCCCCAGCATGAAAAAAAAAAAATCTGTCATAGAAAGAGAGATAATTCAGGCAGAATGCAAAGATGCTTTCCACTTTCTTTGCCAGGGAAGGCCGGGATGATGGTTTCCTCTGATGGTCATTCCAGACCATTGCTTTGTACATTTGAAAAGACACATCTAAGCATTTATATAGAGAAGTGCATTTGAATCAATAATATGGGACTAACATCTGAAGACTCAGTGGCTTTAATCAAACTCTTTGCTCAATACCCTTCAATACTTGATCCACAAACTTGTCTCCAGATTAGAAGGCCAAGGTGAAGAGTAACATCTCTAGTTCAGGGGGGGCTAATGAGACATGAGACATTTATTAATGTCTACAAGAAATAAATGAGACATTTATTAATCCTACAAGAAAATCTTAATTAGACACTGGAGCACTGTTTGTTTCATTGTTAAAAACTACCCAATCCTGGGCTTCCCTGGTGGCGCAGTGGTTGAGAGTCCGCCTGCTGATGCAGGGGACACGGGTTCGTGCCCCGGTCTGGGAAGATCCCACATGCCGTGGAGCGGCTGGGCCCGTGAGCCATGGCCGCTGAGCCTGCGCGTCCGGAGCCTGTGTTCCGCAACGGGAGAGGCCACAACAGTGAGAGGCCCGCGTACCGCAAAAAAAAAAAAAAAAACAAAAGAACAAAAAAAACTACCCAATCCTGGAAGAACTGAAGAATAAGTAAAGACTAAAATAGAAAGTAGTGTTATAATTAGGCCCCCTGAAATGAAAGTGATACTTCCCCCCCCCCCACACACACACACGGAAAGTATTTGTCACTTATTTCTCCTAAATAACTCAGTATTAGCATTTACATTGAAAGTTTGATATAAACATTCTTGAAATAGCTAGACATGTGGATACCAAAGAAACAGGAGATTATGATTCAACAAAATTCCGCTAAGAAGGCAGTTTTGTTGTGAGTTTTAGCTGCAGCAGTGTTAGTTCCGTCCAAGTTAATTAGCAAGATGACTTCATTATGATTTTCTTCTTGTTGATTTCATAGGTTCTTTCTGTTAAGAAACCCTACTTTTAAACACAAGGATTTCATAATGCAAGTCCACATATTTTGGAACTGCTTCCTTTTATTTCAGTGGCACTTTTTTCAGTCTACCCATCACACCCAAAAGGGAAGCGGGGGCGATGGGAGGAGCAGGGTGGTAACGTAAGGGGATAGTAGACAGTTACTCAAGCTTCCTAAAGCTAAGAGGGTGGCATACCCACAATGATATGCGTGACCAGTAATATTTGGTGTACTATTTGATGCGTGGCTTTCAGTAATATTTGATGTTCTAAATTTTGCTTTCATTAGTATGTTCAAGGTAAGAGTAGAGAGGAAGAAAAGAGGGGAGGGAGAGAACTTTGGGGACATTCATTTACAGCTTCAGAAAAATTCCCCTTGCTAAAATAAGAGGTGGGAAAAATACTGCTGGCATTTTACATAGAATTAGTTACAAAGTATGCTAATAAACCAGATTGTCAAATTGTGTCAGTCCCATCTAAATAACAAGCAAATTGCCTTATACAGATGGAAAATGTGTGAGATGAATAGATCTCCTGTGTAAACTACCTCAACTAAGATTTATGAATTTTGTTCTACTTATCTATCCTATTTAAAATCATACCCTGCATTCTTTTCAACTTCTTTAAAAAAAATCATTAAGCCTAAACCTCATTTCAAAATCTTCAAGCTTTCATAAGTCCCCTAATCTTTAGCAGGGGGTGGGGGGAATCCACCTGTACAGAGTTCCCAAGAAAATGTCAATTGCTGTCTCCTCATCACTGGAGTTTCAGAAATGGAGCAAGAGTACACCCCATATGAAGTTTTGGGGAGCCATTTAGCAATGGTTCTAGTTGTTGTTATATTGCATAAAACTATTGAAAAAAGAAAAGCTATTTTCTTTCCACACATACTAAACCCCAAAAATCGTGTTTTGAAGAGAATATTCTGAAAAATAAGAAATTAGCTGGTGATTTTTTTTTTTTCAGCCAGGGTAGTCTTTATTGCCTTTCCCTTGGGCTAAGCCAGCACGAAGCCCTTCTGGAGACTCAAGCCCCACAGCAGCAATGGGAGGCGAGAGGGGCTGAGCTGACAGGAAGCCCTGCTCCGATGTCTGGGTCAGGGAGAAATGGCCCCTGTACCTTGGTCCTCTTGAGGCTTGAAGGGCCTCCTTGGCCGTGACCACGGAGCTGAGGGGAAGCCTGTGCTGACCGGAGAAATCTCAGGCTCACAGGGTCCAGTAGGCGTAGATGAGGGTCAGAAGGAGGGAGATGGCCACAGACAGCAGCATGTTCTTCCGGTTCTCCTGCCGAAGCAACTGCAGCTCCTTCTCATAGTTGGAGGCTTTGTTCATCAGGCTGCTTTTCTCCTTCTCCAGAGACCTCCTGGCCTCTGAGCTCAGCTCCGCCCCATGAGGTTGACCGACGGCTTTCTTCTGTCCACTGGCCACAGATAATACCTCTTGCCCCAGCTATAATGAATGTGTACTCTTCTTCACAGTGATAATGGGAAATAATGGAGGAAGCAAGTATAGTTATTTGGAAATAATATAGAAGATCCATCCAGCTCTGACCCGTCTTAGCTGTATGATGTTTGACCAGTCTTAGTTCACTTCCCTGAGTATCACATTTCTAAGTGGAGGTGCTCATAATACCTAGTGACTTTGCTTTGAGGATTTTATGATGTAATATATGTGGGAGAAATGCTCTGTAAAATATCAAGCAACAGATAAGGGTACAGAAGGGACCAGAACAAGAAAGAATGGGGGAATCAATGAAATCCATCACTGCTATTTTGAAAGTTACCGAAAGCACATACTCTTCTGCCCAGATAAAGGGCAGCAAGATAAATAAACCCTAACCAACTTGGAGAGGGTCACCTGAACAGGAGGGGAAGTGTAATTTACTCTTGTATAACCACATATGCCTAAATGCCATTGCCAGAAAAACTGTTGAATGAATAACGCCAAAGTTGGCTAATAAGAATACTTTAAACATTGCTTCCCAACTTTCCTGCCCCTTTCTACATGGCAGAGTGAAAGTCTTACTACCCTGCGAATCAGGAGCTATGTCGTCTAGTTTCAGTTCCCTAGGTGTGCATTGCATTGTTATTCATTCATTCATTCATTGGACCAATGTTTATTGACCTCTAAGTGTCAGGTCCTGTACTGAGCACAAAAGATATAGCAGTATACTTCACGCATCCCTAGCAGGGATCACTCAGATTCTCCATCTGGAACTCCTGCATCTGTAAGAAGGGGGAAATGGGCATGATGCTCTCTCCAGTCCCTTTCAGTTCTAATGTCTTTTTTTTCCTCTCTGCAGAGTTTCATCCTATATTCTCCTCCAAAGACTCAGGGAGTCTTCATGCTGATCTTTCCTATTCATTAAATTATAAAATAATATTTATGAATATGTATAGAGAGACATTACAATGTCTATAATGTATACACATATGCACGTCTATAACTTATTTCCTAAATAGCATTCCTCCATTCATTTATGCATCACACCTTGAGAGTCTTTGAGGGGAGTCACTTCGCTATTTGTGGTGGCATGTGCAGATATATTAAACAGTCCTTACCCTCTAAGTACTTTGTAATAGAAGAGACAAAAGATATTCACAAATAATTACATGTCAGAATCCTTTCTTTAGAAAAAAAAAAAAATCCTTTCACTTGATGGGATCAGAAAAGATTTCTTTTAGGCAGTGGTGCTAAAATGAGCCTGGAAGAAGGGATACGATTTTGAAGCAAAGTGGAAGAAGAGAAGGTCATACAAGAAATAGTATGGGCAGAGGAAAAGACTAAGAACAGGATATGTGAAAAAGTACTGACCATATGGACATTTCATGTGTGAGACATGAAAGATGAGGCCGTTAAAGGAGATTGAGGTCAAGTGTGAATCACGATGCCAAATGCTGGTGTTGGGACTTTATGCCTTTGGCTAGCACTGTCTGTAGCGAATAATGCAAGCCATATACATAATTTTAAGACTTAAGTGGCCTCATTTAAAAAGGTAAAAAGAAACAAGTGAATTAATTTTAGTGATATATTTTCTTTTACCCAGTGTAGGCAATGTATCATTTCATTTCAACATATAGTCAATATAATCAATACAAAACATTTTAATGAAATATTTTACATTCCTTTTTTCATACTATGTCTTTAAAATCTGTGGGTATTTAACACTTGCAGCAATGTGCTACTGGCTAGTGACCAGTGACTACAGTATTGGACAAAGCAACTCTAGGCTATGGACAGACATTGCTGGGTTTTGAGGTAGAGAGTGGTTCAGTAAAAACAATTTTTAGACAGCTGAATGACGTTTTAGTATGTAGACATGTATCAGATTGTGAGGATATTATGGTCACAGGGAGGATATTATGGACACAAGACAGGGAGATGATGTGGAAATAACCTGGCTTTGAAATAATTGAGGATGGACTCTGGTGGTTGATTCATGTATTATAGAAGTTTGGGAGAAATGCCAAGTCTGCACAATCCAATTGAAAGAGAAAGTAATGAGCAATATGCCAGTTCACATAGTTAAAGGAAAAGGAAAACAGTGTTGCATCACCTGATTATCTTGCTTATCTCACTAGATTGGAACCTCATTTCCACAAACATCTACTAATGAACTGTGCCAGGCTTTGAGGAGTTTATAAATATATATATATATGTATGTATATGTTTATAAATGTATTTATATGAACAGTTGCTCTTTTTTTTTTTTTTTTTTTTTTTCCGATATGCGGGCCTCTCACTGACGTGGCCTCTCCCGTTGCGGAGCACAGGCTCCGGACACGCAGGCTCAGCGGCCATGGCTCACGGGCCCAGCCGCTCCGCGGCATGTGGGATCTTCCCGGACCAGGGCACGAACCCGTGTCCCCTGCATCGGCAGGCGGACTCTCAACCACTGTGCCACCAGGGAAGCCCCTGAACAGTTGTTCTTAATGTAACTTAACAACATCATGGGCAAAGCAGGCTTTTACACAACAGAGAGCAAAACCTGATTTTGAACACTTCGGAAACACAGAAGAGGGAGTGTACAATTCTGCCTGGAAGAATCTAGAAAAGGTTCTTGGAGGAAGTGAGCTCAGAGCTGAATATTGAAGAATAAGGACAGTTTCTACAAGTGGACATAAAGAAAGGACATCATGAGTAGAAGGAAAGGCATGAAGGAAATTAGCAAAGTATCTGGCATATTTTGGAAACTAAATATTTGCCAAATTTAGGGTCTGTATGGACATATCATATGAAAGGAAGCTGGAAAGGTGATTAAGGAGAAATCGGGGTGAAGGAATGTCAACAGCTAGTTAAATGAACAGTGTTCCACTTTGCTGCAGAGGCCTGGTGCATCATCAGGGAAAGAAGCCCACTTCCAGAGGTAGGCGTTAGGGAACATGGCTTTAGCTTGAGAAAAAGATGCAGAGGGGTCGGCTTCCGAGGGAGTAATATGAAGACAGTAGTTTGTACGTTATAACTCGGAGTACTGACTTAGTGTCAGATATAATGATCTGCCTTTTCACTGAAAAGTATCTGACATTTCACTAAATTGACCTTTTCTTGCCAATAGCAAACTCAGTTGCATCATCCTCTCTGTTCAAAGTTTGAGCATAGAGCTGGCATTGTCAGGGGTACAATGTGTCTCTTGAAGGCAAGCCTTCCCTGTTTGGTACTCAGTATTCTAAGAGAAGAAAGAAATCACTCCTGCTTTTTTGTTTTCTTTAAGCTACAGATGATGGGGAAATATGTCTGTATTGGTTTTCTAATGCTGCATAACAAATGACTTGCCAGCATCGCAACTTAATACCGATTTAGTAACTCACAGTTCTGTAGGTCAGAAGTCCAGGTGGGCTCAACAGGATTCTCTCTGGAGAATCTCACAAGGCTGAAATCAAGCCATCAGTTTGACTGGGCTCTTATCTAGAGAGTCTGGGGAAGGATCTACTTCCAAGTTCATTCGTGGTTGACAGAATCTAGTTCCTTGTGGTTGTAGGAATGAGGTCCCTGTGTTCTTTCTGGTTGCTGGCCAGAGGTTGCTCTCACTTCCCAGAAGTTGTTCTCCAAGTCCTTGTACCTTAAGCTCTCAACAGCACATCAGATCCTTCTCTTGCTTGGAATCTCTCTAACCATCCCTTTTGCTACCAGCTGGAGAAAACTCCCTGCTTTTTTTTTTTTTTTTTTGCACTACGTGGGCTTCTCACTGCTGTGGCCTCTCCCGTTGCGGAGCACAGGCTCTGGACGCGCAGGCCCAGCAGCCATGGCTCACGGGCCTAGCCGCTCCGCGGCATGTGGGATCTTCCCAGACCGGGGCACGAACCCGTGTCCCCTGCATCGGGAGGCGGACTCTCAACCACTGCGCCACCAGGGAAGCCCTCCCTGCTTTTAAAGAGCTCCTCTGATCAGATTAGGCCCGCCTGGGTGATCTCCTTATTTTTAGGTCAACTGTTTAGCAACCTTAATTACAATCTGCAAAATCATTTTGCTCTGTAACATAACATAATCACAGGAGGAACACCAGGGGCAAAGGTCATGGAGGAAATGAGGAATTCTTCCCCACCTACTGTGCCCTTACTATATCATATCAGAATACATTTCAAATGGAACCATTTCATTTTTTCCTTGTAAATTGAAATAAGCCACTTTACAAGATGAAACAAAGACACAAAATTTGTCTATAAAAGGACAAATTTCGTCCTTGCTGAGTGACTGATTAAACAGATGGGCAAGAAATTTATATGAGTCTAAGGGGAAACGAATAAAATAAAGGAGACTTTCATTTCTGGCAGTGTGGTCAAATAAGTACCCTGTATCACACTCACTACTGAAATAACTAAAATGTATGGTGAAGTAACTAAACTATATGTCCATCTCTATAAGTATATAACTATATCTATGAGGCTACTTGAAAGGAGGGAATCAGTGGAGCCCAAAAATGAAATAAAATGAGGAATGATTAGAAAGTTCCCAAGAGAATATTACTCCGAGAACTTCTGCCAAATCCTAGAATCCTTTAGCTTGCACTTTGATGGTTATGTGGGCTTAGCTTTGAGAAAAAGCACGGGAACTGGTCAGTGCAAGGAATCTAATAAGAAACACTCATAAAAGTAGTATTCTAGAAGACTATACTGTTATTGTAAGAATGAATTAGAAATAAACCCTAATATTCCACAAGGAAATCAATTTTGGCACAGTGAGAAGACAAAATTCCCTGAGGATTCATAATCACAAATAGGTCCTCCCTTGAGTTTGGTGTTCTAATTCATGCTACAGATGTTGTCCAAAAAACCTCAAGCATTATCCCAGAGGAGCATGCCCTCAGGCAACGGGCAGAAGCAAATCTATAACTCCTTTGAAAGACTCAACTTAAACGCAGGCTTCCTGCTAAATGGGAAGGAAATCTAAAAAAGAGTGGATCTATGTACACGTATAACTGATTCACTTTGCTGTACAGCAGAAATTAACACAACATTGTAAATCAACTATACTCCAAAAAAAAAAAAAGTCATGCTTTTTACGACATGATGATCTTACTACTCAGTTTGTGTTTGAATCAGATAGTGGCTGTTTGTAGTAGAAGACATACAAGGATATGTATTGCATTATTCCTAATAATGGAGAAAACTTGAAAGCAAACTTAGGTGTCTGACAGTTGCACGTGTACTGCATATATTTTTAATTGATTTATTAAACTGATTTTATTTTAAAAAACAAAACAAAACAGGCTTCCTGGGTTAAATAAAGTTCATTGGAAAACGAACAACCCAGAATGAAGAATCACGGAACAAACAAGGAAATAAGACACTATGAGTAAAACAAAAAACCTCAACGGCCTCAGATAATGGAATTTTGGATGATATTGATAAATGCAGATAAATCTAAATAAGCAATGTTTTGTAAAACAGTAATAACAACAATAATGCCTAACCTAGGAGGTGCTGAGGGATCACACTAGAATGAATATCCTGACCCAAAATGTACATAGTAGCTGGGAGAAAGTGATTGGAGTTAATGTGCCAAATTTGTAATTGGCATAATGATTGTTATTCTCAGGAATTATTTTAATTAACTGGTTTCTGTCCTCTTTTTCTACCCTTGATGAAAGTATTGTCATCCTATCAGGATATTTTTCTGGGAAGAACTGATGATCCAACCAGAGAGAGACAGAAAGGATATTAACACTTGTTAATTACTTTATACCACTTTCTTTTCTTCCAAGCGCTATACTTTGACAAAAATCACTTTAGCACTCTTTCAAAACATATAGCACCCAAGGATTAGATTTGCACTGATGAATGAGTATCTAGTCCTGGTGCTAAAATTAATGCCAAATCTTCATAGAAAGAGGATGAATTTTCCCACAAATACTGACGGTCAGTACAGCTAGATTCTATTTTGAACTCTGCCAGTCATTAGCTAAGTGGACCTAGGACTGTACCTGGACCAGGCATTGGCTTCCTCATTTAGAGAATAGAGAATAAAATATTGTCTCTCATATCTTTGCTGTTAAACTCCAGTGAAACAATGTTTAAGCTAGAGCTTTAAAAACTGCAAAGTGCTACACAAATAGATAGTAGCTTTATGAAAACTTTTTATGATGATTAAGTAGATAATAGGAAATCTTTCTCTAAAGTTTTTAGGTTGTTCTGATACAAATTCGCTTAAATTTTATGTTAAATGTGTTGAATTTTCTGAGTCCAACTTTGAGATTTGAACATGGTGCATTCACATTTCTGTGCAATCAGTCTGCTAATGGTTTAATTCTTCGCTTTAATGTTAAAATCAGCATCATCTTCAAATTATAAAAGAAATATATAACTTAGTGTTATAGAGGTTAAAGGCGAGGAAAAAGTCGCTGCAGACAGAGGATAATGAAAACTACAATGAAATAAAAGTTAATGATAAAAGTACCACTATACTTTTAATCTATTTGTGGCATTAAGGTATTTTTTTATATACACCATTTCTTTGATCCTCACCAAAAACAAAAACAAAATTTGTGAGACAGGAAATTAGATTTAAAAGTTGACTTCCTATCTGGTAGTTAATACTATACTTGATTTTTTTTTAATTAATTAACTTTTTTTTTTTGCGGTACGCGGGCCTCTCACTGTTGTGGCCTCTCCCGTTGAGGACCACAGGCTCCAGACGTGCAGGCTCAGCGGCCATGGCTCACGGGCCCAGCCGCTCCGCGGCATGTGGGATCTTCCCGGACCGGGGCACGAACCCGTGTCCCCTGCATTGGCAGGCGGACTCTCAACCACTGCGCCACCAGGGCAGCCCACTATACTTGATTTTAAAATAAATATACTCAACTATTACTGAGTATGACAAGTAAAACTGATATTTCTATAAAATTTACCAGCTATACAAGGCAGAGGGAGGAGCTTATCCAGTTAACTTGAGCTCTTTAACTGCATGAGCCTAAATTACTGGAATGATCTGTTTGGACCACATATCTTAACTTAATTACCTGTATAATTGTCACCTCTCCAACTCACACTTTTCTATGTAAACACAAGATTAGAGAAGGAGAGATTCTGTTTCTGAACTTATCAGCAGGACAAATTTACTAAACTCCAGTAAATATTTAATGAAGTGAAAAGAAACTTTAGGAGGGAAAAAACATACCCTTCTTCTCTACAAACATTAGTTACATATACCAACGAGATACTGAGATTAAGACTAATTGGATTTCATGCCAAAATAAAATTCAGTTCCTATCTCTTTCCTTAAGACATCATTCTAGTAAATGAGACCCTGAAACAGAAACAGAATTAACTGATTCCTTTTAAGTTTAGTAATTACAAATGCAAAATGAGTATCCTCCTGCAGAGAGCCAGAGGACTACTCAAGCTAACGCAATAACGGTAGCTGTGAGAAATTATGTATGCACGATATCAGAAGCTGAATGGAGGAAAGAAATGGAGAACCCATTTGAAAATTTGGAATTTGCTCAAAGCTGCTCCTGCAGTAACTCCCAGGATAACCCCTCAGCACGGAGCAGTAATAAACTCCACCGTTCTATATAATTTACCAACTTTTTTCTTTTCATGTCTAACATTGACCCTTCATGGTTAACTGAAGAAACAAAGAACTAAATAGCTTCCTTAGCCATTTGATAGAGCAATTATGAGCATCCTGATGGATACATTTTCTGCTTAATCTGCTAACAAGTGGTGTCCATTTTCCTCTTAATCTACACCCGTCTCTTCACATTCGACCTGACACATGCAGAACACCACTTCCCGTGCCCTTGTTCTTGTACCCTTTTCATTTGTTTCTTTCCCCTTACAGCTCTCTTATGTGATCATTATAATAGAAGAAAAGAGAATTCTTTGTGACACTTTTCCTCGGCTGCCCTTGGTTAATTTTTTCAGAATGTGATTCCTGTGGGCTCCCTGACGTCCGGGCAGATTGAAAGCTCATCAGTAGACTCTTTCTTAAGTGTCGGTGTCTTTTCAAAGAAATTTCATGGCTTTGAATGAGAGAATTGCTTTTCACAGTAATAGGCAGTGGAATGTGAGGCAGCCATCTTGAAAGAGTTCCAGACTCTTTACAACTGGGGGCTTATAAGCACTTAACAATTGAGATTCACCTCAGGCACTAATTTCCCCCCCACTGCAATTGTCTTTACTTCCTTACACATTAATCTCTCCTTGTAAGAACACTCATTTAGTGCTAATCTGATGGAATTCCTTAGTGTAAGAGAAGTTTAGACCCAGAGGGGATTGTTAAACTCATCCCTTCCAAACCGTTTGTTTCTTGGGAGGAAAAATCAGACCAGGGAGGGTAAATGATTTACCCAAAGTCACAGAGCAGGTGAGTAACAAAGTTTGAGCTTCCTGTTTTGTTTTACTTTAAAGGGAACAGAGAGGCGGGAGACAGTTTTCTGCTATATAATAGGAGCAGATTCTGCAGTCCTTGGGTCTCTGCGTTTTCTTATTTGCATGATAGGGATGCTGATACTGCCCTCTTCACCTCAGAGGATTTCCCCCACAGATCTATGGTAGGGGATCCCCTCTGCTGGAGTGTGTGTGTGTGTGTGTGTGTGTGTGTGTGTGTGTGTGACCACATTATCCTTGCGTGGCCCATGCTCTTTTAGGGATATTGTACTTAGGACTGTAAGGCTTTATGGATAGCTACCATGCTTCTGAAAGCAGACACCATTCCCAGGGTTGGGTACCCAAGGAAGAGATGGGCCTCAGGGAAGACCACAGAACTTAGAGGGAGAAATGAAGGGGAGTGGAATCCCAGTGCTGTAAGAAGATATGGAGGACTGTGTTCCTACGTAATGGGGTTAAGACAGCACCTGTCTTAAAGCCAAGCGTCTGGAAAAAGGAGGCGCCACTGTGAAGGCCCACAACCTATACACAAGTAATCCATTCTCTGAAGGCTGGAGGGTCTGGCAGCAGGACTGTACATGTAATTTGTGGGACCCACTCCAAAATGAAAATGGGCTCCTTGTTCAGAAATTATTAAGAATTTCAAGGCAGTGACAGCAGAACCTTAAACCAAGCATTCAGCCCTTCTGAACACAGAGCCCCATGCAAATACACAGGTCACGTGGCCAACAGCTAGCCCTGTCAGGCAGCAAGTTGTTCCCTTGACAAATTCTGGTCTAAACATCCCCAGAAAAGTCTTCATTTGCAGGGGGTTTTGAAGAGAGGAGTCTTTGAAAGGAAGACTAGTGCCTTTTGGAGAGTGGTCTGACTGTGGATACTTGGGTAGGAGGCAAGGACCCTCCACAGGGGAAGTGGATCTTAGGGCCAGGAGATGAGACTCGGAGGTCCAGCAGACCCCACCCTTGGGAGGAGTCTTCCTTCGCTGCCAGTCTAAGAGGATCTGGGCTCTGTGTTTAAGGGAAGAGGCAGTTTCCTTACACTTTTAACAAGAGTTGACCTTGAATGCTGGAAGATGAAGAGAGTAATGAAGCAGGATCTGTGTCCCTTGTTGCCCACATCATTCCCGGCATCTGCAGTAAACATGGCAGCAGCGCTCAGTAAACATTTGTTGATGAATGGTAACATAGGTAGTTATCTTGAGAACAGAATTTGGTGGAGCCCTTCTGGCCCTGAAAGGAAGATCTGAGATTCTGAAAAAAAAGGTGTCTATGGTAATAAAAAGAGGAATGCTTTGAAGTACATTAATAATACTGCAATTTAAGAAAATGTTAACCTGCCCAAGAAGGAGACTTTTAGAATCATTTGGCATACAAACTAATTATAAATTATTTTACAGATTTATTAACTACTCAAAAGATTTTTCTAAGACATGTAGCTGTACTTTTCTTTTGCTATCAATGCTAAGAATAACAGCACTGCATTCTTTCTCTTTAAGTTCTGTTATTTAAAGAACATAGCGGCGGGATGCAGGGAGAAACTGGAAGCAGGCACAGAAAGCTGAGGACAAAGACCTAGAAAAGTGAAAATAGAAAGAAAGGGATTACAAGGGCCTCAGAAGTGAATATAGTCTCTTTTGAATTATGGTTTTCTCAGTAGTGGGATTCCTGGGTCATATGGTAGTTCTATTTTTAGTTTTTTAAGGAACCTCCATACTGTTCTCCATAGTGGCTGTATCAATTTACATTCCCACCCACAGTGCAAGAAGGTTCCCTTTTCTCCACACCCTCTTCAGCATATATTGTTTGTAGATTTTTTTGATGATGCCCATTCTGACTGGTGTGAGGTGATACCTCACTGTGGGGTTTTTTTGTTTGTTTTTTGTTTTTTTTGCGATACGCGGGCCTCTCACTGTTGTGGCCTCTCCCGTTGCGGAGCACAGGCTCCGGACGCGCAGGCTCAGCGGCCATGGCTCACGGGCCCAGCCGCTCCACGGCATGTGGGATCTTCCCAGACTGGGGCACGAACCCGCGTCCCCTGCATCGGCAGGCGGACTCTCAACCACTGCGCCACCAGGGAAGCCCCTCACTGTGGTTTTGATTTGCATTTCTCTAATGATTAGTGATGTTGAGCATCTTTTCATGTGCCTCTTGACCATCTGTATGTCTTCTTTGGTGAAATGTCTATTTAGGTCTTCCACCCATTTTTTAATTGGGTGTTTGTTTTTTAGATATTGAGCTCCATGAGCTGTTTGTATATTTTGGAGATTAATCCTTTGTCGGTTGCTTCATTTGCAAATATTTTCTCACACATGCACCCCAGTGTTCATTGCAGCTCTATTTACCATAGCCAGGATATGGAAGCAACCTAAGTGTCTATAGACAGATGAATGGAGAAAGAAGACGTGGTACATATATACAATGGAACATTACTCAGAAAGGAATGAAATTGGGTCATTTGTAGAGATGTGAATGGACCTAGAGTCTGTCATACAGGGTGAAGTAAGCCAGAAAGAGAAAAACAAATATCGTATATTAACGCATAAATGTGGAATCTAGAAAAATGGTACAGATGAACCTATGTGGAGGGCAGGAATAGAGACGTAGACATAGAGGATGGACATGTGGACACAGAGGGCAAGGGGAGGGTGGGATGAATTGGGAGATCAGGTTTGTCATGGATACACCACCATGTGTACAATAGATAGCTAGTGGGAGCCTGCGGTACAGCACAGGAGCTCAGCTTGGCGCTCTGTGATGACCCAGATGGGTGGGATGGGGGGTGGTTGGAGGTCCAGGAGGGAGGGGATATGTGTATACATATAGCTGATTCACTTCGTTACACAGCATAAACTAGCACAACATTGTAAAGCAATCATACTCCAATAAAAAAAAAATGAATATAGTCTCCTTAGAAAGGGAGGAGAATGGAGGAGGAGGCTAAAGAGGGAAGAGGAGGTGACAGACAGGTACACTGTCCTTTTCCCTGATGGCACGTGGCAGCACACTACACACTCAGTGGGCACTCAGGAAAGATGTGATTAATGAATCCATAAAAGAAAAAATGAATGAGACATGGTTAGTAGTGTGCTGGTAAATACTTCACAACCTGCTCTTGGGGAGGGGGGATGTTTTGTAGTGTTTGTCAATATCAGTTGTATAAATCCTCCCTCCGTGGCCAATTTTAAACTACCCACATGAATTCACTAAGTGTGGAATTAGGAAGAGAGGCACAATATTATCTCCAGCGTACAACACAATAGACCTAACTTCAGGAGCATAGATAATAGTAAAATGTAGTATGAAAATAAGGAAATAATGAGTTTTCAATATTTATTGCCTTTGTTTTTTAACTTCTTTCATTGTGAATGTCTGTAATGTAGTTCTTAATCATGGCTTTAAGAACTAGCTTGCAAAGTACGAGCCAGCTCCAGCCCTCCGATAGATGGGCGTCATCAGATGCTGCCATTATTCACGTTGTATAGAAAGAGTTTTTTCCATTTTACTTTCTTTAAAAGAATTGAGGGCTTCCCTGGTGGCGCAGTGGTTGAGAGTCCGCCTGCTGATGCAGGGGACACGGGTTCCTGCCCCGGTCTGGGAAGATCCCACATGCCGCGGAGCGGCTGGGCCCGTGAGCCATAGCCGCTGAGCCTGCGCATCCGGAGCCTGTGCTCCGCGACGGGAGAGGCCACAACAGTGAGAGGCCCGCGTACCGCAAAAAAAAAAAAAAAAAAAAGAGAGAGAGAATTGAGAAAAGCAAATAGCAGGCAGTAAAAGAAATCTCCTGAGAATATTTTCTCCTTAGCCACTTTTCCAAAGGTTTTTTTTTTTTTGATACCTAACTCATCAGAATTTACAAGTTGAATGTTTAAGAGAAGATGAGTGATATATCTATTTCTACCAATAAACTCTATAACATTTTCAACGTTAAATGAACTTAGTAGGGAGGCAGAGTTGCACAATGTAAAAAGCTTGAAACTAGCAGTTAGCAACTCCAGGTTTAATAGTTTGAGGCTTTGAGCAGGTCATTTCATTTTTCTAGGCCTCAAGAGTGCCCACTGCCCCACTTATATCACAGGACTTTGTGGGGATCAGGTGCGGGTCTTCTAACACACTGAAATGTTGATAATCTGCTACTTATTCTTAAATGGTTTGGTAAAAATAATATATGTTTATATAGAGAAAGATAAAGCAAAGATGTCAAATTTTAACAGTCAGTAAATCTAGATGAAGGATATGTAATCATTCAAATTTTTCAAAATACAAAGGTGGGGAGGGACATCCCTGGCGGTCCAGTGATTGAGACTTCGTCTTCTAATGCGGGGGTACGGGTACAATCCCTGGTCGGGGAGCTAAGATCCCACATGTCTCCCAGCCAAAAAAAAAACCACATAAAACAGAAGCAATATTGTAACAAACTCAATAAAGACTTTTTTAAAAAAATGGTCCACATTAAAAAAAAATCTTTAAAAAAGAAAAAGGGTGGGGAAATGAGGTTATATATTAATGAGGTTATTATACACATATAGCACTCTGTAAACCTGCAAAGTACTAAACAAAGGTAAAGTATTTTTACCTGCTTAAAGAGATGTGGTATCCAGATACCATAGCTATTAGGATAGTCAAAGTTCATTTCATCTAGCTGATTCAATTATTCAGCAATTATTTACTGAGTATGAGACCCTAAATGCTCGTGATACAATAACGAACACGGTGCAGTCCATAATCTCATGGCAGTTACATTCTAGTTAGAGGGACACACAGTACACAGGCAATTACAATTTTGTTTCAGTAGAATTAAATGATGCTGTGCTGACACATAGAAGGAACATGTAAGCCAACCTTATGTGATAAAGAAAGACTTTCCCAAGGAACCTAAAATCTAAAAGATAGGAATTAATCCAAGGCCTGGAGAGAAGTCAGCATTAGTAGATGTGGCTAATGTTTATTAAGTATTACGATGTGTCAAACAGTGTTCTAATTACTTTACATGCTCATTTTCTACTCACAGAAGTTCTTTGGGGCGGGCTATTAGTATCCTACTGGGACACCATCTATTGTTGCCCCAGACCGGATAGATGAGGCACAGAGTTATTGTTTTTAGGCTCTGGAAACTTTATGTATCAATAGAAAGGCCCTGATGCAAAACTGACCATGACCTATTCAAAAGAACTGCAAGTTGTTCTGTCTACTGAAGTTTGTACAGGAACGTGCTGGGGGAGGGGTGGTGGTAATGAGGAATTGCGGTGGAAAGAAGTAAATGGCCTTTTAAAACCCTGTGGATAATAGGGTCCCATTAAAGAGTATTAAGCCTGAAGGCAACAGGATCAAATTTCTGTTTGGAAAGACCACTCTGTCATCAGTGTGGAGAATAAACTGAGGCAAAAACAAAACTAACAGTGGGGAGGCCAGTTAGGAGCCCATAAAATCTGAGGGAAAGAGAGTGTGGCCTGAACCAAGGCACTCACAAATGACAGTGCAGAGAACTAGGTAGAGTCTAACAGTACTTTGGAGATAGAATTTTACTGGCAGGGTGGAGCCAAGGATGATTGGGTTCCAAGGTTTCTGGGTTGGGCAACCCCGTCAGCAGATGGGAAGCCATTCATTGAGATACTGAGGAGAAGAGCTGGGGGGAGGTAAGATGAGACAGGGTGATAATGAAAAGGCAATAAATGGATTTAACCAAGATCTTACAGAGATCAGGACATAAGAATCTGAATCAAGTGGCAGTCAAAACCTATGTTATTTTGATCCTCTACCAAAAAATCTTTCAAAAGGAGAGTCAGTTCTTGAATTTTGGGGAAAACAAGTGGGGTACCCATGATTCTGGTTGGTTTTAATCATAAGCAGTATAGTGAATATGAAAAATACATTATAACCTATAAAGACATTACCTTTCATTATTATTTTCATTATCATTATTATTACTTATTAATATTTTCCCTTCCTTATATTAGGTTCAAACCACCCAAATAGCCCTTTTTATTTACCCCCCATAAAAATGTTTCCCTCTTTTACTCTTTCTTTTCACCTCCTCATCTTCTACTGCAAGGTTCAATGGAAGGAAATTTGAGGAGAGTTGAAGTGGCTTTGTCTGCTCGCATCAGTCAATAAGCAAGTATTTATTAAGAGTCTCCCAGTGGTGATCATTTCTAAATGTGTAGAAATATCAAATCACTACGTTATGCATTAGGAACGACATAGTGTTGTAGGTCAATTGTACTTCAAAAAACAAATACACAAACTCATAGAAAAAGAGATCAGATTATGGTTACCAGAAGCAGGGGTTGGGTGTAGTAGGTGGGAATTGTATGAAGGTAGTCAAAAGGTACAAACTTCCACTTATAAATAAGTACTAGGGGTGTAATGTACAACATGATAAATATCATTAATACTGTTCTACATTATATATAAAAGTTGTTAGGAGTTCTCATAACAAGGAAAAAGATTTTTTTCTTTTTCTTTGTATCTGTGTGAGATGAAGGATGTTCGCTAAAATTGCTGTGATAATCATTTCATGATGCATGTAAGTGAAATCATTCTGCTGTACACCTTAAACTTATACCGTGCTCTATGTCAATTACATCTCAATAAAACTGAAAGAAAAATTTAATCAAAAATTTAAAAAAAAAAAAAAGCCCCTCTCAGGTGAGCATCCAAAGCTCGGGGAGTGACATTGCAATCAAGGGGCCATGTTCTTTGGGGTCAGATAATTCTGAATTTAAATCCTCCTGCATTTACCAGCCACATGCCCTTGGGTAAATAATCTGTTCATCTCTCTGCTCTTCAGTTTCCATCAGAAAAAATAATAAAACATAATACCTCACAGGTCTTTTGTATTATGTGAGATAATAAATGTGAAAGAAAGTGACAGAGAGACTAGGGCTCAATAAATGTGGTTCCTGTCCACCCCATAAGGCTGTTGCCCAGGATAAATGAGCTAATACTCAATAGACTGTTGTGATTTCCTTGGAATAATTCTGCTATATAAGTTCAGTTGTTTTTAATGAACTTTGCTGATGTTGTTTCTGTTATCATTTTTACTGGTACCAGGGGCTTGCAGCAACCGTGTCTACAAGCCTTTGAAGAGCACTTGAACATATCTTTATTATTATTATTTTTGAATTCCCTTATTTCTTTGTGTCAGCTTGGGAATCATTTCTTTCTTTACTTAGTGCTGCTTTGGAGAAACAGCCAGATGTCTGTACAATTTGTCGTTTCTGGCCACATACTCTGTTATTTAGATACTCGGCTTTGTTCAGCTAAGATACCGTGTCTATTAAAGCTTTCATAGTCTGGAGAAACTATAATTGTGCTGTTCTTGGCACACAAAATGAAAGAGACTGGGAGATTAAAAACTGGAGATAAAGGAGGGCTTAAATGTCACTGTAGGTCTTTAACTTTTTTTTAATAAAAAGAAATAATAAAATTTTTAAACCTTTAATTTTACATAAATTGCCTATTACCAGTATGACTGCTCTGATGAAAGATTATTAAACTATCCGTTAAAGCTGGCATAGCTAAAGGGAAGGGACTTTGGGGTTGGAGAAGCAGTTAACCTTCTCCCCAATTTAATAGCATTGTCTGTAAGGATTAGATGGTATGGCTTCTCTGTGACTTGTACTCCTAGACCAAGACCTGCAACTCCCAGCTTTTAAGACTCCATTGTGGCAGATGCTTGAGCACTTTGTGATGTCATAGAAAACCAAAGAGGCATCTTGAATGTTAAATTTGCCAAGTACGTTTGGTTTTCCTTTTTTTTTTTTAAATAAATTTATTTATTTACTTTTGGCTGCATGGGTCTTCGTTGCTGCATGTGGGCTTTCTCTAGCTGCGGCAAGAGGGGGCTACTCTTTGTTGTGGTGCACGGGCTTCTCACTGCGGTGGCTTCTCGTTGCGGAACACGGGCTCTAGGCGCACGGGCTTCAGTAGTTGTGGCACGTGGGTTCAGTAGCTGTGGCACGTGGGCTCAGTAGCTGTGGCGCACGGGCTTAGTTGCTCCACGGCATGTGGGATCTTCCTGGACCAGGGCTCGAACCTGTGTCCCCTGCATTGGCAGGTGGATTCTTAACCACTGTGCCACCAGGGAAGTCCACCTTTGGTTTTCCTTGAGCAAGGTTTATTCTGCGGCTGCTCTAATACTATCTCTCAGCACATGGTCTGAGTGATTACAAAGCAGGATGAGATTTCACTTCCTGTGTCCTAGAGAGCCTCACCAGAAACTGCAACCTTGGCCCCCCTCACTTCTCAAAACTTCCGAGAGGTTTCGACTTAAGATAAGTGTTAACTGTTTGTTTGTTTGTAATTGTGCCATCTTGCTGTGAACAGCAATTATAGTGTGTTAGCATTTTAATGTTTAACAGGAATTTCCACTGAAAGTTATTTATATAAAAGTGGACTTAGTGTTTTGCAATCCAGTTACACTATTAATGAGAACTGCGTTTATTTTATTCTTTTCTTGTTAAAGTATTACCCTCCCGAAGATACTAATTCTGCTTCATTTTTGTGAAGTGCCCAAATGTCAAGTTCTATCCCACAGTATCTTACTCAAGGCTCCTGTCATAACACCCCTGTGAGACAGACATTATTATCTTCATTTTACAGGTGAGGATACCAAAACTCAGAAACTTTCAGTTACAAAACTAAACAAAAATGTGACTCAAGGGCTTTGACTCCCAATCCAATGGTCTTTGTACTTCACCCTGTACAACTTATTCATATTAGTTGAGGTCTCAAATAAATAAAAGAAATCTTAGTTTTCCTCAGTGTCATAGTGGGCAAAAAGATGCTTTGGAGGGCATAATGGACCTTCCATTAGTGGACGAGGCAGTGTAAAGAGCTAGGCCAGCCCTGCAAACAAAAGGCTGGAGAAATCAGGACTCCCAAAGAGAGAAAACCCCAGTGGGCGTATTTAAGTCATCTCAGACGTAAAGAAGCTGGGCTGGCAGCAGCAACTTATCCCACAGAGGAAAACCTTCATGGTGATAACGGGGCTCCTCACAAAGGAAGAGTCTGTGGGTGGAGCATTGGAGTCTTCGAGACTGAGCGACATTCAGTGGCAGTACAAGAAGTAATGACCCCATATTCAGTCAGGTTTAATAATCTAATGTTTACCGGATGATATGTGCATTGCAATAGAGAACTGGAGAACTGTGCCATGATATTCTCCTAAATCTTGGGCTACTTCCCCAGCAGCCTTCACATCCTTAGTCGCTTTTTTTTTTTTTTTTTAAAGAAGATGTTGGGGGTAGGAGTTTATTAATTACTTTATTTATTTTTGGCTGTGTTGGGTCTTCGTTTCTGTGCGAGGGCTTTCTCTAGTTGCGGCGAGCGGGGGCCACTCTTCATCGCAGTGCGCGGACCTCTCGCTGTCGCGGCCTCTCCTGTTGCGGAGCACAGGCTCCAGCCACGCAGGCTCAGTAGCTGTGGCTCACGGGCCCAGTCGCTCCGCGGCATGTGGGATCCTCCCAGACCAGGGCTCGAACCCGTGTCCCCTGCATTAGCAGGCAGATTCCCCACCACTGCGCCACCAGGGAAGCCCCCTTAATCGCTTTTTTCGTCTCTTTCCTGCCTGCTCACTCAAGCAGAGTTCAGCTGTGAGATGGCTTCATAGCTTCACTCACCCCATGCAGGTAAATGTCTCCCAAGTTTTATCCCTAAACCCAGCTATGACCCTTTGGTCCCATAATTATCTACACAAGGGACCTGACCCATTACTACTTACCAACGGAAAGAGTGTTGGGATTTTTCCCCCCCAAATTCCACCTCCACCAGGACCACCCTCCCCAGGAAGATATCAGTGGAATCTGGGAGTATTAAAGGAGGAGACATAGGAAAGACATTCCAGGCCAGTGAGGAAACTGACAAGAGCATAGAGGTGAGAGCGTAGGGCTATGGGGAGCCATGAAGAGGCCGACCTGACAGGCATGGGGCTGGTGTTGGTGAGTAATAAGAGGGAGGAAGCCAACTGCCCAAGCTGGGACCTCAGAAGGAAGGGCCTGGGCTGGCAAGGGGAAGAGATTGGACTTGATCTAGTGAACAGCTGAAAACAGATGACGGACAAAATAAGTTGTGTTAGAAAGATTAATCAGACTGTCTGGACCATAGGAAATGAACACAGAGACACACCCAAGTGTTAAGAAACAAGGGAGGCACTAAGTGCCTGGACAGGACAAGGAGAGAAGAAATTAAGGAGAGTTTACTGACCGTGGGGACCAAAGAGAAAAAAGATAATAGAAAACGATTTGGAGTTTTGTGCGTCATTCCCTCCACTGTAAAAATACAGACACAAGATTAATACAGACCTGTTGAGTTGGAATCTCTGAGTGGGGGGGGCAAGTGTGTGTTTTCTAAGGACTCTGCAAATTCAACATGGGGAACCACCAGCCTGTGGAGCAAAGCAGACAGATTCCAGGCAGACTGCCTTTCAGTTAGTCTTCTCGGATTTCTCAGTCAGTCAGCGGGCTTAGCCCATTGCTAGGAGGTGTGATGGAACACGCAGAAGGCAGCAGCTAACGCTAATGCAACACTTCTGAACACTGGACTCCTAACTGTGGTTCTAACTACAAGAACAAGAATTCAGGAGAGGAGGGAGTGGACCATGGACTAGGGCATCAGCTGGAGAGCCCTTCCTAGAGGAACTGGGACATGGCCCAGACCTTGAAGAATGGCTGAGCTGTAGCTGCAGACAGACAGGTGGATCAGGGAGCTGGTGAAAGCAGACTAAGCACCATGCGGTATAGTTTTGAATGAGGAGCGTGGGTGCTACATTTAGGTAGTAGAGGAGGCCAGGTGACCCCCAGCCTCCCTCCAAGTTGCTCCTCTGTATGAGGCCGGTGACCCTCATTGAGGCCACGGGCAAGCACATTTTTACCTTTGCTTTTCCCATCTCTCCATTTGTAGCTGGCCCTCTTCAACCACATCCTAGCTTTTGCTCTCTCATACTGTTTGCGAGCACACATTAAATTCATTTACACTAAGATATAATGACACATAATCCCTTATGTTAGCCTGGCATATTAATAAGCCTTTGTGTAGTGATGTCACTTGTAGAACTCTTACTTCATTCTCGTTATAGCCCTATGGAGTGGGGAAGTTAAAGATTGTCCCCATTTTATAGAGAAGGAAAAACGGTTCCGAGAATCTAAACAGCCACTGCAAGATCACTAAGGGGAGAATTTCAATAGGGGACTTGAACACAGGTTTCTTTCTGCCACCCTGTTCCACATCTTGCTGCAGTATTTGCATTTCAGCAGGGATCAGAGCCCTGTGCTGAAGGTAGGTGGCTCTGAGGACTTCAGACATCGACCCAGAGATAAGAGAAGATTGATTCTTTCAGTGAAGCCCTGAGTCATGCTACATAAGTTACTGTCTTTGCCTCCACATTACCTGCAAGTTGTGTGATCGCAGGCAAGTTAGAGAAAATTATCTGAGCTTCACTTTACCTGTTTTTGAAATGGAAATAACTGTATCTTCCTAGTAGGATTTTTCTGACAATTTCCTGAAATATCACCTGGATAATGTCCTTGCCACAGTCGGTCTCAACAAACCTTCTTTTCTCTCCCTCTTTTCTTCCCCATTTTATCTACACACAAGGCAGGCCATGCTAAGCTAGAACCCCACCCTCACCCAGTCCCTACAAAGACCTTTCTTATTGCCTCTTCTTTGCTTTTGCTCTTAGCCCTCTCTTCTCCGCTAAATCCCTGTGTCCAACCACACCAACCTTCCTTCGCTTCTCAAACTAGCCAAGCTTTTTCCCTGCGCAGTACTTTTGCACACACTGGTTAGTCTGGCTGAAACCCACCTTGCCCTCCTCCAGCCCTCCTTGGTCCTTGTGCTCCAGGCATAAGCCCAAATGTCACTTCTTCAGGAAGGACGGAAGTAGCTTCCTCCTGTATTCTTTCTCACTGCATCCTGTACTTTTCCTCTGTTATTACAATTTGTAGGTACATGTGAATCCTACATTTACCGGTTTAGTTTCCGTCTTCTCCATGAGACTATAGCCTCCCATGTTGGCCACTATCTCTGGGGCACCCGGTACAGAATCTAAAACCTAAGTCACGTTCCATAAATATTTGTGGGCTGTGTGTTGGGTGAATGCTGCTTTTCTCTCTCCCTTTTGGGAGGACCTCCTACAGCCTCCTCAGCAAATCGTATACTACATACCACCAAACAGCATTCCCATCGAGCCCACATACCTGACCATCTCCTTCATTTTCTTTTCCCAACAGTTATTCATACATTATCATGAATGAGGTGGTGTTCTCTGATTGTTTCATGATTCTCTAATCACATCATCAGTTTTCCAAGGGCTAAAACTCTTTAAGGATCTTTTCTGGGATCCCCTATAAACCTAGTAGAATAACTGGAAATGCTATCAGTGCTCAGTATTTCCTGATGAATGAATGAATCAACCCATCAATCCTAGTATAATCCTTTTTTCTTTTATGGCATTGTTTTATTTGATGACCTAACATTTGGGAAACATTCTGAACCTTTTGGGAGGTCTGAGGTCTTCTGCCAGCATCCAGTGGGTGTTCTATAGGAGCAGTTCCATGTGTAGATGTATTTCTGATGTATCTGTGGGGAGGAAGGTGATCTCTGCATCTTACCCTTCCGCCATCTTCCTCAACTCCCGTATAATCCTTTTTTGTACAGAGAAAATCTTCACTTAGCAAATAGGGAGAGACTATTGCATCAGAACAATCTCTAACCACGACCCATTGCTGTTGTCCCTCTTCTGGGGTTACCATTTTGACTTTGAATGCGAAGCAAAGAGTCTTATCTTGAAAGAGGGATTGGATTTATATTTAATAAGAGAGACTGAATTGGAAGCTTGCATTTTTTCCCAAAATTTAATAACAGCCCTAGTAAAGCCTTACACTCCTCAGCTGGCCTTATTTCAAGTATAAGAGTACAAAGCTTCCTGGTAAACTTCTGTCTTGATGTTAGAGTGAGGCCCATAACACCAACCCTGTTTAAATTCACTGAGAGCCAGGAGGGGGTCACATAGCAGGGCATCTAGTCTGAGCATGTTTTCAGAATCAGTCAGTCCAATCCAGGCCTGGGCAGAGGAGATGAAGGGAAACATCAGGTTACTGAGAGCCACTGTCCCCAAACATTTGAGATCCTCATAGCTACCACTGATGACCTCAGTAAGTAAAGACATAGCTTTTGATCTTACCCCCTTCCTCCGTTCACAACTAGAACAAAACAAAACAAAAAACCTATCAGTAAAGCATGTCATTGTTATGCCCCAAATACTAACTTACTGAAGGGGGATTTCAATTGCTACCTTCATCCCATTATACTGAAGTAGAACCTTTAGCTTACTGGTTGCCCTGCTGCTAAACCTCAGGTTGCTCAGTTGCTCATTTTATCAGTATTCTTTGAATGATTAACAACAAAAACACATATATATTTACATATATATATGCATTTATGTATGCATTTAAAATTATATATGCATTTTAGTGTACTTTGACAGTTGCCCAGCAAGTTCTGTCTAGTTAGTGTCTTCCCTCTGGTTTAGTATTTGATCTTATAACACAGAGCAGGGAAAGGTAGGTAAGTTTTGCTAAATAGCTGTTGTCCATGAACGCTGTCAAGGCTGGTATGGCATCTGTTCTTTGTGTGACATCACTTTATCCCCTGTATTCCCACCCCTGCTTGGCTTTGTGACAATCAACAGAGCCAGTAAGAGATGACTGCTGATGAGTCCCCTTCTATCCCCATCTCTCAGGCTGCAGAAGTCCTGAAGGTTGATGGAGGGCCATGCTATTCAAACAGCAGGCATGGCTGAGACAGAAGCTCCTGGTGCTGGGAAGCCTTGCCGTTGGGAGTCTCCTGTATCTAGTCGCCAGAGTTGGGAGCTTGGATAGGTAAGTGATTAAACACATACTTATGCCTGTGTGACTTTAAATGTCTCTTGATTTAAACTTCCTTAGGACATAATTTTAAATCTACCCATTTGTTTTCCTCCTTCAAGATTCCCAAGCAGCATGTTTTTCTGCAGTATTGATTTTGATTTATTGAGCCTTTAAAAGAAAGAGATCCAAGTTGCTCAAACCAAGGTGTTCATCAAGATCCATTTGTATTCTGTGTGTGTTGTTTGCTTTCAGAGAAGGGATAAAGCCATGTACAGTAAAAATGTCATTTACTATAGCTCTGTGTGCATCTGGTTGTTGACCTCTAGCCGTAGCAAAATAGTGATGATGTATTTATGTATCTACATTTTGAAATTTATAAGTGGGCAATTAATGTGCTACCAAGAGAGTTAAACTTATGTACGAGCCTGTAAAGGAGCTCATCGGGTTTGGAATCCATTGCCCTGGAAAGATGGCTGCAGGCTCGGGGAGTTTTAACTATGTTAATTAGCTCTGCTTTCCAGGAGCTGAACATGCCAGACAAGGAGTCTGTCACTCAGAGTAATGGCCCAGAAAGCAATGGAAAATTCAGAGAGGAAATTTACAGAGCTAGGGTTTGGCTCTAAATAAGCCAACAGTTGAGAGGTACTAGACCTGCAGAAGTCCAGCAATGTCAGCTGGCTTCAGATTGAATGCCACTGGACTGTCCCACATCCGGTATGATTGGAAAGGGTAGAGAAGTTAATTTCTGAAGTTTGAAGCTTCCTTTTTTGCCCTTTAAAATTAATTCTTGCTCTTGAAAGACTGATGTATGTTCCCCATGAATTCAATTCCCATTTTCTATAAAAGTGTAGCCACACATTAAAATAAAAATATCTTCCTTACAGTTTTTCTTTTCTAATCTGTAGATCTTATCACAGAAATAGTTAACAAGGGCCTCCCTGGTGGCGCAGTGGTTGAGAGTCCGCCTGCTGATGCAGGGGATACGGGTTCGTGCCCCGGTCTGGGAGGATCCCATATGCCGCGGAGCGGCTGGGCCCGTGAGCCATGGCCGCTGAGCCTGCGCATCCAGAGCCTGTGCTCCGCAACGGGAGAGGCCACAACAGTGAGAGGCCCGCGTACCGCAAAAAAAAAAAAAAAAAAAAAAAAAAAAAAAAAAAAAAAAAAAAGAAATAGTTAACAAATAATATAACAGTGGTCTTTGCTTTCCTTCAGCCAGTATTAATTTTGACTGATAAAATGAACCCCTTTGATGCTTTTCAATTCAAAATTCCTAAGTAAACTTCCTACTCACTGTGGGAAACGGTATAACCCAGAGCTTATCACTGACTCCGATTAGTTCCCAAAAGTAGGACTTGTTATCAGTGAAGAGCCTTGAGGTGGTACCATTGTCTTATGTCCATAATGGAACTTTTATATCAAGTTCTTCCCAATACCTTTAGTTTGCTTCTAATCATTTGCTTTATTGAGTAATTGATCTAACAATCATTAACATATTAGTTATTTAGTTGATAACTCTCTTCATTTTTAACCTGGTCTCTAGTCTCTAATGGGGTAGCTTTTATAAGGAATTGGATTGCTTGGGGGGCTTTCTCAAAACCTCTCACTTGAGAGTTCGAGCAGATTGTCTGAAATTGACACATGTTGACACAGACCTGTCCTTTAGAAACTGAAGACCCTGCTCTCTGGGTGGGAGGCTGAGCTCAATTACTTCTACTGTCCCTTCCAATCCTAAAATTTCATGTTTTTTAGTCTGGGGTCCATGCCTACTCTTTAGGGAGTGGAAATAATATGATATTTTTTCCTATCTTGAGTTAGGGAGTCCAAAAAGCAATTGTTCTGCAGGGAATGAGCTCCCATGGTAGAAGGTAAATAAAGGAAAGAAGGAAAATGAGCTTTTCTAGAAGTAGAGAAATTCCTTTCGAGCTCAGACAGGGCGACACTGTTTCAGCCTCTCTTAGCCTGGGTTCTGTGAGAGAATCAAGTCCTACAGGAAAGGATTTGATTGACTGTTTCCTCAGTTCTCCCAAAGACAGCATCATTCAAGATGCCTGGGAGAGAAGTCCATCCATTCCATTCAATGGATGCCTTAAGGGATTAGGGTTTAATTCTCAACCAGAGCACAGCAAGAGCTAAAAGATGAATTTGTGACATCCCAATCAACGTCACAATTGAAAACATACTTTGACTATGTACGTGTTGCTCCTCACATATCTTCCATTTAGAGCTGTAACATATTAATCCTATTAACAAATTTATGAAAACAAAATTCATGTTTCTCTAAAATATTAACTGTGATTAACCCTGTTTTTTATAGTATGCCATATTTTTATGTTTTCCACAATGAGCATAAGTTGTTTTTAGAATCATAAAAAACCCACAAAAAAGGTAAAATATGTTCATATATTTCCTTAAGCATTATGATAGATAGCTGTTTAAACATTGCATAGGCCAAGCCCCTTCCCCTCAGTTCTGCAAAATGCCTTGGCATGACCTTGAGGTTTTTCCCTTCTCCCTTTAATTGTAAACATTACAGAAGGTAAGAAAGGTACAGTGGGGTCTCTTGCAAAAAGCAAGAGACAGCCTCATTGCCACAGAGAGGGGAACATAGACTCCAAATTATTAGGGCAACTAGAAGCTTCATTTGGAGGAATTGGTTTAACAGCCATTTTGACTAATATTATACCCTTTAACAAGAAAGCAAAAATACCTTCTCAGATAAACTTAGGAAAGTTATAATGAATTCAGTTCAATTGCAGACTATACCCAAAAGGAAATTCAGTTTACTAACCATATAAATTGGCCACAGCAAATCAAATAGTCACTCCAGCCTAAGATCACTGTGATTGTTACCACAACTTTCTCTCTGAAAGAAAGCGGTGGTACTTTTTCACTGCTTAGGGCCATGCTGAAGTGGAAATCCTCCTTTCTGGCTTCATCCATTGCTTTGCTTCCTTCATGAGCTTGAGTCCCGGATTTAAATGGGCTTGACAATGAGGACCTGAGGTTTCTGACACTGCCAAGGTCTTGTTGATTTCTGGTCCCAGGTGTGGTAGGTGATATACAGCACTTGCTGTTGGCATTGGGTTTGCTCCTATATTCAGCAAAGTAAAAACATAAGCCTGACCTTTTTAGATAGAAAGAGAAAGAGAAGCAGAAGAAATATGTACTCTTCTAGCTGTCCCCAAGGCCAAAAGCAGAAATTCTCATATAATGGAAAGCTCAGCAAGTGCCAGGATTGGAATTTTGCAGGTTGATGACGCAAATAGCCGAGGGCAGAGACTGGGACCTCTTTTCAGATTATATCTCAAAGATTTTTCAGAGTCATATGAGTGCAGCTGAGCTGCAAGAAAATAATACCGCATGAAACCCACAAGACGTGGCCTCCTAGCTGCCCTTTAGCCTCCCAACTGAAGATTCTAATCTTCTGTCTTTCGTATTTTCTAAATGATGTTAACGGGTGGGCTGCTAAAAGGCTATTAGTGTGGTTGGTGTCACTTGTCTGTCCTGTACTGTGAACGTCAGTACACGCTATAGTCAGTTAAGAGCTTGGTGAATAAAAATTTTAAGAAGCACTAATAAAAATATTCCATCAATTATGTGTGCTTCATTTAATACAGAGTTGCTTAAAATAAAATTTCCCAAACACATGTTCATTGTGGATTGCAGTAGGTGGAGAACAGTGGTTTTATTTATGCATTTAAAGTCTTACTCTCACTGGGGAACCAGAGAAATGAGAAATTAGTTGCAGTGAGCTCCTTAGAGCATCTCTCTGTTGCTTACAGGCTACAACCCATTTGCCCCATCGAAGGCCGATTTGGAGCCCGTGGTCAGGCTGAATTCCCCCTGCGCGCCCTGCAGTTTAAGCGTGGCTTGCTGCACGAGTTTCGGAAGGGCAACTCTTCCAAAGAGCAGGTACGCCTTCATGACCTGGTCCAGCAGCTCCCCAAGGCCATTATCATCGGGGTGAGGAAAGGAGGCACCAGGGCCCTGCTTGAGATGCTGAACCTCCATCCGGCAGTGGTCAAAGCCTCTCAAGAAATCCACTTTTTTGACAATGATGAGAATTATGCCAAGGGCATTGAGTGGTATAGGAAAAAGATGCCTTTTTCCTACCCTCAGCAAATCACAATTGAAAAGAGCCCAGCATATTTTATCACGGAGGAAGTTCCAGAAAGGATTTACAAAATGAACTCGTCTATCAAGTTGTTGATCATTGTCAGGGAGCCAACCACAAGAGCTATTTCTGATTACACTCAGGTGCTAGAGGGGAAGGAGAGGAAGAATAAAACCTATTACAAGTTTGAGAAGCTGGCTATAGACCCTAATACCTGCGAAGTGAACACAAAATACAAGGCAGTAAGAACCAGCATCTACACCAAACATCTGGAACGGTGGTTGAAGTACTTTCCAATTGAGCAATTTCACATCGTCGATGGAGATCGCCTCATCACGGAACCCCTGCCAGAACTTCAACTCGTGGAGAAGTTCCTAAATCTTCCCCCGAGGATAAGTCAATACAATTTGTATTTCAATGCTACCAGAGGGTTTTACTGCTTGCGATTTAACATTATCTTTAATAAGTGCCTGGCGGGCAGCAAGGGGCGCATTCATCCAGAGGTGGACCCCTCTGTCATTACCAAATTGCGCAAATTCTTTCACCCTTTCAATCAAAAATTTTACCAGATCACTGGGAGGACATTGAACTGGCCCTAAAATAATGTCATACAACACTATGTGTTGTGCCTGGGGACACACAATGTCTCGTCTGGATTAAAATATGCACTTTTCCTATAGACACAACTGTCCAAGTCGTTTTTCCATGTATTCTTGTACATACGCAGTGTGTGACCAAATATAAGATCAGCTCTTTTTCTACTGAAAATTTACAAAAACAAAAACAAAAAACAAACCAATTTGCTGTCTACATAGTTGCATCTTTTATGCTATTTACAAAAAGAAGAGGTGGTGGTGCTGGGGGAAAGTGACTTCAGCTATTCTCAAAGAGTTTGTCTTCCTTTGAGTCAGAATTTGTCGCCTGCCATTTTCATAGATATAAGCCAAAAGATTAACATGTGAAAATGTACCAATGGCTGTGAAGTTTCAGGAAGCAGAGGATTCGGTTATGCATTCTTTTCTAAGGGAAAGCTGACTCTTTAATTCAGATGCTGAATTGATGCCATGAAAACAGAAAATACTATTTTCTTATTATTTAAAAAAATGTCTTATCTCATAAAATTGACATCGTTCCAAAGTTCCTGTGGTGATTTTGCACTATCGTTTTCTCATATGGACCATGGTGTCACTTGTAGCATGTCAATCACACATCGGAAAGCCAAGTCCTTTTACTTCCATGTTCTATGTCAACAAAGAGAAATGTCATGTACATAGTGTATATAGTTGTAAATACTGGTTTCACACTAAGTAATTCTATTTTGTAAACTGAATATGGCTATTTAATTTATTGTGAAAATTAAATTTATTGTGGTATTTAAAAAATGGAATGGATTAAAATTACTCTATGTGCAATTTTTTTTTTACTCATTTTGTTTTATGTGCCCCTTGCTGGCTCCCAAAGTCAAAGCTGTTTATGTGCACATGAGAGCACTTGGAAAGATGCACTTCTCCACTGGATTTCTGTACCCTTGTGATATGAAGCAAGGTTGGATATATTTTTTAAAATATCTCAACCATCTGGAAATCTAGTATAACAGCCACCTCAAAGAGCACTTGTGCTTCTCTGCTACAACCTTGTAACAATTAACTTACTTGCAGTTGCTCCTGGTGCTAGGAGACAGACAAGAAATACTTTCATATAATCAAGGCATAGAAGAATCACAGTTTTATATGAACCTCTAATCAAAGTCAGACCAATAGAGAAATTAAATAAAATAAGATTAGAAAACTTGTGTAGCCTCTGTACTGAAAGCTGCTGATGCTTCTGCAAACTCTCAGAACTCCCTCTTTGAGATGAAACTACATCAGCCTGCTCAGGAATGATCAAATTACGTAGTGTTGCTATTACTAACATAAACATATGGCTCAGATTTCCATCCAAAGAAATTAATGCTAAATTGGGTGCTCGCTAACATCAGATAGCCTGTACTGTTCTGCATTTACAGATGCTTAAATATAATTCGGAAAACCTTGGAAAGAGGTATCAACAGAAAAAAAAAATAAGATGGATTTTTCACAATCATGGTTGCTTATCCAGTGGAAGATGTTTAAGGGCGTTTTTTTCACATTGAGAGTGCCTAGCAAATAACAGTGGATTCCCTTTTGATTGTACTAAGTGTTGATTTTCTCCACGAGTTGTTCATCCTGTCCAGTGATTTGATGGTGAACTTTTCTAAATAAATAGCCCTTTGCCCTTCATTGTCGGTATATGTTGCTTCTCAAGCTACAGCCTTGGTAATCATCTCTACCGTTTCAATTAGCATTGGTGCTGTTTTCTCAGCATGGAACAGGCATGACACCAGCACATGCTGAGAGGCCAGCTTCTCACTGACTGCACAGTGAGTCTGGAGTGAGAGTCTTGGGTCTAAATGTCAATCACTCTCCTTTAAGCAGTGAAGGAAATCAAACATAAGGAACTTAGCATCAGACTTCTCTATGCCTCAACTCTCAGCTAATGGTCAGAGGAAACTGAATACTACACTCAAGGACATAATCAACACATTATCATTAATTTTATTATAAATCTTCCTAGAGCACTCTACAGCTAATACAGTTTTATACCAGTAACTGTCAAAGTATGCTCCACTGGAACACTGACGTTTCAAAAACTCAGCCTAGGTATTCCACCAGTGAAACTGAAAAATAACAATCTTTTCCTAGACTCATAGAGAAATTTTTTAAAGTAATGAATAGAAATTTTTCAATGATAATCTTTTATAGTCCAAATTTTTCTTCAACTTTGCTGCTGCTACCAAGAGTATATATCAGAGTTGATTCTAAGATTCTATTTGACTTGTGCTGTCTTTTATAATTTGTTACTTTTAGCTCAGTAAGCAAGTATTTCTTCATCACATGCAGAAAAAAAAAGTGTTGCAGCTTCCCGTTGTTAAATAAGTTTGAGAGTTGTTTTAAACCTTGGGGCCTCCTCACAGATACCTAAAACAGGAGGCCTGGCCTAGGAGGATGTTTTTAGAGGCAGGTTTCATTTCACTGAAAAAAAAAACAAACATAAAACAAAACAAAAAAACAGTCACAGCCACTGCTGATTGAGCTAGGTAGAAATAAAAATCCTATGACCTTAATAGCACACTCCACTGGAGGTTTCAAACCTCCTTGTTTACAAAATGTTTCCTGTTGTCATCAAACAGGCAACCGACCTGTAGAGAAATCTACAGCTCATCACAATAGATCCACTAGGATTCTCTTTAGTAAGTTATTCCTTTTACATCATGAAAACTTTGCATTTCTTCCAGAGGTTTGATGGCATCATACGGTTTTGTGAAACAGTTCAAGCTGCAACGAGTAAAAAACTGTTTAAGCAATGATGAGGTTTCTGCTGGATTGTAAAGCTGAAACTACACCATTTTGGAAGCCAGGAATTCCAATTATAATTGTACAAACAGGAACAGGAGTCCCAAGGGAGTGAGAGAGATTAGGGAACAGAGAGAAAAGGAGACATGCAAACCCATAGACAGACATCAAATTCCAAGTCCATCTCGTAGTCACCTGAAATCACCTCACAAAAACCTTCAACTGATGAAGGTATTAATTTTTCCCACTAATTACACTGTAGTATAGGAAAAAATCTAAGACATCAGGGTCTTTAGCTGATGTGTGATAAAGCAAAGGCATGTAAATCCATTGTAATCACATCTGATCTTAGATTTGGTACCTTTTATGTTGATGGACCAGCAATTGCCAGAACAGTTTCCACTAAAGCTGATGGAGCCTTGTGAGATCACTGCTTGGGGTGCTACCCCTGGAACAAGGGCCCTGCTGGAGGACAAGCTTCAGGACCAGTGAAAAACTCCTGGGATGCTGCTAAGGGAAGGTAAGAACCAAGGACAAGTGCAGCTCCAAACCCAGCCCTGCCAATAAGCTTGTGCTTTGTCCAGTTATCAGTCTGCTAAATTGGATTGCCTTCATAAGCTTAATTTGAGAAATTTCCATGGATGGAAAATTTCAAATGATCATAGTGTCTGCCTGCTGAAGTCTTTTGTACTCTTTTCACACACTCAGCAGCCATTTTCCACTTACGAGAATAGACACAGTCTAAGCAGAAAAGAAAACTTTGCTAAAAACATTCCCTCTAAAAATGACTAAATACAGCAAAATCTTAGCAATTCAGGCTAACAAGGTGAAAATATTTTAAAGCAAATTCATTGCAATTATTCCCAAGTAGGCAAAGTACCAAACTATACTAACAGTGCATTGATAAATAAATATCTAATTGCACCAGCTTTACAAAATAAAATCCTCTTAGTTGGCATATTTTTTTCCTAAATGGGTGTTACTTCAAGTATTTCAAAACAGTCTGTCCTCTTAAGTAGGTTACTCAGGCCCCCTAGTATCTGTTTATGAATTTTTATAGCAAACCTTTCTTTTACAGCTAGTGCAAGGATGAAATTTAGGCCTAAATATGATCATTTGGTAAGGTCCTAATAAATTATACCTTATGATACATCTTATAAGAACAATATCTTTATGTTTTATGCTTTTAAAGATTTATTTACAATTACATTTTATCGTAGCTTTAAGGAATAAGAGTGCTATTTCATAATGATTAGAAGTGGATTGGTGCATTGAAAAGGCAGAACTGAACTGAGAGCAATATACATTTCCCACAGAAAGCACCTGATTGGTATTCCAAGAACAAGTGTCTGTTACTTAAAGTCAGCTCAGTCGAAAAGCAATAGCCTTTCAATCATATCAAGGAGGCAGCAGCATGCTTGGTACCTCATCAGGCTAGTTCCATCACGGCTGAATTTGTGAACCATATCAGTCTACCAGGTCTTGGGGAGCTGTTGGTGAAAGGGTTTATTGTTTCTAAACATACATGTCATCCCCCTTTAAAAACAGTCCACCAAGTGGCGCAGTGGTTGAGAGTCTGCCTGCCGATTCAGGGGACGCAGGTTCGTGCCCCGGTCCGGGAAGATCCCATGTGCCGCGGAGCGGCTGGGCCCATGAGCCATGGCCGCTGAGCCTGCGCGTCCAGAGCCTGTGCTCCGCAACGGGAGAGGCCGCAGCAGTGAGAGGCCCGCATACTGCAAAAAAAAACAAAAAAAAAGAGTCCACTAAGAAGGTGAGTTGCTCCCAGAAGATTGGTAACATCATTTCAAAGAGCTGGCTCACCTCCAACCTTTCTAAATGCACACAGCTTTGCTTTACATTACCACATTACCTTTTCTTTAACAGCACCAGAGAACAATCTTTAAGACCATCTGCAAAACTGCCTGTTTCTTTGGTAAGGCCACGCGGATGGCATCCTCCATCTCTGGCTCATTTTTTCCAGGAATGAGGCAAAGGTGTCCTTTCAAAGACAGTTCTCTGGGTATGCTGACCATGGAAGAGTCATACTCTCTCCTTGCCACCAAGCTTCTGGCTATAGGTCCACCCATCCTGAGACTTATATGGGGAGATACAGGAAAAAGAAGGAAACTGAACACAACATTCTCCTGCAAGTAAAGTACTGTAGCGTTTTCAAAAGTATTCAGGAAATATATTTGTTTCATTGAAAACAAAGGAAATACAAGCTAAATGTAAATGAAATGGGCAAATCAATTCATCTCTTTGGGCTTGAGCTTTCTATTAAGTAAAATAGGAGCATCAGATTAGGGGATGTTTAAGCTCTTTCAAGATAACATCATACCATCAGATGAAAATGACTATTGGAGCGTGCCTTTGACAGTGAATGTCACAGAGTTGAGAGCATGAAGGTGGAGAGGAAAGAAGGGTTAGACTCAATGTACTTAGCTGTTCCTGTGTGTAGAATCTCTCCCAAATGTTTCATATCTATGGTTTGTCTTTAAGGGATATTCTTTTTCACTTTTCCCTTGTAACTGAATTTTCTTTCTATTCAACCTTATTCTTGACTTTGGCTTCCATTTTGCCTGTCACTTCCTGCATTAATTAACTTTTGTTGCATAACAGACCACCCTCAAAACATCCTAATTAGCTCAGGATTCTGTTGCTTATCCGGGCAGTCCTTCTGGTCTGGTCCAGCTTGGCTCCACACTGCTGGCCTTCCTCATGCACCTGTGGTTTCTGGCAGGTCAGCTGGTGACTGGATGATCTAACGTGATCACTCTTAAATGTTGGTGGCTTGTGCTGCTGATTGATTGGTGCTACTTGCCAATACTGACTATTGGCTCAATGACAAAGGTGCCTGGGTCGCATGTGTCTCACCTCTTGGTAGACTCACTCGGGTGTCTTCATGGTAGTCAGAGGAGTGTAAAGAATAGCAAGAGATGGCAAATCCCAACGTGCAAGCATTCTTCAAACACCTGTTTGCATCCTGTTTGTTATTTCTCATTGGCCAAAGTATGCCACATGGTCAAGCCCATAGCGTGAGAGGGGATGACACAAAAGTGTGTATAGGACAGAAAATTATCGTGGCCATTTCTGCAAATATGGACCACATCTCTCAACCATGATTCTATCATAGTGAAAGTTATAACAATTATAGTAATAATTCACGAAACAACTTTATCTTCCTCCGTTCCTGAAGAAACATAATGATAATAAGAAAGGTGGTAGGCAGAATAATGCCCTCCTTCCAAAGACATATACATCCTAACCTCAGGAACCTGTGAATATGTTACCTCACATGGCAAAAGGGACTTTGTAGATGTGATGAAGTGAAGGACTTTGAGATGGGGAGAGTTTCCTGGATTATCTGGGTTGGCCCAATGTAACCACAGGGTCCTTAAAGGTAGAAGAGAGAGAGAGAGAGAAAAGGGGACAGTCAGAGAGATGTTGATAATGGAAGAATGGGTTTAGACTTTGGGGACCTTCAAAGCATTGCTGGCTTTGAAGATGGAGAGAGTGGCCACAAGCCAAGGAATATAGGCAACTTTAAGAAGCTGGAAAAGGCAAGGAAATAGTTTTCCCTAGATCCTCCGGAAGGAAACATAGCCCTGCCAACACCTTAATTTTAGCCCAGGGAAACTTGTGTTGGACTTCTAAATGTACAGAAATGTGAAAGAATACGTTTTTGTTGTTTTAAGCCACTAAGTTTGTGGTAAGTTGTTCCAGTAGCCTTACAAAATGAGTGCAAGGAATCGGGGGACACAGAGCACTCCCCCAATGCTGGTGTGTTTAATCAGCTTATTCTCCTCCAGCGTTGCAGGGTGAGGGGGCAATTGCTGTCAGTCACAAAGGGCATTTCCAAACAAAGCAAGCAGAAGTCCTGAAGCATAGGACCTGAAGGATAGCACCCCTGCAAGTTCCCAAAGGTGAATGCAGGCAGAGTGACCGACCCTCAAGGAGATAATTCCCTGGTCATTGAAACACAGAGCAAGTCTCATTTCTTCTGGGACACCTCCACTGAAGCCCAACGGGTAAGAAACAGTTTAATGGTAAATTGCAGATAAGTTTACGGCAAGGTCTAGATTATGTGACATTTTAAAGTATCTTTAACATTTTGGTTTTCACGCTGAAAAACTAAAACATTTTCGGTCTTACAAGTCCGTAAAATCTAGCCTCGATCCAAAATATCTGAAGTCTCCAAAGATCAGAGCCAGGAGCCTTATTTCAGATTGGTCCCAGGATTTCTTCCAAATGGCCTTGGAAATTGTCCTGTGAGGAAAACAACCTGAGATTCTTTTTCCTGACCTTAATGAAATTCAGAGGCATTTATTGATCACCTAATATGTTCCTAGCTTCTGAAAGATTTACCAAACAATTACTAAAGGTCACTAGGAAAGCCAGAGTTAGAGGTGTGACTAGAATACAGCCCTCCAGAATTCCAGCCACTTGTCAAGAAAAGTCTCTAAATGGTTCGATTTATTATTTATGTCTACCTACTTCCTAAAAGGATTTGAGGTGGCAATTTTCTAATTAAAACCTGTTTCTAATCTCTTTCTAATCTTGTTTTATTGGCTGCATTTGAACCCTCTTGTACTTAATCAACCTTGAATGGTAACGTGTATTGAGTCTATAAAAATATGAATTAGCATTAAATTAAAATGTACACACATTTAGTACACATGTAATATTTATGGACATATTTGTATTTGTAAGCTTGTTGAAAGAAGCTAATGATAATGGTTCATTATGGGACTAATCAAAACCATTCTTTTGTTAGTGATTATCTGTCAAATTTGCACAGCTGTCTTCTAAAAATTACATTCCAAAGGTGTCACAGTCCAGCCAAACACAGTGAACGCACATAAAGAAAAGAAAAATTCAATAAATTAATATTTCAGAAGCACATTAACCGATCTGGAAACAATATTTTGATAAAAGAATACAATTTGTCTAATTAAAGTGTCACTACATATAGTATAAGTTTCAGTGGTAAAAAATATATGTTTATTTGTCTTGCTAATTCAAGGATTTTGAAGGTGCTCACATAGGAAATATTATACCTGCCACCATTGTGTGCTGCGCATGTGGACACGTGTGTATGTGCGTGCATGCGTGTGTGTGGTTCTTGACAAGTCTGTAACAGTGTCTCATCCTCATGTGATTATCACATCACTCTTCAGCTTGATCATCACAAGTCTTCCACCTTGGAATTGTATCAGGTTTCTCTGAAAGCACAGTAATAATTAATTAATATTAATAATGAAAATAATTATATGATAACAGTATAATTAATAACGAAAGAGTGATTCATTCATTCAATCCACAAAGGTTAATTGAGCACCTATCACTAGATTCTGAGTTATTTTTCATTATTTATTTATTTATTTTTGGCTGCATTGGGTCTTCGTTGTGCGCGGGCTTTCTCTAGTTGCAGCGAGCAGGGGCTACTCTTCATTGCGGTGCACGGGCTTCTGATTGCGGTGGCTTCTCTAGTTGCGGAGCACGGGCTCTAGGCACGTGGGCTTCAGTAGTTGTGGCTCGCAGGCCGCAGAACACAGGCTCAGTAGTTGTGGCGCACGGGCTTAGTTGCTCCACGGCATGTGGGATTTTCCCAGACCAGAGATTGAGCCCGTGTCCCCTGCATTGGCAGGCAGATTCTTAACCACTGCACCACCAGGGAGGCCCCATTTTTCATTACTTTTAAATTTAAAGATAAATTTAAGAACAATGTGTTTACTTGCTATTATTATCTGCATCTATTGTGCTTGAGGCACTAATTTTAAATTGCGTGAAATTAGTAAGTACAAACCTCCAAGCCTAAAACTCTGAGAGCATGGCACTGATAACTCTCTCTGGGAAACAACACTGAAAATAAAAGTTTTTTGAGGTGAGGGGCCAGAATCATCATGACAGAATAGCTCCAGTCCTCTGCATGGGAAAGAGCCACGTCATGGGAAAGACTGCAAAGGGACCAGACACCCACTGAGCATTATCTGTGTTTATACCCACAGAATGAGCAGCTGACTTCAGTTACACAAACCCTTAATTTGGATAGAGTTTGTTGAAATTGGTCAAATTGGTGACTATGTGATTGTCCTCAAAAAAAGTTACTTCAATCTTTCCAATTTCTCATTCAAACAATATCTTTGAAATATTTGGAGAAAACTTAACAACTCTTTATGTGAAATTACTTCTTTCTCCATCTCTTTGGCTGACTCATGCCCAACATGGGCCCCGGCCCCTGCAACGTGCTCTCAGAGCATTCAGGAACCCTCAACAGCTCCTTAGCTCTGCTGACACACAGCCAGCCAGCACCACAGCGCACTGTCAGGAGTGGCTGTCTGTCAGTACTGCAGCCAACCCTGCTGGGCACTGTGGCTTCCCAGCTGGCATTGCCACCATCTCCACATCCCCAAAGACCTATGGCAATGTATGTATGGGTATGTGTGGTGTGTGTGTGTGTGGAAGGGGCGGGGCCGGGGGGAGATCCTGTCTTTTCTTATGTTATACTCCCTTTTAAAAAGTACAAAAGCCATCCTATGTAGATACCAAAAAAGGTGCCCTTTCCACCCTGTGTTCAGAATCCACCCTCTCCATAAGACCAGGCTAGAGTGGAAGACAAATCTGAGTAACAGACACCATGGTAAACTCAGAATCTCATGATAGGTGTTCAATAAACCTTTGTGGATTGAACAGATGAATGACTTTTTCCTTATGATGATGGAGACTTTACTGCTGGATTAAGCTTGTCTGCCTGTCTCTTTCTTCCCTTAGAATGGGACCTCTGCCCAGGAGATTCTAAGGTCCTTTATGCAAATAGATCTCTGGTGGCCAACCCACCATACAGCCAGACATGTTCCCCAGCAATGGACATAACGCAGGCTTTTGCTGGGCTCCTGAACGCCCATTATACTTTTAATGCATTGTAAGATACAGATGCTAAGAACCAAGGACTGGCTTCAGACTCTACACTTCAAAGACCTTTTCATGCCAGGAACCAGCATGACAGTTTAAATCACTTCTCTCCTTTATGTCTCATAATATACGACAGTGAGGCAGCAGATGTCAACTGCTATTTATATGTCCTGGCCCCTCAATAACATGGATCCCTAAATTTTCTCTATTAAACTGTTAAATTTTACACTTAATTTAGCATAAAGTAAAATTGTGAATTTCAAAAATAATGACTGAAACAATAAACTAGTTGCCACTTTCATCACAGTGAACCATGCTCTGAATATCATTGTTTAGGGTTTTACAGTATTAAAGGTGAACAGCTTAGTTCACTAATAGTATAGAAGTACGTACAGCTCATTGTTGTTGTTTTTAATTACACTTCTACCTCTTTTTCATGTTAACACATCTTAGCCTGAGAGTGTGCAGACACAATACGGTGGACTCAAAGAGAAGTACACCATTCACAGCCCACAAAGACACTGGAAAAAAACAGGAATCTACGTATACACAATAACTCTCCAGTCACAGAGTAGAACAAACACCCACTTTTATTAGCTTTGACACATTTAGGAGATCATTATTAGATATTAATTAAAGAATGATTAAAGCTAATTATTTGATGAAGGCTCCATATGTCCAAATAAAATAACCAGACCATGGATGATCTACTTATTTCTACTCTAATAGTGGAAGTTCCTGCAAATTGAAATTGTCATTCCCTGAGTCTAGTTGATTCTTGCATCTCAGTTGATTGGTCACATCATATAGACACAGGCAAATCTTTTAGGAACATACTTTGATGCATGAATGATTTTGGAAAATTCAGCAAGTGAAGAGGCAGCAGCTGTGAATACATGAAAAGTCTTGACCTGAGTATCCACCTGTCAATAGAGTTACACCTGTCAGGGCAGGATGGTAATATGGTTAACATCTACCCACTGGGCTGCTTATTTCAGTATCTCACAGCTAATTCTGGCAGAGACTCAAAAGAAATGTTTCTGCCAGTTCCTACCCCTCATGTTGCAGATAAGCAGCCCAGGTAGAGAACCATTATTCTCTATTCTAAAATGTAGGTGTTGACCTTATTGTCTTAGTAAACGCAGCATCATTAAGAGAATGGTGTCTTTGGGACTTCACTGGCAGTGCAGTGGTTGAGACACCGTGCTTCCAATGCAGGGGGCACAGGTTCTATCCCTGGTCGGGAAACTAAGATCCCACATGCCGCGGGGCCAGGAAATTAAAAACAGAGAGAGAGAGAATGGTGTCTTTGTTTAACATTTCTTCTCATTGTAAGCAACTATAGGACAAGTATTGTCATCGACATTTCCCTTTCCCTTGAAGGCCACAGACTCACACTTTGTACCATAGTAAATAATTAAAAAAATTTTTTTTCAAATGAAAAAATTATAACTATTTATTTATTTATTTAAATAATATCAAGAATCTTGAAAATCCATTATTTGCTGAAAAATAGCTTCTCATGCACAATTACCACTCAGAGCCCACCAAATATGGATGATCGTAGATACATGCATTTAGTGGAGGACCCATCACAGGGGGTGCAAGGAGGGCCATTTGCTCCAAGACTCACATTGGCGAAGAGGTCACAGATAGACTGGTGACATTACCTCCAAATGAGATTAGACTGCTGTTCCTGAAAAACTCTGACTTATTTTTTGACATTTTTTTTTCCAGACCACCTTTTATTACATCAGAAAAGCAACATTAGGCACTAGATCTTGCAAAATATGTTCTGACCAACTCTAAACTTTCTGAAATTAAATGTGCAACCACTGTAAGGTTTTTAGTGAACAAAACAGTTAAATACAAACTTTCATTTGCAAAATAGATTACTGTATAACTGGCAACCTCAGAGCCAAGTACTAACTTTTCTTGCACAGATTTCAGCGGCAGTGGAATGGGGAGCTGTAAATCCTAATGAGTACCAAACTTAATTCTGGCTTTATATATAGAAAGAAACTTTGAGGGAAAATAACTTTAAATTGAATAGTATCTTCTGAAATAAACAGCTCAGTCCAGCACTTACATATGTGAGGTTTATACTCAACCAGATCTGGGACGAAAATGAAGATTTAGGGTTTATAGTGACTTTAAATCCAGTTTCAAGAGTAGCCAAGTCACCTCATTTCCAGAAAGGGAAGTCTCTTTAGGATGACCACACTTGGATAGCCAGAGTTCCTTGGCCACAATTCCACTTTTCCACGACACCGTGCCAATGCTGTAGTGTGGAACTTCCTCTGAAAGGCAGCCAGAGCCCTACACCACAGCACTTCTCCTGGCATTTTCAAGCCTCAAAAGAAAAAAGACCTCCTGCTTCAAGTCTGCAGTTATGGCTCCGGCTAGAGAAGTTAATTAACCCTTCCCCTCCCCACTGCTTTCCCTCCCGATCTTCAGCAGGGAGTGGCAGCTTAACATTCCTTTCAGAAATAAATAGTTCAAATGAGTAATTTAGAGTTAACTTTAAAAGAGCAGCAGAAAACAGCCACTGACCATTATGTTTGCAGATGAGTGAGAGAATAAATACACGTGAACAAACACACAGAAGAATAAAGTAGAATAAATCCTTCATTTCCCACATTCATAGGGGAAAAAAATCTTAAAAAAAGAGTATTAATTAGCGTTTGTTCTTGTGTGGGTAGAGAGTCCAGGGCTCTGAGCAGGCATGGCCTTATAAACAGGGTTGCTATAAACAGGGTTGCAAGCAGCCCTCCGCAAACCGAGTCAGGACTAGGGTGCAGAGAGGGGCCTTCATGCACTTCTGACAGCTCAGTGCCTGTGAGAGAACAGAGGTGATGCAGGGACTTTTTAACCCACAATGCATGAGGTATAGGGAAACGTCCATCCGTGAAAGAACCACCAGCAGCTGGAGGGACCGCGGCAGGGCATTCTCACAGCAACTGCTGATGAAAGATTTCCCACACCATCTTCTTCCGGAACAGAGGCATCTGGTGCTGAGTAAATGTAATGGGTTTGTCCCTAGAGATATAATCTGCATATTTACAAGTAAACATTCCACAATCACTCCCATTCAACTGTTGAGGAATCTCATGTGCCTTCATGCCGTAGTGGGTCCACTCTAAAACATTCAGGTCAGTATTTCTTTTGGTCTTACTTTCATCCTGTAAATACTGAAGGAGAATCTCACAGATCCTGTGGCCCTTTTGTCCCATAGAATCCAGATATTTAAGACACGTTTTTCTTAGGTCTGTCACTACCAGGCTCCAATGTACCTTCCGATGAATGGGAACCAGAATAAGTTCCTGTTCAAAGAGACTGACCCCTTTGGTCCATCTTTTCACTGCTTGGTAACCCCCAGACTTTAATTTTGGATAGAAGAGAGTACTGAATGCATAAAGTGCTAGATACCCTTGTTTTTTATTTCTTTCCACCAGGAGATTCATGTAAAAATTAATGACTTCATCATTGAGCCAGTGATAGTTCTTCAAGGTCTGAATATCTCCTCGAGTGATTCGTAATTTGAAAGCACTGCTTAGGATCTCATCCTGTGGGCCATGGCCTAGAGCATTACTGATTTCCTTTTTCATGTCCTCTGTAAGTTCAAGAAGATCATAGGTCCTTTTATCCCTCTCTTTGCTTGAGCAATTTTTTTCTTTTGTCTCAAGTATTGACATCTTCCTCCGGAGTAAGCCATTGTTTCCACTGCCCAGGCAGAGTCGTGCTGACACTTCTTCAGATAGGTCAGGTTCCAGCTGAAGTCCCCTCCTACCTTCATTTTCAAGTCTGATTCCAACTGTCTTCTCCGTATCAGAAATTTTCCCCTTTGAACAGCTCTTTTCACTTCTCACTGACCATAGAGGTCCCCTTGTTTCAACAACTCTATATTGTTTTGGAACAAACTGAGTTGTTTTGACTCCATGACTTTGCTCTTGCCCCCAGCCTTTGGTCTTTAATGTGTCCATCTGACTTCTTTGAGAACTATGATGAGTTGAAGTTACAGGAGGAACAGAGTTTCCATGACTACCTTCTTTAAGTCACTCTAATAACCTTCGGTATTTCTCTCTTTCCTCTTTTTGAACACCCTCTTCCACAGTACAATGGGGACGCCTCAGACCCTTGCCACCCTCTTCAGAAATCATCTCTGTTACAACCTGTTCCTGAGGCTTCCACGTTAAGGAACTCTCCAGATTGCCTTTGCTATGGCGACGGCCACCTGGTCTTCTATTACAGGCTTCTGAGCTCAAAGTAAAACCAAAGGAAGGCAGGACTCTGTGTGGCTGATCTCGAGTTACTGTCACTCTGATCTTTGGATGGTCACTTATTCCATTAGGAGATTTATTACCCAGTTTCAGCATGTTGTTCCAGGATCCAGAACCTGTCAGTTCAGAAGATGAAGAGTTGGAAAATACCTTTCCTGAAGGAACCACATTCCATGTTCCATTACAAGCAGAAGTGACCACGGGCTTTGTGGTCAGCTGGAGTGGGAATCCAAATAAACTGGCAGCATTGTAGAGACTGTTTTTCACCCGGTGAATAAAGCAATCTAATCTCGGTCTTTTGGCTGGTATTTCATCAGTGTCCACTGTAGAAAACAGAGTGAGTCACTTCTGCCTGGGTCTCGTCTGCCAGTTGGTGCCTTCGATGTCCTGTCGTCTGCAGTAGAGGCATGGACTACTGCCCATCCACTGACCAAGGAGTAGGATTATCCTTAACCCCAAATCCACTACTGCCGGAGCCATTCTCAGACCTAGGAACTCTTCACTGGAGGCCCAGAGAGAATCCCAAAATCACACGGAGTACAAGGATATTGAGATTTCTGCCCTTGGTTTGGATAACCCATGTACCGCCAGAGGAGCACAACCTCATTACTTCAGTTTTCATAGGGTATCCTAACCGGTTACCCTAGTTTTCCAAAAAGTACTTTTTGACATATTTTGTTAATACACCCGAAACCTCAGAAAATGGTGGTAGGCCCCTCGACCTATGAGAGACAACAATCTCAGACTTCTGGACCTAAACTCAGGCACAACAGGACCAGCAGGATGGAGGGGGTGTCCCCTTAGCGTATTCACTTTGCTTGTCCTAGTCAATTTGGTTGAGAAACAATAGCGTGGGATCCACAGGCCTGCAGGAGAATGCACTTTCTTTTGAGCAGGGCGAGTGCTAGGAGGGAGAGTGCTAACAGGGAGAAAAAGTACAGGAACACTAACCCATATTCCCATGGAAATGCTCTGGTTTCAACATTCCTTTTGAAAAACATAGCTTCTCTAGTAAGTTGGTCACACTCCAAGAGGAATTAAGCTTGAAAGATAACAGAACTTCAAAAGCCAGATCGAAAAGACCAGACCCGAGGCTGTGAAAGGCATTCAGAAGAGAGAAGCATTTTAACTCAGCTTTCAAAGCATGTTCTCCCTCCTCTTTGAAAATTTCTGACACTCTCAGAGTTGCTGAAGATTTTCCCACCCTAGACATCTTTCATCAGAAAACCATGAAATAACAAAAATCTCTCTCCAGGTAGAATAGGAGGAAAATGTGAAAGTAAGTTCAAGTAAGTTGCTGCTTGTTCTGCTTATTCTTGAGCCTAACACATCATCTCCAAGAAAGTTACTAGGGTCTTACTTATCTCACTGAAAATTAGCAGGATGCACATCCTACTGTGAGTGGAACTGAGGCCCCAAACACGTGGCCCCCAACAGGAAGCAGAGGTCTTGGCAGGTTGCCAGAAATGTGTCTCCATGACCCATTTGCCGGGGGTGGCCAAAAACCAGAAGGGAAAAAATAAGCAGTAGGAATAAAAGGTGTATAAACACATCTCAACACTTACATTGCTGCCTTTTTCAGGCTACTTCCTTTACCCAGAATCCTCTGTTCTGTGTTTACCTCGGTAACCTCTGCTGACCCTTCATGGCTCAGCTGAGAATCATTCCAGTTACGACTATGTGCCAGGCCCAGTGCTAGGCCCAAGGAACATGACAGTGCACAATGCAAGATGCCTACCCTCAAGGAGCTGTGTGCCAGGCTCACAAGTGGGCATGATGAACAATGTACAAGGAAAGCAATTATCCTAAGCTCATTGCTTGCCACAAAGGATGAACCAGTGTACAAGATGCCTACCCTCAAGGAGCACTTAGATTCAATGCTGGGCAAATGGAAAACAACAGTGCACAAGACACCTACCTCCAAGGAGCTGAGGGCAGGCTGAGCTTTGAGCACAAGGAGCTTGTCAGTGCATGATGCAAGGTGCCTGCCCACAGAGGTTGAGTGCCAGCCTTGGTACTGGACCCAAGAAGCACAACAGTGCAGAATGAAATGAGCTTACCTGGAGGGAACAAGAGTCCAGGCTCAGTGCTGGACACAAGGAGCATAGCAGTGCACAATCCAAGGTTCCTGTTCATTGTAGATGTGTGCCAGGCTCCATATGGGCAAAATGGTCAGAGTGGTGTACTATGCAATGTACAACAAGGCAACTGCCTTCCTTGAACCCCTTGGCCTGGTAATTGCTCCTACACCCTCCATTTAGACCCTGATAAACATCACTTTTGAGTGAAATATTTACAGTGTTTATTTCCCCCATGGACAATAAGCATAGTGAGGACATCAATTAGACTTTGTCTTTGTTCCCCAACACTAAGCACAGTGACCTCAAAAAACCCAAACCGGGGCTTCCCTCGTGGCGCAGTGGTTGAGAGTCCGCCTGCCGATGCAGGGGACATGGGTTCGTGCCCCGGTCTGGGAGGATCCCACATGCCGCGGAGCGGCTAGGCCCGTGAGCCATGGCCGCTGAGCCTGTGTGTCTGGAACCTGTGCGTCCAGAGCCTGTGCTCCGCAACGGGAGAGGCCACAGCAGTGAGAGGCCCGCAAAAAAAAAAAAAAAAAAAAAAAACCCAAACCACCACCGGCAGTGATAACATAGACATATATGGCACCGAACCAAATTACTAAAGTTCTGTTCAAAACAATGCCAAAGAAGTTACAGGGAAACATTTTGCTTACTGTATTCTAGTTAGTATTTTTACATCAGTCTTCATGAGTGTTACTGGTCTTCAGTACTCTTGCCTTGTACTATCTTTAACTGGCTTATGTATCAGTGTCAAACTTGTTTCATAAAAGAAGTGAGGAAGTTTTCCTTCCCATTCCATGTTCTAGAACACGTGTCAGCACATTTTTTCTATAATGGGTTGATAGTAAATGATAGTAAACATTTTAGGCAATGTGGTCCATATGGTCTCTGTGTTGCAACTACAGTTATCCTTTAGTATCCGTGGGGGATTGGTTCCAGGATCCCTACAGAAACCAAAATCCAAGGATGCTCAAGTCCCTTATATAAAATGGCATAGAACAGTTGTACCCCAGCATGTATCCATGCATTCTCTATCCATGGATACAGAGGGCTGTGTGTACTCAACTCTGCCAGAAAGCAGCCATAAACAGTAAGGAAACAAGTGGGAGTGACTGTGTTCCAATTAAATTTTATACATAAAAACAGGTGGTGGAGGGCCAGATTTGATCTGTGGGCCTTAGTTTGCAGACATTTGATCTGGAATAATTTACAGAGCAGGTGGACCATGTGGTCTTTGATGGTTTGGGAGAAACGTACCTGTGCCTGATCTTAGTGAAATAGACTGTAGTGTTCCCCACTAAATAAGATCACAAGATGTTATGGGTTCATCTTGCATTTTCCCTGCCTCAGTTCTGGAATGACCCACTTCTCCGAAGAGCCAGTACCATACTGCTTTAATGATAGAGGCTTTATAGTATGTTTAATGTCTGGTAGAGCTAGTTTCCCTTTGTAGTTTCACTTTTTTCATGTTTTGTGACAGGATCATCCCTGGCTTAGCCAACCACAGAACAGAGATTAGGAGGGTACATGACCCAGAGGCAGATTTGCTCACAGGGATAGGGTCTGAGAGGAGGAAGCCCAGCCCAGCAGGCCAAATGTGGGAGCTAGCAGCTCGAGTGTGGCAATATTGTGACCATGGGTCCCATGTCTTTGGTCTTGTCGAGGAAGATGAGAGTTAACACCAAGGACATAAGGAAAGGTCTGGAAGCAGTGAATCCAGGTGTGAAGACAATCCTGAAATCCACTTATACTGGGTGACAGCAAGTAGCAAGGATCTGCTCCAGGCAGGTTTGGTGTCCCTACAGAGGAAGGTTGCCTGGCATGGACAAGGCAAAGGCCTAAGTATAGAAGCTCAAGGTCCCAAGACAGGGACCCCAGCAGAGGAAGCAAGTGAGATCCCTTGGCAGAGCTGCCAGGAATCCAAGAAGTAAACTGAGACCCCAGAATAAGGCCCAAGGTGAGTTACCAAAATGGGAGCACAGGACAGAGCTGGATAAGGACTAAGTGGGATTTAGGCTGAACTCCAGATGTCAAGCTAGAGCTCCTAAGTTCCTCCTGCTCAGTGTCCCAGTTACAGAGCCTGCAGGTGGGGTTGATTACTCTGGCTTTGAAGGAAGGAAGGAGAGAGAACTTGGAAATCATCAAGGTCAGACACAAGACTTTGAGTCTCTGGGGTTGTCCTTAATTAGCCATGACCTTGGGCAGGCCACTTTGCCTCTGGTCTACCAAGGGAATTGAATGAGATTATATCTAAGGCTCCTTCTATTTCTAAGAGTCAGTTGACCCCCAATTAAGAGCAATGGAGGGACTTCCCTGGCAGTCCAGTGGTTAAGACTCCATGCTTCCACCACTACAGGGGGCACAGGTTTGATCCCTGGTGGGGCAACTAAGACCCCGCATGCCGTGTGGGGTGGCCAAAAAAATAAAGAAAAATAGGAGCAATGGAGACCTGTGTTTCACCAGCACATTCTGTGTGCCATACATGCTGCCAGACACTTTACATACATTAAAGGGAAGAAAACTAATGGTTTTTGTTACCAGTGGTGATAAATATTTAACAACCAGCTCTCTTCAGGGGAGGGGAAAAAAGCCCTGATTTGTAGCATTTTCCCAATATCTGAGGTGCAAATATTCCCACCATGATTTCAAGTTACCACCATGTAGTCACCGAATCCAGAGTTGGGAAGAAAAGTGCAGTGGAACACCATCATACAGTGTTTTCATCCTACAGATACAATAGATGCAAATAGGCTCAGAACATAGATAATAATGGAATGTAATAAACTGATTAGAAAGTGATGTTATGAGTATATATATATATATATATTTCATTTTTTTAATATAATTTTTTAACTGTAAATATATATAATTTTCAGCAATGACTGTGTTTAACAACTGGCTCTCAAAATTTCTGATAATTGATCAATCAGTCCTTGAGAGCTGATAAGGACCAGCTTCAGCACACTACTGATTATTACTTACTGTCTACCGGAGGCCACGATTGTCACTGTAGTTCTATTGTTTCATTAATCTTCACTGTGACTTTCTGAAATAGTAATTGTTTTACTGATGAATAAAAGGATCTCAGAAAGGTTAAATAACCTACCTGGAACCACACAGCTCCTATGGTTATGTGACCTCCACCCTGCAAATCCCCAAGTTATATTATCTCACGCTGTCTCTCATAGAACAAAATTTTGATTTTAAACTGTTTTATTCTTTAAGAGAGTAGATTATGTTCCATTTAAGCAGTGATTTTATGAACAGTGATGTGTGTTTGAGGTCACTGCCACTGAGTCAGTTCGGTGACAGAAAGTGCCATTAAGCTAAACAAGTTGCCATTGTGAGGCAGGACTTGATCTGTAGAGTCTTGTAGAGAAGCACAGTAGGGCACCCATTACCCAGTAAGAAGTCTTCTACCCAGAAACATTGGGAATCACCTCAAGCTCTCCTCTCATTTTCCTGTCTTTTCCCTAAAGTCATTCCAACTCAACAAAGCTAATTCCTTTTTAATCAAGTCAATATTTTGTACCATGAACCTCAAGCTAAATATCCAATAACATTTCAACTACCGTTTTCAACAAATTCACAACATTTTTTATAGTTGTTGTAATTTTTGTGGTTCAGAGTTATTATTTCTTTTTACAATATAACATGATGATGTTTTCTTTCTAATAAATAGCATCACTAGAAGTTACAATGGAAGCCCTTGGGAACAAAATAATTTTTAAAAATTAATAATACATTTTCCCCAAAATAGAAAGAAGAAAGAGCTTACAGAAAAAAAATATATTTTATAATTCAAAAAAATTAGTGGATACTACTAGGGAATACTTAAACAACTATATCAAAGGATCAAAGGCAGCTGTTCATAATCATGAGTGACCAGGCGTACCAGGAGAAAGACACCATAATTGACTCCATTGAACAACAATACATTTAATTGCAAATACTGGCACTCTTATGTAAAACCATTTTATCTGTCGCTGGTTGGTTAAGTTATCCTCATATGCCTTTATTGAGGAGTTATTTTAGGTCTTAGAATAAATGTAATATATTACTTTAAATTACAGCATAAATTTACAATATTATTTTTCCCTTCATGTTTGCTTCAGGGAGCACACAAGAAGCTCTAAAGAACTGTGCGCAGCCCAGAAACCTGATCTGACATCGAATGTGTTTCCTGTTATCTTCACGATTCTTGCTTTTCTGTCCCCTATCTTCAGTTATAACCCTTCTTGGTTCTTTCTCTGATGTTCTCATTTCCTCCTCCTCTTCACTTCTCTCCTGGAACTCAGTAAGAGAGTAGATGGAAAAGAGAAAGGAAAGTGGGTATGTGCCCAGAGCCTGGCACATGTGTAACACATCATAGGAGCCCAGGGATGGAGAGGAAACGTGCAAGGGCCAGGGAACCGTTCCTCTGTACCCATCTCATTCGTTATGTACTTTTATATACAAGGGTTTGGGGCACTGAAATAGAGGACACAGTGGAGGGATGGAGTGAGGAAAAGATATAAAATAGAATAACAGAGCAGATTGGGACAGGGATATCTCAGCACACCTCATCTGCTTCTCTTTTTTCTTCAGGATTAAACCAAAGGTTCAAATAAATTGGATGTGATCCTTCAAAACTATTCTATGTCGGTGTCATTGGTCCTACTGGGAAGGGCATGAGATTTACTGGACCAGGGCAGAACCCAGGGCAAAGGGTCCTGATGATGGATGATGAAAAGAGATCTTCCATTTCATTTAATGTACTTATTTATTTTAAGAGACAGACAAAGGTATATTTAATAATTTAAAGATGAAGTTCAGGAATGATTGTCCAGGGAACATTTCCTGTTCAGTGCTGAGGGGATCGGTTGCTATTAAGCATATTCATAATGCTCCTTCCTGATCAGTAATAATAATGCCACTAACGATAATTTAAAATAATTATCACTTTCATTGATTGAGTGTTTCTTATGTGACGAGCGCTGTTCTAAAGGTTTACTTGCATTAATTCGTCTCACAGCAAACCTATGCAATAGGAATGATTAGTATCCTAACTTTACAGTAAACTGGAGTAAAAAGAGATTAATAATTTATCCAATAACTTCTCATTATTCTAAAGATAAACTCCAGATTCCTTAGGTTTCCAATCAAGGCCCTCCATGATGTGGCCCCAAATGCTTTTTCAAAATTAGGTCCTACTCCTAGCTGACAGCAATAGTACTCATTAGGACCTGCCACATCTTCTGCTTCTGGACTCTAAACCTCACTCCCACCACTGTTCCCACCCAAGAGGCCCTCTTCCTTGACTTCTGCCTACTTGGATCCTCCCATCACACAAAACTCTGCTCTATTGTCAACTCTTCCGTGGAGACATCTCTGACCATTCTCACCCAATGACTCACAAACAACTCTTCCCAGTCCTACCTAGTAACTCCTTGTGACTTGTTATCTCGTATTGGCATTTAAACGTCCACATCAAAGTCTTGTCCCTCCAACCAGAACTCTAACTTGGTGTAAATCATGTCTCCACAATGCCTAGCACGGTTCTGAATTCATAGTTATCCTCAGTGCCTTTTCTGTTAAGTTAATGTATCCTATAGCTTATGCAGAGGTTATTCCTTTCATCAGAAATGCAGTTTGTTCTTGGACCCACACCTCACACATTTTCAGCATGATATATGCCTGAAGATTGCATCCATTCTGGTAAAATGAACTGACGAGATTTATCTGTTAATCAGGATATATGCTACCCCAAACTCATATTTTTTTGCTTTATTTTCATATGCTATAAAAAATAGAATGTTAGGGAAAAAAAATTTTCCCACTGCAAGCAAACTGGTTAAAATAACATTGGAAAAAACTCACGGCTTAGGCAAGAAACAATTGTTTGAAAGTAGATGATTTTCCTTCTAATAATGTACAAGGCCAAAGGTAAGGCAGATGTAAAAGAAGTTGAGTGCCACATGCTACGGGAGTTCTTTTTTTAATAACTTCAGAGATCCTTGTAGAAGGAAGAGTTACAAAAGTTAAAATGAGGAAAACAGCATTTTTAAATGGCAGGTGAAGTTGGAAGTTTGGAAAACTTTTCAGGGCAGTAATTCACAGCTTTTTAAATGTACTTAAATGAGGTGGAAACTGCCAAAACTGAATTGTTTTGGAAAACTTGCCCAAAGCAGACAAAGAGCTGATGGAAAGATGATGACAGTGAACACACTGCATGCTACTTCACTCCAGTTTGGTGATGGTCCATTAGACTAAAGATGAGAAAGAAAAAGAAAAACAGTTTAAAGCAAAACAGTTTAACTTGAAACAAAAGAAGTAAATAAGCTAGCTACTTTCAACGTACTCTGCCTAATTTTATTTCAAACTGCTCTTTGGGGGATCAGAAGTACCTCAGTTCCTGAAAGCGGGCAGTGGAAACCATCTTTGTGTCCCTCCCAAAGCTCATTTGCTCATAAAACAAAAGAATGAACAAGAATGCAGCATCAACACTTACTGGTCACATCATCAGAATTAGTGTTAACTTATTTTTAGGAGTCCTGATTGGCCAGATTCTTAGCACAGCACTTAAACACCAAGGTGATTTAATTGGAATGATGTCAGTCAAGAATTCAGGAGACATACATGAGGAACTGAAATTAGGTAACAGTAATAAAGGCCCAGGATGCTCTAGATTCAGAAAACTGTGGACTGTCTGGTTTAACTTCTGTCCTAAAGAAAGTATTAGGTTTTATTTTTAGAAACCAATTGAGAATACTAAGGGACAAAGCTTCTCTTCATTAAGGGGGACAAACCTGGTTGCAGGAAAATATGTCCGCTCTCACTAACAGAGGTAATAAGAGCTGTCATTTGAAGATATTAGAGCCAAGGAGGACAAAAGGAAAAGCCTACATCATAATTAGATTGCCCCAAAGGGTATGAGAGCATTTCACACTCAGAGTAAAAGCTGTAAAGGGCGAAGTCAGAGAAATGCTAGTAATGGCCCTGTCAGCACTCAGTGTTAACACTCAGATGCAAGATAGAAAGATTCCGTAACCTCAGATTCTTAGAAGGTTTGGGGGGCAGTACCCTACATGTGAAATTGTTATGGAATCTCATCCATACCACCCTCTGGAGAAGGTATGAGCAGACAAAAGTATATATCTAGAAGCTTCTGAATAAAAACAAATGTCTGTATTTCTTGTCACAGACGTTCACTCCAAACAAATACATTTGGCTTTGAACAGAACATCTGGCCAATTTGGTCCAAAGCTCCATCAGTCATAGGAATGCTCCCAGGCAGCTGGATTAATGATCTTTTTAATGTATTGACTTTCCATTTAGGTGTCAGGATTTTATTCAAGGGCATAAGTGACTTCTTAAGAAAGTAAGTTCTTTGATGGGTATGTTAACTCTTTTATTTCCTGAGTTTGAAGCAGCATACACTACTCTAGATTTGCACCATCACCAAACATTTATTGAGGAGACAAAACCCAAATGCAGAAGAGCATGCATGGAAATAACAAAGGGGCATAAACTATATACCAAATGAATGCTCAGGACAATAAATGCCACAGAAAGAGGTAACTGCTCTGGAAAATCAAGAAAAAATTCACAGAGAATACAGACATGAAGTGAGTTTGAAAGTACTCGAAGAATTGGATAAATAAAGAAGAGGAATACAGACATCCAGGGTAAGGAAAATATGTCAGCAAAAATCTAGCGTTGGAATTCATCTGGCTTGTCTTATTTGAATTACAATGCAGGATTCCTGTACTAGATATAATGAAAAATAAATTTGGAAAAATGATTAAGAACAAAATGAGGTAGTTCTTGAATGTCAGGTTTAGCAATTTGTACTCAACCTGTAGATGAAGAGATTGATGATTTAGAAAGTTTGAAGGGATATCTGTGAATGAGATGTGTTGAAAGAATGAAAACTGAAAAATCAGTAAGACTATTTCAATAATCCAAGCCAGCCAAACCAAATTCACACACTAGTGGCCCAGTCTTGTCCATAGCAGATTTTATTTGGCCAACATGGTTATTTTTATGAGAGATTATTGACGTATTACATTGTGCAAGTTTAAGGTGTATAACCTGTTATATATTGATACAGTTATATTCAATATATTGCAATATGATTACCACTGTCATGTTAATTAACACCCTTGCACGTCACATGATTATCATTTCTTTTTTGTGGTGAGAACATCTACAATCTAGTCTCTTAACAACTTTAAAACATGTAATACAGTATTGTTGGCTATAATCACTATGCTGTGCCTTAGATCTCCAGAAGTTATTCGTCTTCTGGTTGTAAGTTTGTACCCCTTGACCAAAATCTCCCCAGTTCCTCCCACCCTCCAGCCCCTGGTAACCGTCATTCTCTTCTCTGTTTCTATGAATTCAGCTTTTTTAACATTCCACATAGGTGTGATATCATACAGTATTTGTCTTTCTCTGTCTGACTTATCTGGCTTAGCATAATGCCCTCAAGGTCCACCCATGTTTCCACAAACGCCTACATACTTTTAAAAAAATTCAAAATAAGTTGCCAACATTTAAAATGGGAATATTTCCCACTAAAACCCAAATTTCCAATTTTTCCAGAAAGGCTGTTTTAAGACCCTAATAGTCCCTAAGGCCTAGGCGCTGAGTTTGCAGGCCCCATCCCACTTTCTATCAAACATTCCTAAGTGAAGCCAAATCCAACATTAAATATAATTTATACCCAACTTTCTAGAAGTAGATTTGCATTTGATTAGTTGGCAACAATTTAGTGTTTGCAGACATTTATCAGTTTCAATTTGCAGTTTTGTTTTTAAAGCCAAAATTCTTTCTTTTTTTTTTTTTTTGCGGTACGCGGGCCTCTCACTGTTGTGGCCTCTCCCGTTGCGGAGCACAGGCTCCGGACGCGCAGGCTCAGCGGCCATGGCTCATGGGCCCAGCCGCTCTGCTGCATGTGGGATCCTCCCGGACCAGGGCACGAACCCGTGTCCCCTGCATCAGCAGGCAGGCTCTCAACCACTGCGCCACTAGGGAAGCCCTCAAAATTCTTTTTTTAATTCTAGGTTATCCATACTTCATCAGTTCTTCAAAAGCTCTAGACTGTAGACCATGCCTGTGGTGCCTAACAGATAAAATAATACTATTCTCCTGAATAGTTTAATCTAAACTAGTGCAGGGATGGGTCAGGGACTGACCCTGCCTTCCCTCACCCTGCTAATTAGTAACTGTTCTAATCTGCCCTGTGGAACTCAGGGAAGGTCGAGGAGGCTGAAGCCTTTTTCCTACAAACAAGAAACAGGGGACACGGAAAGGCTTTTGTGCCTGGGAGAGCCCCACAGGGTTCTGCTCGGTTTCAATCTCCCCCCTTCTCTTTGATGCTCTTCAACCTTGAGGTGAACAGGTGTTGGACAAGAGAGGGAATAAGGTTTTGGATAAAGATTAACTCGGCAGAGGAACTCGGTTTTAGGGGGACTTGGTTTCAGGGTGAATTTGGTCATTTGAAAGCCATCACTGTCTGCTGCAAGCATACCTTTTGAGAAGGTGCTGGAACCAGAAACTGGGGCAGCAGTTGAGGGCAGAGCCCTGTTGCACAAGATGGCAGTTAAAATCCCACTGTTAAAAGGAAAAATTCCAATGAAGAGACATTTCTTAAGATGAGTTGCAAAGAGGAAAAAGCATTTGCCCGCAGGCAAATTGCAAGTGTGCCTTCCAGGCAAGGAAGCCAAATGAGCAAAAGCAAGGAAGCCTGAATTGTCAGGCTTATAGTAAGATAACAAAAGTTTAGTGCATGACTAAAGGACAGCAGGGGGTGTTGGCAGGGAAGGGCTGGGTTTGAAGGGCTGGAATGAAGAGCTTGACAGTGTAGGCTGGAAGCGGCTTGTAAAGCTGGGGAAGGAAGTGGGGAGGAGGTAAATAGTTTCAAGCCTTGAATACCTTAATTAGATATGCACTTTAAAAATCTGACCCTAGGCTATTTGGAGTATAGACTCAAGTGGGATACGAGGCTAGCAAAGAGCTGGGAAGACACCATTATATACATTTCATCAGTGGTTTCCAAAGTGAGAAGAATGTACCTTAGGAGGGGTACAAGTGTATCCATTACGGTTCAGAAAGGAAATTTCAGAAATTCTGTTGATATGTATTTGTTATATTGTCATCTGAAAAAAATAAGGCTTAATAGCATTTAATATATGGATTAATACAGGGACCTTCACTTGGTTTGTGCGCCAGAGGGACACATGCTGCTTATCGTGCTGGAGGAGTAGAGAGTTCTACACTGTAGAAGAGATTTTGCAGCCAGAGCTGCTCCAGGTCTTTCCTCAAAACCTCCACCCTTAGCAGGAGTGTCCTTTCTCACAACCCTCCAACCCTCACCTTTAGCAGGAGTTAACATAAATCTTTAAGTTAAAGGGTCCAGAAATAAGAAAGGAAGATACAAACAAACCAAAAAAAAGAACCAGGTGGAGCCATCTGGGACCAAGGTGGTGAGGAATCTGACCTCCAACAGACCCTGAGTCTCATTATACGCTGATTTTACTACATTAACATATTAAATGACACACCTACTGGTGGCCATGACTAGACATTAAGGACCAGAAAAGGACAGAAAGTGGGTGGCACCCCACTCCCTCAAAAAAGCCCCGCCCCTTCCCCGGTAGACTAATGTAGATGCCTCCCCATCATTAGCCTCACTCCTCCTCTCTTTGTTTTTACTCTAAAATTAAATCCCTCTCACGGGGTGGGAGAGAAGTTAACCTGTGAATTAATTCCCGCTTCTCCATTCTTTGGCCACTGAATAAAACTTGTGCTGTAATTGGCTGCTCAAACCCAAACAGAAAAAGAGCTTCCCCACTGCCAGGCAGAGAGCCTTTGTCGGGGCTAGGGCCCTAGCAGGGTCTATACGAGTTAATTTGGTAACATTGTTAGGACACTCCTCACCTCACATACTTTAAAGTGCCTGGTTCAGCGAACATGTGCCCAGTTAAGTGGACTCATGGATTATATTATCTAATCTAAACCAAACTCACCCTCACCAACTGAATACATGATTTATAAAAGATAAATCATATAAAAGTAGTAAGATGTTTAAGTAACAATATTGTTACTCACAATAGGAGTAAATCTCAGAAAGTTCACGTTGAGCAAGAGAGGGCAGGCACAAGAAGGATATGCTATTTGACTGCTGCCATATAAAGTTCAAAACAAGTAGGGCTTCCCTGGTGGCGCAGTGGTTGAGAGTCCGCCTGCCGATGCAGGGGACACGGGTTCGTGCCCCGGTCCGGGAGGATCCCACGTGCCGCGGAGCGGCTGGGCCCGTGAGCCATGGCCGCTTAGCCTGCGCGTCCGGAGCCTGTGCTCCGCAACGGGAGAGGCCACGACAGTGAGAGGCCCGCGTACCGGAAAAAAAAAAAAAAAAGTAAAAAAAAAGTAAAACTCACCTGTGGTGTCAGAGGTCAGGCTAGTGATTGTCCTTGGCAGTGGAGGAGGAGGGAATAGTGACCAGGAGAGGGTACAAGGGGAGCTTCTGAGGCACTGGTCATGTTCCGTTGCCTGCTCCTAATTTAAGTTACACGATTACACAACTATGTTCACTTTGTGAAAATTCATGAAGCTGGACATTCACGATTTGTCTTCTTTTCTCCTTGCATGTTATTGTTAAATAAAAAAGTTTACTTACAAAAACTTTTTTAAAGTCAGATGTTTAATAATAAAGTCTCAAGTACGTTGACAAATTTCTATAATGTGTGAGAAAATTGCTTTTGTGCTGTTAAAAACACAACTTTTTAAGATATTGTTTTGGGGAATTCCCTGTGGTCCATTGGCTAGGACTCAGCGCTTTCACTGCCAGGGGCCCAGGTTCGATCCCTGGTCGGGAAACTAAGGTCCCACAAGCCATGTGTCGCAGCCAGAAAAATAAAATTAAAAAAATAAATAAAATTTTAAAAATTATTGTTTTGTTCAATTTTACCTCCTCTAAATTTTTTTTTATAATATATAAAATATTAGATAAATAGTGCATGAATTTAATTTCATCAAATATAAAAATATATATACTGGGGAGTTTGAACTCATCAGTTAACTGATGGGGATATGCCATAAAAAAATCTCATCAGTCCAAGCAAAGGTTGATAAGAGCGTGAATTCCCAGTAGTACTGGGGATGAGAGAAGGAAAAAAGAGTCACTAGTGGCTCCCAGGTTTCAGTGTGGGCTCTGAGAGGCTGGTAATGTCCTTCACCAAGACAGAACTCAGGAAGACAATGGCTGTGGAGAAGGTGCAGACATTTAGCACCAAAAATGATTAATTTATTATTTTCTGAAGCCACACAAAGAAGACTTGCACCTAAGAGGAAATCTTAACTAATTAATGTTATATACTCATGGTTATACGCTGCTTTTGAAAGATGGTCTAGGAAAAATTATTCTCAAGTACTGTAATTATTTTTATAAGTGTGGAAAAAAGGGCGCAGTATTTTATTATCAGGTCTATGAAAAAGGGCAGTATAATTAATCATCAATTATATTCTTAAAATTAGGCTTCTTTTAAAACATAACAGGCAAAGAAATGCATTCATTTTTAATTGAGGCTTTAAGAGTATGTTTTAAATTAACATCATGAAAGTGTTATTAAGATAAAAATCGTTTGCACTGCCCACGAAAGACGCTGTTCTCAGTAATGTGCATCAAGTGTATTGTCTCTAATAAGACTTTGACCTTTCTTAGCTTTTTTTTTTTTTAATCTAAAAAGCTTCTATTTCTTTACAAATATTTTTTTTTTTTTTTTTTTTTTTTTTTTGCGGTAGGCGGGCCTCTCACTGTTGTGGCCTCTCCCCTTGCGGAGCACAGGCTCCGGAGCACAGGCTCAGTGGCCATGGCTCACGGGCCTAGCCGCTCTGCGACATGTGGGATCTTCCCAGACCGGGGCACGAACCCGTGTCCCCTGCATCGGCAGGCGGACTCTCAACCACTGCGCCACCAGGGAAGCCCCTCTTTACAAATATTTATCCCATGTGCCTCATGAGGATAATTCTTTGAGAGATTAAACCACGAAAAGATGCCTGCCTTTCCCTCAGGTCACACCGTGCACCATGATGGACTAAGTGGCACATGCAGTGAGGGACAACCCAGGGGAGACTGCACAGTGTCCGTGTTGCGCCCTTCACTACAGTAAAAAATTATTCTGCAAAGCTATGAAAGGCTATGGGAGGCCTTAAAATGTGTTGGAGGACAAGAAAAATACCCCCAAAGAAGAAAGGAGACTATTGGCGGAAGAAAAAGAAAAATGGCTCCAGCATTTGAAGGATCACACTCCACCATCATCTCTCACTCTTATTCGAAGTGTTTTCTTTCTCTGACATTCACTCTCTGTAACTGAAGTTTCCCTTCCCTTCTTTTCCCTTCCTTCACTTCCTTCCCTTCTTTTTCTTCCCTCCTTCTTCTTTGTTTTCTCCATAGTCATTAACTGATTGCTGACTATAGGTGGGTACAGTGCTGGCATTAGGGACACCAACATAAGTAGGACCCAGTTCCTACCCTCAAGGAGACCACAGTTTAGTAAGGAACTTTAGTCAAGGAAAGACATATCTTTTATACATTTTTTTTTGGCCCACAAAGCATTAGGACTTTTTAGTTTGACCAGGAAATTGCCAATATTTTTGCTTTCAAATCTTAAAACACTGATAGATTGGCTTCTTGGACTGGTCTTTTAGGGATTTAGGTAAATCCCTTTCACAAAGGACTAAAAGGCAAGGCAAGTTGGCTTTACCTGTGCATGATGTCTTTCCAAGGCTGGGAGTGATTTTTTTAATATAATTATTTTTATTGATACTGATGCATACAGTAAACATTTCAGAGTGCCATACTAAACCCCCAGGCTCAGAGGTATATAACTTTAAAAATCCTAGTTATTTTTCTCCCCTCCCTCACATTTTTTGGTCATTCCAAGACTGTTTGGGATAACAAATCACAGGCACAAGCAAACATGCCTGCCTTCTTTTTTTTTTTTTTTTAAATTTTTATTTATTTATTTATTTACTTTTGGCTGTGTTGGGTCTTTGTTGCTGCATGCGGGCTTTCTCTAGCTGCGGTGAGCAGGGGCTACTTTTCGTTGTGGTGCGCAGGCTTCTCACTGCGGTGGCTTCTCTTGTTGCAGAGCATGGGCTCTAGGTGTGCAGGCTTCAGTAGTCGTGGCACATGGGTTTCAGTAGTTGTGGCATGTGGGCTCTAGAGTGCAGGCTCAGTTAGCTGTGGCACATGAGCTTAGTTGCCCTGTGGCATTTGGGATCTTCCCGGACCAGGGCTCGGACCCGTGTCCCCTGCATTGACAGGTGGATTCCCAACCACTGCACCACCAGGGAAGCCTGCATGCTTTCCTTCTAATGGGCCCTGCAATATTCCTATAATTTCCCTCCTTATTCCTCAACTAGCTATTAAACTTGGAAGATCTGAACTTTCCCTGCATGGGCCAGAGATTTCTGGGAGATTCACATCGCACTGGGGTCTGAATACAGAAACCACCCTGCTGTTTGCAAGATCCAAGACTTAGGTTGGATGTAATGAAATGGATGAGTGAACTTCAGCCAGTGCACCTGAGAGTCCTCCCTCAGGGCTCTGTGTTGTATAAAGTGCTTTGATGCGGTTGGGAGAATGGGGCACTCGCTGGGATGCTTCTGTTGCCCAGCACAGAGTAAGTATCTTCCAATGACATAGTCTAATGAAAGGGAACCACAGCCACTGCGCAGATGAAGCAGATTTTTGCCTAGTGACCTGCTGTAAAATGTAATCAGAGCTTTCCTTTAATGGACTGAAAATCCAAATCAATTAGAAAAGTGACCCAAACCACAGTTCAGTTCAGACTATGAGAGAAGCTATTGTCTCTAATGTACTTCACCTCTCCCCTGAAACAAGCCCTGGTGCTTTCAAAAAGGTTAAAATTATGCCCAGGCAACAAAACTATAAATGGCCTGCCTTTAAAGGAGCAGACTTCAAAATGATATCCTGAATCCTTACCCTCAGCAAGATAAAACCACAGACATTGGAGAAGCATGGCTGCTAATGTTCAGGCAAAAGATCTGGAGAAGTAGGGAAAGAGAATCTTTAATAAATTGATACTTACTAAAATAATAATGAGAGGAGTTTCAGGTGCTTTTCATAGACTGATTCAGGAGGACAGTACAAATTCCTGAATGTCCATGCACAGAGGGAAGGAGTCTCTATTTCCCAGCAGGAGATGCATGGACTGCCCATGAATTCCAGAGCCTAGAAAATCAAACTGAAGGTACAGTGTGTGTGAACAGCAGGGATAGTAGCTCTATGATCTTATAGATCTTCCTCAACTTAACAGTGGGGTTAAGTTCCAATAAACCCATTGTAAGTTGAAAATAGTGTAAATTGAAAAGGCACTTAATACACCTAACCTACCAAACATCATAGCTTAGCCTAGCCTACCTTAAACGTGCTCAGAACACTTACATTAGCCTACAGTTGGGCAAGATCACCTAACGCAATATCTATTTTACAATAAAGTGTTGAATAACTCATGTAATTGATTGAATACTGTACAGGAAGTGAAAAACAGAATGGCTGCATGGAAACAGCATGGTTTTAAGTGTATTGGTTGTTTACCCTCATGGTCTCATGGCCGTTGAGGAGCTGCAGCTCATTGCCATTGCCCAGCATCATGAGAGAGTATCGTACTACATATCACTAGCCCAGGAAAAGATCAAAATTAACAATTCCAAGTATTATTTCTACTGAATACATACCACTTTCGAACCGCATAAAGTTGAAAAATCATAAGTCAAACCATTGTAAGTTGGGGACTGTCTGTAAATGGTTAGACTGGGAAGGAATTAGTTTGGGGAAAATAAAATAGAGGTAGACCAAATTAACCAAAATATTGCTTTCTTCAGCTGAATCGTCTGCCACCCCATATGGTTACATGAAAGTCCTGAGCAGACTGACAAGAAAAACTAGAGAAATTTCTCAAATCATATGTGGAAAGAAAACATACAAGAACATCTAAGGTAGGCTACAAGCCAATGGATTTTTTTGTGCTGTGATGAGAAACAGGAGGGGCAGATATGCATCAAATACTATTACATGCCGTAGGGCCTCACGGGGGGCGGGGTGTTGTAACTCAGTGGGCCAGTTATTAATTGATTGTCTCACAGCTCCAAATCCACTCTTCTTTGCCCTGCCTTCATTGCTGGCTGGATCATATAAGGCTTATCTTATCAAATTATCTTCATTGCTGACTGGATCATATAAGGCTTTGCCAATAGAGGGCACTAGAGAGACTCTTCAAGGACAGAACAGGAGGCAGGGATTTTCCTTCCTTCTTCCGGTGGGACGTTTCCACTCAGCAGTTGGCAGATTTGGCATGCATGGTCAACCTACACCCTCCAGCAAGGTTCTCCAGCACCAGTGGGCCACATGTACCCTCTTCTCAGAGGTTCTGAAGCTCAACCTGGGGTTGAGGGAGGAGCTTCCTCTAAGTTTCTAGTTCCTTCTTGTTCACTCTCTGCCTAGGCATAGATTCTGCTTTACCTCTCGGAGTCCTTTTTCACTCTCTTTAGTTAACTGTCTGTTGCAAGTTAACAATTCTTCGTGTTAAATTTTCCCTTTTCAATTATTGGTGTGATTTCTGTCTCCACGAGGTCTGCATGGAGATAAAGCCTCCAAGGGTTACCATGGTCCAGGGCCTGGTACCTGGCTTTGCAGATCTGGAAACTCAAAGAATATGAAGAATTTAGAGCATACTTTATCACTGGAATGACTTGAATTTCAATCCTGGTTCCACCACTTCCTAGCTTTGTAATCAAGAGCAACTTGTATAAATAACAGTTCTACTTATAGGCAATGATTCATTCATTCAATACATATGTTTATTGAGAATCCTACCATGTATCAGGTACCATGGTAGACATTAAGGATATTGACAAAAATCCCTGCCCTCAAGGAGCTTATATTTTGGTAGGGGAAGACTGGCAATAAATAAAAGCAATATATGAAATACATAGTATGTTACATGGACATAAGTTCTATGGGAAAAAATTAGGCAGGGAAGAGGATAGGAAGCATTGGGAAGTTGAAAGTTTAAATAGAATGATTGGGGAACGCTTCTCCATAAATATAACATTTGAGTCAACATCTGAAAGAGATGAGAGAATAACCGGGGGAAAGTATTCTAGGTTAGGGATTGTTCCCAAAAGTGCTGCTTCAAGGCTTCATGGGCCAGATCGGCTGGAGCAGACTGAGTGAGTGAGAGGAAGGACTCCAAGAAACGAGCTCAGAAAGATAACAGAGAGCAAGATTGTGAAACATGGAAATCTCTTAACCCAATGCCAGGCACAATACTCCCTAAATGGTAACTATAATAGTTACCCTTGGGACTGAGCTCCTAAAAATGAGAGAAGCCCTCAGAGTGGGAATCACATCCTATTCACTTTTGAATTTCTAGCACCTGCGGTAGTGCCCAAAGAAAGTGCTGAATGAATGATGAACAAATTACTCCAATTACACACATGGGACTGCTATGTGAGGTCAGAACATGAAGTTATTAATTTATAACATGTGATACACCTCTTGAATATACTAATTATGTCAGTCAGCTAACTAGGGCACTTCCTACCAGATATCAAGGTAGTTAGGTAGCATAATTAATCAAGAGAATACTGCTTAATAAGCGTGGAACAAGGTCAAAGAAAGCTGGAGAGTCTTAAGGGATGTTCTGTGCAGTCCTGTCTTCCCTGCCCTGGCAATTTTACATATCAGAAGACATGCCAGGCTAGTAAATTGGATCAAAGCAGGAAATGGAATAAGCACATGAAAGGGATCTTGTTGGTTGCCTATCCAAGACTCATCCCTACCCCATAGTTCCTGGCTAACAGATACCCAGGGGTTACCTGCTTCAAGGCGGGGCTGGGCCCCATCACAGTCCCCAAAAGTGACTCACAATTGATCTAAACCAATCACAGTAATCCCGTTTTCCTTGAAGGGATTACTTAGGCAAAAGCCATGATACCATTTTGACTAAGACTGAGGAGAGGATTTTGGAGGATGGGATGGGACTCCTGGAGAACTTTTTTTTCACTCTTAAATGGATTTGCATGAGGAGAAGCCTGCTTTTCTGCTTCTTATACAGCTGTGTGCAGAGGTAACACTTGGGGCTATTAGCTCTCTTGTATCCATGCATGGACAAGCCTAAGGGTTAAAAGTCTATATGCTAAGGATGGCAGGACAGGAAAATGAAAAGAGCCTGGGTCCTTGTTCACATTATTGAGCTACTAATTAATCAACCCTGGGAATGTCCTAACTCTGGAAATCTCTATATTATATGAAGTGATAAATTTGCTTATATTTAAAGCAATTTTGTTTGGATCTTATATCAGTTGGTTAGAGCTGTCATAATAATATACCACAGACTAGGTGGGTTAAACAACTGAAATTTATTTTCTCACAGTTCTGGAAGCTCGAAGTCCAAGATCAAGATGTTGGCAGGTTTGGTGTCTCCTGAGGCCTCTCTCCTTAGCTTGTAGTTGATCGCCTTCTTACTGTGCCCTTATATGGTCCTTCCTCTGTGAGTGCATCCCTGGTATCCCTTCCTCTTCTTATAAAAACATAGGCCATATTGGATTAAGGCCTTATCCTTATGACCTTAGTTAACTTTAATTATCTCTTTAAAGGCCCTATCTCCAAATTCATATGTGGTTCATATATCCATGTATGAACCACATATGAATTTGGGAAGGACACTATAACTGTTCATAACAGGTCTCCTCTTATAGATAATATACTATCTCTTAGGTGATTGTGAAAATTTTAGAGTGTCAGTGAAAACCAATTCTCACAACATTTTCTTTTTTTTTTTTAATTTTTTAATTTAATTTAATTTAATTTTATTTTATTTTATACAGCAACTTCTTATTATCTATTTTATTCATATTAGTGTATATATGTCAATGCCAATCTCCCAATTCATCCCACCACAACCACCCCCCATCCCACCACTTTCCCCCCTTAGTGTCCATACATTTCTTCTCTACATCTGTCTCACAACATTTTCTAATAGTGACTATAGGTTGCCCATCAAATTTTCAGTTTGCATAATATAATCAGATGGTTAGACTAGATGAAGTTTAAAGACCCTCCCAACTCTGAAATTCTATGAGCACATTTGTTTATTGTTAATATTTTTAAAATTATAATTATTTATATGATATACAAGTTGAATTACTTCCAGCCTCAAGAAATACAAATATCTTTTTTAAAAAATGTGGCTAAAATTGACTTTAACCACATCACATAAAAAATCCAGAAACAGAGAAGTTCCAGGGTTAGTTTAAAATGTTGATTAATAAATCAACAGGGCCAAGAATTTTTTCTTCATTCTAGCCTGCCAGTTGTCAATGTTTCAGCACTTATCCCATGGTCACAAAATGACTGCAGCAGGTATAACATCAAGTATAATGTATAATATCACTACACAGCACCTCCACAGGCAAGACAAGGAAAAGGGAAACATCTTTGCTTCCTTCCATTTTTTTTAAGAATGAAGAAAGCCTTTAATAAAGCTTCCCTATTAGGCTTCTCACTGGTCAAACTTTTGTCATGTACTTACCATGACTGGTTTAAATTAGCAGACTTCCCCTCACTTCTCTTTCATAAAACCAAGTAGCATACATGCCACATCAATCAAAGGCAAATGAGGAAAAGGAAACCAATTATGAGTCTTCCATGGGGTCAGCTTTCTCTAAAGCAGTTGCCTCTTGGAAAAGAGTTACCAAATCAAGGTTCCTTTAGCAAGGATAAAGGACAGGAACATCTGTTGGTTACAGATACAACAACCACATTAATAAAATCCCAAATCAGACCTGACTGTCGAAATGAATTTTTTTTTTTTTTTTGTGGTACACGGGCCTCTCACTGTTGTGGCCTCTCCCATTGCGGAGCACAGGCTCTGGACGCGCAGGTTCAGCGGCCATGGCTCACGGGCCCAGCCGCTCCGCGGCATGTGGGATCTTCCCAGACCGGGGCACGAATCTGTGTCCCCTGCATCGGCAGGCGGACTCTCAACCACTGCGCCACCAGGGAAGCCCACGTTGGGGTTTTGTTGTTCTTTCTTTAATTGCTTTAGGTGTAAGTTTAGTTTATTTGAGTTTATGTAAGTTTGTTTATTTGAAATGTTTCTTGTTTCTTAAGGTAGGATTGTATTGCTATAAACTTCCCTCTTAGAACTGCTTTTGCTGCATCCCATAGGTTTTGGGTCATCATGTTTTCATTGTCATTTGTTTCTAGGTATTTTTTTATTTCTTCTTTGATTTCTTCAGTGCTCTCTTGGTTATTAAGTAGTGTATAGTTTAGTCTCCATGTCTTTGTATTTTTTATAGATTTTTCCCTGTAATTGATATCTAGTCTCATAGCTTTGTGGTCGGAAAAAATACTTGATACGATTTCAATTTTCTGAAATTTACCAAGGCTTGATTTGTGATCCAAGATATGATCTATCCTGGAGAATGTTCCATGAGCACTTGAGAAGAAAGTGTATTCTGTTGTTTTTGGCTGGAATGTCCTATAAATACCAATGAAGTCCATCTTGTTTAATGTATCATTTAAAGCTTGTATTTCCTTATTTATTTTCATTTTGTATGATCTGTCCATTGGTGAAAGTGGGGTGTTAAAGTCCCCTACTATGATTGTGTTACTGTCAATTTCCCCTTTTATGGCTGTTAGTATTTGCCTTAATATTGAGGTGTTCCTATGTTGGGTGCATAGATATTTACAATTGTTATATCTTCTTCTTGGATTGATCCCTTGATTATTATGTAGTGTCCTTCTTTGTCTCTTGTAATAGTCTTTATTTTAAAGTCTATTTTGTCTGATGTGAGAATTGCTACTCCAGCCTTCTTTTGATTTCCATTTGCATGGAATATCTTTTTCCATGCCCTCACTTTCAGTCTGTATGTGTCCCTAGGTCTGAACTGGGTTTCTTGTAGACAGCATATATATGGATCTTGTTTTTGTATCCATTTAGCCACTCTATGTCTTTTGGTTGGAGCATTTAATCCATTTACATTTAAGGTAATTATCGATATGTATATTCCTATTACCATTTTCTTAATTGTTTTGGGTTTGTTAATGTAGGTCTTTTCCTCCTCTTGTGTCTCCTGACTAGAACAGTTCCTTTAGCATTTGTTGTAAAGCTGGTTTGGTGGTGCTGAATTCTCTTAGCTTTTGCTAGTCTGTAAAGGTTTTAATTTCTCCATCGAATCTGAATGACATCCTTGCTGAGTAGAGTAATCTTGGTTGTAGGTTTTTCCCTTTCATCACTTTAAATATGTCCTGCCACTCCCTTCTGGCTTGCAGAGTTTCTGCTGAAAGATCAGCTGTTAACCTTATGGGGATTCCCTTGTATGTTATTTGTTGTTTTCCCCTTGCTGCTTTTAATATTTTTTCTTTGTATTTAATTTTTGATAGTTTGATTAATATGTGTCTTGGCGTGTTTCTCCTTGGATTTATCCTGTATGGGACTCTCTGCACTTCCTGGACTTGATTGACTAATTTTTTACCCATATTAGGGAAGTTTTCAACTATAATCTCTTCAAATATTTTCTCAGTCCCTTTCTTTCTCTCTTCTTCTGGGACCCCTATAATTCGAATGTTGGTGCATTTAATGTTGTCCCAGAGGTCTCTGAGACTGTTCTCAATTCTTTTCATTCTTTTTTCTTTATTCTGCTCTGCAGTAGTTATTTCCACTGTTTTATCTTCCAGGTCACTTATCCGTTCTTCTGCCTCAGTTATTCTGCTATTGATTCCTTCCAGAGAATTTTAAATTTCATTTTTTGTGTTGTTCCTCATTGTTTGTTTGCTCTTTAGTTCTTCTATGTCCTTGTTAAACGTTTCTTGTATTTTCTCCATTCTATTTTTAAGATTTTGGATCAACTTCACTATCATTATTCTGAATTCTTTTTCAGGTAGACTGCCTATTTCCTCTTCATTTATTCGGTTTGGTGGGTTTTTACCTTGCTTCTTCATCTGCTGTGTGCTTCTCTGTCTTCTCATTTTGCTTAACTTGCTGTGTTTGGGGTCTCCTTTTCGCAGGCTGTGGGTTCGTAGCTCCCGTTGTTTTTGGTGTCTGCCCCCAGTGGCTAAGGTTGGTTCAGTGGGTTGTGTAGACTTCCTGGTGCAGGGGACTAGTGCCTGTGTTCTGGTGGATGAGGCTGGATCTTGTCTTTCTGGTGGGCAGGTCCGTGTCTGGTGGTTTGTTTTGGGGTGTCTGTGACCTTATTATGATTTTAGGCAGCCTCTCTGCTAATGGGTGGGGTTGTGTTCCTGTCTTGCTAGTTGTTTGGCATAGGGTGTCCAGCACTGTAGCTCACTGGTCGTTGAGTGGAGCTGGGTCTTGGCGTTGAGATGGAGATCTCTGGGAGATTTTCACCGTTTGATATTACATGGAGCTGGGAGGTCTCTTGTGGACCAGTGTCCTGAACTTGGCTCTCCCACCTCAGAGGCCAAGGCCTGATGCCCAGCCAGAGCACCAAGACACTGTCATCCACGCAGTTCAGAATAAAGGGGAGAAAAAAAGAAAGAAAGAAATAAAATAAATAAATAAAATAAAATAAAGTTATTAAAGTAAAAAATAAAAAATAATTATTAAATTTTTTTTAATTTTAAAAAGTAATAAAGAAAAAGAAAGAGAGCAACCAAATGAAAAAACAAATCCACCAATGATAACAAGCACTAAAAACTATACTGAAAAAAACAAAAAACAAAAAACGGACAGAACCCTAGGACAAATGGTAAAAGCAAAGCTATACAGAAAAAAATCACACATAGAAGCATACACATACACACTCAGAAAAAAGAGAAAAAGGAAAAATATATATATATATTGTTGCTCCCGAAGTCCACCGCCTCAATTTGGGATGATTCGTTGTCTATTCAGGTATTCCACAGGTGCAGGGTACATCAAGTTGATTGTGGAGATTTAATCCGCTGCTCCTGAGGCTGCTGGGAGAGATTTCCCTTTCTCTTCTGTGTTCGCACAGCTCCTGGGGTTCAGCTTTGGATTTGGCCCCGCCTCTACGTGTAGGTCGCCTGAGGGCGTCTGTTCTTCGCTCAGACAAGACGGGGTTAAAGGAGCAGCTGATTCAGGGGCTCTGGCTCACTCAGGCTGGGGGGAGGGAGGGGTATGGATGCAGGGCAAGCCTGTGGCGGCAGAGGCTGGCGTGACGTTGCACCAGCCTGAAGCACGCGGTGCGTTCTCCCAGGGAAGTTGTCCCTGGATCCCGGGACCCTGGCAGTGGCGGGCTGCACAGTCTCCCGGGAGGGGAGGTGTGGATAGTGACCTGGGCTCACACACAGGCTTCTTGGTGGCAGCAATAGCAGCCTTAGCGTCTCATGCCCGTCTCTGGGGTCTGCGCTGATAGGCGCGGCTCGCGCCCGTTTCTGGAGCTCCTTTAAGCAGCGCTCTTAATTCCCTCTCCTCGCGCACCAGGAAACAAAGAGGCAAGAAAAAGTCTCTTGCCTCTTCGGCAGCTCCAGACTTTTCCCGGACTCCCTCCCGGCTAGCCGTGGCACACTAACCCCCTGCAGCTGTGTTCACGCCGCCAACCCCAGTCCTCTCCCTCCGCTCTGACCAAAGTCCGAGCCTCAGCTCCCAGCCCCTCCAGCCCCTCCCGCCCCTGCGGGCGAGCAGACAAGCCTCTCGGGCTCGTGAGTGCCGGTCGGCACCGATCCTCTGTGTGGGAATCTCTCCGCTTTGCCCTCCACACCCCTGTTGCTGTGCTCTCCTCCGCTACTCCGAAGATTCCCCCTCCGCTACCCCGAAGCTTCCCCCTCCGCTACCCGCAGTCTCCGCCCGCGAGGGGGCTTCCTAGTGTGTGGAAACCTTTCCTCCTTCACGGCTCCCCTCCCACTGGTGCAGGTCCTGTCCCTATTCTTTTGTCTCTGTTTATTCTTTTTTCTTTTGCCCTACCCAGGTACGTGGGGAGTTTCTTGCCTTTTGGGAGGTCTGAGGTCTTCTGCCAGCGTTCAGTAGGTGTTCTGTAGGAGTTGTCCCACGTGTAGATGGATTTCTGATGTATTTGTGGGGAGGAAGGTGATCTCCACATCTTACTCTTCCGCCATCTTGAAGCTCCTCCCCAGTTTATTATTTATTGTTTGTAATGAAGCTTACTGGACCCAGAGGGACATTGTGAGGATCACTGTCAAATTTTGTAAAATGCCTTTGGCTTTTCAATGGAAAGGTACTATATATGATAATAAAAGAAATAGCAATCATATTCTTGAAGAACCCTGACACTGAGTTCATCTTTGCCTTAAAAAAATAAGATAGTTCATCTTTAGGTCTTATGGGGATTACTGAATTCAATTTGTTCTGAGAATGCTGAGGTTGATGAAAAAAGATGCTCATTATAAAAGCACTTTCTCCAGTTCCAGTTCTGTTCAATATGTGTTGCTCTTAACTTGGTTTATACTGAAGAGTTGAGCATCATTTGTAAATGTACAATGGTACTATTTGGAATCTGAACCTTATAAAAATTTTACAATGACATAGGAAGAACTTTTTTTTTTTTTGCGGTACGCGGGCCTCTCACCGTTGTGACGTCTCCCATTGCAGAGCACAGGCTCCGGACGCGCAGGCTCAGCGGCCATGGCTCACAGGCCCAGCTGCTCCGCAACATGTGGGATCTTCCCGGACCGGGGCATGAACCCGTGTCCCCTGCATCAGCAGGCGGACTCTCAACCACTGCGCCACCAGGGAAGCCCAGGAAGAACTTTTTAAAATAAGGCATCATAAACTTTGCAAATGTGCTCACCTAGCACTCATGTACTCATGCAGTTATATATACATACATGAGAGAGAGAGAGACAAAGCAAGAAAAGGAGCTATGGAGTAAGACTCAAGAATAATGCTATGATCATACCTATCTATATATGGGTTGTGCTTGTATTGCTTTACAAATCACCTTTGAATACCTTATTTCCTTTGGTTCTCGCTAGAAACCTTGGAGCTAGGTGGGAAGGTGAGGCTTGTCTAGCTCTCTGGTCCTGGGCACTATAAGATTCAAAGGCAATCAGACTTTCCAGAGGACAAAAGAGCTTGGGGGGTGAGAAGGCAAGTATATCAACAGTTTCCCAATGGAGACAAAGGGAGAGACCCCATGGAAGCCCAGAAAGCCACTGAACCTGAACAGCAGTGTTCCTTATCAGGTCCCAAAGGAGATTTCCAATTGCTTTTCTTTCTTTTTTTAAATTTTTATTTATTTTATTTTTGGCTGTGTTGGGTCTTTGTTGCTGCGCGTGGGCTTTCCTCTGGTTGCGGCAAGCGGGCGCTACTCTTTGCCGCAGTGCGCAGGCTTCTCATTGTGGTGGCCTCTCTTGTGGTGGAGCACGGGCTCTAGGCGCGCGGGCTTCAGTAGTTGTGGCGCACGGGCTTCAGTAGTTGTGGCACGCAGGGTCAGCAGCTGTGGCTCATGGGCTTCGTTGCTCCGCGGCATGTGGGATCCTCCTGGCCCAGGGCTCGAACCCATGTCCCCTGCCTTGGCAGGTGGATTCCCAACCACTGAGCCACCAGGGAAGCCCTCCAATTGCTTTTCCTTTAACCTTGCCAACATCTAGGTTTGGGTGAGGAGAAGGACGCATTTGGACGCAGTGAGATTTGAAGTGGGTGTGTCATTTGGATCATTCCTTTCTAGGCACTTTTCAGGAGCCAGCAGAGACCGAGACAGTAACACAAGCCACAGAGCTAAAAGTGAGGAGTCTTGCAAAATTCAAGATTCATGCCAAAGCTCCTGTAGTCAGGTCTCTATGACTCACATATCCGATGTGCCATTAATTCTCTATAAACAAAACAAGCCATTTTGATCAAATCACAACCCAGAATCAAGTGAATGTCTCCAGAGAAGCTGCCCTAAGCTTGCCTCCGCAGATACTCTGATCAATTCCTGCCTTGTATGAAAGGATCACTGTTTTCTAGCTTTTATTTGCATTCTCACTTTTCAAAAATTCCAGGCTATCTCAAATGTGGCAGCCTAGCAACTTTCTCCCTATAGAAAACTTCACCTTGTCATTCTGCCATTTCTAAATCTAATTTAGAATTGCTTTTCTGGTTTTTACAACTCATTGGTTTGTTCCTCCGTCCCTTTCCAAGTTCATTTCTCCTTCTCTTCACCAATCTGTCACCTTCAGCTCCACCCCCTCACTCCACTTCTTGCCTTTTCAGGCAGTTACTATTGAATGAGAAGATTGAACATCTCATTTATCACTTTTGAGAAGTCTCATAGGAGCCTATTGCAAAGCTTCCCTCACACCCAAGAGAGAGGAAAAGAGGGAAAGTGCAACGCCTAAAAATGAATCTCTAAAGAGGGAGTATCCCTAAATAGAGCGAAATAATAAATGGATGCTGCTGTGCTTTCTTACAAAACAAAACAAAACTCACAGCGGAACTTTCTTTTTGTAGAGGAGCTATTATTAAAGGGCTTGATTCTGGAGAAATTCCACAAATTGCTAAATTCCCTTTAAAAAATAAAATCCATGTTGTTCAAACCACTGCAACAAATCTGCAACTGAAACAGCTGCAAAGACAAAGCCCCACTCTCACTTGGTACTAACACTGCCCTGGTCCATGCTACACCACCTCACAGACTTGGCAATCCAAACATCTGTTCTAAGGCACACTTGTAGTCCTGCTTCCATTCACATTCCTTCCTTCCACAGACTTGACAGATGGATGAATTCCTAATGGCCCCTGGCTACTTTCACAGGGTTGCAACAGCTACCTCCTTCTTAGCAAACACTGCTCTCCCCTCCAGGTGGCAAAACTGAGATAACAGTAGAGGGATGTACAGTGACATAAACTGGGGATCTAGGCTCAAACCCCAACCTTTTCCCGCTGGCAGGAACACCAGACCGTGGTGTCTGCATCCTGCCATGCTCATATTCTATGAGTGACGATAGGCAATGAAACACAATGGAAAAGAGAAAGATACGCCCACAGGGTCCTTCCCAATGGTGGCCAAGTGTTTTGTTTGAACCACCTTGTGGCTGATGGAGATGGAATTGCAAGCTCCCTGGAAGACTGCCCGCCACCCTGTTAGGATCTTTGCCGATCGATCATCACCAAGGTTCTTATGTCTTCGGAACACAGTGAAAAATAAGTCTCGTAAAGGAAGGTGGTATAAACTGGGAAATACAGGCTACTTTGTCAGAATCATGTGGATGGATGTGTTCTGTTAGCGGACTTCCATGTCACTCTATAACAGGAAGGAAAAGAGATGAAACTCCTAACAAAAAAAAACCCCATGAAAACTGCTGCCAGAGAAAAGATATTTTACCACCAAGTCATGCAGACCGGGGTCTCCACTAACAGATGGTGATTAACATAGACTAGGGACTAAACTGTGTTGACATATACAGACCAGAAGTCTCTATGTCCTTATGTGGACTCTATTTGGTCTTCTTTCCTCATGCTCTCATTTTCCAATTTTGCTTTCTGCTCTAAGTTGGCATAAGATTCAGGTTTCTAAGGGTGTCAGGTTGTGAGTGTGAAAAACGATTCCATTCTAACTTATTTTTGTGTCTAAAATGTAATGTAGAATGACGTAGGTGTATGTCATTTGAAAGAGGCTGTGAAGAATATTCTAGTGAAGCATCTACTTCCTATAGCTTTGTGGCCTCTGATATGACAATAGAAGGTGATCCATTTCTATTTTCATTAAAATTTATTCACAGTCTTGGCATGTCCCTATTTGTAATCAGCCAATATCCTTGTCTTTTCCACTATCACAACCACTGACAAAACATTTATTTCTTAAGAGGTTGCATGCTGTTCAGTTTACAGGTTCTCTAATAATGAATTTGTTCTCTACACCACCTTTTCCCCTCTTGCCAGCTGCTATCGCCTCTCATATTTGGCTCTTCATACATATCCCCAATTCTAATATTTCATTTGCTTTCTTCCCTCTCTTATTTCCTCACTAATTCTCTGGAGGAGATGAGATTCTCTCACTGTTATTGCTATTTTCTTTTTTCTTCTAAAGACTGGAAGAGTGGAGCTGAAATATATGGAAAGTGACGACCAGTTCTATAAATATCAAGAGGTGAGTAGTAAGTGGAAGCTGGTCCAGGAATCCTAATTCCTAGGTTGTGGTCTGTTTGCTGGGAACCACGTAAGACATGGGCAAGATTCAAAATCCAATGCCCTTAATTATTTTCTGGAGCCAAAATCAGATCGGGTTTCTGGGTTGTAAATTTATGACAAAGTTATTTCATCCATGATGATAAGCAATTGCTAAACCTTACTACTGAGTAAGAAGTTTTTAATAGATTTCTGTAAATGCTACAAAAATAAAAATGCAAGAAGAAAGGTACTTTGCTTAATAAGATATAGCTCTCATTATTTTAATTTGAAAAAGAAGTAAATTGACATCTTAGCTTGATGGTATTTCTCTCTAAGCATGAACGGATAAGAAAGCCCCACTGGCACAGGACCTAGCTGCCACTGACCTCCTTTTTTTTGGTCCAAGTCAGTGGCTCGAAAGGCTGCTAAAAACATGCTTTTGTATAGCTTAGTGGTGGTGATTTTTTGTTTTGTTTAAGATGAGATTTGAAATGGTTGCCCCCTTTTAAGAAAAGGAGGGTGTCCTCGTAAAGTGTAGATGAAGGACCAAATCCTGGGCTTGGAGGGAGAGAGGGCGGAGCCCACACGAGCCCACAGCCCCTCTCTCTGGCAGGCAGCAGGCAGGCGGGAAGCCAGCAGTTAGAAGTAGGAGGCTGAGGACGACCTCAGCTGGGAGGAAGGAGAGTCTCTCCAGTGGAGAGCTGAGGTGCAGGGCTCTTAAAACTATTGTTACCTTTACTGAAAGAGCAGAGGGCAGGGCTTCCCAGACACTGGTGAGCAGACGAATCAGGTCAACTGCTTACAAATTCAGATCACCAGTCTCACCTCCAGAGTCTTGGGGCCTGGGACTCTTTATTTTAACTCATCAACACGGGTGATTCTGATGCAGCTGTGCCAGGAACTACACTTTAAAAATCCCTGGCCAGGGTGCAGCATCTCTGACTATAAAATACAAACAGTATGATGATTATGCGGGTGGTAGGACTTTTTCTCTTAGAGATTGTGCTTTCTTTTAGCCCTTAAAAAAATCTTACCCATGAAATTAAATTATTTAGGGACTATTTAATTAAGACACTTCCATCTTCTGATATTCTGACATCTTGTCAGACAATGTATCCCAATCTGGGACATTCTAAATATGATCCTCATGTATTGTACAGCACAAGGAATATAGCCAATATTTTGTAATAACTATAAGTGGAGTATAATCTTTAAAAATTGTGAATCACTATATTGTACACCTGTAACTTATATAATATTGTACATTAACTCTACTTCAATATAAAAACACCTAAAAGAAGAAAAATAAATATGATCCTCATTTTAGAAAGAACTATGATCTCTGCTGTTAACAGTTATTTATATTTGTTGCTATTTTGTTCTTAAAAAATAAAACTCACGTGAAGTGGGATACCCAAGTACTACTTCTCTCAGTCACTCAGAAATAAAATAATCCTGGCTATCACTGATCCTAAGCTATGCCAAGCCTGCCTGGGAGCCACTTGTTGGAATGCCTGCACAGGGCCTTGAAGGAATAATTGTTCTCAAAAAAGGCCAGCTGTTTACATTGCCATTTCCCACAAGGGTTCTGCTGCTCAGGAAGGCTGCGCTCTTCTGGTTCTTTATTGGCATCCATTCTATCCATTGCTGCATCATGGGCCCCAGAGTGTCTGCGTGAAGGCGGTTTTCACCACAGCACAAAAGCACCATCTTATGATCACAGTTTTGCAATCTGATGGAGGATCTGAGTGGCACAAGATTCAATAACTGCCAGAGGCAAGTGCAGTAAACCTAGAGAAATAAATCAAAAGGAAAAGAAGGGTCGTGGGGGAGTGACTTTAATCATATGCATTAAGATTGGCAACATTTCTTAGTTCTTCTTGGTAGGATTCTCAGTCTTTGTCTGAGAAAGACAGTGCTTACCGCCTTCCCCAGGAATTCATATTCTGCTATTGTCTGCAGGTCAAGGTGAAAGTCAGTGTTGAAAGAACCAGCTATAAATGTAATAAGTGGCAAAGAAACAGACGGTTTTTATGGAAAAGTAAGTTCTTTTAGATAGACTGCAAAAATGTGCTTACCTTAAATCACCAGTTACAGGGTAATATTGGAGCTATGCAAGAAGACTACTGAATTTTAGGACTATTTTCAGAAATACAAGGGGTTTTTTTTGGTTTTTTTTTTTTCAAAGCTCTAAACTGAATCATCAGTAAATTATCATATCATTTAGAGGTTTAAGCAAACTGGAGCCTTATACCTTGGTTATGTAAGCATTAGAAAGTCGGCTACAGGATCTCATTGGGTCTTTGGTCCTTCCTGGCAGGATTTTCAACACTGATGTCTTATGCTGCATCTCCCTCTGCTGCCCACACCCTCTGTAGCAATGGTAGAGCTGAGGCAATTTCTGGGTAGGGAGAGAAGGAGTGAGACAAATAAGAGGTGGCAGACTGGGAGGAAATGGGTGTTTTCCTCTTGGTAATCAGAGAATTTGATGTGCACTTCATACATTTCTTATGGTTGCCATAGACACTGACCCGGGGCTGATATTCTCTTTTATCTGTAAATTCTCTCCCTAAGCACCTGCAGACTGTATAACAATGACAATACTAACCCTGTTTACTGAGCACTGGCTAGGAAAAGTTGGACAGCATTGATTTCAAAGGTGAGGTGGTCTGAAACGTGCAATGAGGAGTTTAAACCCCGTGGTTTCTGGAATGTGGGAGAAGGAGCAGCCTCTTCCAGAGATAACAGGAGAATTCGACCTGGAAGGAATAGCAGAAGATGGAATTTAAGATGAGAAGGTTGAGGGTGTAAGAAGGCTAATTAGGTACCGGCTATGGTAACACTAGACAAATGCTTAAACAAATAAGCACCAAATTTTCAGTGGCTAGTTCTCTCATATCCAGGTTAACAGCCCGGAGCAGATATTCTGCACTGGCTACATCTTTCCCTATAGAGGAGCTCAGAGACCTAAGCTCCTTCCATCTTATGACTCTGCCAACCCCTAAGGCTGAAGAAGCTTTCCCATTCAGACATGCATAAGGGAGCAGGGAAGGCACAGATTCTTTTTAAAAGCACTTTTGGGAAGTGACATAAATCTCCTCCTCATTCCATTGGTGAGAACTAGTCCTGTGGCCACATCTGGATGCAGGAAGGACTAGAGGATGCAGTCCCAGCCGGGCAGCAGCCTCCCGTGACATCGCTACCCTACGAAGGGAAGCTGAGTGGTGGGGAGCGGCTGGCCTCTTGCTTCTCCTGCCACTGCTGCAGGAGCTTCTTAGCCTTGTCTTACAAATAGTGGTGCTCTTCACGGTGCTGTCCCAGGCCTCGTCTCTTCTCACTTTGCACACTCTTCCCCAGGGATCTCATCCTCGTGCCTTTGATTGATTTTCAACTATCTGCTGCTGACTCCCAGATCTGCATCTCCAGCTACTCACTCACAACTCAAAACCCCTCAGGGCTCTCGTAACCCTGAGATTAATTTGCACTGTAACTACAGTTATCCCTTTACCCCCTGCTTTTCCTGAAGAACTAGAGCCCTGGCTCAAAAATGATTACTGAGCATCTAATCATCACTGTAATCATTCTCATTATATTACCAGGGTTTTTAAAGCTGTGGATCATGACCCATTATTGGGACTAGAATTCATTTGGGGAGTTACAACTAGTTTTCTCAAGAATGGAACATGGAATAGAATGGAATAGAAATAGCCCACTGCTTGTCTCCCTGGTAAAAGTAAGTACTTTTTTTTTTTTATTTTGCGGTATGCGGGCCTCTCACTGCTGCGGCCTCTCCCGTTGCGGAGCACAGGCTCCGGACGCGCAGGCTCAGCGGCCATGGCCCACGGGCCCAGCCTCTCCGCGGCATGTGGGATCTTCCCGGATCGGGGCACGAACCCGTGTCCCCTGCATCGGCAGGCGGACTCCCAACCACTGCGCCACCAGGGAAGCCCTAAAAGTAAGTATTGCTTTAAGATTTTTTGTTTTCAGTGTGTGTGCACTGGGTCATAATAAAAATTCTATTTTTTTTTTTTACTGTGGGTCATTGACAAAAGTTGAATACTTACTGGATTAGACCACTATCTCTTCAAGAGCACCCCCAATCAAACTGTAAAAGGAAGGATTCAGGAATTAAATTACCTGGGTTCAATCACAAGCTCCAGTGCTTATTAGCTGTGTTTTCTTGAACAAATTACTTAACCTCTCTACCTCTCAATTTTCTCATCTGTTAAATGAGTGTAAAAATGGTACCTCCTCATGGACCTATTGTGAAGATTAAATGAATTAATACAGTATTGCTTGACATGGGTGAGTGCTTTCCAAGCATTAACTATTCTTAAACAATGAAATATATAAATACTCTATTAAAGATACCAAATTGTGGGAGTACATGATGGATATCCACATATAGACGTACTGTATATAATATGGAAATAGACAAATTTATCAGATTGTTTCACCTTTTTCATGATGTGACAAATACAGAAAATGATAGTGTTTTTTGGAACCATGGGGTAAAGGGAACAGGCCACTCTGGCTGGAGGTGACTAACCAGATGTGACAGTGGCTTCTGGACAGGAATAAATGACAGTTTTAAGGCCTAAAGGAGTCAATATCTCTACATTTGACCCATTCTTAGCACAAGATGAGAAACTCTAGACTCTAAACCAATAGGTGCAGTCTTTCCCAAGGTCAGTTACCAGTTCAGGGTGGGCCTGTAACCAAGGCTAGCCAAGGAGACTGGTGAGAAGGATTTACACTCCACTGTGCCTTTCTATCTCCTACTGGATGAGAAAAAGGAAGCCCATTGCCCAAGTTGATGCCAGCCTTAGGATGGGGCTGACTCTGTGATGGCAGAAAAAGTGATCTAAGGAAGCTCGTCTCCAACAAAGTGGATGAGCTGCTGAATCAACCAACCCTGAAGCCTATCTTATTCTAGATTCTCTGTTAGGGGGATAATAAATGTTATTATTGTTTAAGCCATTTTGAGTGATGATTTCAATTACATTCAGCCCAAAGTATCTAACTGATTCAGTGTCTTGTTCTATTTTATAGATTTTTCAACACTATAATTTATAGAATAATAGTGTACCATGAAATAGAAAGTATTACACACAACTTTAGCAATCAGTGTTATGGGCCACAGAACACAAACAATCACAAGTGTTTAAATTTGGAGTTTCGAGTTCTTCTGAGATTTTCGATAACCCTTCCATGGCAAAGGTTTCTGCTAACTAGAGACTGTTTAATCCATTGCACCTCATTTAGATTTTCCTGCATTTTGGTGGATTTGATGCACTTTCATAAATCTGGATAATTTCAGGATTTAAACTGCTGGAAGCCACAGTGCCACCATTCTGTGCAATTGCTTCTTTGGGTGGCCTGTGGGGAACTCTGTCACGGCAATTTCCATATCTGTGTAAAAAGACTTAAGTTCATGGAACTCAATACCTGTGAGGACACAAGAACCCCATGCCTTCTAGATGGCCCATGACTGATTGCGCTTCCTCTTACCATCTTGAAGGTGTCAAAAGCTTACAGCTACTGCAGATAGGAAAGGCTAGGGCAGGCACTTGGAGCATCTTCTTAAGCTGCTCATTGCTCTCCCAGCTCTTCTTCTGGCTGCTGCCTGACATCATCTTCTAAATGTATTGGCAGAAATGGAAGATGCATCCATGGAGTGAGCAGCCTGGGAACTCCTGAGAACTCCCTTTACAGTCACCATTGTAAAGCCTCTCACATGTGACAGAGGATGAGAGATAGGTTCCAGCTCCTGCACCTGCCTCAGCAGGTAAGTGTGTGGCAGAGGGGAGGAATGGACCCTCACAGAACCCTGAAGAGTGGTTGGAACAGTAATGAAGCAGTTTTTGAAGCAGAGTTCACACCGTCTCTGCATTTTTAGGCAACTTTGGATGACAAATAGTGGCAAACACACATCTTCAGCCCTGCAATCACTTAAGAGGAATTCCTTCCCTCCTCTCTGCCACTTGAAGCAGCCCATCTAGAAGCAGCCCACCAAAGCATGAGCAGGGCTCACTGGAATGGCTAGCTCATTCTTACTCCTCCTATTGCTTTGTTTGTTTTTGTTTTTCATGGTAGAAACATTAAGGAGCTGACGAGTTTTGACTACTGACCACTGGACTCTACTTACCCACTAACTAGATTATGCACCACTCCTGACTTAGTGCTTTGAATTTAGCATACACAGAGCGACTTCCCTTGGGGAGGGGTGACTGGGACAGGATGGGTTCTGGGGGACTCCCTCAGGAGGATCTCTGAATTCCCATCACTTGAAGGTCTAGAGAGCCTGATCTTCCACCAGTCCCAAGGCTACTTCCAATTCCTGTCCCTGGAGTGTGTGATGCTTCTTTGAGGAAAAAGTGTTAAAGTATTTTATAGCAAAGAAATGGCCTTTTGCACAGTTAATAGCAGTTTCAGTCCCTAGATATGAAGCCATCATATTATTTGAGCTTGCCGCCCTTTGTTTTGTAAAACTTAATGGGATTACTTATACAAAGATAAAGCTAGTAACCATCCATTGTTTTCAGAGATTAGTTTGAGGTCACCTTAAATCTGTGACAGATGCTACAACCTAGGATTTTAAGGATTGTAGAGAACAACAAACATTGATTGTAGAGTTAGTCAGACCCTTCCCTCAAAACAAAAACAAAAACAAAAACAGGGCTTCCCTGGTGGCTCAGTGGTTGAGAGTCCACCTGCCGATGCAGGGGATACGGGTTCGTGCCCCGGTCCGGGAAGATCCCACATGCCGCGGAGCGGCTGGGCCCTGGCCGCTGAGCCTGCGCATCCGGAGCCTGTGCTCCGTAACGGGAGGGGCCGCAACAGTGAGAGGCTCGCGTACCGCAAAAAAAAAAAAAAAAAAAAAGAATCCGCCGGCCAGTGCAGGGGACACGGGTTCAAGCCCTGGTCTGGGAAGATCCCATATGCCGTGGAGCAACTAAAACCGTGGGCCACAACTACTGAGCCTGTGCTCTAGAGCCTGTGCTCCACAACAAGAGAAGCCACCGCAATGAGAAGCCCATGCACAGCAACGAAGGGTAGCCCCCGCTCGCCGCAACTAGAGAAAGCCTGCGTGCAGCAATGAAGACCCAACACAGCCATAAATAAACAAACAAACAAATAAATAAATAAAAGAAAAAAATAAACACAGAGAAAGACTGAGGAACTCTTACAGATTAAAGGCGACTAAAGAGACATCACAGCTAAATGCAACACATGATCCTGGATGAGATCTTAAACTGGGGGTGAAAATAGCTATAAAAATATTATTGGGATAGTTGAGAAATGTTAACATAGACTCTGAATTAGATAATAGTATTCTACAAGTATTATACCTCGTAATTCTTATAATGCTACTCTGCTTATGTAAGCGAATGTCTTATTTCTCAGGAAATACACACTGAAATGTTTTCAACCTACTTTTAAATGGTTCAGGAAAAAAGTGTATGTGAATAATTGGCAAATCTGGCAAAACAGTATACAGAAGTTTCTAGTACTATCCTTATAACTATTCTGAAAGTTAAAAGTTATGTCAAAGTAAATAGCTCTCCCTAACCACCTAAAAAAAGAGAGGGACCTAAGCGTTCATGGGATAGGGCTGGTTTGGGCACAGGCAATCTTCTTACTCCTAGAAGATTCTCTGAATCCCGCAATGCTCATAGGCTAGTTGTGCTTTGGGAAGCAATGAGCGATCCTCAGAAAATGGGAATACAGTACAGAGGGATGCCCTGGATTCTGGACAGGGGCTTGGACCAGCAAGTATTGCTTTGTAGCAGACGGTGGTCAGTCCATGCAAACTTTTCCATGACACTTTGTGACAATAATGAGCTATTGCAGACTTCAGTGCCATCTATTTGTCAGGATTAACCTTTGAACCTGGTCATCTCTCAGAGTTCTTGGATGATTCGGGAGGAAAGATGTTAGGAGGGGACACTATGCTTCCTGTTAAATATGGCATGTGAGTTTTCAAACTAGAAAGTAGAAAAATAAGAGATGTAACAGTATTTGTATCCTGAGTTTATAAAGTGATGCCAATCCTACTTCCTTAGCTTTATACGCTCCTGCACAACAGTTGTGTCAAAAACGATGCAAGTGCTAAGAGAAGATGGTGAAAATACAACCGGGTAAGTTCTCACAAAAGGTAAAAGTGCAACTGCCAAACAGAATTATGTAATAGTCTTTTGCAGAATATGTGTTCATAAAAAGCTATGAATAATTTGTATTTTTATAATTGAAACCATATTTTCATTGCACATGAGAAGCATTTAAAAGAATATTATAGAATAACATTTTGAAATGTGAGACATACAAACTTTTTAGTTCTTTAATCCAAATTTTCAGTGTCTAAAACAAACCTCTCTCCTTAAAGTGCAGTATTCCTGCAAAGTTGGATGTTTAGATAGGTAGAGGCTAGCGATAAATCATGTAAGCTTAAGAGCAAAAATCCTTTGTTTTAAATTAATGAACCATATGATAGGAAATAAATGTATATGTAGATATTAAAATAAATTTCTTCATGTATTATCAAGGCTGTTACGGTTATAAGTGACAGAGATCCAAATCAACAAGTTTAAGCAAAAAATGGGAATTTATTGGCCTCTATTACTAGGGCGTCCAAAGGTAGCTGTAACTTTCAGACATGGCTAGATACAGAGGCTCAAATCTTTCCTATCTATCTATCTATCTGTCTATCTATCTATCATCCATCCACCCCTCCAGCCATCCAGCTATCTATCTGCCTATCTACCTAAACATCAATCATCTATCATTTTCTACTTCCCTCCATATTTCTCTCAGTTGCTCTTTGTACAAACAGCCTTCTCCTTAAGGCCAGGGAAGACAGCCAAGAGCAGATAAAATAAGTCTCTTAATTTGCTTTATCAGCAATGTCTGGGGGAATACTCTGGTCCAATTTGGATCACAAGCACATGCCTGGGATGGGAGAAGGGAGGCAAGGTGATTAACAACGCTTCCAGGATCATGATCCAAGGTGGCGGGGTGGGGGCAGAATAGGATGTTACAAGGTGCAGTTCACCTAAAGAACCAGAAGAGAGAAGGAAAAACTGGTAGACAGGCAAAAACCATAGCTACAATTTTCCCCTATGCTTCATAAAGGCACAGTTTTATGATATAACTCTAATGAACCTAAACATAGATAACTATATGTCAAAAGCTTATTAAGGTAAATATTGGACAAAAACATAAAAATCTATTATCATAGATTTAAAGAAAACACTGTTTTATAAGAGCTAAAGATTTTTATTTAATCGACTAGAGGTTCAGTTAAACAAATCTTATGTTATTCATGAAATGGTTTTGAATATATATAGAAATTTAAAAACTGTATGTATTTATAAAGCAGTATATAAACACTAAGTCTCTCTTTTCATCTTATAATGTATTTTCTTACCTGCTTACATAGATACATATGCATTTAAAAAATAGGGAATGGGGCTTCCCTGGTGGCACACTGGTTAAGACTCTGAGCTCATGCAGGGGGCGCGGGTTCGATCACTGACCAGGGAACTAGATCCCACAGGCAAGATGCAACTAAGGAGCCTGCCTGCCGCAACTAAGACCCAGCACAACCGAATAAATAAATAAATAAATAAATAAATAAAAAGTAGGGAAGTACATACAATAGAATGTTACCAAGGGATATTTCAAGCTGGAAAGAAATGGATGATAGATGATTTTTTAAAATTTTGGCCTATTTATAGTTTTTATTTTCCTATAAAATAAAACTCAAATTCTATATAAAATTTTATGCATTAAATGTTACTTGCAAGTAACCTAGTCAGTTTCACAATGGTGGCAACAGGCAGGTGTTGGCCCCACTAACTTACCTAGCTAACTAAATGATTTGGTCAATAAGAAAAATTGGGCCAAAAGTCTCAGTGGATTGCAATGACCTGCAGGAAAATATTTAGATACCAAGTATTGGTAATGTTTCCCAATGTGTGGGTCTTGGGTCACCTATATCAGAATCATTTCTGAGGAGTTTGCTAAAATGCAGATTCCCTGGTCTTATTCCAGACTTTCTGATTCAGAAATTTAGGCAGTGGGCCAAAGAACTGGCATTTTCAGTAGGTCCCCCAGGGGATTTTTATGCACACTGAAGCATGAGAACACCTGTTTCAGAGATCATAAGGAACAGTGTGAGAAGAAAGTGACTGCACTGCCAAGAAGGGACCACTGTACACCCCAGTGCCTTTATATTCCCACTATCATCAACTGCACAGTTCTTTTGTCTAACATTTCACCTATGAACATTAATCAGAAAATTATACAGTTGTCATCAAACTTTCTTTGATTTGAAAAGTAGAATCATTTTACTACATTTTTTCCCAGTAGAATACATTCCAAATTTTTAGGGATCAAAATTCATAAAATCTTCAAAAATTCACATTATAGAAACGATTCTAGGATCATACCTATGTTGTTAGCAAAGTAGTATTGAAAGTATAGATAGTTCTGAAAGAAACAGAAAAGGAAAGGAAGGAGGGAGGAGGATGGGAGAAGGAAGGAAAGAAAAATTCATTAGCATTTTGCTAGGCACCAATTAAGTATTATACTTAGGACAAGCACTTTTATAATCAGAAAACTCCATCAAGGTTATTTTCTAAATGATTTAAAATATAATTTTATTACACCAAAGTTGAATTTGCAGATTAACTTTTAGGGAATCTACAATTTTAGGTGTTTCTTATTATCCTAAAACTTTAGTAGAATGATAATTAAATGAAGAAATAAAAGTAAGTTGAATAATTAAGACTGCTTCAACTCTACCTAGTAAATGAGTATACATAAGTAATATAATGGAAAGCAGTGAGTAATAAGGGAAGTAATTTAATGGAAAAGTTTTGTTTAATAGAATAAAATGAGTTAAGCTAAATTCTGGTAAATCTTTATTATGAATATACTGAATAATTTTCCATTGGGAGTAGCAAAAATCTTCATTGGCTGCTATAAGTAGTTTTAAAGTACAGGGATACCACGGAGACATTGCGAGTTTGGTTTCAGACCACCATGCTAAAGTGAGTCACATGAATTTTTTTGGTTTCCCAGTACGTACAAAAGTTATATTTATACTATACTATAGTCTATTAAATGTGCAATAGGATTATGTCTAAAGAAACAATGTAAATACCTTAATTTAAAAATACTTTATTGCTAAAAAATGTTAACCATCATCTGAGCCTTCTGCAAGTCACAGTAGTAATATCAAAGATCACCAATCACAGACCATAATAATAAACATTATAATAATGGACAAATTTGAAATATTGCAAGAAGTAACAAAATGTAACAAAGAGACACGAAGTGAACAAATGCTGTTTGGAAAAAATGATGCCAATAGACTTGCTCCATGCAGGGTTGCCACAAACCTTCAATTCGTAAATAACGCAGTATCTGCAAAGCACAATAAAGCAAAGCACAATAAAATGTCTGTATTTGGAAATACAGTGTAGAGGGAAACTCAGCAAAATATATAAGTTAAATTACCCATTCAGTTATTTTTTTCTATAATTCTACAGTTTCCTAATAGCTTAAAGAAAGCTTTACTACAGGAGAGCTGTTGTGCACCAGATTTCAGTTATGCAGCACACAGCTTATTCTTAGGGACATAGTACTCATTCTATTGTATTCTAATATGATTGTATTAGTCAGGGTTCTGCAGAGAAACAGAACCAATAATGTGTGTGTAGCTATAGAAAGAGATTTATTTTAAGGAATTAGCTCCTGTAAATATGGAGGCTAGTACATCTAAAATCTGCAGGGTGGGTCAGCAGGCTGGAGACTCAGGAAGGTTCAATATTGTAGTTCAAGTCTGAAGGCCATCCACTGGCAGAATTCCTTCTTGCTCAGGAGGAGGTCAGTCTTATGTTCTATTCAGGCCTTCAACTGAATAGTCAACCTGCCTTAGTCAACCTACAGATTCAAATGTTAACCCCACCTAGAAACACCCTCACAGAAACATTCAGAATGATATTTAACCCAATATCTAGGCACCCTGTGGCCCAATTAAGTTGACACATTAAATTAATCATCACACAGAAACGCCCAGAATAATGTTTAACCCAATATCTGGGCACACTGTGGCCCAGCCAACTTGATACATAAAATTAGCCATCACAGTGACCTAAGTTGGATCTGATGTCTATGAGATTAACAGTAATTTTTCTTTACTTTTTACAGAAATGGTTCATTTTCCAGTTGAATATTTTATAATAAAAATTAAGGTTTTCAAGTTACTTTATGAAAAAGATGAGTCTGTATATCAGTATAATAACATAGAAGAACCATCAAAGTTAATTATATGTCATTTGTATCAAGAGGCTAAGATCTGAGTTGGACATTTCTTGGCTGACCAGCATTTTGACTCTCTTCTTACATTTGGGCAGTCTTCCACTGGCTTATTTTAATAGCAGCCAAGCTCCCATCTCCCACCAAAAACACCAGACACGTGCTCCCATGAATTCCTGATGACTGGAGCATAAGACATATGCTTGGATGCTCCAGTGCCCAGTACTTTTATCCTGAAGTGAACACACAGATAAAGAAGGGACAATCTGTGACTCTGGTGTGACCAGTGGTAGCTGATTCCAGGGTCTGGAGCTGGGGATGGGGATGGTGGTGCTATCAGTGACAGTTTTCAGTGCCAATGAGGAAGCAACATCATAACCAGACCCATTAAGTGAAATATTTAGCTGTGCTCTGTCTTACATTGGTTGATTCCTGTCAATTTTCCAAGCCCTTACCTCTGGCTTTCCCATCAGCTTTGTGAGCAACTTGTACCCTTCTAATACATTCCTTTTATGCTTATGGTAACCAGAATTGGCAACCAAGAACCCTGACTAGTGTAACACTCTTGTCTAGGAAGTTTCAAGGGAAGTTCTTTTGATACAGTTTATAAAGTAGTTATAGCATAAGTGGGGCTATTTTGATATGTTACAAAGCCTGGATTAATTTTACGACATAACTTGTATACATTTATATTAGTCACTCAAAATCCAAAGAGAAATAAGACAAGTTTCCCTCTTATTATGGGTTGAATTGTGTCCTTCCAAAAGTCATATGTTGAAGCCCTAACCCCCAGGACCTCTGAGTGTGATTGTACTTGGAGACAGGGCCTGTAAAGAGGTGATTAAGTTTAAATGGGGTTCTTAGAGTGGTCTTAATCCAATATGACTTGTGTCCTTATAAGAACAGGAGATTAGGACACAGACAACACAGAGGGATGACCTTGTGAGGACACAGTAAGAGGGAGCCATCTGCAAGCCAAAGAGAACGCCTCAGAAGAAACCAAACCTGCCAACACCTTAATTTTGAACTTCTAGCCTCCAGAATTGTGAGAAAATACATTTTTATGATTTAAGCCACCTAGTCTATGGTATTTTGTTATGGCAGCCCTAGTGAAATAACACACATGTTTGCAAGGGTCTTAAAACTTTGTAAAGGGTGATAAATATGAATAAGCATAAGAAAAAAATATAGATGCTAAGATATAAATTAAATAGAGGATGGTGGAGGATAAGCATGAAGAGTTAGGGAAGAGGGTTAGGAAAATGCTATATGGCTTTAGATATTATTTGTCTTATTTTAAACATGATCTTTTCTTGAACCTCATTAGTTCAAGTACTAGTTGTTTAAGCTTAAGAAGAAAATGAAAATGTTTGGCTAATTAACCTACAATCACAAAAGAAATGCAGTAAAGGCAAACTATAAAGCAACTGATGGAGAAAAAAAAATTCAAGGCTTAACATCTTACTTTTAAAGTTTTTCCTGAAAGATGCTTTCGAACATACTAATATATTAACCACTGTACACATTTATTATGTGAACAGATAGAATATATAACTAATATCAAACTATTCCCACAAAGCAAGGTGGCTAAATTATACCAGGACAGCAACTGACCATCCTGTGAAGAAAGACTGCTACTAGCACAACTAAGCCAGGGTCCACAGTGAAAAGTGTAATGCTTTAGAAAATGATGAAACTTTGTTATAGAAAAAGAAAAGTTAGCAGCAGCAAAGAATGCAGCCCCTATGATTGTGTGCACCCAGGTGGAAGTCGTTATATTAAGGAAGGTGTGGTAATCTCTCCGGGCACCACAATGGAAAATTTGGATGAAAAAGAAAACAAGGTCATATGTCAATTGTATATCAATAAAACTGGAAAAAAGAAAACAAGGTCAATTAGAAGAGAAAAAGAGAAGGTGAAGAAAATGTCAGTTGGCATAATCTAACCTCCCCTGCTGCTGAGTAATATCTAGTCCGGATTATCAGCATTCTCTGTACAAGCTCATGAAGATACTGAATCTTGGATAATTTGTGATTCTATTCAAGTGCTTTTGATTAATACCTCAACCTTTTTTGTATTAACATTAGCACAAATGGGATATGATACAAGAGCATATCCAGTTTTCTTTGCTAACTACCAATCTGATGGAGTTTTCCAATTAAACCCATCCAAAGCTAATGTGCAGTTTCCTGGGAATTTTTACATTTTTTCCCCTATGATCAGAAAGAAGAATCTAGGATTCACCTCGAGCTGGATGTAAAATATCTACAGGCTCACAGTATAAGGAAAATTTTCTCATTGTTAACAATGTTTTGGCGTTATATGGTTACAAACTGTGAAGCATTTGAGATTTTATTCCTTCTTGCAATGTAACAAATTAACCTGTTACAGTTTCATGGGCTCTGGCTGAAGTCAAGAGACTCCTGGATCAGAGACAAAGTACTTTACTGTTCACAGCACAGCGAGTGGCATGAGCATCAACATATTTGTGTCAGTTGCTTTTTCCCCCAAGCCCCACAGGGGGGAATATGTGATGGACCCAGATGACATCTGTACACCGAGTGGGTTGCACTGCAAAAGAGGAACTAAAGACCAAGAATCCAGGCTTCCTGAGCAAGCAGCAGCAAGCCAGTCTCCCTTCCCCTGAGAGCAGGCAGTTACACGATAGCCATGATATGGTCACCTTGACCTACTTAGTTGTCTGTGTGACCAGCCACAGAAACTGCTCAGTCTCAGGAGACAGAGAAGCCTCACAATCTGGCATACTCAGCAAGGATGTGCAAGGACACTCAGAGCTACGGCAGACTTGCCTCTTCTAAAAATCCACTCCACACGTTCTTGGCAGAACTGAAATGTTTACATGGATATATGATTCTGTTGACCACTATGATTAATCTGACAGAGGTGTCATTCAATTTGTCTCATACAGCATTTAATTGAGGCACTGTCACCAATAGCCGAACAGCAGGGTGAGGCCAATCTGCAGTAGTGACTTCAATCGTGGCTCCCAGGTTCCTGAAATCCCATAAACCATCAGGGTCTACCTTATAACTGTTATATCTTCCTGCTGTTTTGAATCTTTTATTAATAGATAATATCCTTCTTTGTCTCTTGTAATCTTTTTTGCTTTGTTTTTTTGTCTTGATTTTTTTTGGCCATGCCATGCGTGGCATGTGGGATCTTAGTTCCCCTACCAGGGATCGAACCTGTGCCCCCTGCATTGGAAGCATGGAGTCTTAACCACTGGACCCTCAGGGAAGTCCCCATCAGGGTCTACCTTAGAAAGCCAGCAGCTTTCTCCTTAAGGCTCTGATTTGACCTTTCTACTCGGTTTGAGGCATTAATCCAGGTACATCTGGATGTATTAAGGATAGTTCAGAATCTGCCATCTAGGGCAATTCTATCATCTATAACAACTCTGGCCAGTGAGTTGAGGCAGACCTGACTGCCTTCTAAGGCTCGGGTGGCATCACTGATCACTTTTGCTAAACTCAGGGATACATATCTTACCACTTTTTCTGATTAATTGACTCACATCGTTGGGATTACCAATCACAGAGTGCGCATAAATGAGTCAGTTATCCCTCTGGGAAGTCCTTCCAAGTAACTAAGGATGGTCCTGTTTCAGAGAGATCTCCATAATTATCTGAGTCTCTTATGACCATGCCTGGGGTACAAATTATTGTGATCTTGGAAGTAGAAAAATTAATGTGTGGCTTCCACACAAGAAGTACAGTCCTGGGGGTGAACAGGGTGTCCCTTGAAAGAAAGTGTTGATTATAATTATTGGGGCTCCCCAGTGGAACCAACATAAGTCTGAGATTGCAGATGGACAGTGCCTCCAACATGGTGAAGAATTTCCAACACCTGGGGGAAAGTTATAAGAACCAGGACACCGTTCAGGCATCTGTCTGTAAACCTACTTTCTGGTATTCATCCTGAAACCCCCTCCTCACTTGCTCCTCATTAACAGGCAATACAGTGGAGTGCCATCTAATTCCCAGGTGACCATACAATCTGGCTGATACGTTTGCTACCAATTCCCATGGACTTTCCTCAAATTCTGTTGGTTGATAAGGCCTTCATCTTTCCTTTTTCAGAAAGCTATGTCTCTCTCAGCATCCAAGCCTGATCACCAAAAACTGTTAAGAAATGGGAAGGATCTGAGATTTTACCCTATTTGCAAGCTAACAAGCCAGCCAACACAGTTTCACAGATGCTAGTATAAGACACAAAAAACCTGCATTAAAGACAAAGGATAAGTTATTATTCATGACCATAGCAGTGACCAGTGCATTGATATTATTTTTTCGTGATGCTGCCCTGAGGCCCCAGTTCCTACAGGCCATGAGGAAGAGGCCCAGATGCTACCTACACTTGCAGTGGATTGCATTAAGGAGAGGAACCCTGGGCTTCCCTGGTGGCGCAGTGGTTGGGAGTCCGCCTGCCGATGCAGGGGACACGGGTTCGTGCCCTGGTCTGGGAGGATCCCACATGCCGCGGAGCGGCTGGGCCCGTGAGCCATGGCCGCTGAGCCTGTGCGTCCGGAGCCTGTGCGTCCGGAGCCTGTGCTCTGCAACGGGAGAGGCCACAACAGTGAGAGGCCCGCGTACCGAAAAAAAAAAAAAAAAGGAGAGGAACCCTGAATTTAGGGAACCTGAATATTTTATAATGGGTAGTAAGCATGCCCATCCTTTGCTCCAGGGGGAATCATCGTCTCTACCTTCCAGAGCTGTTCACTATACAAACATCCTTGAAACAAACATCCTTGAATGGACTGTTCAGAACAAAAGGCATTCAGTACCTCTGCTCTCAAGATATTCAGAAACTCATGGAGAGCCGTTTCCTAACAGAAATCCATAGTTTCTTAGTAGAAGTTACCAGAAGCCACTAACTTCTAATTCATATTTTGCATGAGCTATTGTATTCAGCTGTGTATAACAAAATCCTGAGTACAGTGGCTTAACCAAATATTGTTTGTTTTGTTTGGCTTTTTCCCTGCATGTAACCAGCAGTCCAGAGGTGGGCAGTCCAGGTCTGGTACAAAACTAAATGAATTCTTCAAGGACCAGGTCCCTATTCTCCTGCTCTACCATCCTCACCATTTGGCTTTCCACTTGATGGGTGGAGTAACAGCATACTCCACCCCCATTTGTATAGTTCTAGCACTCCGATGATCAGATTTGAAGGAAAGCTTAAAAAACTGAGATATGAAAGAGGAAGAATTAAGATACAAATGTAGAGTGATTAGGAGATACTAGCAAGTAGATTTCCGTAGAAACAGTGTGGGTGTAGAATTTTACTAGAAAATTTGTGCAAGTAGATGGATTGGATCAAAGTAATACTATGTTTTGAGGTTCATGGGCAAAGTAATAATTAACAAGTTAATAGAGGTGACTTGAAAGGTTTAATGTAACTGAATAATTTAGTAGATAAGCTATTACTCAAAAATATTTTTAATGAAAATGGATGATTTTAAATTTTATTACGCAAATACACAGTTCAAATAGCATTATAATATTTCATTGTTTTGGTACTACTGTTTAGATTTATGAGCTACAGTTTACAGTACTGTGTAAAAATAGGCACCATGCTTCCAAGGAGATCAGAATTCAGCTTGAGGCTGTTTTAGTTTGCGATAACACCCTAGTGTTAGTCACTATACTTTACTTTCTGTATTACCTTATGGAATTGCTACATAGAATTTAATACCAAGAAATCTAAATTTCCTTAGAGTAGAAACAAGCTTATATGAATAATTTTATAGCAACCAAAATTAAACTATCTGCTGCAGTTGATAGCAAGGTTTAATTTTCAGCATAAGCTGAAGCAATCAGTTTTTAAATAGTCATGTTTCTAAATAACCCATTTATGTTTAACAGATCATTTAATTGAATAATCTCAAAGCACTAAACATCTTCAAGATTGAAAAAAATAAGTCCATGTAGACAGAGCAGGAGCTAAAGAAAAATAGTTTAAGAATAAAGACAATCCTCAATTATGCATTCTATGAATTATCCATGCATTCAATTTGTTTCCTTCTACTGATTATTGTCTAAAACTCCCCTTTTTCTAATGGTAAAAAGGTTTGATAGAGACGAGTTTGAATATGGAAATGAACTTGTCAACAGGTTTCAATAACTGATTCCAGGTTTAGCTCTAATGATCTAAAGTTCACTACAGATGTTTAGGCACATAATTCTCATGACCATAATTATCATTGGACAAGACTCCTTCTCCAATACCAGTTTCTAGGGCTAAAATAATTTGCTTGGTTGATTTAAAACCATTAAATAATCGGGTGGAGATCAAGATGGCAGAACAGAAGGACATGGAGCTCACCTCCTCCCACAAATACACCAAAATTCTGTGGAATAATTCTCACAGAATACCTACTGAATGCTGGCAGATCTCATACAATCCAAATTGCAAGAAAGATCTTTATGTAACCAGGTAGGATGAAAGAAAAGAAAGGAATCGGGGTGGACCTGCACCCCTGGGAGGGAGCTGTGAAAGACGAAAGGTTCCCTCACCCTGGGAACCCCCTTCACCAGCTGGGAGATCAGCTGAACTGAAAAGGAGCTTCAGAGGCTCAGAGGAGAGCGCAGCAGCTGGATTGTAGTGGGCAGAACAGAGAGAGACCAGCACAGAGGGTCCTGGCCATCTCCGTGCACTCCCTAGCCCAAGAACACCTCTGCTGGTGTGCGTGGGGGCTGGGTGCTGAAACTCGGGCTTCAGCAGACAGGCCCGGGAGAGGACTGAGGTTGGCCTTGTGGAGACAGCCTGCAGGGGTGGAGTGTGGTCTGAGCTGCAATCGGGGTGTGTGTGGGGGGTACACAGGACCTAGCCCAGGTCTGCCATAGAAGCCCCATTAATTGGAAGAATTTATATTGTTAAAATGGCCATACTACCCAAAGCAATCTCCAGATTTAATGCAATCTCTGTTAAATTACCTATGACATTTTTCACAGAACTAGAACAAATAATACTAAAATGTATATGGAATCAAAAAAACAAAAAACTAAAAAAACCCCTAGAATTGCCAAAGTAATCCTGAGGAAAAAGAATATAAAGCTGGAGGCATAACCCTCCCAGACTTTAGACAATACTACAAATCTACAGTAATCAAAACAGCATGGTATTGGCATGAAAACAGACATATGCATCCATGGAACAGAACAGAGATCCCAGAAATAAACTCACACACCTACAGTTGAGTAATCTTTGACAAAGGAGGCAAGAATATAAAATGGAGAAAAGACAGTCTCTTCAGCCAAGTGATGTTGGGAAAGCTCGACAGCCACATATAAATCAAGGAAGTTAGAACACTCCCTCACACCATACACAAAAATAAACTTAAATGGCTTAAAGCCTTAAATATAAGATATGATACTATAAAACTCCTAGAAGAGAACACAGGCAAAACATCCTCTGACATAAATTGTAGCAATGTTTTCTTAGGTTAGTCTCCCAAGGCAACAGAAATAAAGGCAAAAATAAACAAATGGGATCTAATTAAACTTATATGCTTTTGCAGAGCAAAGGAAACAAACCAAACGAAAAGACAACATACAGACTGGGAGAAAATATTTGCGAACAATGCAACCAACAAGGGCTTAATTTCCAAAATATACAAACAGCTCATACAACTCAATAACAAAAAACTAAAAACTAAACAAAAATGGAACAAAAAACTAAACAACCCAGTCAGAAAATGGGCAGAAGACCTAAATAAACATTTCTCTAAAGACATACAGATGGGCAATAGGCACATGAAAAGACGCTCAACATCGTTAACTATCAGAGAAATGCAAATCAAAACTACAATGAGGCATCACCTCGCACTGGTCAGAATGGCCATCATTAAAAAGTTTTTAAAGTTTTTTGTTTTTATTACGCAGTGGAATATTACTCAGCCATAAGAAAGAGTGAAATAATGCTATTTGCAGCAACATGGATGGACCTAGAGATTATCGTACCAAGTGAAGTAAACCAAAAGAGAAGGACAAGTACCGTATGATACCACTTATATGTGGAATCTAAAATATGATACAAATGACTTATTTACAGAACAGAAACAGATTCACAGACATAACAAACAAACTTATGGTTACTAAAGGGGAAAGGGGATGGGGGAAGGATAATTTAGGAGTTTGGAATGAGCAGAAACAAGCTACTATATATAAAATAAACAACAAGGTCCTACTGTATAGCACAGGGAACTATATTCAATATCCTGTAGTAGCCATAATGGAAAAGAATATAAAAAGGTACACATATATACTTTAAAAAGTATACATATATATATATAACTGAATCACTTTGCTGGACACCAGAAACTAACATAACATTGTAAATCAACTCTATTTCAATTAAAAAACTAAAAATAAATAAATAAAATTATTAAATAATAATTAATATAACAAGTTCCTCAACCAGTCAAATTATATATGTCCGGACTCTTTTCACATGTTCAAGGCTAGGTGCTGTGGATGCCAACAATAATAATTATTACTAGTATTATAACAATAATCCTAATAATCCCTTATATTCATATACTTCTTTATTGTTTAAAAACTATTCTGTATTAATTTTCTTATTTGAGGTACTCTATATTCACATGAGGAATTACTCTCCAAGTAATACTGCCCCATTTTACAGATAAGGCAATTCAGACAATCGAGTGACTTGACTTGCCCAAGTTATAGGCATACACATAAACTTATATGCAAGACAGACACAGTCGCTCCTCTCATGGCGCTCTGTTCTAATGAGAAGTTCAGAGAAGTTGTAGGCAACTGCAACATGGTGAGTATGGAGCTAGAGGGGTACAAGTCACATCCAGGCAGTGAGGGGCCAAAAAAACAGACTCCGGGGTGGGGAAGAAGTAATCAGGGAAGTGTTCCAGAAGTAAACAAAGTCTCACTTCAGATTCCACTATGCTGGCTCTGAGAAGAACATTAGTTTCTACTAAATTAACTTATTCTGTTCTCAGAATGTACCAAGTTGATTTTGGACTTGATAGAGTAAAACTTTTAAAGTCAATACCATGCAATTTTTACCTCTGAGTCAAAGTTTCTCACTCTGGTTCCTGTACCAACTGCATCAGTTACCTAGGGTGCTTGCTAAAAATACAGACTTGGGTAGAGGGCGATGGAGGCTACCCTGGACTTTTTCTAAATTTCTTGGGGATGAGGTCCAGGAAAATTGCTGCTTTAAGTATGAACTACTTGGGGATTTTGAAGTCAAATAGCAAAATAAAGAGGATATTTTTGGTAGTGGCTCTGAATAATTCCTGCTTCAATAAGGCCTTTTTTTTTTTTTTTTTAATGGGAGTGAGGGAGAGTGTGTATTTTGGGAAAACTGTAAGTGGCAAATGGTATAGGGGAATAAGAGTTCTATGTAGCGGATTGTCAGCCTCCGCCTCACCCCAGTCACCTGCAAGGTGGCTGGCTTAGAGTAGGTAGGTGCTCGATGTTTGTTGACTTGTTGAACACAGGGACAAAGGTATTTATAACTTCCAAGAGTTATGAAAGTCCTTTCTCTGAACTTCTGCAACAACCTTTCAGTGCCCAGCTATCAGAAGCAGTCATAATGGAGTAGCTAGGGTGTGTGGATTTTGGAGAAAGACTGAAATCAAACTCCAGACCATCAACATTTGAGAGGATCAAGTTCCTTAATCTCCCCATTTATAAAGAAGAACTAGAAGTAATACTTACATACCAGCGTTGTTGGGAGTCTCAACTGAGTTAACAGGTTATCTATTACAAATAGGTATCAATGAAATACATCATAAATGCAAACACTCAGAACCCTATCCAACACATAAATGCATTCCATAAATGCCCATTCAAACCCAGGGACTCCTTAACGTCTGCAGTAGGTCCCCTTAACAGGTCAGAACCTCCGAGCAATTATCAGCAGAAAATGAAAAAATAAATGAAATCCACGACGACCCAGTATAGCGGCCGTGGGCTGCAGCTCGGCGGGTTCCATGCGGTCGAAGGGGTGGGAGAGTGGTCTCTCCCCGCCCGGCTCGGAGCACGTGGTCCGCCCGGGCGGGAGCTTAGCCACAGTGGGGGAGGGGAGCGGCGTGGGACATCGCGGAGGGGGTCTAGGCAGCCCCGGCTCCGGTTGGGGAGGCGCCGACTGCGCAGGCTCAAGATAGACGCAACCACTGTGCGAAGATACGAAGGGGTGGAGCGTTCACCTGGCTCCACGCTCTCTTTACTTACGGAGCGAAAGCCTGACTCTTTTAAAAAATCATTTTCCGACTATATTTGTAGCCGCCCTGCACAAGTTGTTCATCATTAGAAGGCCTCCTTCCCCAGAAAAGAAGAAGCCTCTTTCTCTAGTCGTGCCCCCTCCTCCCCCGTGGAGTCACAGTGGACGCACCCCACCTCCCCTCGGCCTCCGGAGGTGGTTTGGCTGCCCCCTCCCCCTCCCCAGTGTCGCGAGTTGGCGCCGCTGCCACCCCCTGGTCCGCGCTCTCGGCCATTCGGCCGGGCGGTACCGAGCCCTCCCGGCACTCCCCTCCTCTCCTCCCTCCGGCCCTCCGGCCTGCCTTTCCCCGCGGCACTGCCACCCCCCCACCTTCGCCTCAGCCCTCTTGTCTCCCCGCCGAGCCGCGGCGGCAGCAGCAGCAGCAGCCAGAGGAGGAGCCGGAGGCGGCGGTGGCCGGGGAGCCCATGGCGTACAGTCAGGGAGGCGGCAAGAAGAAAGTCTGCTACTACTACGATGGTGAGAGGCAGGCCGGCCGGCGGGTGGGTGGGCGGGCAGGGCTGCGGCGCCGGGCCCGGAGCCGCATCTGGCTCCGCGGCAGCCGTCGCGAGTGGTCGCCGGTGCTGAGGGGTCAGGAGGAGGGACCGGCGTTTGGCCGCATCTTAACCCATTCGCGACCCGACGCTGTCTGGCAGCCTCCGCGGGGAGCTAAGTGGACGCCCCACTTTTCCGTCCGGCCCCTCTCCCTCCCGCAGTGCCGTCCGCCGCCGGCCTACCCTGGCTTCGTGCTGGTGCGAAGGAGACGGCCCTCCCTCACGCCTCTCCCGTCCGCCGCTCGTGGGAGGGAGGTTTGGGGTCCCCTGCTCCGGCCGCCTACACCCGATTTCTCCCCCCGGGTCAAAACAGCTACCCCGGCCCAGACTCCACACAAAGCCCCACGGCCGCGAGAGCTCCGCCCCTCGAGCCCCCATCCCTCCTCTCCCCTCCTCCGCTCCCCTCTGTCCCCGGCTGGCCCGAGCGTCTTCTCCTTTCTCTGCGGCCGGCCTCTCCCCGCACCCCTCGACCCGGGTGGGTGCTGGAGAGTACCCCTTGAGGGTGGGGGCCCACGTGCGCCTTGAGGCGCGCTCACACCCCTGTTTTGCGTGGGCTCCATCCCTCTCCTTTGTTTGCCGGGTGCTTTGAGCGCCACTTTCTCAGCATTCAAATGAAAAGGCTTCACTTCCTCAATAAAAATGAGGGTTTTCGAGTTTGAGGTAGTCAGGCTTCACGGGAAATAAGACTGTGGTAGGGCATCGTAGAGCTGTTGCTGCTTGTGTTGTCGATCAGACTCGATGGGTCCTGGCTTGCCTCTCTGAGAGGTGGTTACCACCCACTTCTTTGTTGCTTTGTTCGATCAGGAAATACCGTGCTTTGGAGGTGTGGGACAGATAGCATTGGCATTTGGCTTGCGAAGGCTGTTTCTAGGCGATGGGAGTCCTGGTGCAGGAAAACTTTGAGGAGCAGTGCAGAAAGTGCTAAATAATCAGAAAAGCTTGAGCTCGTGGAACAGTAAATTATAAAAGTCAGATAATTTCAATTTAGGGGTTCTTCTCATTTGCAATTTGAGCAGTAAGTCTTCTTGAATCCTGTTTCTTGGGCCAGTCAAAATACAATGAAAGGAGCAGTTACCTTTTTTACAGATTGCACAAAGACGTTAACTTGGTAAATAGTTCCTAGTAGGTTACTCTCCAGAGAAGAAGTTCTAAAATTTAACAAAGAAACTAGGTTCAGAGACCTGAGCGTCCATCTGATTTGTGAGAAGCGATACAAAATTTGGAAGCTGTTTACTACATTCAATGTATTGTAAACCGTAAAATCTTAGAGCGGTGGAAAGATCTTACAGGACTAGGTCAGAATAAATCTGACTTTAATTTTAAAATGGCCATATCATATCTCTTGAGTTAGCAAGGATGAATCATTTTAATGCCTATTTATATAAAATAACCACTTGTGTCATCTGTGGAAAAATCTAAAATCTTACAGAAGAAATCTAAATTGTTTGATATTTGGTAGCTAGTGCTAAATAGTCACAGCCATGTTTTTAAAATATTTTTTGAGAGAACTGCATGTATGTGTGATACAAATTGATTTGAAATTATGCCATCATGGGCGGGTGGAGATGGGAGTACATTTTAATTTTACCGTGAATTATTAACGTTTCTTAAAGTTAATTCTTGAAGAATTCACGCATATTTTGGGTCACTGGCCTGGTCTTGCATTCCATGACCAAATTGGAAAGTAAATAACCATGTATGTAAGTTAATTTTTAAAACATTGTTTCTCTAAGGTTTAGAGGTTGTTGTCGTCAGGGCTTTGGGTAGAGAAGAAAGGTTTTAAAAGGTTGGGGTAACTGGTGCTAAGGCTCTTCCTGGTGCTGTTAGTTGCTGTTGACAGTGATAGGCTCTGATAAAGTAAGCTGCTTGAAACTTCTTGTTACCAGGCTTGAACCGTAGAACCAGGAGGTACACTTAAGTTGCAGTTTTATCAGCTATTTGTTCCTGGGCCCGTTTATGGTGAGCCTTTGTTGAGGGAATGGGAGCAAGTACTGGTCCCAAAGGTGGGATGCAGACTTGATAGGAAGAGTAATCTTTGATTGTGACTTAAGTACTTTATAGTGGACCATACAACTGCATTATCTGATGGCCAACAGCAGGTGTATAACTGAATGTTTGGGTATCTCTGGTTAGGTTATCTGTCTCTTGTCTATGGCTCTTCCTTGACTAATTTTTAGAATGGAATTTGTAGTTGCTTACATTTGGAATATGCTTTGAGTTCTTTTCGTGGGCGTGGGGCTAATAAAATATTTTGCAGAGGTTATTAAATTGAAGGGGTATTATTATGCTAATTCTTTGTACGTGATAGTATGTTAAGCTGTGCATAGTTAATTCCAAAGCTTACATTTTCATCACCAGAAAAACCCTATTTTGTCAGCTTATAAAGGTAGCAATAGTAGTTTTTTCTTTTTTTAATTGTGAGGAAAGGGGATGCAAGTAAAGGAGCTTGTGCACAGGGAACTGACTCTAAGATACACAACATGGATTGGATTGGGAGTGTATGGTGTCAATAATAATAGGGCCTTAATCTATTAGACTAGAATAGCTGGTTTTAACTTGTTAGTAAAGGAAGTAGAAGGAAGAAAGATAAAGAGGAAAGGAGTGAAGTAGCAAATTCTGTAACCATAGGAATCCTACCTTTAGGCTTACTGGGACCATTAGGACTACTCTCGGTGACACAGAGAGAATGTCTAGCAAATGAAAGGGGCTTCTAAAAGACATATGTTCTTTTCTCTGTACACATTACAGTCTTCAGTATCATACCCTTTAGATCACTGGAATGATGGTTTCAAGTGAACCTTCAGGCACTGATGGATAAAGTATTCTTAAACCTTTGAGGACAAGTAAGAGAAGTTTTTACTTCTCTTATTGCAGCTATTGACTCATGACTCATTTCCAAAAACGTATATCTAAATCTTGATCTTCTAGTATATACTGCAAGATTGTCAATAATCTGTAAACGATATAGTTAGATCCCTTCTGGCTTTAAAATAATGTGACTTCCGGGAATTCCCTGGCAATATGGTGGTTAGGGCTCTGAGCTTCCACTGCAGGGGCCATGGGTTCTGTCCCTGATCGGGGAACTGAGATCCCACACGCCACACAGCGGCCAAAAGAGAAAAAAATAAAAAGTAAAAAATAAAATGATGTGATTCTGTACTTAAATGTAATTAGCAAACCAAGCTTTGTTAGGCTCTGATTAAATACTCACATTATTAATACTTTACCTAGAAATGTTAAGTGTACTTTCTTTTAAGCTTGAGGCCAATTACATTTAGTGTCTTCTACTGTATATACAATATAATAGGGTTGTATATATACATAATTTATATGATTATATGCATTGCTCTGTGTTGTATTTTTCCCTTCTCTGATAGGATACATCAAACTATTTGGAGACAAGTGGTTCAGAGAAAAGCACTCAACACTGTACAAAGAGTTACCAAGATCATGTCTCCCAATATACTCCTAGTTTACTGTAGCACATTATAAGAATTCTGCTTGGCAGCCGACTATTGACAGATTTCCTTAGACGTTTACTTATAACAGTGATGCCAAAGCCTTTTGCCAGGTAGTCTTTAATGTAATTGCATGGGTTCTTAGCTATAGTATAAATCCATAAAATAGTTATTATCCATAAAATAGGTAATCGTTTCTTTGGAGGCAAATCAGGGTGCTGTATGAATTATAGCAGCAGTTCACAAATACCAATGGTTTTAATTGCACATCATTAATTTAAACATAGTAGGACATAAGACTGAGATTTTCATATACTTGGATTCTCTTCCCCCAGATTTTTTTTTACCATTTACTTCCTTCAAATTTCACCTTTTCAGAGAAGCTTTTCCCTGTTACCTTAATCCCTGTTACTGCTTTTCTCCCTATCAATTATACCACATAATTTTTGTCTCTCTTCCCACTAGAATATAACTTCATGAGGACAGAACCTGTTTTGCTGATGTCTATACTTTCACCAGCCTAAATATAAATAAATAAGCAAACAAACATTTTTTACATTATTTTTATTATTATTATTATTTTTTTTTTTTTTGCAGTACGTGGGCCTCTCACTGTTGTGGCCTCTCCCGTTGCAGAGCACAGGCTCCAGACGCACAGGCTCAGTGGCCATGGCTCACGGGCCCAGCCGCTCCGCGGCATGTGGGATCTTCCCAGACCAGGGCACGAACCCGTGTCCCCTGCATTGGCAGGCGGACTCTCAACCACTGCACCACCAGGGAAGCCCCTTTTTACATTATTGATGAGTAAATGATTAACACCTTATATTTTTATAGCTGGAGCACTTTCATATAATATTCTCTCTAATTCTTACACCCACTCTAGTTACAGACAGGTAGGATGAGTGGCGCTTTATTTATTTTCCCCATGAAAAGAGATTCGTATCTCTGTTTGACTCAGTCCACCACTTAATCCTTTTCTACATTGTCTAGTTTTAATGTCCAAGGAGAGATCAACATCTGGTACCTAAAATATTTTTCTTTTTTCCTTTGGTGACCCAAGAGTGGAACTATTGCCACTGCTACAAAAAAAAAAAAAGGAGGTTTCTCTGCTACCAAAAAAAAAAAAAAGTATTAGTAATTATGTCTTTCCATTAACAAAAATTTTAAATGCCTGTGTTGACAAATCCTTAAAGGAAACAGTTGGAATTGGGGAGGAAGGGTAGTTATCTCTTAGGGAATAATAACAGCACTGAAACATGGCTGAGATAAGATTTAAAAGTTCAAGTGTAAGGGTGAAGTCAGCTTTGGGTTCAGAAATATCAAATGGGCTTAAAGTCCCTACTGTGTGCCAGGTAGAGAAAAGATTGAAGTCCTAAGAAGAAAATATAAGACCATATTAGAAATAAATGCTGGTAAGGGTGTGGAAAAAAGGGAACCCTCCTACACTGTTGGCGGAGATGTAAATTGGTACAGCCTCTATGGAGAACAGTGTGGAGGTTCCTTAAAAAACTGAAAATAGAGCTACCATATTATCCAGCAATCCCACTCCTGGTCATATATCTGGAGAAAACTCTAATTCAAAAAGATACATGCACCCCAGGACTTCCCTGATGGCACAGTGGTTAAGAATCTGCCTGCCAATGCAGGGGTCATAGGTTCGAGCCCTGGTCTGGGAAGATCCCACGTGCCGCGGAGCAACTAAGCCTGTGCGCCACAACTACTGAGACTGCACTCTAGAGCCCGCGGGCCACAACTCCCGAGCCCTTGCGCCACAACTACTGAAGCCCGCACGCCTAGAGCCCATGCTCCGCAACAAGAGAAGCCACCTCATTGAGAAGCCCGCGCACCACAACAAAGAGTAGCTCCCGCTCACTAGAGACAGCCCGCGTGCAGCAACAAAGACCCAATGCAGCCAAAATTAAATAAATAAATTGATTAAAAAAGAAAAAAGGATACATGCACCTCAGTGTTCATTGCAGCACTGTTTACAACAGCCAAGACATGGAAGCAACCTAGATTTCCAGCGACAGAGGAATGGGTAAAGGTGTGGTATATATATACAATGGACTATTACTCAACCATAAAAAAGAATAAAATAATGCCATTTGCAGCCACATGGATGGACTTAGAGATTATACTAAGTAAAGTAAGTCAGACAGAGAAAGGCAAATATCATATGATATCACTTATACATGGAACCTAAAAAAATGATGCAAATGAACTTACTATACGTGGAACCTAAAAAAATGATGCAAATGAACTTACAAAACAGAAACAAGACTCACAGACTTAGGAAACAAATTTATGGTTATTACCAAAGGGGAAAGGTGGGAGGGAGGGATAAATTAGGAATTTGGGATTAACATATACACACTACTGTATATAAAATAGTTAATCTGTATAATACTGTATGGCACAGGGAACTCTACTCAGTACTATGTGATAACCTATGTGAGAAAAGAATCAAAAAGAATAGATATATGTATATGTATAACTGAATCACTTTGCTGTACATGTGAAACTAACACAGCGTTGTAAATCAACTATACTCCAATGTAAAATAAAAATCTAAAAGATTTTTTAAAAATGTCTTTAAGGAGAAAAAAAATAAGACTGTTAGATAGTGAGAGAGGGGACCTTTGTAGGGTAAATTGGACAAGGGAAGGCCTGAAGGCAGAGAGTGGGCCAGCCTCCTTAAAAGAGTTTTTCCTACATAAGACATTGCAAAGGCTGGGTAGTTAGAAAGAACCTGGTACACTTAACAGAAAGGAAGCCAAGAGGAAGACATGGGGGAACTGTAGGGTGCCAGGCCAAGTAGTAAAGGGCCAGACCACACAAGACTTTGTGGTAAGAGATTTGGACTTGAATATTCAGGAAGCAGAAAGCCATTGAAGGTTTCTTAAGTAGAGAAAACTCTGGAAAGTGTATAAAGAATGGTAAAGAGTAATAGAATGTGAACACTGAAAGCAAGAATTGAGTATATATTGGTCCACGTACAAGATAATAATTGCAACTGATAGACATGGACATATTTAAGAGAGGTTTTGGGAATAAAACCTATAGAACTTGTTGATGGATTGGAAATGGAGTGGGGGCTTTGTGATGACTGAATAAAGGATGGCTCCTAAATTTCTGAATTGAGCAGTTAGGTGACTTATTCCTGAGAGAAGAGGATTTAGGGTAGCACTCTTGATTCATGGACTTACCCAAGCACCTGCCTGGCACACGGTAGGCTCTCAGTCTGTTCAGTGAATAAATGAACTTGAGAAACCCCTGATACTTCAAGGTTGGTGGAGGAGTGGCTGTGGGGTGGTAGTAAAGTCCAGGAACATGGTATTGTGGAAGCCAAGAGTGAATGTTTCAAGAAGTGGCCAGTGTGTTAAAGCCGCTAGTGGACTAACTAGTCTGTGGAAGACAAAAATAATACAGTAGCTCTCTGTTTTTCTCCTGAATCATTTTTTAGTCAGCTTTTCTTCAGGGGTATATTTTATATTTCATAGTCCTGAAGTCCAAAATCATCTGAAAGATGAAAAAAAATTTTTGTAACTCATTTGGAATCAAAAGCTTAACCTGAATTAATGTTTATCTTTATTCCTCTTATTCTAAATATTCGTACATTTTTGCTGCAGAAATATTAATGTTTGATTACAGAATGCTGCCCAGTCTCCAGGTTATCACATAATATCTGGCAGATGTATCATTTTACATTTATAAAATCTGAAAAAGTCTGAAATGTATCTAGTCTCAAGGACTTTAGAGGACTTTATATAAAAGAGATTGTAGACCTTAGTAGCCACTTCTCTTCTGATAGCTTCTTGAAGAGTGAGCAGTTTTGAGAATTTTGCAGATAACTAAATCTTTTTGGTAATTACTTCACATTGACAAAGTTTGTTGTATTCAAGGAGCCACTTTGAGCTAATTTTCCTGGATACTTATTTCATTGGTAAAGCATTTTAAAGTATTTTGAAGAAAGACTTGAAGCTTCAAGTCTTAAAGTATTTTGATGAAAATCAGGGTAACATTTTAAATGCCCAAATTACATTACTGACCATTTAAATCAGATGAATGAAATCCATAGGTTTTTAAAACTAAGAAAAGCTATTTTATCTTTATGAAAAAGTGGATGGCTGCAAAGCACCCATGTAGAGAATTTTGTGATAGGGGATTAAGCAGGAAAAAAGTTGGGGATGGTTCTTTTAGACCCCCCTTACATTTTGGAAGAATTCTTCATAAGCCAAATAGCAGTTATTTGTAGCTGCCCTTGTGGACATGTGTCATTTAAGTAGTGTGCATATTCTTCTTTTTTAAAAAAAATAATTAATTTTTGTCTGCATTGGGTCTGTGTTGCTGCACACGGGCTTTCTCTAGTTGCAGAGATGGGGGGCTACTCTTCCTTGCAGCGTGCACACGGGCTTCTCATTGCGGTGGCTTCTCTCGTTAAAGAGCATAGGCTCTAGGTGCACGGGCTTCAGTAGTTGTGGCACGCAGTCTTGGTAGTTGGGGCACGCAGGCTTAGTAGTTGTGGTGCATGGGCTTGGCTGTTCCGTGGCATGTGGGATCTTCCCGGACCAGGGATTGAACCCGTGTGTCCTGCATTGGCGGGTGGATTCTTAACCACTGTACCACCAGGGTAGCCCAACAAAGACCTTAAGTCTTTATTAAAATGTTTGTATCCTGTATTATGTCCTTTTCTTGTCAGGCTTCCCCCTACCATTTCTTTCTAGGTTCTATAAATGCCGTTTCTTTCCCAGTAGCTACTGCTTAAGAAGATTGGCAGAGTTGCCTTGCCTGAGCTTGAATCTAGCTCCTCTATTGCTATGTGACTTTGACAATGTCACCTGACTTGTCTGCATCTCATCCATCTTCACTATTATAAAATAGGAAAGTAGTAATGATACCTACATCATAGGGTTGTTGAGAAGATTAACAGATAATGCACATGAAGTGCTTAGAATAGTGCCTTCTAGTAAGCTGTCAATAAATGTTAATTATTGCTAACATCTTTTTTTATCAAGCACTCTTGCTGAGAAATTGCAACTGTACTTTCCCTTCTATACATTATTGTGGTCTTTCCCAGTATTAGATTAGTGATTACTTTTCACTGGATTCTCAGTATGTACATAACTAGAGTATTTGATCTTAAGATACGGTAGATATTAGAGACATTTCATCTTGATAATTCTTACACAGGGGCAGATGGAAGTTATATGAAGACTAGTTTCTTTATTCTTACTCTCGTTATCTCCTTTGGTAGTGATGATAACTTAGAAATACCTTCCTTGCATTAACCTTAGCTCAGTGATGCTTTGTGTCTCTAGTGGGCTTTCTACATCTAAGAATTCATTGAGACCAGGCTGCTTTCAAGGAGCTTTATGTGTACTACCATGATGTAGAGCGGAGCTTTATAGCTTGGGAGGTAGTTTGTTTCCTGCATTCATAGACTGAACTGTGATAAATGCAGAGGAGTATCCCCATATCTCTGCTTTGCTACTTGTCTGTATTGTCTTAGCTTTACTGTTGGTACAGATTAAGAAAGGTTACTTTCCTTTTAAATGACCATGTGTATATATGAATTGTTTTCAGAAGAGAGCTTGTGTTGAAAATGAAGAGTTAAGTAAATTAGAGGTGCGGTACCAACAAAATCAATTAGTCGTAGTATTAGAAACGGGTATGTTATAAAAGTAAATGTTCATCCTGGACTGTTATCAAATATATGGAAGAGAGAAGCAAAAGTTTTTGAATTCTTAGTTTTCATTAAACAAACAAAAAAAGGTGTGTATTTAGGCAGGATTTGGAAAGATTTTTTTGATCTAGAAGGGGAGTAAATGGCATTCTTTATCCCTAGTTTTTATTATATGAACCCATGTTTAAATGATTAACTTCAAACCATTAAAATCAGCTTGGCTATCCTAACAAAATTTTAGAATTGATTATTTAAAAACTAGAATTAGTACTGAAGGTAATTTCTAATAAAGGCTGTTGTAAAAATTACCCATTACATTAGAAAAATGGTATATATTTAAGTGGCATCCTTAACACTTTATTATAGAAACACTGGATCTTTATCTAAAAGTATTAATTTTGTTGAAATTTGGTAGACAAAAATCTGGGATTTTGGTGGGGTTTTTTTTGTTGTTGTTGTTTTTTGCGGTACGTGGGCCTCTCACTGTTGTGGCCTCTCCCGCTGCGGAGCGCAGGCTCAGCGGCCATGGCTCACGGGCCCAGCCGCTCCGCGGCATGTGGGATCTTCCCAGACCAGGGCACAAACCCGTGTCCCCTGCATCGGCAGGCGGACTCTCAACCATTGCGCCACCAGGGAAGCCCTGGTGTTATTTTACTTAAAGTAAATCTTACATGTCAGTTTTAAGACCTTGGGATGTAATATATCATAAAAAGATAGATTAGGAATTATAACTTTTTAATCATGAAGAATAAGAAAAAATATCCTTATTACCTTGAAAAATGTAATAAGTATGTAATCATAGTAAAACTTTATTTAAGATCCAAATTTCAGTTACCAAAATTTTTATTGACTGTGATACGGATATATAAAACATTGTAGCCACGATAATACCAACTATAAAGGATTTTTGGCATGCCAGTGAATCATCCAAGAAGCAATATTTGCTATAAAATTTTTAAGTCATACTGGTGAAACTCAGAGAATGTACCTTAAGCATCTAAATTTGCCAGTAAATACTAAAAGCAGGTATCACTCCAAGGAACAGAAACTTTTGTAAGTGAGTAAAGAGTGTTTTATTCGGGCTAATCCTAAATAAGAAAGTTCAGTAGACTAAAAATCAGAAAAGCTTTCATTGAACAAACATAATGTATTGATGGAGTCATCAGTATGTAAAAGTGTGCATAGGATCTTGGTTTTCTAATACAGTTTGAAAGTTGCAAAATCTAAAATTATTATTTAAGATTTCAAATAAAGCTTATTTAGGTGATAAATGTCGTCTAATGGTGGACACATAAATTTAAATAGTTCATGAAGATTCTCTTGTCTGTATTGTTCATTTTGTCTCTTTCCTCTTTTAGGTGATATTGGAAATTATTATTACGGACAGGGTCATCCCATGAAACCTCATAGGATCCGCATGACCCATAACTTGCTGCTAAATTATGGCTTGTATAGAAAAATGGAAATATATGTGAGTGTACCTTTTGGTAAATATTCACTCTTTGTTTGTTTGTTTAAACCACTACTTTGAAACTTTGTTTTCAAAGTTGGAGGGCATTTAGCAGATGAAAAGGTGTGGAAGAAAACAGAAACTCCTCTCTTTGTTTTATTCTTCAGAGAAAACTTGAGAGTGTGGGAGCTGTGGCCTCTTTTTTTTCCCCTATTCCTTCAACCATTTTAAAAAATAGTTTCCCTTCCCCAGGTTTTCACATAACTGGAGACCAACTCAATTTAGCATATACTAAATATTTTTGTTATGATAATTATTGACCTGTGTGCTGCTGAAGAGTTGACCTGGGACTGTTACAAAAGAATTATGCAGAAAATTAATCCTACCAATATTTGTCAGCATATAGGAACACTGTATTAGTGAGCAAGCAAAGTGTCTATTTTGTAGAAGACGTGGGAATATAGATAAACAGATATAAGATGCAACAATTCTTATCCACTTGGGGAGAAAAGAAAGACTTGAAGCAGTTAACAATGTTGGGTAATATATGTGAGCTTCTTTGTTTCAGCTTATAGACATTTAGAGAAGAGGAGTTGGATAAGACTTTCAGTCAGGAAGCCTTGTGGCAGAAGTGTGTCATAAATGAAAAGATCCTAGGAACAAGGATGATTTGGATAGTCAGGAAAAGGAAGAGAGATCATGAACTAGTAGAGAATGAATCTCATTCTACCTGAATGAGTCTCACTCATCCTTCCTGAAGCTTTTTGGTCATTGATGAAATTACTGGATATAGAGCAGGAGGTTTGTGATAGAAAATAAGAGAAAGTAGAGTTTATGAATGTGGATTAGTCTTTAGAAGGGTTGACCTATTTCCACTAAAATAAAAAGAGTGATTAATTCATAGTTGGTGTTAGGCCTGCCTAATCCTTTTTAAAGGAATGTGAATTATCTTTGGATTTGATTTCTGTTTTCTAAAACGTATAAATTTGGATTTGCTTTGGAATTTATCTATTTTGTTCTGGCAGACCTAGTTCTTTTGAGAGTATTGTTAGGGGAAATTGTATACTTCGTGTTTGGTAACCCTGATGTAACCAGTTATAATTCCACAATTCTGACATTTATTTTCCTTCACAGAGGCCCCATAAAGCCACTGCTGAAGAAATGACAAAATACCACAGCGATGAGTACATCAAATTTCTACGTTCAATAAGACCAGATAACATGTCCGAGTATAGTAAGCAGATGCAGAGATGTACGTTTCTATGTTAAAAGTATATATTAGTAGTGATAAATATAAATGAGTACTTTTAGAAGCTTGTAATTAGTTATCCAAATCTAGGTGTTTTCCTGATCTAAAATATTGTTTTAATTATTTACTGATTTAAAAAGTCCGAAAAAAAAAAAAAAAAACCTACTTGAAGCTTATTGGTCTGCCAAACTGCCAAAGGGCTATTTGGATCTTCTTTGCATTTTGTTTGGTTCCTTGTTAACTTTGGGATAATGGATATTGGTGGGGAGACCTCACTCTCCTGCTTTAAAAAAAAAAAAAATGATTGTACTTTGGCCTTAGCTTGGTGTGTATACCTCTTCTGTTTGGGTGCTTTAGTTAATCTGGACTACCAGAAAGTTCCAAAAAACAAAACTGAATTTGCCTCCTGTAGGCAACTCTTTACATTGAATTTACAGCTACATGCTTACATTGTATTAGGTATTGTAAGTAATCTAGAGCTGATTTAAATACATGGGAGGATGTTGCATGGGTTGTATGCAAATAGTATATAAGGGATTTGAGCATCCCCTGATTTTGGTATCCTCAGGGTCTTGGAACCACTCCCTTGTGGATACCAAGGGACAATTATACATATAATTTGTACTTCCCTTTGTTGTATTAGTGAAGCTTTTGGTTCTCTTCTACATAGTGTTCTCTTTTATAGATAAAAGGTATTTTATTATTAGAGATTGGTTGGCTTGAAGATGGAATGCAAAATGTCATTCTAAAATGACTGGAAGAGTGTCTTTTAAAGCTTGATACTGGAATTCATTCTCATCGATGTTTTTATTGATGGACTTCAGTAATGATTTTTTTAAAAAAAAGAACAGTTTCAATAATACTAAATTAAGTGTAGTTGCTAGACATCTCATAAATTCATAGAACTTCATGTACATTTCTACCATAGATTATCTCATTTGATTCAATAAAATGCTGTAATATAAATAGATATTATTTGTCCCTGTTTTTTCAGTGGGGATTCAGGCTTAGATTAAGTCATGGGTAGCCCTAAGGTAAATGAATTAACAGGGTTGGTTTAAAATTTACATAATACTGAATTGTATTAAGATTGTGATCATATCTGAATATCAGGAAGCTAAAATTTATTTATTATAGTATCAATAAATTAAGGATGTGCAAAGCTACATAAAATAATGACCCTTTTTTTGAAGAGGATATAAATTAAGGGATGAGGAGAAACTGAGAATGGGTTATATGCATTACGACATATTTAGTTCCTCTTTCATTCAGTACTAAGGAACTAAATATGTCTTGATGTGTGGTATATCTACATGTGTTGTCTGCTTGTGCCTTAAATATTTCTTCTGTATCTTGGCTGTCATGAGCTTAGTTAATTCTTACCATCTTTCAAGATCAATGCTAACCATGGACGTAGGGAACCAACTGTTACATCTTTTTGGTAATCACTAAAATACATTTCAAAGTTTTGGATGTTCTGTGTACTTAAGGAGTTTTAAAGAATGTAAATCATAAAGCAACTGAAGTTACTTATTTAAAGTTTTTAGAATTTTGATTAATTTACTGTCATATATTTAAGGAGAAATGCCTGGAAAATTTAAGCCCATGTTTTAATTAAATAACACCAAATACCTTTTATATTTTGATAGCTATTGATTTCTTGTTAATAAAGCAGACATATTCCACAAATAATCATGTTAAGAATTGGTGGTGGTATTTCACATATAACACTTTAACTGCCTTGGATAAAATTGCAAACTTTAGATTACTGCTGTGCTGTGTATGTTTTATGATTGCATCAAACAAACGTTATTTGTAGGAAATAGTTTTTGTAAGAAAAGGCTTTCATTAATTCACAGAATGAATTGAAATTAATGAAATCCATCTTCCACAGTTAATGTTGGAGAGGATTGTCCAGTGTTTGATGGGCTCTTTGAGTTTTGTCAGCTTTCAACTGGTGGTTCAGTTGGTAAGTGTCCTGATTTGGTCAAATTTGAAAGTTGATTTAAACTTGGTATGTATCTTTTGAGTTATTTGCTTAGAACAAGTTTTAATAGTGGCGGATTTTAATAACAAAAAGTGTGTTTAGCAGAGTACAGTTTCCTTTAACTGGGCCCCCCTCCATGTTTTGGGATCATAATGTCTCAAACTTATTTTTTTAATTTTCAGTTTTTTACTTCAGTTGCATTTTCACTTAGAGACTTCTTCTAGCTACCATTGTCACTACTCCTTTCCATCTATGTGCTCTTATTTAATCGGATCACAACTATAAGAAAATAGTTACCTAACCAAAACTGTTAGTGCTCTTGATAATGATCCTTTTATGGTTTTATACTCTTTTGCTTATTTGCTTATGCATGGCATACTCTCTCCACTAGGGCTTTTGTCTAGTTATACTAATTTTTTATCTTAAACATTTAAAAGTCTCCCCTGTCTTGTTTGTTAGCTGGGGCTGTGAAGTTAAACCGACAACAGACTGATATGGCTGTTAACTGGGCTGGAGGATTACATCATGCTAAGAAATCAGAAGCATCAGGATTCTGTTATGTTAATGATATTGTGCTTGCCATCCTTGAATTACTAAAGTAAGTTAATTTGTGTTGATGTTTTTCCTATGAAAAGGTGTTTTATTTAAAACAATAAAAATCTATGGCTTAAAAAAACAAAAGTGAACAGTGGGTTGAAAATAGTTAATGGTGAATCATCATCTGTGGATTCATTCCAAACCATTGTAAAAATACAGGAAATTTGCCCAGTCCTTGGATTATTAAGAATGAGAAGTACATATCAATGTTTGAGGCTCTTAAGTACCTTTCTAAAATATATTAGAAGTAGTTTGACAATTTAGATTGGAGGTATAGTTTTAATTAATGAAAAATGACATGACCCTAGAAGTTTATGTTCTAACATTTTGTAATTTTAACTTTTGAAGGCAAAAATTTGAAACCTATGTTAAAGGAAATTTGTTTACCTGTTGAATGAGACCAGCTAACTGCCTAGCTTCCACACAGAATGGGGTTTTGTGCTAATGGATATAATTATCTAAATTGCTAAAGGAGTTAAAATTATTCTTGACTGCAGTTTGAGAGCAATATCTATAGTGGTATTTGTGATTTTGGAGATTTACAAAGTTAGATTCTTTACCCTCATTAGTTATAACACATCTTAGCAGATCGTACTTCAGATTGTAACAAATTGGTGTTTTCTTAACTTTGAAAATGTTCTTGCCTGAAGTTATTCCATGCATACTATTTATAAAGGCTAATTTTTCAGTTACTTAAAATTAGGTATTGACTCCTTCAATAAACAACTGACCTCTGTCAATTGACTAATTGAGAGCCAAGCAAAACCCCTTGAAATCACTTGCCTTATTTTTTAATTCACTGTTGATGTTGGTTGCTGTGTCTTCATCTCTGAGCAGCAGTTCTTGCCTGCATGCTAACAGTCTTAACAGGTTTAATGTAGTTTCTCTGGACACACTTCTTCAACTAGTGCAAACTTGATTTAATTAATTGACTATTGGAAACAGCTTATGAGCCACTCAGACACTTAACTTTGTTCACACTTTTTTTTTCTTTTTTTAAGAAAGTCTATGATGAGACATTCTGGTTTTTATTTTCCAAGTTTCTGAATGTTGCTTTCCTGCAAGTTTAGGATATTCTTGTGATTGCTTAGTCGGTAATGTCAGCCTGTATTGTATTCTTTTGACATGGCTGTGGTATTATTGTAAAATAAACACAGTGCTCTGCCATCTAATTCCATAATCTCACTTCATTGTGCCTTGAAAGGATGATATATGAAATTCACTTTGCTTTTTTCTTGTTTTGACATGGGTATGCACTGGTTATAAGATGTCCAGTATGGTGATACACGTGGCTCCTATAATGCATTCGAATTTTGCTGCAATATGTAGTTCTCCAAGCAGCACTGTGAAGTGATGAGAATACCACTTGTAGTTTCTGTCACAAGCATTCAGTTGAAATAAAAAAGAAGCCATAGACAATACGTGAACAAACAAGCATGGCCATGTTTCAGTAACACTTTACTTATGGACACTGAAATTCGAATTTCATTTAATTGTCACATATCACAAAGTTTTTATTTTGATTTTGTTTTTCAGCCATTTAAAAATGTTAAAAACTATTCTTATCTCAAAGGCTATACAGAAAGAGGCCATTGTCCAGATTTGGACTATGGACCATAGATTGCCAAACCCTATTTTATAATACTAAAGATATGCTAGAGAGATTGTTTTTTTTTTTTTTTTTTTTTTTTTTTTGGCGGTACACGGGCTTCTCACTGCTGTGGCCTCTCCCGTTGCGGAGCACAGGCTCCGGACGCGCAGGCTCAGCGGCCATGGCTCACGGGCCCAGCCACTCCGCGGCATGTGGGATCTTCCCAGACCGGGGCACGAACCCGTGTCCCCTGCATCGGCAGGCGGACTCGCAACCACTGTGCCACCAGGGAAGCCCTAGAGAGATGTTTTAAAGTAACAATCTTAAGTAAAGTATAATCTTCAGTTATTAATGTACAGAAACATATACTATGTTTTTAAAGCAGAATAGGGCAGATTTCACAGAGTAAATACATTTTCTCACCTAGATTGGTTGTAAAGGGAAGATTTAAAGGTCTGGGCTCAAACTGTAACTTCAGGATGGTCTCTTTGAATGGTGTCTTAGGCTGGAAGTAAAGAAAAGAAAGAGGATTAAACATTCTGGAATGCAGGAGCTCAAAAATAGGTTTCCTGAATCCGTGGTGGTTTTTCCCATCTTAAAACCTTTTTGAAAACTTACTTAAGGTTTTGTTTTCAGGTATCATCAGAGAGTCTTATATATTGATATTGATATCCATCATGGTGATGGTGTTGAAGAAGCTTTTTATACAACAGATCGTGTAATGACTGTATCATTCCATAAATATGGGGAATACTTTCCTGGAACGGGAGACTTGAGGGTAAGACTGAATTCTGTCTGAATAAATATTATGAGATTAACCTAGGAGGTTAGTAATCTTACACCTGAACTAATGTTTTTCTGAGTCATTAATTTGAATCTTGTATGAAGGATTAGTCATTTTATATGCTGTAACATTTGTTGGAATTCACTTTTGCTGACTACAAGCAAACATTCAATGAGAACTTAAAGGGCTTTCTTTTGCTGAGCTTTTTTCTTTGGTTGACTAAATATTTTTGAACATCCACAAAGCATGAAGCAGTTTTCTGATGTTCATTTTGAATCTTCAAAACCTACTTGATGGTAGTCTGTATTGCTGTTGAATATAAAGATTGGTGGAATAAAATAATTGAGTCTTTTTAAGTTTCTTGTACTGCCCTCCTTTTATGATTGGTGTTTATTTAATTGGTCTAATTTTAATCCCTTTTTTTCTTTAGGCTTCTGAAATTTGTAATGTATGTATATTCTCTCTCTCCCCCCTCCCCTACCTTGGGGAGAGAAAGAATATCATAGCTTATCCTGCCTGCCTATTACATTAAGTGCATTTATTTCTATATTTCTGTTATCTTCTTTCATTTGGTGCTCTTGAAGTTGTTGTGTTTTTTTTGCTCCACTGTAGGTTTGGTTTTTTGAACCAAACTACAAACATGTTGAAGTTTATTCTGAAATTTAAAAGCTGTTTTTAGTTTAGCTGTATTATATGGGAGATTTCTTTTGGCATGGCATTCAGCATTGGTTCTAAGCTGTTTCATTAAGGTTGTTTTTCAGATCTGTGGTATGTCTTTATAGTTTAACAACCAAAAGTTTAGAGCGACCTTAAAGTAGTCTTCAAATGTATGACTTAATTATTTGATCACAAGGTTGTGCTCTTTCAGTAAGAATTCAGATGGTGAAACCTTTATCTATAAGTGGGTAAGAGGTCATTTGTTTCATTTATTTCAGTTTAAATTATGTGGCTTTTAAAATAATTTATATTTTCAGTTCTTTCTTGCCGTGTTAGCTCATTCAGTGACTTTCCCCACTTGGTCTTATCTTACGGACCAGTGATTCCCAAAGATTGATCCTTAAACTAGCAGAATCACTATCACCTGAGAACTTAGAAGCACATATTCTCAGACTTTAGGAACTCTGGATGATTCTTTTCTGCACACTAAAGTTTGAGAACCACTGTTCTAAACCAGTAGAATTTGTTTGCATATAACATTGCACTCTGGTAGAAATTAAACAAAAGCTTTCCAGCTTTAAGCTTAAAGAAAGATAATGTCTTTGCAATACAATTCTAATAATCTCAGAAATAGCAAATGGAAGCCTCTGTTTTAATTTCTGACAGTGTACTTGAAGTTGTTAGAAAATATTGGAGAATATGTGTTTTAAAAAGATTGAGAATGACTTTCAGTATCTCTTTTCTTAGGATTTTATACTCCCTGTATAAAATGTCAAAATTTTTTCCTTTTGCATATTATAAAGGTGTACCCCAAATTTAGGAAACTAAAATCAACTGCTTCATTATATGTGTAGTTGTATTTGGACTTTCATGAAACTCAAGTATAACTTAATAAACATTACCTTTTCTACCTGACAATTCATTCTAAATCAGAAAAGAAGGATACTCTAAGCTTAGATTGTTGTTAGAACTATGCTTGCATTTATTAGATCAGTAGTCTAGGTGGAAGAAAAAAACCAAAGGTGAGATAAAGTAGTAGTTGTGGAATAAGAAATGGAAGGTATAAAACTTGGTCCAACAAAGGCCACAGTTCTGAGTTACCAGCCTTTAGCTAGAGTGAGAAGTGCTGACCAACTTTTTGTATTGTGAAATCTTAGTGTCAACATGTATTCCAACTGTGTTTTTAGTGCAGAAGTCTAGGGATTTACAGTTCTTTAAGTTTGTCTACATGTGTATAGTTTGTATTTAGTTATATAAAAATTTAGATTCTTTAAGAAAAATTGTAGGAGCGAGTGTAATTTCATGCTTTTTCATTGAAAGTTGGATCATAATAACTCTAATATTGAAGGGTAGGCTATGCTTTTTTAAAAAAATTAATTCAAGCTGAGAGATCGTTCCATGAGAGATAAGGGAAGAACATGTATTTGTATTAGTAATTCTAAAGATTCATATATATTGAGACATTCTACAGTTGACCCTTGAAGAATGAGAAGGTCAGGGCACTGACTCCTGTGCAGTTGAAAATCTGCATATGACTCTGACTCCCCAAAAGCATAAATACTAATAGCCTTCGTGATGATATAAAATCAATTAACATATTCTGTATATGTATATCTACATGTATTTTATGCATTCATAACATACCTAACTTTTTCTTAATTTTTAAAAATATTTCTAGACTGCAGTCATGTGCAAGTTTTTTCAGGTTGTTGCAAATCTCCAGAAAAATTTTCCAATACATTTATTGAAAAAAATCTGCATGTAAGTGGACCCACAATTCAAACCCTGTTGTTTAAGGGTCAACTGTAATTTAAAACATGTAAGAATCAGTTACCCCCAATCCTTTGATGTTGTAGTTAAAGCACTGTTTTGTAGAAATGTCTCAGCCATATCTTCTAGGAATATACAGTTGACCCTTGAACAACACAGGTCTGAACTTCTATGTAGATTTTTTTCAATAAATAATTATTGCAGTGCTACACAACTCACAGTTGGTTGATCTGCAGATGCAGAATCATGGAGATTGAGGACAGACTGTAAAGTTAAATTCAGGTTTTCAACTATACGGGGGTCTGTACCCCTAACCCTGGTGTTCAAAGGTCAACTGTTTTTGTGTGTATATATCTGTATGAACATACACATACATAGATATACACATGCATAACATATACAAATAAATAAGTATATATAATACATGTATGTATGTTTTAAGTAAGTGTGTGTGTGTGTGTGTGTGTGTGTGTGTGTGTGTGTGTGTGTGTGTGTGCGTGTGTGTGTGTAGGTAGCTGGAACCCAGCTCTCAATTTCTCTCCTTTGCTTCTTTTGGGAGGTATTAATGCCTAGAGTGGTACTTATTCAACAAGTAGAAACAAAATTTATTTCAAGCCCAATTAAAGAACAGATTTCAGTGCTTTAGTCTGCAACTGTTAAAGCTTCAAGAAAGTCTTATAAGTAAACTCATACTAGATTGTGAGCCACAAGAAGGATTCTACTTTAGAGACAATTGTCCTGCAGGGTTCTTTGGCTCAGAGTTTATATTTCCTACAGTTTTACCTATAAAGTTGTCTTGTGTATTTTGTTTATGACAAATTTCTTGGGTAATATTTAACTTCAAATTGCCTTTAACTGTGTTAAATTTCATTTCTCCCCAAAATAATCATTACAGATTAAGTGGAATTGGTTCTTTTCAGCTTTATAAGCCATCCATAAATGTTGTAATATGTACTTTTTCTGTATTATTTCCTTTCTCAGCCTTCTAGATGAATTAAGAATTGGGTTTTGTTACCTAGTCTTTTAATCTTTTAAAAATATTTTAATAATTAAATATGTCAGACTTTTTATTATGATATATTCTCTGAGATCTATTTAACTATGTATTTTAGGATATTGGTGCAGGAAAAGGCAAATACTATGCTGTCAATTTTCCAATGAGAGATGGTATAGATGATGAATCATATGGGCAGATATTTAAGCCTGTAAGTATTATTATTTTCAAAAATGAAAAGGTTTCTAAAATGTTTTTTAGAGACATTAACATTTGTTATCTTGTACATAGATTATCTCAAAAGTGATGGAGATGTATCAACCTAGTGCTGTGGTGCTACAGTGTGGTGCAGACTCACTATCTGGTGATAGACTTGGTTGCTTCAATTTGACAGTCAAAGGTAAGCAATTTGAAGGGTGATATTCCAGGGAAAAAATTTTTTTTCTTCCTAAGAACTTCCCATAAAAGTTGTCATTTAATTTTTACCTGTTATTTTAACAGGGAACCGTGTGTTTTTTATGGGTTTTTGTCATATGTATATATTTTTTATTTTGTCAAATTTATGTATATATTCATATATGAGTAGTTTTATAAGGCTTGTTGCAATACCAACCAAGGCAGTAATTTTCTTCTTTTTTTTAACTTTTATTTATGTTTATTTATTTATTCCAGTTTTATTGAGATGTTGTTGGCATACAGCACCATGTGAGCGTAAGATGTACAACATAATGATTTGACTTCAATATCATGATTTCAGCATCATGAAATGATTAACACAGTAGGTTTAGTGAACACTCATCTCCTATAGGTACAGCATTAAAGAAATACATTAAAAATATGTATATTTTTCTTTGTGATGCAAACTCTTAGGATTTACTCTCTTTAACAGCTTTCATTTATAACATACAGCAGTGCTGATTATCTTTATCGTGTTATACATTTCATCCCTAATACTCATTTATCTTTTAACTGGAAGTTTGTACCTTCTATCTTCATCTAATCTCCCCTCCCCTGACTCCCTGCCTCTGCTAATCACAAATCTGATCTCTTTTTCTATGAGTTTGTTTGTTGTTTGTTTTCAAAATATACTGACCTACAACACTATGTTAGTTCCTGGTCCACAACATTGTGGTTTGATATTTCTATACATTTCAAAGTGATCGCCATGCTAAGTCTAGTTGTCATCTGTCATCATACAAAAATATTATATTACTATTGACTATATTCCCCACTCTGTACATTTCATACCTGTGACTCATTCATTTTGTAACTCAGTGTTTGTACCTCTTAATCTCCCTCATATATTTCTCTCCTCCGCTCTGGCAACCATCTGTTTGTTCTCTGTATCTGTGACTGTTTCTGTTTAGTTATGTTTGTTCATTTGTTTTTTTGATTCTACATATTACACTTAGCATAATTTTCAACAATTTTTGTTGATTCTTTTGGTGCTTACCTTTCTTTAAATAACATGCAAGATTTTCTTTTTTTTTTTTTTTGACCGCACCATGCAGCATGTGGGATCTTAGTTCCCTGACCAGGGATTGAACCCAGGTCTTTGTCAGTGCAAGTGTAGAGTCCTAACCACTGGACCACAGGGGAATTGCCCAAGCTTTGTTATTTTTAACTTTTAATTTTAACCTTGTATATTCACTTTCCATTGTGAAAGAAGAGGGAGGCACCACTTTGTCCCCAACACATGCATACACCCTTCCAATATTTCCATTTTTACCATTTAAATCTGGTATTTAGACCAGAATTTTGGTCATGGTATTCAGTGTTAATGGCATCACCAGCAACATTAAAGCATGTTTCAGCTTATTCGATTTCCCTTTTGCATAACTTGTTTCTCCCCATACAGTTTTGTCATTTCCTTAGTTTTCTCCTTACTCATTAATATATTGCCAGTATTTATAAATAGTACATTATATTCAGATGGATCAAGTGTTCTATCAGCTTTACCTCCATGAAGAACAGCCTTCTGACTTGTTCCTGTTTGGGTGAATTTCCTCTGTAGATCTGGTAGAACATCGAGCTGTTCTTTGCTTATAAGTGTTGAAATCAACATATGATAGAGGTCCAGACCAAAGTAAAGATCACCATTATGGAATGAACTGCTAGGGTATAAGAATAAATCTGAAATTTTATTTAATAAGTTCTTAAAATTTATATGTGTGGATTAGTTGTGATTTATCACAGATATTGTACATGATTTTGGAGTTGTTTTCCTTGTGAACTTTTAGCTAACAAGTTCATGTTCTGCTTTGAATTCTCTCATAAAATGTGAAGAATTCTCAGGTAGAACTTTTTCCAGAACAACTCTTGGCCTAAATGCAATTTAATAACTAAATACAGGTATTAAAGGCTATTTTATTTGATGTTATGATAGCTCCTATGCCAGCCAGCATTAAAATTATGATGTAATGAATCTATTCTGCTTATATTAGGTTGAATAATTTGAAATTAATTGCCCCTTTTCTTGCTAGGTCAAAAGTGGCCAAAAAGCAGCAGTTTCGTATTCTTGAAAATAATATGCAGATAACCATCTGTTTCCTCAAAATGGATACAATCCTCTTAAAATCTACTTAATGTACTCTTAAGATATGTATTAACTTGTCAGTTTTCTTAACTTTTTGAAAGTTATTAATGCCTTTGTACTTAAAAGCAATAGCTTTCATAATCACAAACTACAGTATTTTATTTTACTCTTACTATAAATCTATATTTCAACTGACTGATAGAATGTCCGTTGTATAAAGCATGTAAAGATGTTTGCAATCCCAAATGTTAAACTTGATTCCAAGCTTTCTCCACTGCCAGCTTCAATTCAAACTGCTAAAGTCAGTTTACCTCCTGTCTCCTTTCTACCTTACTTTATATTGATACTGTTGTATGCTCTCCCATTCTTCATTTTTATAAATTTTAGCCTTTAAAAAATTCCTTTATCATTTTTATCAGGTTTTGAGATGGAAGAAAAGTAAATGTCTTTGTTTAGCCAGCTATCTTTACTGTTATCTTTAAGTTAACTGTTTGTTTATTTCATCTTTAAAAAATACCCAAACGGTTTTCCTCTATTATAAGAAGCCTGAATTTTCATAATTGCAGTAATAACAGTTGGGTTATGAATCATATAATATAACTGTTTTTATATACATATATGTTTTTATATATGTTATATGTTTATGTGTTTACACTTTTTATGTCCTTATACATAATTTCAAGTATTTATACATATTTGTATACCCTTTTTTTTTAACATCTTTATTGTATAATTGCTTTACAGTGGTGTGTCAGTTTCTGCTTTATAACAAAGTGAATCAGTTATACATATGTCCCCATATCTCTTCCCTCTTGCATCTCCCTCCCTCCCACCCTCCCTATCCCACCCCTCTAGGTGGTCACAAAGCATATAATGTAACTATTGAAGAGTACTTAATGAAAATGCTCACAGTATAGTTACATGAAGAAAACATACCATTAAGCTTTTTAAAATTAACTAAAAAAGAATTGGAAAGGAATATTCAAAAAACTCTTTGGATGATAGAATTTTAGGTAGTTTTTTCTTTGTACTATTTTGATTTTTCCAAAATATTATTCAACATACATCAATTTCTTCTATAATTGAAGGATTTTTTTCTTGCTTTAAACATTGACTTGTGTTCCTGAATGATGATGATAATATAAGAAGTTACTAGTAACTCGTAACTGATTTTTAAACTATGACATCCAAAGGAAAGATTTTGTTTTCATGTTAGGTTTACTTTATACTGAAATTTCTACACATAGAAATTGGTTAAAGTTTTTTATAATAGTAATAGATATAAATTTTATAATTTTAGATAAGTTAAGAAAAATGTCCATAATACCACTGCCTAATGATAACCTATAGTTAAACCTGTATAGCCTTACATAATTTTTCTGTATATGTCTATGGAGGAAAGTGGTAACAAAAAGACAGTTTAGATTAGATTATACAATGTTTCATTGCAACCTCGCTTATTTTTTCCCCCAGGTAACCTCACAGGAACATAATATCTTCATATCACGTTAATAAAATGTTATATTCATATTTTAATATTAATATAGTTGTATATTTAATCAGGGACACTTGCTAACATAGCCAGTTATGTCTTATTGTGTTTTGTATATCATTGCATAAAAGGTGTTTTATTGATAAAAGTTTTAAACTAGAAATTTTCACATATTAAAGCTATTTTGGTTGAGTAAAGTATTGTTTATATTATCTTTTTAAAATTTATTTTTCCAACTGTTACAATGTGCAGATGTATTGTTACACAAATTTTCTTTGTTTTAGGTCATGCTAAATGTGTAGAAGTTGTAAAAACTTTCAATTTACCATTACTGATGCTTGGGGGAGGTGGATACACAATCCGCAATGTTGCTCGATGTTGGACATATGAGACTGCTGTTGCCCTTGATTGTGAGATTCCCAATGGTAAGTGTTCTTATTTTGATGTCTTTATTGGATGAACTGTCAATTCATAGAAAAAGATGTTGAGGTGATTACAGTTGATTCCAAAACCATGTAAATAGGAGAGCAGTCACTTAATGAATTCATTTTGCATTCACTTTTAAACATTTTCTCTGGAAATATTTCACAACTTGAATCTGGATTTTGTGCATGGATTTGTGTGAAAATTGAGCTTTTAATATGTAACTTTATTTCATTGCTTTTGATAGAATTGCCATATAATGATTACTTTGAGTATTTTGGACCAGACTTCAAACTGCATATTAGTCCTTCAAACATGACAAACCAGAACACTCCAGAATATATGGAAAAGATAAAGTAAGACATCATTGAATTGATTTGATAAACATTTCATCTTGATACAGCATTAAGAGTTTTTAGAGGGCCAAATGCAGTAGGTCATTTTAGCTTTATACATAGGTATTTCCTTTGTCAAAAGTATTTGAAACCTTAAGGTTATTGATTAATTTTATAAAATAATGGAAAATGTATGGGATTCATAGCTCAAAAATATTTCCATATTCTATTAGTTAAAATGGATTTTTCAATTGAAAGGGGCACTATAAATTTTATATTTTCTTACCTTACATGAAAGTGAAATTTATTTTCATTGAAACATTTTGATAAAGCTTTATCTAAGAACGGGGTGTTTAGAGAGACATTGTAGTACACAGACCTGGGTTTGTGTCCTCGCTTTACCACACACTAGCTCTGTGACTTTTGGCAAGTTAATTTGCCTTTGTGCTTATATTTCCTCATCCTTGAAATGGGGGATGAAATAGTATCTATCTTGTAAATTTTGAGGATTAAACGGGTTAATAATATGTAAAGTATCAGTGCTCAGTAAATGTTACTATTTTAATTCATAGGTTAAGCTAGATAAAAGATGCAATTTTTTTTGCATGTTTCCTCTTACATTTAAAAGGAACTTGAAAGAAAATATTTTTTTCTAATAACTGCACATGTTGTAATTTAGACAGCGTTTATTTGAAAATTTACGCATGTTGCCACATGCACCTGGCGTCCAAATGCAAGCTATTCCAGAAGATGCAGTTCATGAAGACAGTGGAGATGAAGATGGAGAAGATCCAGACAAGAGAATTTCTAGTAAGAAAGTCCCTTAATGTGTATTGTTACATTTTTCTGGTTTATTAAAAGAATACTATAAATTGAAGGTTTTGGTGGCCCAAGAACTTCACATGTTTTCATGAGCAGCAGTCCCCAACCTTTTTGGCAGCAGGGACTGGTTTCGTGGAAGACAGTTTTTCCACACCGGGGGTGGGGATGGTTCAGGCGGTAATGAAGGCGATGGGGAGCGGCAGATGGAGCTTCACTGATTTGCTCGCCCACCGCTCACCCCCTGCTGTGCAGCCTGGTTCCTAACAGGCTGCAGACCGGTACCAGCCCATGGACCAGGGCGTTGGGGACCCCTGTTCATGAGCACACTATCATTACTTGTCTTTATTTTTACTATTTTTTTGATCTTACGTGGATTTAATTTCCTATGTCTCAAAGCTTGATTGGAGTATCAGCCATTTCAGTTTATTTGACTACATATATGATCAAAAGTTTCCACAAATTAACCACTTATGTAGAGTGAGTTGAATAACATTAAGCACCTTCTGTTTGATTCTACAGTCTAATTCCACTTAATATGATTCGTAGGTTTATAGCATAATGGTATACTCTCACGGTATAGACATTCTAACATACTTGGTGTTAATGATATTTTTTATTTTCTCTACTTCCCCTCTCAGCTCTGAAATAAAGGATTACTTTTTATTTGAAGACATCATTCCCACTACCTATCAGGAAAACACAGTTTTTTTTCCTCCAAAGTTGTTTGTGTTTTTAATGAGATCTGCAAATGTTTTTCATGTTTCTTTGAATTATTTCTTCCTAAAGCTAAATTTTCAGTATTTAGCAAGCCATGCATTCAGTTCTAATCTTAAAATCTGTTACCCTTACTTTTAAATGTGGTGACTGGCTAGTTCTTTTGTAGAGGGGTGCACTTAACAATTGTAAAACCTGTGACTGCTTTTGTCAAAACTTTTATTAAAAATCTTTAATGTATCAGTTCGAGCATCAGACAAACGGATAGCTTGTGATGAAGAATTCTCAGATTCTGAGGACGAAGGAGAGGGAGGTCGTAGAAATGTGGCTGATCATAAGAAAGGAGCAAAGAAAGCTAGAATTGAAGAAGACAAGAAGGAAACGGAGGACAAAAAAACAGGTCAGATATATTTTTTGATTAATGTTTTAATTGTAAGTTTTTGAAAGTGAGCTATACTGCAATTTTTATGAGATCCTGAAGTCAATGACACAAGTATTGGAGGGGGTGAGTGTGCTCAGTAGGTGACTTTTTTTCTTCCCCCCATGTAAGTAAGCTCTTTTAATTAGAGCTCTCTGAATGTTATTAGTCACATTTGTTTTTATATTACAGGAAACTATCTCTTCTTGACGACATAGGCTTAAAATAGTGAACATTGCACTATGATATAGATTGGGTAAGAGAGAGGACAAAGTGGTTATAGATCCATATGTAGCCTGTGAGCAGAGCTGAAATTCTAAGATAATTTGTAACTACCTATAACTTTATGTGATGGGAATAAAACACAGAAGAGTCACATTATCTATCCTTAGACCAGTTTCACTATTTTGAAAAGGCTCAGAGAATAGACTTTGTTCAGAAATTATATGAAGGAAACATAAAAGCTGCAGAAAGATGGGAAGGGATTTGGGGGCTGGGTTGGGAGGAGATAATACTTTCTGCTGTCTTAATTTTTAAAATGCTGTGTCAGTTTGTTGAGAAAATAGATGCTTTAGGGCATTGAATTTGCTACCAGAATGTGTTACTTTTATCTGAGTTTCCAGAGCACTTACACATACCTGGGTCATTTTATTTTATTTAACACATTGTATTATCACCTCACTAGGGACTTTATATATCTCTCTGCTAGATAGAGCTGCTCATGGCTAGAGAATGCAATATGCTAAATATCTGTATTCTTGCACTTGGTGCATTTCCTGATGGATACCTGATACCTATATGCAAGTAAAGGTGATGAGCACAGGTTTTAGTTCACCTGTTAATTTTGACCCTGTAGCATGTGGAAAACTGATTCAGAGATACTGGTCCAACATCCTTTTCCTATCATATTGAAGTTATGTGAGTAAGCTGGCTCTCGTGTTCTTTTTTACTAGAGAGTTAGGAATCCGTAGCATGTCTGACGCATCTAGTTCTGTTCTTGTTCGTGGACTGACTCCTCTATACACTACTGTTCTCTATCTACCATTTTATAATTTTAACTTCCCAATGTATTACAATGATGGCTCCAGTCTACTCTTGTGTACTGATTGACATCCAGAAATTCCAGCTGTGATGGAGGTAAGAAGGACTTAGCTTTAGTTGTAGGATTTTTCTAGTATTTTTTTCTCCTACTGTTAACTTGTCTTGTCTGGTTTTTCTGTTTGTTTGTTTGTTTGTTTTCCTTTTTGGTGTTTCTTCCTGTTTTTAAATCTTTTAGCTTTTCTGTGCTTTTTCTTCCAAACAGGAAAGTGGGTGCACTATGGTGCTTATCTTTCATTGCTATTTAAGCTAAAAATGAGAGTACTTTTTGATCTGGCTTAATGGCCTGGTGGTGGATTAATCTCATAGTAGTTCCTAAATACTTTTGTTACTGATACGGTAATGAAATTTGGTAATGAAATTCTTCTTATAGGGTCTTGCGTTTGTTAAAATCTTACAGCCTACAGATAAAAGAAATATTACCATAGAAAACATTTTTTTAAATCTGTAGTTCAAAAACTGAAGTTAGGAACGTTTCTTTCCTCTACCTCCCTCCCCCTATCCCATTTGGCACTTTGAATTATTTAAGTTTGCACATCCTAAATTAAGCCAGAAGCCTAAACAAATGTCATAGTAACCATATTGCCATGTGTTTGTATTATAATCAGTGCCTTACAACTTTGGTTCATTTGCTTATCTAAAGAAAAAATTTAGTACATTTGGGCTAATTTGTTTCAGTGATCTTGAATAGGTAGTGTTGCTCCTCCTGTTTCATTAATGTTTTTTTAAATGGTAAAGTTTTGGTACTTATATAGTGAGGGTTAAAAACTAATGGTTATATAAGCAATAGAATTTAGCTTCTGTTTTGTCTCTGGCTTCATCTAATTCTATCCCCTTCTCACAGTACTCCAGCCACATTGGTCTTTCAGTTCTTCCTTCCAGCCTGATTCCTTCTTGCCTCAAAGTCCTTTTAAGTTTTCCCTCTGTTCAAGATACTTCTCCCCGTTTCCCACCCAGAAACTATTCATTCTTCTGAATGTCTCTCAAATGTCACTTCTTCATCGTAGCCTTTCCTAATCTCCCACAGTGCTGTGCTCACGTCTGTAGGCTGGACTTCTTCACAGCACATATCCTGGCTGTAGTGCTGTGATCCCATAGAAGAAAACTTCCCAAAGGCAGGACTACAGTGTTATACTGACACCTTAAACCTCTGTCATTTAGTACAGCACCTAACACAAAGCTTATTTAGTTACTGATCTCCTGAATAGTAAGATTGTATATGGCAGTTTTTAATATTTTAAGTAAGATATATTTTAAAATAAAATGTATACACTTTATATTTCAAAGTAGGTGTTAATCTTTTCCCAATTTTTGTTTTTAGATGTTAAAGAAGAAGATAAGTCCAAGGACAATAGTGGTGAAAAAACAGATACCAAAGGGTAAACTATATTCTTTATCTAGTAATTTTCATATACTATAAGTGAGCACATACTGGGGTTGGGGTGGGTGTACATGTGTTCTTTTGAGAAGTACTGAACTGAACCTGGAATATCAGTAAGTTGTTATGAGATGCTCTGAGTTTTAGTCTGTAATGGTGCATAAGAGAATATATGTATCTTAACTATTAGTTTATATGTCATCTACTTTCTCATTTTTCATTTATGTAGCTTGCTTTTAAAAAATTACAAAGACTGGTAATAATCAGTATTGTAACTGAATATAGATCAGTTTATATTCTTGAACATAATTTATCTGAGCCTTGTTTTGCTATTAACTTTTTTTTTTTTAAATTAATGTATTTATTTTTGGCTGCGTTGGGTCTTCATTGCTGCGCGCGGGCTTTCTCTAGTTGGGGCAAGCGAGGGCTACTCTTCGTTGCGGTGCGCGGGCTTCTCATTACGGTGGCCTCTCGTTGCGGAGCATGGGCTCTAGGCGCGCGGGCTCAGTAGTTGTGGTTCATGGACTCTAGAGCACAGGCTCAGTAGTCGTGGTGCACAGGCTTAGTTGCTCCGTGGCATGTGGTATCTTCCAAGACCAGGGCTCAAACCCGTGTCCCCTGCATTGGCAGGTGGATTCTTAACCACTGTGCTACCAGGGAAGCCCGCTATTAACTTTTATATAGGCACTCGTGATCTTTCATGGTGCTCTTATTTCTGTATACATGATTTTTTAGTGTTGTGAGACAGGTAAATTTAAGAAGCACTGGGCTAGCATAACATAATTTTTTTTAAACCGTACATAATTTTTTTAAAAACTGTAGTTGAGGTTTTTATTGTTGGAAAGCATGTAAATGCTTGGCCACACATAATTTTGTGCTAGCCTTCATAGGATGACTTGGAATAGATTGTAAAACCACTAGAAAGATCAAGGCAGTCAGTACTCCAAAAACACTCAAGGCACTATCAGCTTAACATGTTTCTTGGTAGGAGCCAAGAATGAAGACTCAATGAAGACTGATCCATTGGTCGGTGCATTTAAATGATCATTATGCTGTTTTTAATATTTCATGTTGCCTCTTTTAACAGAACCAAATCAGAACAGCTCAGCAACCCTTGAATTTGAGAGTCTCATCACTTTCAGTGAGAAAATATTGGGAAGAAAAATGTTTTCTTTTTGAAGACTTCTGGCTTCATTTTATACTACTTTGGCATGGACTGTATTTATTTTCAAAATGGCTTTTTTTGGTTTTGTTTTTCTTGGCAAGTTTTATTGTGAGTTTTCTAATTATGAAGCAAAATTTCTTTTCTCCACCATGCTTTATGTGATAGTATTTAAAACTGATGTGTTATATGTCAAAAAACTGCTCTATTAAAGAAGTAATTGGCCGTTCTGAGCTGATTTTTCCATCTTTTGTAATTATCTTTATTAAAAAATTGTACTTGGATTGTCTTTTGTCTGTTTATTACATCATGGAGTCTTTTTTCATAGGCTAATGACGTGACTGTTTCTGTAGAAATAGAATACACTAGAGGTGGAAGATACCGACTTGCAACTTCAAAGACATCCATAAACTATTTCTTCAGGAAATTACTGTATTTACAGTAATTATTATTTCTTAATGTAATAGGAGTTCTACAGTCTTGTCCTCTATAGGTTAACCAGTCAATGTTGGTGAATATTGATATCTCATTATCATAATTTATCTCTGAAATTAATTATACAAGCTATGCAATTGAGATATAGGAATTATCTTTGAGCTGAACCAAAGATTCTCAAAAACTGGAAATGGAGATTCTGAGTTGAAAGAAGAAATCCATAATCAGAAAAGGAAACTATAGCTTCCATACTGAGCTATATGTGACTCTTTTGCCAACCCCCACAATAAACCAAGTAGACAAGAAATTGTATGGTTGTGTTTTACCAGAACTTTCCTGTGTTTATATTAAGGCTAAAATAAAACCTGCTGTTTAGACAAAACCTGGTTCTTGTACCGCATTTACATGGTATCCAGGTTCCACAATTACACCCAGGTTTCCAAATCAAGGAAATCAACACTTAAAAGTCATTTATGGTTCAATTTATTGAGTGTCTACCCATTAAGGCTTTGAGTATGCATCTGGACATAAAGGGGAAAATGCCTGCTCCTATAGCTTACATTCTAGCAGTAGAAAGCAGACAAATGGGGTAATTTCTACTAAAATATGCAAAGGAGAAAGTAAAAAATTTCAGAAGCTTGCCAAAATCAGTGAAATCTCTCACAAAGCCCAAATTGATTATTTTGATATAAAAATTATAGAATGCTAGACAACAGGTCAGTCAAAAATGTTTCTCTAAAAGCCTGTGTTAAGAAATACTTCAGACATTCACAAGCACCTGGACTTTTGTAATGAACAGCCATTCTCCCACCTGTATTTAACAGATGTTTCACTTTAGCCATATTTGGTTCAAGCTTTTTTTTTTCCTTTAAATAAATTACACAGAAGAAGCCCTCCTTACCACTTTGCCATTTAATTTCCCTCCCACTCTTCAGAAGTAACCATATCTTATCCATGTTTTCACTCTTGCTGCACATCTGTCAGCATATAAACCCTTACGACATTAGGAATTACGGAATTCAGTCTTTCATTAGTGAAATAGTGACATGCATTTAGTGTTTGCGAAACAAATGGTATTGCATGTGTACACTTCTGTAACTTGCTTCTTTACATTTTAATTATCTAACCCTGTTTAACAAGTACAGCTCATTTTAACTGCTCTGTATTAATGTTTGATTACAAGGTATACCAAAAATTTGTTTCAGTACTGAGGTGAGCCTGCTTGGTCACATTTAGGTTTTGTTTTCCTATTTACAAATAGAAGCATTTATATAAAACTGAAGCCTCAAGAGAGTATGAAACCAAGTTCAGCCAAGTGACTGAGTACAACATTAATATACAGAAACCAGCAGCTGTTAATATATCTGAACAACAACCAGAAGATCTGTTGGAAAAAGGAAGATCCCATTTACAAGAGCAATAACAAAAATTTCTAGAAACAAAAGTGTAAAGAAGCTACGGTTCTGGTGTATAGTGAAGAAGATCGTAATACAGGATGTATAAATACCCTAATATATTTGGAAATTAATATTGAATAAAAATATTTCAAGTTGATGAGGGAAGAGAGATTATTCCTTAAGTGGTATTCGGATAATGGGTAGCCAAATGGGAAAAAGTTTTATGCCCTCTATCAGAAGAATCAGATTAGTTGGAAAGGGAAAATGAAACTTAAGTACTAGAAACCATAAGGGACTTTTGAGAAAGTACTAGGCCTTTCTAAGTATGACACTGAACCCAAACTGTAAACAAAATGATATTTAAAAGATTCTGTAGGCTAGCAACTTCTAATTGAGAAAAATGACAATTGGGGTGGGCAGTGTGCAGAACTGCAACTTGTCACAGTTCAAGAGGCTAATATCTAAAGATAAAGGGTTTTTTTAAGGCATGAAGGATGTGGAGAGTTAACTGGGAAAAAATGCAAATAAGTATGAAAAGATCTTTAACCTTAATTTAGGAAATGAGAGTTAAAAGCTATGAAGTTACTTTAAAATTTTTTAACCTAATTTTTTTAAACGTCATAAAGAACAACTGTTGGCAAAATTTAAGGAAGTTGTGTTTTGCAGTAGGTTGTGTAAGTCAGTATAACCTCGAGCTTAATTTGACATTCTATATCAAAAATAATCTGATTTAAAATGCCATTTTGGAAAATATACTTTATGTGCAATATGACTTTCAGAAGTCTTTGTTATGAAACATTGCTTAAAGTAATAAAAGATTAAAATGGCCTAAATGTTCAATATAGGATGTGTTGAATGACACTTAAGAAAGAATACTATAGAGCCATAATTAGCAATAATGAGAATTATGTACTGTATATATGGAAGTACCTTCAAGACACATCATTAAGTGAAAAGAGGAAGACCTGGGACATGACATACCTTTTGTGTAAAATGAAAAAAATAGGCAAAATTACTTGATTATACAAATATCTAGGAAAGGTGATCATGAAACGTAGCATTGAAGCATTGGCTGCTTTCATGGGGATTTGAATGCTGGACTATGTGAATATACAAATTTAAAAAAATGTTTATTGGAGTATAGTTGATTTACAATGTGTTAGTTTCAGGTGTACAGCAAAGTGATTCAGATACATATATCCTTTTCCAGATTCTTTTCCATTATAGGTTATTAGATAATATTGAATATAGTACCCTGTGCTGTACAGTAGGACCTTGTTTATCTATTTTTATATATAGTAATGTGTATATGTTAATCCCAAACTCCTAATTCCCCACTATCCCCTTTGGTAACCATAAATTTATCGTCTGTGTTTCTGTTTTGTAAATAAGTTCATTTGTATCTTTTTTTTTAAGATTCCGCATGTAAGTATCATGATATTTGTCTTTCTCAGTCTGACTTCACTTAGTATGATAATATCTAGGTCCATCCATGCCACTGCAAACAGAATTATTTCATTCTTATGGTCGAGTAATATTCCATTGTATATATGTACCACATCTTTATCCATTCATCTGTTGATGGATATTTAAGTTACTTCCATGTCTTTGCTATTGTAAATAGTGCTGCAGTGAACATTTGGGTGCATGTATCTTTTTGAATTAAGAGTTTTCTCCAGATATATGCCTGGGAGTGGGATTGCAGAATCATATGGTAACTTTTTAATTTTTTAAGGAACCTCCATACTGTTCTCCATAGTGGCTGTACCAATTTACATACCCACCAACAGTGTAGGAGTGTTCCCTTTTCTCTACACCCACTCCAGCATTTGTTATTTGTAGACTTTTAAGGATGGCCATTCTCATGGGTGTGAAGTGATACCTCATTGTAGTTTTGATTTGCATTCTCTAATAATTAGTGATGTTGAGCATTTTTTCATGTGCCTGTTGGCTATCTCTATGTCTTTGGAGAAATGTCTATCTAGATTTTCTGCCCATTTTTTGATTGAGTTGTTTGTTTTTTTTTGATGTTGAGCTGTATCAGCTGTTTATATATTTCAGAAATTAATACCTTGTCAGTACTATCATTTGCAAATATTTTCTCCCAGTCCATAGGTTGTCTTTTGTTTATGGTTCCCTTTGCTGTGCAAAAGCTTTTAAGTTTATTTAGGTCCCATTTGTTTTTGTTTCCATTATTCTAGAAGGCAGATTCAAAATGATACTGCTGCAATTTATGTCAAAGAGTGTTCTGCCTATGTTTTCCTCCAGAAGTTTTATAGTTTCTGGTCTTACATTTAGATCTTTAATCCATTTTGGGTTTATTTTTGTATATGGTGCTAGAGAATATTGTAATTTCATTTTTTTACATGTAGCTGTCCAGTTTACCCACCATCACTTACTGAAGAGACTGTCTTTTCTCCATTGTATATTCTTATCTCCTTTGTCCTAGATTAATTGACCATAAGTACGTGAGTTTTATTCTGAGCTTTCTATCCAGTTCCATTGGTCTATATGTCTGTTTTTGTGCCGCTACTATACTGTTTTGATTACTGTAGGTTTGTAGTATAGTCTGAAGTCAGGGAGCCTGACTCCTCTGGCTCCATTCTTCTTTCTCAACATTGTTTTGGCTACTTGGGGTCTTTAATGTTTCCATACAAAATTTAAAGTTATTCTAGTTCTGTGAAAAATGCCAATGGTAATTTGATAGAGATTGAACTGAATCTGTAGATTGCCTTGGGTAGTATGGTCATTTTAACAATATTGATTCTTCCAACCCAAGAGCATAGTATATCTTTCCATCTGTTTGTGTCATCTTCAATTTCTTTCATCAGTGTCTTATAATTTTCAGAGTACAGGTCTTTTGCCTCCTTAGGTAGGTTTATTCCTAGGTATTTTATTCTTTTTGATGCAATGGTAAATGGAATTATTTCCTTAACTTCTCCTTCTAACATTTCATTGTTAGTGTATAGAAATGCAACAGATTTCTGTATATTAATTTCCTGTCCAGCAACTTTACCAAATTCATTGATGAACTCTAGTAGTTTTCTGGTAGCGTCTTTAGGATTTTCTATGTATAGTATCATGTCATCTGCAAACAGTGGCAGTTTTACTTCTTTTCCAATTTGGACTCCTTTTCTTCTCTGATTGCTGTGGTTAGGACTTCCAAAACTATGTTGAATAAAAGTGGTGAGAGTGGGCATCCTTGTCTTGTTCCTGATCTTAGAGGAAATGCTTTCAGCTTTTTCACCATTGAGTATGATGCTAGCTTTGGGTTTGTCATATATGGCCTTTATTATGTTGAGGTATGTCCCCTCTATGCCCACTTTCTGAAGAAATTTTATCATAAATGGATGTTGAATTTTATCAAAAGTTTTTTTCTGCATCTATTGACGTTATCATGGGGTTTTTATTCAATTTTTTAATGTGTAAATTTTTAATTAACTAAAAAATATGAACAGATCATTTCTGGTCAAAGGGATGGAAATTTTATACAACCTTACAGCTTTCTTTTCCTTTTCTCAAATTATCTTTTGCAGTGACTTGCAGATTCATGCAGTTCAGTGTTGCTGGGACATTAGTGACTATCTTAGTTTCATTTCTTCCCAGGAGAAGGAAGATTTTGCCATGTGGCTAAAAGCCTAACACAAAAAAATAAGGTATGTAAGTCATCGGGAACAATCATGTGGTCCTGATGAGGGTATAGTAGCTAGCAACCATCACTATCATTTCATTCTTAAAAAAATGGCACTTTAAAACTAAGACCTCAATTCAGCAAGGGGGTGGGGGCCAGTCCTTTAACTAAGTTAATGAAGATGCTGTGTTCTCAATTTTTCTCATTTTCCTTGTGGCATGGGTGAAAGCTTCCAAATCCCATTGGTACTATAAGGTAGTTGTATAGTTACCAAACCTACTAGCATTCTGTCAATAGGAGATTCTTTGAAGTCCTTACATTGAAGTAATTTACCTGCATCTTCTGGTTTCCCTGGCTTCAGTAAAATTACTACTGAAGCTTCTCTTATACCTGGAGTTCATAGCATTTCTTATTTACATTGTGGTATAAAGGACATGGATTTCAAGGTTTTAAGTGAAAACTTCAATTTGTATGCTATCACAAGTAATAAGTTTCAGCAGCTTAAAGATCCTTTTCTTCTCCACAATCTTGTGCAAGTTACTAACTTCTCTGTGCCTCAATTGCTTCTTAATTTAAAATGAGGAAGATGATAATAGTCCTCACCTCATTAAGGTTGTTGTAAGGATTGAGTCGATAAACAGTTAATGCTCAGCAAGTGTTAACTACTACTGTTGTTGCTATGTCAGGTAAAGGGAGATAGATGGGGCCAGAATTGAGGGAAGTCTTAAATCTTCAAGTGTTATTTAGACATCAGATGAATTGCTTTTGAGCCTTCTGTTGCAGTTCGATGCCTACTAGCATCAAACTACTAGGCCATGGTGGATAGAGAAGCAATCTTTTGACAACTGGTTTTAGCAAGGAAGATATTAACGTTTGGCAAATTTAAGGGGATCTCAATGCCCTTGCAATTTACTCATGGATAATCTGTCAAGCAAAATGGTTGTGAATGGGTTATGGAAAAAATGAAACTATTAAATTGTTATTGGCTATTTACATGCGTTGCAATGTTCATGTGAAGAAATAAATGCTCAGAAGGGTTACAATATTTACAAGGTACTCAACAGTAGCTGCATTTCCTCCATCTTACCACAAGATGGCAGATGTTCCATTGTTTAAAAATTTTTTCTACTGTTTGTGCATTTTCTCCTGTAATCACTTGGTGATCCATTTAACAAGCAGAGTAACACTCATTAACAGGTTCTTCTGCATGCAATATTGGACTCAATACTATTTGAATTAAACTACAATGTGGTTTATTGATTTGGATTTTTCTTTAGGTAGAAAAATTATAACACTGATTCCTGTGCTTTACATCCATAAAACACAGTAGAGTGTATCTGGTAGTAAATGTTACTTGTGACTTGTCTAGTCAAAAGTAGAATTGAAATGAATATTACAGCCAGAGTAGTTTTCTATTTTGGCTGGGAATGGAATCATTTAAAATACACAATAGAAAAGGAGATTTGAAATTTATTTCTAAGAAATGCATCTCAGGGACTTCCCTGGTGGCGCAGTGGATAAGCCTCCACTCTCCCAATGCAGGGGTTCCGGGTTCAATCCCTGGTCAGGGAACTAGATCCCACATGCATGCCGCAACTAAGAGTTTGCATGCCGCAACTAAGGGGCCTGCGTGCTGCAACTGAGGAGCTGGCAAGTCTCAACTAAGGAGGCTGCCTGCTGCAACTAAGACCTGGTGCAACCAAATAAATAAATATTTTTTTAAAAGAAAAAAAGAAATGCATCTCAGTAGAGTGAAGTTCATATGCAGGGGCATTGGACTCTTCTTCCACATCTTCTGTTACTAAACTAAGTACCTAACCTCTTTGATCTTTGAAATTATGAAACTTTGCAGAGTTGTGATTAGGATTACTAGTAAGTGCTGGTGGAATAAATTATAAAGGAGAGCTGAGTCCTTGATTAAATTGTTATTTGCTCTTTATTTAATAATTTACAAATGTTTAAAGGTTGAGGAAGTATGTACAAATTAATTATTTCTAAAATAACGTGAATAATAAAATTCCAAATTGGTCAGTGTTTTTGCCAGGTCCACCTTGTAACCAATGGTATGTGTTCAGGAGTGAGTTCAACAAAGTAATGAATGAAATCTAGGACTCTAGTCTCTCTCGAGTTACGAGTTTTGGTTTTATTGATAAAGCAGAAGTTTCTAGCTTCTCTCATGTATCCTTTAACTAATTAGCTTTTTTTGTTTCTTCAGAAATCAACATTTCAAGGGTGACCTCCAATCACGTGGCATATACTTAATTGCCTGATGTGCAGGTAAAACTTTTCAATAAACAGGCAAATATAGAGAAGCAGTTCCTAAGTTAAAAGAGAAAACGTTCTCAATATTGCTTCTGCTTAATAAATACCAACAAAAGGTCATTGGGTTCTGGCAACTAGTAAACTGAATGTTTGACTTAAGAGACAAGAGTTTCTCCTTTTGCCTTTTTTAATTGCACTTTTGCTGTGTCCCTAGGTGAGAAAAGCACTTCAAAAATCTCCTTATTCTGTAGTCTAGCAGGAAAATTCAAACTTGGGTTGCCTTTGATTAGATTCTAGGTGGGATTGAGCTGCTTAAGGGCACTCTTGTGTGCTCCTGTGGTGGATAACAGCCTTCCAGGTACAAGAACTGGAGAGCTACATCTCATCGGCCTTGCAGAAGTTATACTCTTAAATGGGCTGAATTCGAATTTCCATAGGATCTACCTGAAGTGGACATACAGTATTTTCCAGGAAAATATTTTCTCTACAATCCGAAGTCCAAACTATTACTAGCTATCATCCTCCCCATCAGTCAATTGCAAATAAAATTTCTTTTTGGTGAATTAAAAAAATATTATTTTTAGACATATTAACTTGTATAGTTAATGTTTACATGTACTAGGCTTAGGTGCAATTTCTGTGCTATTCCCTTTTGATGGTGAGTACTTTCTTTTTTTTTTTTTTTTTTTTGCGGTACGCGGGCTTCTCACTGTTGTGGCCTCTCCCGTTGCGGAGCACAGGCTCCAGATGCGCAGGCCCAGTGGCCATGGCTCACGGGCCCAGCCGCTCCGCAGCATGTGGGATCTTCCCGGACCGGGGCACGAACCTGTGTCCCCTGCATCGGCAGGCGAACTCTCAACCACTGCGCCACCAGGGAAGCCCGGTGAGTACGTTTTTAAAATCTGTCTGAAAACCAAATTAACATATGACATCTCTTTAAGTAAATGGTAAAGCATTGGGGTTTCTTAATTTAATGACAATGCCATCTTATTTCTAGAGTTAGACAGAAAGCTCTGTAAGTTCGTTTTATTTCAGATCTATTTATTACTATGGTGGGCAATAAATCTGATTTCCCAGATATGCACCACAGATCCTAAAAGTGATTTAAGGGTAAACAGCCTCATCTTTAGCTTGTTTGTGCTTCTTACTTGGCCTGCTCAAAATTCCATCATCACTTAGAGCAGCAACAGGTAAAGAGCAGTGTACTGGAAATCATAAATATGGAGTTAGCCCCAACCTTTATATTATATAGCTTTGCTTTGACCAAGTCATTTAAATCTCTATGCCTCAGTTTACTAATCTGTAAAACTGGTCAGGTAACAGCTGACAAATAACCATGCTTTTCCACCACTTTTCTTTTACCTGTGGCAGATATCATAAATTGATCATTGTTTTCTGACCTTAAAATCCTTCTCAACCCAGATAGCCATTATAGTTAATCAGAGTTGGCATTAAAGATGAAATGCTTTTGCCATCCCTGTGTTGAAAGATCTTTCAAGTCCAAAATTAACAGTATGCCTTTATGTCTTTTTGCATAATAGGTATGCAATATATTTCTTGGTTGTTGAATATAATATACTTACTAGAAATTCTTTTTTTAAATCTTTCCCTCATATCTAAACATTTACCCATAGAGGTTAATTTTTAAAATTTTACATCAGTTCATTATACCAAAAATTTCTATTGGAAAAATATAAAGGTCACAGAGACCAAAGATTCCCTGTGCCAGAGCCTAATCAGGAGAGAAAAACCACAATGTAATTTGCACATGACAAGTTTAATATAATCATTAATTGTAACAGGATTGGAGTAATGAGGGACTGCCTAGTGAAAAATAAAGAGAATGCTAAAAAAAAAAAAAAAAAAACCCCAAAACCAGCAATAAATAACAGATATAAGGAGAGTCCACTACCCCTAGGGCTGAGAGAGCGTGTCCAAAGAGCCCACCACCCCAACCCAAGACTGAGATCCAGACTCTGGAGAGGAAACATGCATGGCTCTCAGGGTAGCAGAGAAGTCATCGGGGATTGTCTGGGTGGAAACCCACTCTGCAACACCTGCCGGAAATTCTCCCTCTAAGGTGCTAGGGAGATGCTGCTGTCCGTTGTGTGATGGGGCCAAGCGCTAGAGAACTGACTGGTGATGCAGGAGCCAGGTGCTGGAGAAGCCATTCACACTGCAAGGACCTGCTGAGGAGAGCACACCAGAACCAGAGAAGAGAAGCCCCTCCTCCTTTAGCACCCTCTACTGACAAAGCCTGGTATCGTGCCAGTTGACCAAGCAGAGGTATTTAGAAGAGTCAGCTCTAATATTACAGTGCAGGCAAAGAAGGCTCTATTTGGAACTGAGAGGAAATAAACTCACAACTGGCCTGTTCCTCTTCCCAGAGGACTCTCTGGTGTCAGCTGTTTTGTGCAATGGAGTAGTAAATCATCAACTGTTCTCTCTCTGGGCTCAGGCAGGCTAGACTTGAGTCACTGTCGCCTTGCCCACCTAGAAGCAAATCCACTCTTCCTTCCTGCACAACTATCCATATCTCTCTGAGCCACTATCACTACCACTTGATTTCCTCTTTACTGCTTCTTGAACCTTTGCTAGTAATTGCCTAACACAGATTCCTGTGTCTCTAGGAGCATTGAGTATGAGTAAAGTTTAAAATAATGAACCTGTGTAGTCTTGGGGTACGAGTTCCAGGAAAATGAACTTCTTGATTTATGCCATGGGGAACAGAGGGAACTCTATAAACAAAACTTGTTTTAGATCACTTGCTGAAGCCAGGTAACATTGGAGTAATTGTGACTACTTACGCTTAGTAAAGCTATATAAGGTAGTATAAAGATCACCACTTACTATCTTTGTGGCCTTTTACAAGTTTCCTAAACTCTCTGAACCTCAGTTTCCTCATCTATAAAATGGGAATAATATCAATTTCAGATAGATATAAAGATTAAATGAGATATGAGTTTATCTCTGGTCCTTCTTAAAACCACTAATATATTAAAAAGGAGCAAAGGGCTTCCCTGGTGGCGCAGTGGTTGAGAGTCTGCCTGCCAATGCAGGGGACACGGGTTCGTGCCCCGGTCCGGGAAGATCCCACATGCCGTGGAGCGGCTAGGCCTGTGAGCCATGGCTGCTGAGCCTGCGCATCCGGAGCCTGTGCTCTGCAACCGGAGAGGCCACAACAGTGAGAGGCCCGCATACTGCAAAAAATAAAAATAAAAAAATAAAAAGGAGCAAAAACTAAATCCAGGAGAATGGAAGTGGATATTATAGCAGAAAAGAAAAATGATCATTTTGGAAAGTTACAGAAAGTGATGATTGGAACCAACTCCTACAAGGGTAAAAGTCAGGAAGCAGTCAGTTCCTTGTTAGAACTCCAGAAAGTCATAGAATGGGAGGCATCACTGAAATCTGCAGTGCTAATTGGAAATGAAAGTGGGATGATTGGTGATGTCTTTAAGAGGATCAACTAGATTTCTAAATACCTTTCCCTACCCTGAGAAGCCTGGCAGTCACCCCACTCCTCCTCCCCAGTAGAAGAGCTTTGCCCTCTGCAGAAGATGAACCAGATTGACTCTGGGCTCGGAGACACAAGACCTGAGGTGACACCCTGAAAAAATGAAAGCCTTCATGCTAAATTGTGAGACCCTACTGTGTCTGAATGTATATTTTTTGTGTTTATAATTCTTGGCGTTCATTGAGCTTCTTAGATTTGTAGATTCATATATTTCATCAAATTTGAAAAGATAAACAAAATTGACAGACTTTTAGCTAGGCTGACTAAGAGAAAGAGAGAATACATAAATAACTAAAATCAGCAATGGAAGTGAAGACATTGCTAACAAACTTACAGAAATAACGAGGATTATAAAAGAATAATATGAAGAATTATGTGCCAAGAATTTAGTAATGTAGATGAAATGGAGAAATTCCTAGAAATACACAAATTATCAAAACTGACTTAAGAAGAAATAGAAAATCTCAATAGACATAACAAGTAACGGGGATTGAATCCGTTAAAAAGAAAAAAAAAAAAAAAAACAACCTCCCAACAAAGAAAAAAAGTCCAGGATCAGATGGCTTCACTGGCAAATTCCACCAAACATTTAAAGAAGAATTTATGCCAATACTTCTCAAACTCTTCCAAAAAATAGAAGAGGAACACTTACTATCTCATCCTATGAAGCCGGTCTTTCCCTGATACCAAAGCCAGATGAAGACACAAGAAAAAAACTACAGACTAATATATAATAGTGAAATGTTATAGGAATGAAATACTGATACATGCTACAACATCAATGAACCCTGAAACCATTACACTAAGTGAAAGAAGCCCGACACAAGGGGTCCCATATTGTATGATTCCATTTATATAAAATATCAAGAATAGGTAAATTGTTAGCAAGAGAATGCAAATTGGTGGTTGCCAGGGGCTAGGGCAGAGGGGGAATTGGGGAGTAAGTGCTAAATGGGTATGAGATTTCATTTTGAAGGTGCTGAAAATGTTTTGGAACTAGATACAAGTGTTGGTTGTACAACACTGTGAATGCACTAAACACCACTGAATTGTTCACTTTAAAATGCTCAATTTTATGTTATGTGAATTTCGCCTCAAAAAAAAAATGTGTATGTTTATGTTAGGCTCTCTCCTGAATGATGTATTTATTGTAGGGTTCATAGCACTGGCCCTAAATCTAATCTAATCTACCTTCTAGTCTCATGAAAGAGGCAGGCATAGCAAACAAGCACACAATTATGTAGCTATGATTTTGGTCAGTTAGCTATATAAAAGAGAAGAAAGAGTGGCATGAAGAAAACAGTGAGGAAATTAAGTTAGATCGGGATGTGGGAGAGTGGGGACAACGGGAGGGGGCGTCAGGAAGGTCTATCTGAGGAAGTGACTTTTCATCTGGGATCTAAAAAATGAGTAGGAATTAAACCTAGTGAGGAGTTGGGTATTACAGACTCCAGACAGAAAGGGCACCTTGCCTAGTGTCCTGAGGCAGAAAAGAGCTAGTACATTTCAGAAGTGGAAAGACTAGCCCAGCCCAGGCCCCGTGAGTGCCCCGGGGTGGCTTCAGTGTGTCCCTTGAGGAGCAGAAGAGTTGCTCATCTCCACGTGGATGCGTCTCAGCCTGCCCAGACTCTGACACTCCACTGTGAGGCATCCTCATCTCCACGTGGATGCCCCTCAGCCTGCTCAGACTCCGACACTCCACTGTGAGGCTCCTCAAGGTGTAGGCACCTGCCTTGGCTCTGCCTTGTCTAATATACAGTTTTTCAGATCAAATTTTTTTCAGAAAGAGAAGGTAAAGGAAGGGAAGAGGGAGAGCAAAAGGCAAAAACTGGAGTCTTGTCTCTGCCACTGTTAGTGCCTGATTTAAGGCAAGTTATTTAACCTCATTATTCCTTAATTGATTAATTACTTAATTTTTTGTGGGGGAAAAAAACATGTCCTGTGGTCAGTAAATTAGAGAAATTGTGTATTGGTGGACTAGATACTTTCTGATCTTTGAACGTCTTTCTCTTTCATTTCCTGTATTCAATCCATTGGCCTTTGTTTCTTCCTTCATAATATCTTTCAAATGTGTCTATTTAATATCACATATTAACATTATATACTAGGCATTTAAAAAACTATAATTTAGTCTTCACAAGAATTATATATGTTAACTTCACATCCATTTTCTAAGTAGAGAAACTGAGGTTTAGAGGGGTCAGGTACCTTGCTTGGGGTCACGGAGCTCATACGTGATTGAGCTTTTGTTCAAACCCAGTCCTTTTTAACTTTGAAGTCTGTGCTTTTCCCAGGAGTACCTGCTGTTTTCTTTCACTTCTCCTGCAGTGACCTTCCTCGTTTTCCCCATGGACAACACCAACAGCTTCCTAGTTTGCCTTCCTTCCCTCCAATCTCTTTCTGCTTCAATCCACACTGTCCCATACTCTACCCTGCAACCAGGTTAATTTATCCTAAACACATATACCCCCAAAATCGAGGTCCCCAAAGGCTTTTTTTTTTTTTTTTTGCAGTACGCGGGCCTCTCACTGTTGTGGCCTCTCCTGTTGCAGAGCACAGGCTCCGGACACGCAGGCTTAGCGGCCATGGCTGACGGGCCTAACCGCTCCACGGCATGTGGGATCTTCCCAGACCAGGGCCTGAACCCGTGTCCCCTGCATCGGCAGGCGGACTCTCAACCGCTGCGCCACCAGGGAAACCCATCCCAAAGGCTTTTGATTGAATCAAAGCAGGGAGGGAGCTGAGGTTCTAGTAGCTTCACAGAAATGTATCTGTGGGGAAAATTCTTCTGTACCCATTAAAGTTTTCAAAGAAAAAAAGATTATAAATTACTAGAAGAAGGTGAGATGGTTAAAACCTTCCAGAGTACTTGAATATGTGCCCTCAGGTTAGGTGGGATCTGGAGAGGCATGGGACGTGCAGACGGTATGATCCAGTGGTCTGGATATTGCCTGCTCTCTCCTCTGTTCCCTCTTACATGCCAAGGGGAGGTGGGTCCCTCCCTACTGCACAGGAGACCAGGTCTGGGAAACCTACCAACAATCCACGATGGAAACTGGAAAAGGAAACTGATGTTTTGATTCAGCAAATATTTGAAATTATTTCATTCTAAAGAAAAATATCCCAATTAAAGTGCCAAGCATTCAGTATTCACAAACAGAAAACAGATGCAACATGTGTTCAATTTGAAACCGGCTTGGGAATTAACTCCCCAAAACTGAATGTGGACATATTTAAACAATATAATTCATAACAGAGCTCTGGAGGGGTTTCTAAGAGGAGACAAAGGAGTACTATACACACATTTAGCTATCCCTAGAGTATGGGCATGTACCAAATGTAATAAATATATGTCCACTATTTAGCTCTGCAATTTCCACATGTTTTTTAAGTGACTGCATTCCTGATTACATAAGACACTAAAATCTTTTTAGAAATATGTGTAGTGGTAATGTTTTTAGAACCAAATTATAAAAATAATTAACCACTGGAAAATATTTTTTTTTTCTATTTCTCAAGTTCAATGCTATCCTAAGAAAAATTTTCTGCTTCCTGATTTGGAAAATGAACTTGGAGCCAAGATTTACTTTCTCTTAGAAAGGAAACTTCAATAAAGTTTTCTCGTCCTTTGATCCTTTTAGGAAAATGAGGCTTATCACTCTTCAGAAAACAAAATTCTCGAAGATTTCTCTCATTCCTTTTGCATAAACGTAAAATTGTTTTTGGAGTGCAAAAATAGGATCATAGTTTTTAAAAAATGGCTATCAGGATGGCTAAATTTTAGCCAGTCTTCCATCCAAGTGAATAAAAAAGTTTTAACATGTCTGTAAAATACTTCCATGTGTTTCTAACTAGAAAGATGATGGTGGATACCAAATTGTAACATTTTAGAGTCAATACTGTTGTCAGTATTTTGTATGTATTTTTTTCTTTGTTTCAACAAATGAGAGTTCTAACATTTTGAATGTGTTGTTTTAGCAACGGTTTTCACATTCAAAATAAATTTACATAGAATCTATTCAACAAATATATAGAGTACTCCCTATGTATGAAACATTATACTGTGCTGTTATAAACTTTCCATTTGGATTAAACTTTTATATTGGTTAATTTATGTGTTAATTTTATTGACTGATTTTTTAGAAACAAATTTTCAACCTGATTTTCTTTTTTTTTTTTTTGCTTTATTTATTTATTTATTTATGGCTGTGTTGGGTCTTCATTTCTGTGCGAGGGCTTTCTCTAGTTGTGGCAAGCGGGGGCCACTCTTCATCGCGGTGCGCGGGCCTCTCACTGTTGCGGCCTGTCTTGTTGCGGAGCACAGGCTCCAGACGCGCAGGCTCAGTAGCCATGGCTCACGGGCCCAGTTGCTCTGCGGCATTTGGGATCTTCCCGGACCAGGGCTCAAACCCGTGTCCCCTGCATTGGCAGGCGGACTCTCAACCACTGCGCCACCAGGGAAGCCCCAACCTGATTTTTTTATACTACTTCCTCACTAATGTACTCTGCAATTGACTATGTACCTCTGTAGTCTCAATTAATAAAAATAGTGGTGGGGCTTCCCTGGTGGCGCAGTGGTTGAGAGTCCGCCTGCTGATGCAGGGGACGCGGGTTCGTGCCCCGGTCCAGGAAGATCCCACATGCCGCGGAGCGGCTGGGCCCGTGAGCCATGGCCGCTGAGCCTGCGCGTCCGGAGCCTGTGCTCCGCAACGGGAGAGGCCACAACAGTGAGAGACCCGCGTACTGCAAAAAAAAAAAAAAAAAAAAAAAAGAGTGGGTTTAATATGGTGTATTTGCATCTAATAAAGTTTAAAATTAACAATCCTATTAAAAATGTGGAATAAGATTAAATGTAAGTAAAATTAGAAATATATAGATATAGTACACGGTCTAAGACTGCTGCAATATAAACATATGTGAACATCTAAGATACTAACATAGATTATATCATTGGCCCCAGTTGCCCCTGCCCCACTTTCCCTCCTCCATATCCGAGCACTTTGCTGTGCCTCTTTTCAGTTCTCTCCCACAGTAGGCATACTTCTTATTGATAGTTATCTAGATTGCATTCATTCTCTACCCTGGGCTTAGTCATTTGGATTTCTTTGGTCAATGGATGAAGCAGCATCAATAGTTTGCTAGCTCCAAGATTAGACCTCAAAAGATTTTGCATATTTCCATTTTCTCTCTTGTGTTCCTGCCATCCACGAGAAAGATATGCCCAGGGCTAGCCACAGGTGCCAGAAGTAGGAATTTAGGCATGTGGAGGTGAATCGCCCCAGCTAAAGTACCCTTGTCAAACCCAGCCCACCAGGGCACAGCTCCCAGCTCACTTGTACCTAGAGCCCAACTCATACCTGCTGTATTAGTTTCCACGGCTGTCATAACTAAGTACCACAGTCCGGGTGGCTTAAACAGAAATTTATTTTCCCACAGTTCTGGAGGCTGGAAGTCTGAAATCAGGTGCTGGCAGGGTTGGTTTCTTCTGAGGCCTCTCTCCTGGGCTTGTAGATGGCTGTCTTCACGTTCACGTGGTGTTCTCTCTCTATGTGTATCTATGTCCAAATCGCCTCTTCTTGTTAGGACCCTAATGACCTAATTTTAACTTGATTACTACTTTAAAGGCCCTGTCTCCAAATACAGTTACATTCGGAGGCACTAGGGGTTAGCACTTCAAAATATGAATTTTTGGAGGACACGATTTGGCTCATAACATCAGCCAAACTCAGCCTAGATCAGGCAGTCCTCAGGTGTCCAACAGACTCACGTGCTGTAATAATAGATTAGCATTTTAAGGCACTGAGTTTTGAAGTACTTTGTAACAAAACATTAGCTAATCAATACAAATGGTATAAAAACGTTTTTGAATAATTATTGGTGATGAGATTTTGAGTAATTAAAAATATTTTCTTTAAGATTTTGAGTAATGAAAAATATCTTCTTTAAAAATATTTTTTCTACATATCCTTTTAAACTAGCATTTTGTGAGTGTAAAGTAATACTTTTCCATCATTACAAAAACAGAAAATATAGTAATATATAAAATGTAACCCCCCCACCCTAGAGGAAATTATTTTCCTATTTACAAACACACACTCATACATATTTTTACACATATAGTCATACATAGTTTACCCACAAAAGGTATTCCATCATACATACTTTAAACTGCTTTTTTTAAATAAAAAGTTTTCCAAGGATAGCGTTGTTAATAAATATAGAGCTACATTATAATTTTAATGACTGCATAGTATGTCTTTTCATCAATTTCCAGAATTTATTTACTAACTTCTTATTGACTATTATATAGATTGCATTCATTTTTCATGATCATTTTATTTTTTTTACTAAAAAAAACAAACCAAAACAAAAAAAACGTGTAATAGTAATGTTTCTTCCTAAAATGCTTTGAGATCTGGGGTTGAAAACACAAAATACACATAGAGACTATTATTGCTAACTCTAGTTTATTGTAAGATTTCAATTTCTGCCAACTTTACATAGATGGTTTTAACAAAGCGTAAAGATGATAATGTAGTTGGCCTTGGTGCAAAAGTCAGTGAATTGAAATAAGGATGATGATAACACCAGAGCTGATGGCTTCATTTTATTAAACATTAATCCAATCAGTATCTACTGGGTTACCTACAAAGTGTGTGACACTGGCCTGTGCACTCCAGAAATGAAGCAGACACAGATGTGACTTCAAATATCTTCCTACTTAGCAGGGGGAGAAGACAGAGAGGTATACAGGTGACCCTGAGGACTCACCACCTTAAGTCCACAAGGCTGCATATGGGATGAGGAAGGAAATTCAATGTAAATTTTGGAAAGAAGCATGTTTTCTAATCTTATAATTGATAAACTGTACTTCTTTTTTTTTTTTTTTTGTGGTACGCAGGCCTGTCACCGTTGTGGTCTCTCCCATTGCAGAGCACAGGCTCTGGACGCGCAGGCTCAGCGGCCATGGCTCACGGGCCCAGCCGCTCCGTGGCATGTGGGATCCTCCCGGACCAGGGCACGAACCCACGTCCCCTGCATCGGCAGGCGGACTCTCAACCACTGCGCAACCAGGGAAGCCTAATAAACTGTACTTCTTAAGAGTACTGCTTTTCTTCTTGGTTGTTCTTTCCAACTAAGAGAAGGAAACAATTCTAATTTCCCTAACAACAGGACACATTTAACAACCCTCAATATCTTTCTAAGGAAGAGCCTCCTAGGCAAATATTTTCTTCGCAGTCCCTGACTCTTTGGCCAGCCATCTGTTATTTGTGCTTCTGGTTTCTCTCCTGCCTTCTACCACTCCATTGCAGCCAGCCTGGCCACAACAGGAAGTCAACACCCATCACACAAGGACCCCTCTATCTTCTGACCCCACCAAGGCGGCTGGTGGTGCTAAACTGCTGGTGCCATTTGTTCCATGGCTTGGGGACCCCTCCTTGGCTGTGACTTGGTGCCAGAGAATCTTTACTTCTGGAGAATATGGCGGTGATGTGCCTGCATCATTTCTCCTCCAGAAAGCAAGGCATTCATTGCATAAGTAATGTACCACACAGAAGTGTTTTTCTCTGCAAAGTTGCGAACCTCTTTGGAGGGAACAATATTTTTATCTAAACGCGCTGTTTGAATTTAGGTTAGTGTGATACGGAAATTGTACAAAAGCCATGCCAGCCTACTTTCTGCACTTCTGTCAGTAAACTTAGAAAGCACAGATTAGAGCAGCTATATTGAGTTTGATTACATTTAACATTTTTAGCAATGCTATGTGTTTTCAGTATCAGGACTCTAGGAAACAAATACGCTGTCTGATAATGTAAATGACAGGTATATTTACTACACACTTAACTTACCTTTGGATATACCTCGTCAAAGCTCTGGGATGCAAAATAATGAGGCTGGGGACCAACAGGTGTATATATTTTCAATCAAGATGAGAAAGGTCTGGGCCAAGGAGGAGATTAGATTTTACACTGGAAGATTTGTTAACAGACTTAATATAGGAAGTGGAAGATAAGGCTAGAGTCATTATAACAACAAGAGCAACAATAATAATAATAGAAACAACAATGATAATCACAACTATAGTTTACTGAAAGCTTCCTGTTGCTCAGCATTACGCTAAGCATAGCATATACTTACATTCTTTCTCCTCCACAACAACATTATAGAGGCAAATACTATTATTATCATTATTATTTCCATAGATTGAGGCACAAAGTGATTAAGTGACTTGCTTGTCACCTTAAAGGTAGAAAGTGACAGAGCTGGGATTTTTACCAGATCTTGGGCCCTTAATCACTGCAAGGTACTACTGATGGGCATTCATCTTTCACTGTTCTTTTCTGTACTGTGCAAGCTATTATTACTTTTATAATAAGATAATAACAAACACTTAAGGGGAGAGAAAATTGCTCAAGGCTTCCTATTTGAAGAGAACCACTGCTGCAGAGAGCTAAGACCCAGGCCTCCCAGTGGGGTTCATTATACCCACTACCGTCACTGCCACATTTCCATGTCTAGATCTTTCTAAATGCAAGATGAGACAGTACTTCTAAGGAATTGCTTTGGGATCTTTGCACAAAGTTTCCTATTGACAAATGCACTGCACATGGGGAGGACACCCTTCACAACATAGGTCCTGGGTCGTCCTGGGTGGTGTGCTTGCAGTAGCTTCTCTCTGGCTGTCTCTCTCTCAGAATCATTAATCATGACTTTACTATCCATACCTTCTATATAAATAACCCCCACCCTTCCTCCTAGGTCCACTCCTCAAGCTCCCTTTCCTCCTTAGCTCACCTCCACCTTCCTCATTCTAGGGGAGTCCCTACCGGCTTTGGCATTATCCACCTGTGCTCCAGCCTCCTGGAGAACAGTGACACCTTCGGTCCACAGATGACCCAGGCAGCGATCCAGGCAGCCAGGGAGCTGGAAGCAGAAGAAAAGACGCACTGCCACTCTCCTACCTGCTCTTTCAGGTCAGTAGAAGCTGCCTTTTCGGGAGCACAGCAAGATACCTGACCAGTCATGAGGGAGGGTGCAGTTTCTTTACAGCTTTAATGAAACTTCAGAGTGATGAATAGCTTCAACATGTCTTATTGATGCCATGTCCACACTCACCTATATTCATGTTGTCTCTTACAAGCTGTGAATCTCATAGAGCATTTGGGATAGGCATTGCATGGCACAGTAATTAAACTCATCTCAGGCCTCCTCATTAAGGCCAGTGAGGTCTGTTATACCTTGTGTTTTCATTGACTGCTGAGGAGTCTTTGAAAATTCATTGTCATTTGCCCTTCTGTGAAGCTGGGCAGTGATCAACACTAAGTACAAAAAAAGGAACAAACTGCTGATACACACAAACAGCATGGAGGAACCTCAAAAACTTTATCCTAATTGAAAGAAGCCATATAAAATGACTACATATTGGGGCTTCCCTGGTGGCGCAGTGGTTGAGAGTCCACCTGCCGATGCAGGGGACACGGGTTTGTGCCCCGGTCCGGGAAGATCCCACATGCCGTGGAGTGGCTAGGCCCGTGAGCCATGGCCACTGAGCCTGTGCGTCTGGAGCCTGTGCTCCACAATGGGAGAGGCCACAACAGTGAGAGGCCCGCGTACCACAAAAAAAAAAAAAAAAGACTACATATTCTATGATTCCACTTACGTGAAATGCTAGAAAGGGCAAAGCTATAGCAACAAAAGGACCAGAGGTTGCCTTTGGCCAGGGTTTGGAGGAGGCGGTTGACTTCAAAGGACACAAGGAAAGCTTCTGGGATGACTGATTGTGGTGGTGATTATAAGACTGTACAATTTCAACATTCATCAACTATACACGTAAAATGGGTGAATTTTATTACGTGTAAATTATACCTCAATAAAACTGGAGAAAAACAAAGTAGCTTTAAAGACAGCATGAGAGGAATAAGCATCATGGAAATCAGGAGGAGAGGGTCGGACTCAGATGACTTTAAAGGAGGAATGGGTTGAACACCCAGACCTCTGCTTATAGGCTCTAATTTTGTGCTTTTCCTAGGTTAGTTCAGTGGGTCTCACACTGCAGGGTTTATAAGATTCACTATACTGGGTTGTGTATACAAAACCATGTTTATATGGATCATTTTACGGATAATTTAAAGTATTTTTCGAGAGTAATTTTGACTACACACAGTTTTTGTCTTTTCTGTTCACTTTAGGTCCTAGCTGGCTAGAAGATGCAATTGCACTGAGTAATAGTGCCAGGATAGGCAGCGGGGTTGGATCTTAAGGTCAGGATCTAAGGCTGGGCAGCCTGTGAATGGGAAAGCCGCCCACTCTGCCCATTCCCAAGGCTCGCTCCCAAAGCGAGCTGTGTTATGCTCATCATAACTGGCTACCAAACCACTTCTGCGTTCACACTTTTGCTTCAAACACACAACTCCAGCCATTGTTAGCTTCAAAGAGGGAGGCATTTGCAGAGCTGGCCTCATAATTACTTTTGTTGGTGTTAACTTCTCCTGGCATCACCTTGATCGGGGCTGTCACGTTCCCCCAATACATAAGGTAGAGGTGAACTGCAGGCAGCAGTGCCATCACCGAGGCCTCACTTTTATCTCAGCAGGATTCTCCAGTGAGTACACTCATCTGCCTCCTTCTTGGTCCTCCCACTTGGCTCTGCATACAATAAAGGCAGAGATGATGTCTACTTTTCTTCTATGCATTATTCTGACGTAAGAATTTGGAAAATTTGTGTTAAATAGGAGAGGAATGGAATGACATCCTTCTAGGGCTTCAAATGAGACAGCAGATGTAAAGCATATAACCTAACACCTGATACACAGTAGACACTCAGTATTAGTCTTTCTTTTCACTCACCCAACCCCTCCAAATCCCTCTTCTTGGAGGCTTTTGTCTGACTCTGTCCCCTAGTGGGAGAGGTGATTCAGTGGAATCCACTGAGGGTGATCCTTCCCTGTAAGGCATGATAGGATTTGGTTGGGAAATGTATATTTCTGGAATAGTTTCAACTTGAACTAGTTTTAAGAGGATATAGGTTCATCTATGAGGACATTTTATAGAGTGATAAATGATGACCTCACTTCCTGGGAACATGTATAGTAAATTAGCTTGTACATTAATTAGGTGATAATTGCATTTTGGTGTGGTCTGAAACTCAATAAACACATTATTGAAAACTGATAATTATAAATTGTAACAATAATAGTAGATATTGAGATTCACCGCTAATATTATGGAGCCTACTCAGCACAAAGCAAAGAAAAATTTTAAAGTGCAAATTCAGTTCTAGAAGTTAAACTTTACCATTAAAATTATTTAAATATAAATGCCTGGTGCAGATTTGATCAGGCAGTAAAGACTATTTTGGCCACTAGAGGGAGCTCATACTTTAAAAAAAGTGGAGCAACCACATTGTGCCACCAACAGCCAATGTGGGTTTTTTTTTTTTTAAATAAACTTCTTTATTTATTTATTTATTTTTGGCTGTGTTGGTTCTTCGTTGTTGCGCGCGGGTTTTCTCTAGTTGCGGCGAGCTGGGGCTAATCTTTTTTTTTTTTTTTTTTTTTGCGGTACACGGGCCTCTCACTGTTGTGGCCTCTCCCGTTGCAGAGCACAGGCTCCGGACGCGCAGGCTCAACGGCCATGGCTCACGGGCCCAGCCGCTCCGCGGCATGTGGGATCTTCCCGAACCGGGCACGAACCCGTGTCCCCTAGCATCGGCAGGCGGACTCTCAACCACTGCGCCACCAGGGAAGCCCTGGGGCTAATCTTTGTTGCGGTGCCTGGGCTTCTCATTGCGGTGGCTTCTCTTGTTACGGAGCACGGGGCTCCAGGTCGCCCAGGCTCAGTAGTTGCAGCACGTGGGCTTAGTTGCTCCGTGGCATGTGGGATCTTCCCAGACCAGGGCTGGAATTCGTGTTTCCTGCATTGACAGGTGGATTCTTAACCACTGCGCCACCAGGGAGGCCTCCAATGTGGTTTTAAAACTCCTAATGATGTTGCACTGATTTTTTTTTCTTTGTTCTTTGAGGCTTCTTTCATTGCTAACGTTCCAAAAGGATGGATACGTGACAAGAATTGTAAATCCGTGTGAATATATTAGCAATGTTGTCTAGAAATGTCCAAAAGTGTAATCTCTGATGACACATAAAGTTATGGATCTAATTTACCTTCTCTTTTTTTTCCAGAACATAAACTATTTTTTAAAGGTACTTTCTTTTAAATACCACATTTATTCAAAAGGAAAGTTTTATAATTATTTATTTTGTTTTCATTTTTTCACGGATGGGAGAATTGGTGTCATAATTTTACCATTTCACATATGATACATGTATGAAATATGTAGTGTTTCAGGGTCATATCAACCTCTGGAATGTCCCCTAAAACTACTTCTTTTACCGGTGCTCCGTGCCACAGGCAAGTGCAAGAGCTCGTTCTCCCCTGGATGGTCATGATAGTTTTTTTCTTGGCCTCCCCACCGTCACAGGCCACTCCTGTCTAGTGTCTCCTAAACGCAATTTACTTTATACATGGCTCTCAGACTAATTTTCATGAAACAAATTTTTTTATCACATCACCTTTCTGCTCAGAAACCTTTAGTAGCTCCCTATTTCTACAAAACAAAGCCACACATTCCCACGCAGCATTCAAGATCCTATTCAATACCACCTCCTCTTCAGACCCACCAGTCCCAGTCTGGAATAATTCTCTCCCTCTCTTTCCTAAGTTCTCATGGCACTTTTTCTCTGTACTGACCTTTATTTTATGGTTCCTTGAGAGCACGTCTGGTATCACATCCAAGAGCAACTTCTTTAAAGGCATGAGTCCTTGTTCTGACCAGACAGCAAGCTTTGCCTTAGCAAATATATGAAGCTGAAGGTCTGCCTAAGAGAATCAGAATGGGGAGACATTCTGAGGCAGCATGAATAGAACCTGGTGTTCTATTGCTATGTAAAAAGCCATCTCAAACTTAGTGGCTTAAAGTGACAATTTATTATTATCTCTCAAGCTTCTGGGGGTTGACTAGACCTAGCTGGATGGTTCTTGCTTGGAGACTCAGGTGCGTTTGCAGTCAGATGGTAGCTCAGCTGGAGTCATCTGAATGCTCAACCAGGCTGGACGTCCAAGATGGCGTCCTCACTTACGTGTCTGGCCATCCAGGCTGGAACAGCTGAAATCTCTAGGGGCTCGCCAAGCATTTTGTTCTCTTCATGCGGTTCCTCCATGTGACTACATGGGACTTCCTCAAAGCATGGTGGTCTCAGGTTAGACTTCCTACATGGTGGCTGACTTTCCCCAGAATGGGCATTTCAAAAGACCCTGGTAGAAGCAGCAAGGCTTCTTGGGAAATCACACCCAGAGTTGCAGCCCAGATTCAGTGTGGGAGGGGGCTGTACAGGAGCACAATACTGGGAGGAGTGGTTCAGGGGCCATCTCTGGAGACCAACTACCTCACCTGCTAACATTTTCAATGTGGAAAACGCCTGAAGCTAGACCAATCAGAAGAACTGGAAAAGATCAGGGTAACAAAAACTTAATTGCAAGACAAAAGGGATGGTCAGTCAATATTGTTTAGTACATCCACAAATCCTTTTACCCTCTTCTCATCAAGAGGTGGGAGCTATGCTCCCTTCCTCTAAAACTGGGCAGGCTTTTCTGACTGTGATGCTATGTAACTTCCAAGGCAAGTTCAAAAAAGGCAGTGACGAAAAAAAAAAAAAGGCAGTGACGATATTTCCAACTTGCTTGCTGGAATACTTGCTCTTGTAAACTTCAGCTTCTATATAAGCAGCCTGCCTTCCTGAGGCTGCCGTGTTGTGAGGAAGTCCAAACTAGTTCATGTGGGATATGGAACATACTGTCATTCATTTACTGTCATCATTTAGATGTCATATAAAGTGGGGGCTGGGAATTCCTGATGTACTTGCTCTGGAGAGATGTTTAAATTCTCAGATGCTTAACAGAGGGCCATAGGAATTGGATGGGGGCACTGGAGGACATGGTTTTGTAACCCTGATGACCCTTTTAAAATGAGATTGGAGGCTGATTTAAGACTTGGGGTGGGCAAGTATAAAGTTGTAAGCAGGTAGGGTACAGAATACCCATCAAATAACTTTGGACCTTCTGCTTTTTCACTCCTATTTTAGGCTAAGTGTTCAGTGTGCTGTTCTTTCCTTTAGTTCAGCTTTTGAAGCTCTTTTATTTCTTTTTTTTTTTTTTTAACCACTAGCACATCCCAGTGTAGCTGTACCACTTTCCTATCACATTATGTACTTCACAGTGCTACATGTTTTTTTTTGTTGTTGTTTTTAATTTTTATTTATTTATTTATTTTTGCTGTGTTGGGTTTTCGTTGCTGCACGCGGGCTTTCTCTAGTTGTGGCTCGCGGGCTGTAGGCAGGCGGGCTTCAGAAGTTGTGGCTCGCGGGCTTAGTTGCTCAGCAGCATGTGGGATCTTCCCAGACCAGGGATCGAACCCATGTCCCTTGCATTGGCAGGCAGATTCTTACACGCTGCACCACCAGGGAAGCCCTCTTTTATTTCTTTAAAGGTCATTTCACCTAAAAGTTAAAGACTTACGATGGTCCTGTAAGTGTGAAAAGCCTGGAAGGAAATGGTTTTGGCATATTTGGGTGAAGCTAAGTTTGGAGGGACACCAGTGCCAGGGGTCCCGAACTGATTGCTTTCATCCTCCTGCCCTGCTACCTGTGTTTCTGTAGCACAGTCAAACATTCTCGGGGAGAATAAAGTCCACTGACCTCATCCCAAGAAAATCAGTAACAAACATCCAGTTATCTTTGAGAAGGAAAGAAGACGACATTGAGAGATAAAGAGCTAGAACCACTGGTCACTCTTTCAGGCTTCCCAGTGGGAACTTGATGCCTCCGATAAACAAAGGCGCTGGCAGGAAGGAAGCTAAAGGTAGAGGAGGGGGCTGGCAGGCCCCACCGAAGCAGGGACAGCTGGAAGAGAAGCCTGGGCTGGGGATCTCCGGGTCTCCTCTTCAACAACCTTTGAGTCCCTCCTTCTGAAACAAGGCTCCTGGTGATGCCCTCTGGCCTGGGGGACGTAGGTGAATCTGAAGTTCCCCAGAGGGCAATAAATGCAGGGTTTTGTGCTTGTCACTGGGAAGAAGTGGGCAGCACTGGAAGCAAGCAAGGTTGAGGGTACAAGGAAACTTCTTGCCAAACCCATTCCCAGGCTTTCTAACTCTCTAGGAACAGAAGGGAGAGAATGCCTTGGCCAGTTTCCTGTAATTCAGTCAGTGGAGCCGGGACCTCAGTGAGTGCTCACTCTGAGAAAACAAATGCACAAGAGAAAAGGACAAGAAGGAGGAAAAGCCAGCTAGGCAACTCCAAAGGGATCAGCGGGAAAGCTCAGGGGCAAACTGCTTTGGTGCAGGAAGGAAGTAAAGCACAAACAGGCTCCGAGCGAGGTCACTTGTTTTGTAGGAGAGGGTGGGGGGAGGGGGAGGGGCCGTGGCGTGAATGTGCAGAATTCGGTCAGAGCTTCCAGATCCTGGGCCGCCCTGCCTACAGCACATTGCAGAGCAGCCATCCCTGCCCGCTGAGCACTCAGCTGTACAGCCCTCGACAAATCTGTCAAGGTCATTAAAAAATTACTATCCCTCTAATCGCAAGATCGGCACCAAGAGTTACTTTCCTGGGGAGCTGCCGGGGTGAAGGGGCGGTAGTGAGAGTTCCTAGGAGAACTTTTGTGATCCGCTCAGAATATATATATATATATATATTTTTATGACACAACTGCAGGTTAATTTTATTGCCAGAGTCTAATTATCAACTCAATTTTCAAAGGTAACAGCTAATATTTTATCTTTAAAAAGTATAAATAAGGTTAATACATGATTAATAGACTAATCTGCAATAAAAGCAAAAAATAATACCTCAATGACAATTCATATTGAAGCTGATATTTATGCAGATATTTGAGTTAGAATATGATTGAAATCTACATAAAACCATTTATCTAGGGAAATATTACTGCACACACTCAGAATATTTTTTACGAATTCTTAGATGTATTCAGTGAGTTTCCTTTTTATGAAAATTCCATTCCCTGAACAGATTGTACTGATTTTCTGGAGTCATTTCTACAGTGCACTTTTACTTTATGACCTTTCATGGTCAACTTTATGCATGGTGTTACTTTGGCTGAACAGTAGATAATAACTTTCCCATGGACTGTTTTGCTCAACATTTGTTTCCAGAGACAACTTTAGGACCTTTAGGGTGTGAAAGAATATCAGCCTGGCCTTATCACATGGTCTTCCGTACCAAAAGATAAATAAGTTTAGGTATTAGAGAGAAAGAAGAAAAGATAGCGTAGATCAAGAATCCAAAAAGGTCAGTAGCTCACAGTCTTTCAAGAAGTAAAGACTCCTTCACTCTTGGGTGGTATTTCCCACTGTTTTACAAAAGGTGGTAACTTTCTTTTGACTTAACTCATTTTGTTCATGTTTTCCAGAGCTCCAAATAAGCAGAATTCATTAACAAGTGGGAGTGGGGAGATCAAATGCTCAGATTAAAAAAAAAAAAAGCCTCTCCTAAGGACTTTTTAAGTGGATTCAGCTGCTCTCACCTGATAACTACTATCTGCTCTGGCACTTTCTACTCTGGGCTATGACAAGTCACACCAGCCATGTGAGCTCACATGTCACCTATGTGACCCTGGAAGGGAAGGTGGGGACACCTTTATAAAACAATGGGCCCAGGATGGGAAAGCAAAGGGAATGGGCAGCTGGCCAATCTAAACAGGTAATTTTATATCCCAGGGAATTTACAGGCTGCTTCTGGGTCTAAATAAGATGCAATGAGGTGATTTCTCTGCAGGCTCCTTGCACGTGCCACAGAGAGGACCCAGGCTTGGGGCCACCTGTCTTAACATTTTCCTTTACATTGTTTTTTCCACCTGGTACTCTAACTTGAATTTTTTTCTGGAAACAATCACCTGGCAAGGATTAGTCCTAGATATCACTCAGGGATCACTAGGCACAACTGGATTCTTAACACTGGTAGAAAGGTGTCTTCTATTTATTAATTATTATTTTTATTTTATTTTATCGTCTTTTTTGGCCTCACCATGCGGCATGCAGGACCTTAGTTTCCTGACCAGGGATCGAACCCGTGCCCCCTGCAGTGGAAACGGGGAGCCCTAACCACTGGACCGCCAGGGAAGCCCCAGAAATGGGTCTTTTAAATGGAGTGTCCTGAAATGATTCTTGGGGAATCCAGTGAACTATTTGTGGTAGAAGCCTTTGTTGCAAAGACCATGGTCAAGGCAGTGCTTTTTCAAAGTGGTAGAAGTTACAACTGAAATTTAAGACAATTTAAGATCTATCTAGTTATAAAATGGAAATATGTATCTACCTCTCTCTACATATGATATATTCATATCTGTTTAAGAAAGCTGCATAAGAGAGATGCAGTTTTAATGTGACAAATGTTACTGCATTTCCCTCTCCAATGTAATAATAAAATATTCCTCTTTCTCCCCTGCATCTCTTCTATTTTTGACTGTGTGCTTGCAGCAGAAAGTAGTCTAAAGAAGTTGTAACTATTGCCCAGTGATTGGCTTACAAGAAGCTGAGAAGTAGAGCTCACTGTTGTGATTATTTAAGTATAACAGCTACAACAACAAAAATGCCTATATTTGACATCATTGGAATCTCATAAAATGTGCGTTTTGGCTACCCAAATTCAACCATTAGTGATAAGAGCTGGTAATTGTACCTTCTAGTTCTCTCAATGGCAGATTACTTAGACTGAGCTTCCAACAGGAGACTGACTGTCCACCTGGTGCTCAACCAACAGTGATATGTTCTAATGTTGGAGGAAAAGGTCACTTCATGTGACATACTTAGAACTTGTATGGTGGAAAGACATTTTGAGATCTATTTTGACTCTTCATGATTTCTTTTATACATATATAAGATGTGTTTCCACCTGGGTACATGATGATGTTCCAGGCCTGTTCTGAGTACTAGTAATAGGAATTTAGTTCCAGCAGGGCATGTTTGGATGTACTTCCAGAAATTCTACTGGTTTGAAGACTTAATGAGTCTTCTGGGAGAGACAACTGTTGACTTATATCAGAAGCCAAAGGCTCATCTCTCCATTTCCTGAGCTTGGGGAATAGGTAGCATCATTCTGTCCTTAAAGCATAGGAGTACTGCTGTGATTATTCAGGTCAAAAGATGTTCTACTGACCATTTTGTGACTTAGTATTCCAGTTTCTAATCTATCCCAAAGATGCCCTGGCAAGTATGGAAAGATGTATGCACAAGATTATTCACTGGATCACTGTTTATTTTTTGGAAACAACTCAGATGTTGATCGAAAGGGGACAATCAGCTATGGTTACATCCATACGATGGAATATTATACAGCTATAAAAAGAAATGAAGAATATTATCTCTGTATAACCCTATGAGAAGATCTCCAGGATATATTGTCCATGAATTAAATGTTAAGACATCATCACTAAAACAAAACAATATGAAATTTGAACTTATGTATTGGGGGTTGATGGCACATTCCCTCAGGGAGGAATTATTTCAAGTGACTTTATAACATGGGAATTAACTCTAGATCCCAAGTGGGATATATATATCCTTAGATCAGAAGGAACTGCGGAAAAAACAAAGACAAAAAAAACTTCAAAATTCTCAATTATATGGTTGCTATGTTTATTCCGAGACTGTTGGATACGTTTTGTGGGGTAAAACAAATGAGTAATTATGTAGATGTTGCTGGGAACCAGGATTTTGGGTATGAAAGGAGATACAGATGTAAGATAGATAAGACCAGATCAAAGCCCTATGGTCCTGAACTAGAATTTGCATTGGAAACATTAGTATCAACTTGCAATATTTCGTCTACATCTACCTGTTTATCTACCTATCATCTATCATCTGTCCATCTCTAATCTCCTAGCTTTGTTCCCTGAAGAGGCCTAGAAACAATGAACAACCCATTAGGAACATGCATCCCTAACACCGAGATTAGGAACCCTGAAGGAGGAGGGCTCCTTAGAGAAATACCTGGCTCCAGGTCTGCTCAAGATGAATGTTTAACATCTGGTCATATGTGAAAAGAGGGACACTATTGACAACCTCTATGACTGTGTCAAAAGGAGTCAGGAACTAACCTGCAGGGGCTCTTGTTTGAATATCAATAAAAATAGTAACTGAAATAAATGGAAGCACATTAACTCTGTTTAAATCTATGAGTTTATCAAAAAAAAGGAGTCCCCTAGGAATGGCCGTCAGAGTGGCAGTAACAAATCCCAAGGACAGGTAAAGGGTTGCGTAACTGGTTAGGGGCAGCAGTGTGACCACGTCAGTGACAGCCACAAAGCAGCAGAGCGGGGATGGGGATGGGCACGGGCACAGCGGCAGCAGCATTCGGGATGCTTCCAGAGGATGCACGCCACGCTGGAGCCAGGTCAGCGCACAGGAGGTGGAGCAGGGCGCTGCAGGGTTGGGGTCCAGCGGGGACTGATGGAGACCGGCAACCACAGGACGTTCTTCTCCATGTGGTCTTGCTCCTGATGCTGTGACCTGGGAAATCAGAGTTAGGAGCATTGACATCCAGGAAATTGAAGTCAGTTACCCTGAGAATCTCATATTATTGTAGAAAAATCTAAGCATAGGGCTTTATTATTAAAATCAATCAATTTTGGGACTTCCCTGGCAGTCCAGTGGTTAGAACTCTGCACTCCCACTGCAGGGGGTGCGGGTTCATCCCTGGTGGGGGAACTAAGATCCCGCATGTGGCCTGGGGCGGCCCAAACAAAATAAAACAGAACAGTCAAGTTTAGAAGCCAAAATATTTTCCCGCTTTTTTATTTTAGGTGGAACGTTTGTCTGAAAACTAAGATCTGCAGCCATCTTGCTGGTGTTCATATGTGAGAAAGGGTTTTTGCTCTCAGCTGAAACCCTCCGCGGCCCACCCACCACTAATTCCTCTTCACTCTGGCGCGCAGAGCTAAGTAAGTGACTCAGCTCGGTTTGGCTTTAAATCATGGATGCTATGGGGTGTTCGGTGAGGGTGGCTGAGCAGGGACTGGGGCTAAGGTTGCTTGGCTCACGAGCCTGATGTTTTGCCTGACTGAGGTGCTGTGATTGAATTTACATGTTTTTATGACTGCAGGCTTATTTCCTGGTTTTTCAGATTTAAAGAAACTATTTGAAATAATAAACTTCCTTTTTCTCTTGTGATTGAATCTATGGTGGTAATAAAAAAAATAAAGAACAGCTGTGCAGAGGGGTAACCATGACTCCAAAACTTCTAGCCAACTTTGGATAACAGCAGAGGCCTGAAATGCAAAAAATGGAAATCTCCTTTGGAGCAAACATTCTGGTCAGCTTCATCCCAAACCTTGCGGTATCTGCAATATTGCGGTTTGGGAGAGAGCAGTGACTCACAGGGTTTTAAGCCTGGAGACCTGGGAGCCGGGAGGAGCAATTTGGTAGAACTTCCTCTTGCTACCTGGTCTCATTTATTGGTAAATCTGAACCCCACCATCAATCCGTCTTTTCCTCTGTCCAGGTATATATGCCTTCCTGACTTCCTAATGAAAGTAAACTCTTCAACAGCAGACCCCACCTTAGACAAAAGCAGAAGAGTTGAACACTGACTTAGGAAAATGTATAGATTCCTTACCTTCTACAGGGAGAGAGAAAGTGCAGAAAAACAAACATTTTTATTATTTAATATAAATACTCAATTTGACCTATGTTTAGTGCTGTGCCTCATTATTATGCTGGTACCTGAGTCTCAAAAACAGGTTCTGGAATGCCATTCTGGCTTGCATGTTTGATTCTGTGAAAGGTGTTTGGTGCTTTTTCAAGCCAGGGGGTGACATGGTCAAGTGCACATGTCAGAAAAACCCAACCGGCAGCATTAAGGACTGCAGATTAAAGAGGAGGAGACCCTACAAGTGAGACCACTGCCTGCAAGGGAGTTATTTAAAGAACGACCAGAAATCTCATTTGCTAGAAAATATTAGTTATGAAGATGCCAATATTGGGATAACTAAAAGACATGGGCTAAATTTCCATGATTTTCAGACTTAACAGGACTATGGTATCTAATGTACAGCTAAAATATGAAGGGTCATCAGACAGCTGTGGGTTGATTTGCTCCAGAAATTGCAAAGAAGAAAGCAAGAAAGCACTGAGTGAACAGAACTTTAAAAGGAGAAGGGATACAGAATATTCCAGTTAAGACCTATGTTGTGGAAACTGCCTGTATCAGTCAGGGTTTATCCAGAGAAGCAGAACCAGTAGGATATGTATGTCTACAGAAAGAGAATTGCCTTACACAATTGTGGGAGCTGCCTAAACAAGCCCCAAGTCCACAGGATAAGCAGTTAGGAAGGCAAGGTAACTAGCCAGCTCAATCTCAAGTTCATGGATTTCCAGCTGGCTATTCTGAGAGAAAATTATATCAAACTGTTGCCTCCACTTTTTTTTTTTTTTTTTGCGGTACGCGGGCCTCTCACTGCTGTGGCCTCTCCCGTTGCGGAGCACAGGCTCCAGACGCGCAGGCTCAGCGGCCATGGCTCACGGGCCAGCCGCTCCACGGCATGTGGGATCTTCCTGGACCGGGGCACGAACCCGTGTCCCCTGCATTGGCAGGCGGACTCTCAACCACTGCGCCACCAGGGAAGCCCTGCCTCCACTTTTGATGGGAATAAACATGAATGATAGCAACTAGTGGCAATTTCTTATTATTTTCAACTGTTTTTTTTTTTTTTTTTTTTTTTTTGTGGTACGTGGGCCTCTCACTGTTGTGGCTTTTCCCGTTGCGGAGCACAGGCTCCGGAAGCGCAGACTCAGCGGCCATGGCTCACGGGCCTAACCGCTCCGCGGCATGTGGGATCTTCCCAGACCAGGGCTTGAACCCGTGTCCCCTGCATCGGCAGGTGGACTCTCAACCACTGCGCCACCAGGGAAGCCCTCAACTGTTTTTTTAAATAAGAAAATGAATGCAAAATACCAAGTCAGGCAACATATTAAAGATTTCAAAAGACTAAGACAATGTAAATGAGGAGACAGAAGGTATGAAATTGCTGAAAGAAAAGAGAGGACAGAACAAAGAGAAAGGAGGAAAGAGGAGAGGAAGCTGGGGCTGGTGTCTGCTGGAGTAGACACCCAGTTAGACCTAGCGATACTGCCACCCTCAAGTGGTTTGGACCTTTTATTAAAGAGTTGCAACTATGATAAGCAGTCCTTAACTTACACTGTTAATTTATTCATTCAACAAATATTTATTAAGCCTCCGCTATCTGCCAGGCACATGGCATATATAACAGCTAGGGAAACACAAGTGAGCCAAGGAAGACCTGCTGTAGTTGATTCTCTTCCTGTGTCTTTTCTCAGGCCTGTGCATAACTGAAGTAGGAATAGATACTTGAAATGTAAGACATTTTTCATCCTAGGATAAAATCAGAAGATTAACTAAAGAAAGAACAAAAATCCTATCTCTCTGATGCTTCTATGTTTTTATTTTCATAGAAGGAAGTTATGATTATTACCCCTTTCTAGACATTTCCAGTCATATATTACATGGTTTGTCCAAAAAAAAATTTTTAATATAGATAGCAAACAAAAAGAAATCCAGTAAAGCTGTGATTTTCCCAATGTTAAAATCTGACCATCAATAATTTCCCTTTGGCCTTCAGGAATTGAATTTGTTTAAAGGTTTCTAATTACCTTATAAGAGGCTTTGTCTTTTAAATATATAGACTTAAGTATTTACAGATGAAATAATGTGATGTCTGGCATTTTCTTCAAAATAATCTGGAGGAGAGAAAGTATGTGAGGGTAGATGAAATAGGATTAGCCAGGAGTTGATAATTATGAAAGTTAGTTGATGCATACATGGCATTACTTTTTTTTTTTAATATACATAAATTTATTTATTTATTTATTTTGGGCTGCTTTTTTTGGCTCTTTGCTGCTGTGCATGGCTTTCTCTAGTTGCAGCGAGCAGGGGCTACTCTTCGTTGCGGTGCACGGGCTTCTCATTGCTGTGGCTTCTCTTGTTGCGGAGCACGGGCTCTAGGCGCACGGGCTTCAGTAGTTGTGGCACGTGGGCTCCGTAGTTGTGGCTTGCGGCCTTTTGAGCACAGGCTCAGTAGTTGTGGTGCACGGGCTTAGTTGCTCCATGGCATGTGGGATCTTCCCGGACCAGGGCTCGAACCCGTGTCCCCTGCATTGGCAGGCAGATTCTTAACCACTGCGCCACCAGGGAAGCCCTGGCATTACTTACACTATTGATGTTTTGTCTACTTTATATATATCTGGAACTTTCTATAATAAAACACTTTTTAAACTATCATATGACATACAGAAGAATCTAATATATCTAATATATGTATATATGGCATATAATATGTAATATATCTAACATAAAATATATAAAATATTACATGACTTCCTTGAGTGCTTAGAATCAGAATGTGAATGACAGATGAATTCAATCCACGGAATAAGAATTCTGCCACAACAGTCCTTCAACAGTGTTTTCAACCCTCTGAGTGAAATGCCAGTGCGATTTTATGAGTCAAATCAATGGACTTTATAAAAATATTTTATGTGTAATAGCCTTGAGGGTGATGTTCTTGAAAAAAATTAGATAACTAAGAGAGAGAAAGAAAAGAAAAACCTATAACGTCTCAGTCGTTTAACTAATTTGCGAGGAAAATAAACAAAAGTGTTTTTAGAGCCAACTTGAACATTTGGTGTCCGTGGAGAAATGAAAACACTCCGTGAATTGAGACTTTAGATACAAGACAAACAATACTACTTATGGAATGGGGAAGCGGGGCTGAGCGGTCAAGTGGCTGTGCTGTAAGTGCTCTCAGCCGGTGCGTGCACAGGCCATATGTTTAATACAAGTGTTTATGTCAAGTGATTCTGTAAACACAGAGTATATGAAGAACTGGGGCTTATGAGAGTGTCCACACAATAACAAATACCTGATGGAAAGTTTAAATTGTAATCGATTTTGGTGTTTGTTTTGGAACATCTGGACTTGGGGTACTTTGCGGTACTTCTGCTACTGGTGTTTACTGGATGCTTACGCTGCTCCAGGCCCCGCTCTGGGAGCTGGAAAACCCAGAAACAATGTAAGCAAGTTCTCGCCTTCATGAATCTCATATCCTAATGGAAAGAGTCAGACAGTAAACATAATAGAAGTTAGAGATGTATGTGTTGAGGAACAAAATAAAGCAGGACAGAGCAGGGAGTACAGGAGTTGCAGGGGAGGACGTTGTCGTTTTTGTAAAGAGAGTTCAGAAAAGGGCTCAGTGGAGAAGAGACCTGTGAGCAGGCAGACCTCCGGGGAAAGGATTCCGGGTGGAGAACAGTGAGTCCAAGGCCCTGAGGTAACAGCTTCCCTGAGGTGCTAGAGAACACCAAGAGGGCCGTGGGTCTGGATGGGGGTGAGAAGGGGCAAGGGATGGAAGGTGGGCGGGGAGGGGTTCAGACCACGAAACAGGTCTGACAGGGTCTCTCCGGCCCCATCGGGATCTAGAGTGGTCAGAGGTGGGTCGAAAATGGTAGAACCCCCGGGCCACCGCCTTAGTCCTTGGCAGGGCCACTGAGAAGAGACTGGAAACCTGAGGTAGACTCTGGTGAACTCAGCAGACAGAGGCTGTCTGGGCTACCCACTCCCCACAGCTGAGCTCAAAGTCCTTCTGGAAGAGGGATCTGAGCAGCTCACATACTTTGAGATGCAAGCGGAGCCTAGTTTCAGTAAATAGAATGTCCAGGCTTCCCATGATCATGGAAAAAAAAAAAGAAAAAGAAGAAAAGAAAAAAAAAATGTCCAGGCAACAGAAATACCTCCAAACTCAGTTCACACTTAGAGCTTTACCCTTCCCTTGGCTAAGGCCTGCTTTAGGCTTGGAAGCCTTCAGGGAAAGAGGGGGGCAAGGCTAGCTGGTTTTTCTCGCCCTGGCTGCCCTCGACTGAGTCTAGCCTGCGGGGAGAAGGGGTTAGAAGGAAGAAGTTCCCGTCTGGTGTGGAGTGGGGTTTTCTGGGCCCCGTGAACATTCAGCACTGATTGTCTCAGAGGCGGGGAAAGACTAGGGTGAGGAGAGTGAGGTACTCTGCACAAAGTTTAAAGGGGTGCCCCTAAAATGCAATAATCAAGATAAAAACAATATCTTAGTGGAATGTTTTAGAAAATAGAAATGATTGCGGAAAGCCTATGATCAATGAGCTATCTCATCCTTCGCAGCTGATCTAGGATGTAGGAGCAGTGCCATCTGTGGCATTGCTCTGCAGCTTTGAGCTGTTGAGGCAACAGAGAACTGCACCGAACACCACGCTCTCTAACCACATGCGCTCCGTGCAGCTCGCAAATCTGCCTGGCCTGCCATTCAACAGCGCCGTGACCAAGTCCTGCCTCACCTTGCCGACCTGGTGTGCCTCTCGCTCTTCTGGATCCAGCTCAAGGGCCCTCTGCTCCGTGAAGCCTTCTTTGACCACTGTTGAGACTGAATGGTTTTGTCCCTCCAAAATTCCTGTGTTGAAATCCTAACTCCCTGGGATGTGGGGTCTTCGGAAGACGATTAGGTCCGGAGAAGAACGGAGCCCTTATGAATGAGACTAGCGCTCCTATAAGAAGAGACACGAGCGAGCTTTCTTCTCTCCCCTCCGCGGTATGAGGAAACCAGGAAGAAGGCTCTCACCAGAACCCAATCCGCAGCGCCTTGACTTTCTGGCCTCCAGAACCAGGAGAATATCCATTTCTGTTGTTTAAGCCATCAGTCTGTGGTATTTTTGTTATTGCAGCTCGAACTGGCTAAGACAAAGACCCAGCCCCTTTCCCTGTGTCCAGAAGGGTTTTTCATCCTTCCACTGCGGCATCCCCATATCTCACACGTCCTCTTCACGACCATTTTGCGTCTCGCCAGTAAACCGTGATATCCTCTAGCTCACAAGCACGTTTCTTCCACTTCTTCAGGCCTCTGCTGAGTATCTGGCACACAGTAGATACCTTGAATTTCCTCTCAACAAGGTACTTTGGACATTGTTGCTTCTTCTTTTCAGCTATCTAAGCTATTCCATTTTACTGATGTACCATAGTTTGTTAAACAGTCACCTAGAGGTGTTTAAGTTTTTCTAATCTTTTGCTGGAAAGATGGTGCTGCAATGATTATCGTTGTGTTGACATCACTTTGCACATGAATTGAATATTTGATCAACAATTCAGAGGCAAGGAAGAATCATATCTGAGATTCTGTTCAAGCTCTGTGTTTTGCTGAGACATCATAAACTTTTGAATTCTCACTATGTAGCACACTCTAGCATTTTTCTTTCTTCTTTTGCATATGTATGCCTCATAGAACTAATTGTTTAAATCCTAAAATATCTTTGATAGATACAAACAAGTTGAACGTCCGTGGACGTTTCTCTTTATCCAATTTTTTGGTGAGGACACGCAGTGAAGCTCAGCATAAAATTAATGAAGAAAGAAAGGAAGAGAAAACATAAAGCCATGACTCCGTGACTCCAAGGCATTTCCAGTTGAGCAGCTCTTCTGGGACAGATCAACTACATGGAGCTTTCTGAGTGTTACTTTGCAGATTTAAGACAATAGAAGCACATGAAAACAATTACACAGGAAAAAAATCAAGAAAAGTTAAAAGAAATTTTAGGATAACAAAATGCAGCAAAAACACAACTTTAGAAACGTCTTTGAAATTCAAACTAGATTTCTTGAGTTATTTTGGAGTGGCTGAGGGCCGATGGGAAGAATCACACATCTCAGATGCAAATCCCCCTCCAATTCTGTTGCTGGTTTGTAATAGATAGTGTGTGTGTGTGTGTGTGTGTGTGTGTGATTTGTATGTGTGTGTTTATAAAATACAGTGTTAGAAAAAAAAAAAAAGTCAGGCCAACCATTTATAAACAAATTTTCCCAAGTTCCAAGAACTTTCTGACAAAATATGTCATCTCAGAATCTCAAAGACCAAGCTAATTAGCTGAAGGCTGACCTCAGAGGTTACTCAGTAGGCCAAGTGTTTCCAATGCGCATTGCAAAGTGATGGAAATAGATGTCTGAACACCCAGTGTTCTGCACTCCTCTGGGTGTTCACCCCTTAGCAGGTTCCTCAAAAATGCAACCATAGCAGAGGAAGCCTCTCATTTGAGGGTCACTTACTGACCTTTCTCCAGTCTCAGGCCATGCACAGTAAAGGGGTCAGTTAGACTGTGCGGTTTCACCCGGAAGAAAAATTCTCCTGGAAGCAGCACTTGCTCTCCCGGCCTTCAGGTGAATAAACATGGTCCAGTGAGCTCACACACCCCTGCTGACCTTGGGCCTTCATTGTGAGCCCTAGTGATGCATATTAGGGGAGCCCTGGACACATAGTGCCTCAGCTCAGGCTGAGGATGGGAGCCTCTTTGCAGGTGAGCACACACTCATTAGTCACTTCCTGGCACCCCTGGACTGGGACCCTTTCCCTGGCTAGAGACAAAATAGATTCCTACCTTCTTCCTGCTCCCCTTTTAATTTTTTCCTACCTTCACTTTGTTTTTCTGTGACCTCTAACTCCAGCCCTCTCCAGTCTGATACACTGGGCCACATACCAACTTTGTAATCAAACAGATTAAATCTAACCTGACTCTGCCACCGAAACCCTGAGCAGATTATGGCATTGCTTAGAAGGGTTAGTTCCTATCGCCTCTCCTCCCACCCTAAGCCAAAAGAAGTTCATGTTATTGCAAAAAAAAAAAAAAAAAAGACCTAAAGCTTACATATTCATAAAGACAGTCCAAAATGACATATGAGGCACTCATGTAGAGGTTACCTATTAGAGGGGTGTAGGCACTGGACAATTTGGGGACAAAGATAGGAAGGATACTCTTTGTTACATATATTTTTGAACTTCTAGTTTTTGAACCATTCAATAAAAATATAATACAAAAATAAATAAGAAATACATCTGCAGAAAAAAAATTACTTCTTGCTAATTAAATCTGACTTTACCATAGAGAAAATATTATAATAGGTTTATTTTGTTTAATGTAGGTTAATTTCGACAAATCAGTTTTCCTTTTTACTGAAATGACCATAAATATGAGTTGTATCATATCTGCATTATAGAATAAAGCAATAAACAAAGAACTGTATCCCTTCAATTATCCTTTCTTATTCCATCCAATGTGTAATAAAAATTTCTTGAGTAAACTGTGAACATTTATAAAGCACTTTAGTGTTTGCAAAGTCCTTCACATGCTCTATCTAATTACAATCTTCACAGAAGCAGCCAGGCACAATTCTTCACTTCCCAGCTGAGGAAATGAGTTCTGACTTGTTCAAGGCCACAGAGCCAGCCAGTGGCAGAATTGGGATTTGAATCCAGTTCTCCTGGATCTGAATGGTGCCATAACGTTTCCTCTAATTTCAGGGCAGAATTCATACATGGAAAGTTTAAATTCAGCTTGAGAGACTAGAAAAAGAAAAGAAAAACTTAAATAACTACCCTATGGACAACACCATCATAATTCGAACATGCTGTATTTTACACTTTATTGTTTCCATTTCTCTACCCTTAGGTCTCCAGTATGTGGCCCAGGAACGCTTGACACCATCTCAGAATCCAGAGTGGACATATTTATAGTGTGTCTCAACTTTGAAAGGAGTTAGGAGCAGAGAGCTGAAAATAGTTAGTCTGGATGGGAAATGAAAATCAAATGTTCTCTTACTCAGAAGGGCGTGATGAACGAAGATTCATAATGTAAGATGCTATGTAGCACTCTTGAGAAAAGATGATGCCTACATATTTAGCTTAATTTAAGGGAAGATGGTGAGTTGGATTTTTATGTGTATAACATACTATGAAAAATGTGAAGAAAGGAGAATTTCACTGATGTTGAAATTTATGGTCTTTTTTTTTTTTTTTTCACTCCCACAAGCAATTCTCTTTTTGGCAGAAACTGGAGAAAGCTTAACATTTATTTATATCGTTTAACTGTTCCATTTTGTCTTGTCATCATCTTTTGGTTTAATACAACTGAGTTTTTAAATGAGAAAGTCTTGTTTAACAATCTAACTGCAGGGATCAACACACACACACACACACACACACACACACACACACACACACACGAGCTATCATTCCATAGTGTATTTGTTTAAGGATTTTAGAATCAGAAGGCCTTGCTCAAGCTCTGACCTGATAATTCCTACCTGTGAGACTTTGGGCAACTAACTCAAACTCTCTGAAGACTCATTTCCTACCTTAGAATTATATGACAATCAAGCAAGATAATGAATTTAAAGCAAAAGTATACTTCTTGAAATATAACACTGGTTTGTTCATGCATCCATTCAACTAATACTAATCAGGCTGTATCTTGTGCAGGCCCTGAACCCAGCACTGGAGATACAGCAGTGAACAAAACAGCAACCCTTGCCCCATGAATTTTACGTTCTCTGAGGGGAGACAGGAAGTAACAAATAAGGTGAAATTTTAGAGTGTCCAAGAATGCTATTGAAAAAAATAATGGGGATAGAGGAGAGAATATTAGGGGTACAATTTTAAGTAAATTGATTAGGGAAGGCTATGCTAAGAAAGAATGGGTTTACTAAATATTAGTTATTATTATAATTGTAACGTATTACTCCACATTCACTTATCCCATTTGCAAGTCTTTGTGAGTAGGCGGATGAATCTGACACTCTTAATGGCAAACATAGAAGATAATCATACACTCACATGTTCATCCTGCTTCTCTGCAAATAATTTAATATCCTAGAATTGTTTTATGGCCCCCCTGCCATTAAACACTTGTTTTACATGAAATTTTATAATACATCTAGTGGCAAGGTTATAATAATGTATGATCAAAACTAGCCTGAACTTGTTAAAATAACTGTATAGAGTAGATCTATGCCTTTAAAAAAAAATGTGTTTTCTGCCATGTGGAGTGTCCATTTTGATTTTCCTTGACTTGGCAAAGTCACTTGCTCCCAGTCTGAGGCTCTCTTTGAAGCAATTGTCACATCTGGCGAAAACAGGCCCCTGTACCTGGTGTCAAAACATAGGGAATCGACATTTTATGACTTTGCAGAAAATAGAGTCCTTATCCAGATCCCATTTACTATGATGATCCCACTTAGCTTTTCCCTTTATTTCTTACTTTCTTATATTTTTCTTTCTACCTTTCCCCTTCTTTGTTACCTTTCTTCTCTCAGATTCCTGCTTTTTCTCCTCTCTTCTTTCTTTTTTTAGCACTCTTCTCGCTGTGAGCTTTTTTAAGACTATGAGGCAGTTTTCCACCAAGTGAGAACATCTCAGACTATAATGCAGACTAGGAATCTCCCCACTTCCTAGGCCCCTTTTACCCTGGGCAGCTTGAGTCATCTGAAAGCTTTGCCTAAATCTCTCATAACAGGGAAGAGCCACACGAGCTGTGTGGCCCCAGGTAACTCAACCTCTGAGTGTCAGTTTCTTCAACAAACACAACTTATACTTTCTGGTTAAAGCTTGTTTTATAAGCTGGAAATAATATTTGAAAAGTGCTTCGCCCATTGGCATTGCAATGCAACTGCTGAGTGATGTACATGAAAGAAGTTTGAAAGGATTGTGGTCAACTCATTTCACATTCCCATAAATATATGAAGAATTTTTTTTTAAGTGCTTGGCATACTGTAGGCACTAAATAATAAGAATTATTATTACCTTACTTGGCACCATTTTTAGCAGTTTTCTCTTTGAGCCTGGTGTTTCCTTTCTGTCCTATCTGGTGTGTCTGTTCTTCTCCATCTAAGATGGGCTTTATTTTTCTCAGTTTCCTTGCATTCCTGAAGCAGCAGGTCCTTTCTTTCTGAGTCTAAAGACCCTGGCTTAGGCCTGGGCACGTGTCAGCTGAGCATTGTCTTTCATAGCGAGATGTTGGCAGTGCCAGGGCAGGAACGGGGGCTTCTTGACTGTGGGAGTGGGGTCCTTCCCTCACTGCGCCATATGGCCTCTGAGGGCCGCATTTGATTTTCATTTAATTGAAATTCTTGTAGTAGATCGTGACAATAGCATTAGCAGTAAACAGCTCTTTTAATTGTCAGAATAATCCTTGTCTGTTTTTGTGCAGATGTTGTCTTGCGCCCAGGGCAGCTGTGAGTATGTGAATGCCTCATCAGTGACTGTGGACACCGCCCAAATGGCAATCAGCACAGAAACCTTATAAAATTACCAACAGATTACTGCTTCTGTCTGCCAGCACTTTCAATGCCAGCCAGCCTGGGGGCTTGTTTTGTTTTGGGTTTTTTTTGTTTTGTTTTTTTTTTCTACTGGAATACGTTGTGATTTAGAGTGAGTCTTTGTGGACTGAATGAAAATATAGGCTCACACCCAGTTAACATGCTTTGACAAATCAGAAGGCACATACATGGCATATTGGCAAGAATGAATAACAACCTAGAAAACTAGGGATCTTCTTCTTCGTTCCCTTCCCTTAGTAATCCAGGACAAATTTAATAAAACTCTGTCTTACCCCTGTCATACGCTATATGTTGTGAGGAATACCGAAGAAGTAAGTGACACTTCCTGTCCTTCAAGGGCAAATATAAGAAGGTTGAATCACAATGACTATGGTTTGAATCATTTACCAGGATAGAAAAAAATTAAGCTGAAAGTGTCTACTCACATGTGCTTCTATCTCTTTTGATATCCAGAGAATGTGAGTGACATAACATCTGAGTTAGATACATTTCCCCCAATGCAAAAGTGATCGTCTTAGTCTTATTCTTGCTTGGGCTACACACTCTCCCAATTCCCCCCAATTCCTGCAGCTCTCCCTCAGTGACTTCTCTTTTCTATATTTTATAGGATCTCTGAAGAATCCCTGCTTCTGTGAGACCACCTAAACCATGACCCCATAAAATTAAAATGGTGAGATGGAAAACCACGTAGAGCATCACGATGCACCACGACACCTAGCAGTTGAGTGGAGCTTTGTGCTGCCGAAGGGGTCCAGGCCTGGGCTTCTGCCATGTGATTCCCTGCCCACCTTCTACCCAGAGGGGACTGTTAATTTTTTTAAATAGGTTTGACACTGCTGCTATCCAAACAGTTATACACTATTTTCTCTACTCTGTTCAAACTTCTTCCTGTGGGTACATTTTTCAATTGTTTCCAAAAAATTCAGTCCCCTGCCTGTGAAACATGAGTTTGTAAAGATTTAGATCAGGTTTGTTATCTCTACTGATTTTAACTGAACAATGTGTCCTGATATATTATGTGAATTTGGAGTTAGCAGGTCAAATTTTATTTCAACACTATAGAGTTTGGAAAGAGCCCTAGAAGCCAATAAGAAACCAAGCTTCTCAAGAACCTGGGCGGGTACTTTCACTTCTATTTTCTTATCTGTTACCAGGGTACCACTATGGCCATACAGGTCTGCATCGTACAATTCAAGGAGACCATTCACATCATGACTGAGCAGCAAGACAGTCTGTCTATAACAGGAGGAGGGGTGAGCAAATTAAATGGTCTTTAAAATCCCTTTGAGCTAAAACTTAATCATTATGACAATGTGGTATTCCAGCTTTTCTCTAGATTTTCTTCATGTTTGCTTTTTTTTTTTTTTTTTCCGATATGCGGGCCTCTCACTGCTGTGGCCTCTCCCGTTGCGGAGCACAGGCTCCGGACTCACAGGCTCAGTGGCCATGGCTCATGGGCCCAGCCGCTCCGCGGCATGTGGGATCTTCCCGGACCGGGGCACAAACCCGCGTCCCCTGCATAAGCAGGCGGACTCTCAACCACTGCGCCACCAGGGAAGCCCCATGTTTGCTTTTTAAAATATCATTTTTTACCGGTGCTTTTTAACATACGTTCTGGACTAAATTTGGTTTAGAAAATAGTTTTAAGTTTTGTAATATTTTGTGTAAAAAAATGAAATTAGTAAATATTAAAAAAAATTAATGTCTTAAAACTTTACAAACTCCACAAAAACCAAAATTCTGTAATAAAAATAGCATGCCACAGAGGTCATCTGTACAGTGATTTAAACTGAGATTGCTAACAAATTAAATGGATTATTAGATGTCAAATACTGTTGCTGTCCACTGTAATTCAAATGGAATATTCCTAGGCCTTAAACATCACCATGAACACTGTGCTCTAAAGCCAACCTCCCTATCCTTATCACTGGTCTTGGAACCCAACCAAGGGAGTTTAGTTACTGAATTGCTAACAAAACTCCCTTGATGAAATGATTCTCCCCGTTAAACGGTCCTAACAGTGTTAGAATCGAGCTCTTTTCCTGCAGGTAGTAGTATGTTTATGTCAAATCACTATACTCTACATCCAATCAAAAGGATGCAGGGAAGCTTCAAAGTGTATTAATACCATGATGACTAAAATCAAGTAGCTTTGCTTTGTAATTTCCAGCTCAGCAGTATCTTACAGTGCAATGTGCCAGGAAGTCTACATACTGGAAATGCTTAATTATCACTCTCCTTTTTCACCATCCTTTCATAGTATTCAAGACTCTTTGGTCTTCTTATTTTTTTCACCTCTAGAAAAGGACATTTTTTAAAAACTTCCGCCGTTTTAAGGGCTTGCCTAGAAACCAAACCTGACTTTAAAACTGGGTAGAGAATTCCCCATGATATCTGAGCACTTGCTCTGTACCAGGCACTGTTTGTAATATTGTACTTTTACATATTTTATTACCTCATTTAATCCTCACAACAACCCTAAGAGGTAATTCCATTATTCTCATTTTACAGGTGAGGAACCTGAGGCCCGGAGAGGTTAGTAGGTTACCCAAGGTCATGCCATTAGAATTCAGCAGAGCAGAACATGTGCTCTTAACCACTGGTCCCCACTCCTATCCCCAATTTGAGCTTACTTGTTTGGTAGCCAAATTTCTAAACACTGATGATGCATGTAACTTAATTGCCTTCAGAACATTCTCCTGGTAAGCAGTGTTATTGCAAGTCTAAAAGCAGGCTTGTTAACACACTCATCAACAGAGAAAGAAATGATGCTCTAAACGTTCCTAGACTGGCACCAGCCTCCCAGACCGCTCCCACCCTGTTTTTTTGTTTGATTGTCTGTTTTGCAAACGGTGCCCTTGATATTCCTTTTTCATGTTGAATACTTTGAATTTCACTTTAACTCTGAGATATCGTCTGTGCAGCATTTTAAAAGGAACTAAAAACAGAGATTGCGTAGAAAATGTTAGACTAGAATTGGTAGTTGAAAAGTAAAAAAAAAAAATCGATAAAATTACAAATATAAAAATAATATAGTATTCTGAATTTTTCGTAAGATAGGCTAAAAGACTTCCTTAGAAACAATTTTCTACATGTCATTCTCACTCAACCACTACATGGTATAAATGTGTATTTTCAGATAATTGGGCAAAGCTAATAACTTCAAAGTGATAGAAGTCTGAACAAACTGAAACCACAGTTTGAAGGCTAAAACCATATTTACAATAAGTCTAAATGTTAGTGCTTAAACTGCCCAGGAGTGTCCTTGGCCTTTGAATTGAGATACAGTGCACACCAGTGGCCTCTTTGTGTCACTGGTGACCTTTCCTGGGCCCCCTTGCACCTCATCTCTTGAATGGGTTTCCACTCAAATGCCATAGATGTTCTTGCAAAGGCCACTGGAGATAATGGCTTTTATCACAGCGAATCTCTTTCCAAGACATATAGTATTTGGGATGAAAAGAATGTTCCTGGCTAATTTATGTTGCTCAGAAAACTGAAACAGATAAAGGAATCACTTTTAAAAATCACCACCACACTGTAATATAATCAGGAACTGGGTAAACTCAACAATAGAAGGAAGTCGAATAGGCTGACCTTTCCCAAGTTGTTTTTAAACTGACATGTGAGTGGAAGTTACTGGTGTGGTTTTGTTGCAGCTTCTGTTTTCCTAAGGAATTTGGAATTTGAGCAGGGAAGTAGTCTTGTTCTTTAGACATAGAACAAGAAAGAATACACCCATAAACAAGAAGTATTATTTATCTCTTACTATTGACCAGCACAGTTCTACACAGTGGTAGAGCTTGAGGGGAACAAGGTTTCAAAAGAAGTATTAGTATACACTGAGTTAATAAAGGGTCTCTTCTCTCAAGAAGTTTTTACAGTTTAACTCAAAAATTTTGCATTTTAAACATGTTTGGAAGTATTTAATTTTCTTGCATCGTCATTTGTCATTTTAAAAGTTACATCTGTAGGGCTTCCCTGGTGGCACAGTGGTGAAGAATCCACCTGCCAATGCAGGGGACATGGGTTTGAGCCCTGGTCTGGGAAGATCTCACATGCCACGGAGCAGCTAAGCCCATGCGCCACAACTACTGAGCCTGCGCTCCAGAGCCCGCGAGCCACAACTACTGAGCCCATGTGCCACAACTACTGAAGTCCGCGCACCTAGAGCCCGTGTTCCACAGCAAGAGAAGCCACCGCAATGAGAAGCATATCCACCGCAGCAAAGAGTAGCCTTCACTCGCCACAACTAGAGAAAGCCCACGCACAGCAACTAAGACCCAACACAGCTAAAAATAAGTAAGTAAATAAATAATTCAATAATTTTTTTAAAAAAAATAAAAGTTACATCTGTAGTGTCTACATAAACTGTGATTCCTGGGTTTTCTAACATGGTACCCAAATACTGTGTATGTTGTATACTGTGTTGTCTTTTCATGTAAATATATTATTAACAAATTACCAAAAAGTAGGGGCCATTGTTAAACCATTTGTTTTTAGTTTAAAAGATATGGTTTTTAGTTTAAAAAACTATGGTCACTCTAACCATGCATCAGTGTCCTAAGTAGACTTATCCAATTTACACTTATCAGTCACATAGTAATACCCCCAAATAAAACAGTGGCAATACATTTCTAACAACCAACAGTAGAAACAGAACCCCACAGTCCGTCATTCCTTGGATCGTACCTTTATCCAGAATCATCCTGCGTTTGAAATCTTTGACTTCAAACCATGAATCAAATTGTCTTCTATTTGTCTAATTTCACCGCCCTTACTCCCATTCTGGGTCCTCTCCATGCTGCTCATTTCTCATTGTCTCCCATTTCTTCTGAATTCCTGTCCAGGATTGCAGGGTCCATCGCTTTTACATCTCTCACACCAGAGTCCTTCCATATTCTCTTGTCCTTCTCCCACACCTGTCTCATCCATCTTCAATCCTGGATCAGTTCATTATCTGTTTTCTCTGTATCTGAGTCAGCAGAGAAAAATCTCATCGCTGTGTTGATGGCAGGATTGCAAGCTCAGATCTTTTTTTGACCTGGCTCATCTACTTGTTCTTGCTTGTCTTACTCATTTCCTATGGAAATGCTGCCAAACTTTTTCATTCTCTCTAAGCCTTCCCTCTTACCCTGAAAAATTCATATTCAAGAGATGACCTTGCCTCCTCTTTCACATAAAAAATAGAAACCATCAGGATTGACCCCTCTCAATTTCTTCTTACTGCAGCCTACCAATATTTTCAGGCCGCCTTTTCACTCTTCAAGCCTTAGCATAAAAGCCACCCCGGATCATTCTCTCTCAGTGCAGGTGGTCAGTTCTGTTTTCTGAGCTTCAATCACATTACAAATATAATCACTATCAAAATGATAGATTTTTAGGAATAGATTTTAAATTTCCTGCTCTCCACTAAATATATCTGATGAAATAAAAATCATATTTTAAGGAAAGACAAGAAAAATTTAAACATGAAATTTTTTTCTCTGCCCATTTGGACCTCCTCCCTCCCTTCTGGTGTGCATTGTCCATCTGCATTATGATAAACCAGACCTCCCCAATGGCAGAGATACCTGCTCAACCATAAAGATCAATTTTTCTTCTTCTGGCGCCAGCCATGTCACTCCTTAAAAGGTAACCTTCCTTTCTCAATCCTGTGAGGGGTTACGATGACCCACCAGTTGCCTCAAACATGCAGATGTCTTTGGTGAATTTTATATACAATCCCAATATATCATTTCCCTTAAAGTTAGTGACTGGTGCAGAAGAGACTGGGTCAGATGACCTGGGGAGATACTGGGCCTCACCTAATGGAATTCTTAGCTTAAATTCTTATTTATGTCCTTATTAGTGATACTTGCTATATTGCTTGTATTCTGCCTATTTTACAAGCTTATTGTTTCTTGCACTACCATATGTGTGACTGAGCCTCTGATAAAATTGATCATAATTAGGTGACTTGAAATGATTGAGCAAATATTTAGTTCTATGAGATCAATGATGATAGTAAAACTCGAGATATGAGAAGAGGCAACAAAAGGGAAACATCTCCTGAACCATAACAGACTAATAAGACAGTCGGTCCAGAGGCTTTTGGCTGCTGTTAACAGGGCCAAGTCCAGTAATAGCACATTGAGTTACCTATCAATGAACTCCTCACCTGATGTGGGAACGAGCATTCCTAGCATCTCATGAAATGCCTCCCAAACCTGGATGAAATTAAGACTGAAAGGGAGGGAATTGTAAAATAATGTTGCCCACTATCCAGTTCTATAAGAATCAAGTCATTAGCCACTGCAGATGCTGACCTATAATACACCCTGAAAAGAATTCAGAGTGACAATCAGGATGAGGCACTCTGTGCTCTGGGAAAACTGGCAGAACTGGCCTTCAGACAGCCAGAGATTTTCAGGAGAAAACTTTAAGAACTCAGTTTCTTGCATCGTTCCATACGTAGAAAAGCTCTAAAACCATTAACTAATATAGCTGTTCCTCACAAAGAGCAGCAAGCTTCTACCAAGATGTGATTGATTGCATGTACCCTCCCCAAGTGACTAACATTTTTTTAATTTTTGAGGTACGTGGGCCTCTCACTGTTGTGGCCTCTCCTGTTGCGGAGCACAGGCTCCAGATGCGCAGGCTCAGCGGCCATGGCTCATGGGCCCAGCCGCTCTGCGGCATGTGGGATCTTCCTGGACCGGGGCACGAACCCGTGTCCCCTGCATCGGCAGGCGGACTCTCAACCACTGCACCACCAGGGGAGCCCAAGACAGATCCTTTTGACTCCAGAACCTAAGTGCCTAATCACTACTTCATTCTTGTGCTTCATTAGAAAATAACATTATGACCACAAGTCTAACCAACAAGATAAGACCTATAGAAGAACACAAAAGAAAGAAAAGTCAATAATCTTTATTCTGCCCATTTCTTTTTTATTGTAGGCCAGATGTGCATGATGGTTATTGCAATTGCATGTTATGAAAGATTACTCAATGGTAAAAACCAAATTAAAGATTCTCACACAAAGAATTTTTAGAGAAATCAACTTCCGGTGAAAAAAAGTCTTCCTTTAACCAAATCTTAAACCTCATTCCATCATTGTTCTCTATAATCTTAGGAAGCATTCAGAAGATATGATAATATTTTCCAAAGACCTCAGGTAGCAAATGAGGGAGATGAAAAATTAAATATAGAGGAGATACTTTGTTTAAAAAATTTAATATTAATATTAGCAAGCACACTTTCAGATTCATGCCTGATTTATATATATTAGATGTATATTAGACTTATTAATAATAGTGAGCATATTTGTATGCTTGCTATTATTAATTTATTATATGTATATAAATTAATATATTGACTACATATGTATTACTTGTAAATATACTTTTGATAACAAAATGGGTATCCAGGACAGTAAGAAATTAGGGAGGAAGTGTGCTTTATGAGCAACTAGTTGTAATGAGCCTTCTTGATTTAAACCAAAAAATATCAAAACTTTTAATTTTCTCAATAAATGTTTATTCTTTGTTTTAAGTTATGGCAGAAATGTTTCAAAAGAGCTATTCTTCATTTGCTGTTACTATGACTATATTTTTTACTAACTGTACTAAATACTTCTTTGTCCACTAAACATTCATAAGCATGAAAAATCAGATTGGTTCAAGATGGCAGAGTAGAAGGACGTGCGCTCATTCCCTCTTGCGAGAGCACTGGAATCACAACTAACTGCTGAACAATCATCAAAAGGAAGATACCCCACATCCAATGACAAAGGAGAAGCTGCAATGAGATGGTAGGAGGGGTGCAATCACAATAAAATCAAATCCCATAACTGCTGGGTGGGTGACTCACAAATTGGAGAACAACTATACCACAGAAGTCCACCCACTGGACTGAAGGTTCTGAGCCCCACGTAAGGCTTCCCAACCTGGGGGTCCGGCAACAGGAGGAGGAATTTCCAGAGAATCAGACTGTGAAGGCTAGCAGGATTTGGTTGCAGGATTTGATAGGACTGGGAGAAACAGAGACTCCACTCTTGGAGGGCACACACAAAGTAGTGTGTGCACCAACCCAGGGGGAAGAAGCAGTGATGCCATAAGAGACTGAACCAGACCTACCTGCTAGTGTTGGAAGGTCTCCTGCAGAAGTGGGGCAGGGTGGGGAGCTGTGGCTCACCACAGGGACAAGGACACTGGCAGCAGAAGTTCTGGGAAATACTCCTTGGCCTGAGCCCTCCTGGAGTCCACCATTAGCCCCACCAAAGAGCTTCTAGGGTTGAGTGCTGGGTCACCTCAGGCCAAACAACCAACAGGGAGAGAACTCAGCCCCACCCATCAGCAGACAAGGGGATTAAAGTTTTTTTTTAAATTAATTAATTTACTTATTATTTATTTTTGCCTGTGTTGGGTCTTTTTTGTTGTGCGCAGGCTTTCTTTAGTTGCGGCGAACAGGGGCTACTCTTTGTTGCAGTGTGCGGGCTTCACATTGTGGTGGCTTCTCTTGTTGCGGAGCATGGGCTCTAAGTGAGCAGACTCAGTAGTTGTGGCTTCTGGGCTCTAGAGCACAGGCTCAGTAGTTGTGGAGCACAGGCTTAGTTGCTCCACAGCATGTGGGATCAGAGCAGGGATCAAATCCATGTCCCCTGCATTGGCAGGCAGATTCTTAACCTCTGTGCCACCAGGGAAGTCCGTGGATTAAAGTTTTACTGAGCTGTGCCCACGAGAGCAACACTCAGCTCTACCCATCACCAGTCCCTCCCATCAGGAAGCTTGCACAAGCCTCTTAGATAGCCTCATCCACCAGAGGGCAGACATCAGAAGCAAGAAGAACTATAATCCTGTAGCCTGTGGAATGAAAACCACATTCACAGAAAGACAGACAAAATGAAAAGGCAGAGGACTATGTACCAGATGAAGGAACAAGATAAAACTCCATAAAAACAATTAAATGAAGTGGAGATAGGCAACCTTCCAGAAAAAGAATTCAGAATAATGGTAGTGAAGATGATCCAGGACCTCGGAAAAAGAATGGAGGCAAAGATCGAGAAGATGTAAGACATGTTTAACAAAGACCTAGAAGAATTAAAGAACAAACAAACAGAGATGAATAATACAATAACTGAAATGAAAAATACACTAGAAGGAATCAATAACAGAATAACTGAGGAAGAAGAATGGATAAGTGACCTGGAAGACAGAATGGTAGAATTCACTGCCACAGAAGAGAATAAAGAAAAAAGAATGAAAAGAAATGAAGACAGCCTAAGAGACCTCTGTGACAACATTAAATACACCAACATTCACATTATAGGGGTCCCAGAAGGAGAAGAGAGAGAGAGAAAGGGTCTGAGAAAATATTTGAAGAGATTATAGTTGAAAACTTCCCTAACATGGGAAAGGAAATAGCCACCCAAGGCCAGGAAGTGCAGAGAGTCCCACGCAGGATAAACCCAGAGAAGAAACATGCCAAGACACATAGTAATCAAACTGACAAAAATTAAAGGCAAAGAAAAGTTATTAAAAGCAACAAGGGAGGGACTTCCCTCATGGTGCAGTGGTTAAGAATCTGCCTGCCAATGTGGGGGACATGGGTTCGAGCCCTGGTCTGGGAAGATCCCACATACCGCAGAGCAACTCTGTGCGTGTGGAGCCTGTGCTCCGCAATGGGAGAGGTCTCGACAGTGAGAGGCCCACGCACCGCGATGAAGAGTGGCCCCCGCTCACCGCAACTAGAGAAAGCCCTTGCACAGAAACGAAGACCCAACACAGCCAAAAATAAATACATAAATAAATAAGAGTATGAATTAGGAAACTTAATATTTAAAAAAAAAAAAGCAACAAGGGAAAAATGACAAATAATATACAGGGGAACTCCCATAAGGTTAACAGCTGATTTCTCAGCAGCAACTCTACAAGCCAGAAGGGACTGGCATGATATATTTAAAGTGATGAAAGGGAAGAACCTACAACCAACATTACTCTACTCAGCAAGGATCTCATTCAGATTTGATGGAGAAATCAAAAGCTTTTCAGATAAGCAAAAGCTAAGAGAATTCAGCATCACCAAACCAGCTCTACAACAAATGCTAAAGGAACTTCTGTAAGTGGGAAACACAAGAGAAGAAAAAGACACACAAAGACAAAACCAAAACAATTAAGGAAATTGTAATATACAATACAGGAACATACATATCAATAATTACCTTAAATGTGAATGGATTAAATGCTCCAACCAAAAGACACACGTTTGCTGAATGGATACAAAAACAAGACCCATATATATGCTGTCTACAAGAGACCCACTTCAGACCAAGGGACACATATAGACTGAAAGTGAGGGGATGGAAAAAGATATTCCATGCAAATGGAAATCAAAAGGAAGCTGGAGTAGCAATACTCATATCAGATAAAATGGACTTTAAAATAAAGAATGTTATAAGAGACAAGGAAGGACACCACATAATGATCAAGGGATCAATCCAAGAAGAAGATATAACAATTATAAATATTTATGCAACCAACATAGGAGCACCTTAATACAAAAGACAAATGCTAACAGCTATAAAAGAGGAAATAGACAGTAACACAATAATAGTGGGGGACTTTAACACCTCACCTACACCAATGGACAGATTATCCAGATGGAAAATTAATAAGGAAACACAAGCTTTAAATGACACATTAAACAAGATGGACTTAACTGATATTTATAGGACACTCCATTCAAAAACAGCAGATTACACTTTCTTCTCAAGTGCACATGGAACATTCTCCAGGACAGATCACATCTTGGGTCACAAATCAAGCCTTGGTAAATTTAAGAATATTGAAATCATATCAAGCATCTTTTCCGGCCACAACACTATGGTATTAGAAATAAATGACAGGGAAAAAAACCTAAAAAACACAAACACATGGAGGCTAAACAATATGTTACTAAATAATCAAAAGATCACTGAAGAAATTAAAGAGGAAATAAAAAAACACCTAGAGACACACGACAACAAAAGCATGACGATCCAAAACCTATGGTATACAGCAAAAGCAGTTCTCAGAGGGAATTTTATAGCAATACAATCCTACCTCAAGAAACAAGAAAAATCTCAAATAAACAATCTAACCTTACACCTAAAGGAGCTAGAGAAAGGAGAACAAAATCCAAAGTTAGTAGAAGGAAAGAAATCATAAAGATCAGAGCAGAAATAAATGAAATAGAAACAAAGAAAACAATAGCAAAGATCAATAAAACTAAAAGCTGGTTCTTTGAGAAGATAAATAAATTTGATAAACCTTTAGCCAGACTCATCAAGAAAAAGAAGGAGAGGCCTCAAATCAATAAAATTAGAAATGAATAAGGAGAAGTTACAACAGACATGGCAGAAATACAAAGCATCCTAAGAGACTACTACAAGCAACTCTATGCCAATAAAATGGACAACCTGGAAGAAATGGACAAATTCTTAGAAAGGTGTAACCTTCCAAGACTGAACCAGGAAGAAATAGAAAATATGAACAGACCAATCACAAGTAATGAAGTTGGAACTGTGATTAAAATTTTTCCAAAAAACAAAAGTCCAGGACCAGATGGCTTCACAGGTGAATTCTATCTAAACTTTAGAGAAGAGCTAACACCCGTCCTTCTCAAACTCTTCCAAAAAATTGCAGCAGAAGGAACACTTCCAAACTCATTCTACAAGGCTACCATCACCCTGATACCAAAACCAGACAAAGATACTACAAAAAAAGAAAATTAGAGCAATATCACTGATGAATATAGATGCAAAAACCCTCAACAAAATACTAGCAAACAGAGTCCAACAACACATTAAGAGGCTCATACACCATGATCAAGTGGTATTTATCCCAGGGATGCAAGGATTCTTCAATATATGCAAATCAATCAATGTGATACACCATATTAACAAACTGAAGAATAAAAATCATATGATCAACTCAATAGATGCAGAAAAAGCTTTTGACAAAATTCAACACCTATTTATGATAAAAACTATCCAAAAAGTGGGCATAGAGGGAACTTATTTCAACATAATAAAGGCCATATATGACAAACCCACAGCAAACATCATTCTCAATGGTGAAAACTTGAAAGCAGTTCCTCTAAGATCAGGAACAAAACAAGGATGTCCACTCTCGCCACTATTATTCAACATAGATTTGGAAGTCCTAGCCACAGCATTCAGAGAAGAAAGAAAAAAAAGGAATCCGAATTGGAAAAGAAGACATAAAACTATCACTGTTTGCAGATGACATGATACTATACGTAGAGAATCCTAAGATGCCACCAGTCAACTACTAGAGCTAATCAATGAATTTGGTAAATTTGCAGGATACAAAACTAATGCACAGAAATCTCTTGCATTCCTATAAACTAACAATGAAAGATCAGAAGGAGAAATTAAGGAAACAATCCCATTCACCATTGCAACAAGAAGAATAAAATACCTAGGAATAAACCTACCTAAGGAGGTAAAAGACCTATACTCAGAAAACTATAAGGCACTGACGAAAGAAATCAAAGATGACACAAACAGATGGAGAGATATACCATGTTCTTGGATTGGAAGTATCAATATTGTGAAAATGACTCTACTACTCAAAGCAATCTACAGATTCAATGCAATCCCTATCAAATTACCAATGACATTTTTTACAGAACTAGAACAAAAAATCTTAAAATTTGTATGGAGACACAAAAGACCCCGAATAGCAGAGCAATCGAGAGAAAAAACGGAGCTGGAGGAATCAGACTCCCTGACATCAGACTATACTACAAAGCTACAGTAATCAAGACAATATGATACTGGCACAAAAAAACAGAAATATAGATCAATGGAACAGGATAGAAAGCCCAGAGATAAACCCATGCACCTATTCTTAGCTAATCTATGACAAAGAAGGCAAGGATATACAATGGAGAGAAGATAGTCTCTTCAATAAGTGATGTTGGGAAAACTGGGCACCTACATGTAGAAGAATGAAATTAAAATACTCTCTAACATCATACACAGAAAGAAACTCAAAACAGATTAAAGACCTAAATGTAAGACCTGGCACTATAAAACTCTTGGAATAAAACATAGGAAGAACACACTTTGCAATAAACCACAGCAAGATTGTTTTTTTACCCACCTCCTAGAGTAATGGAAATAAAAACAAAAATAAACAAATGGGACCTAATGAAACTTAAAAGCTTTTGCACAGCAAAGGAAACTATAAACCAGATGAAAAGACAACCCTCAGAATGGGAGAAAATATTTGTAAACAAATCGATGGACAAAGGATTAATCTCCAAAATATATAAACAGCTCATGCAGCTCAATATTAAAAAAACAAACAACCCAATCAAAAAATGGGCAGAAGACCTAAATAGACATCTCTCCAAAGAAGACATACAGATGGCCAAGAGGCACATGAAAAGCTGCTCAGAATCACTAATCATTAGAGAAGTGCAAATCAAAACTACAATGAGGTATCACCTCACACTGGTGAGAATGGGCATTATCAGAAAATCTACAAACAACAGATGCTGGAGAGGGTGTGGAGAAAAGGGAACCCTCTTGCACTGTTGGTGGTAATGTAAATTGATACAGGGACTATGGAGAACAGTATGGAGATTCCTTAAAAATCTATAAATAGAATTACCATATGACCCAGCAATCCCACTACTGGGCATATACCCAGAGAAAACCATAATTCAAAAAGATACATGCACCCCAATGTTCATTGCAGCAGTATTTACAATAGTCAGGTCATGGAAGCAACCTAAATGTCCATTGACAGACAAATGAATGAAGAAGATGTGGTACATATATACAATGGAATATTACTCAGCCATAAAAAGGAATGAAATTGGGTCATTTGTAGGGATGTGGATGGACCTAGAGACTGTCATACAGAGTGAACTAAGTCAGAAAGAAAAACAAATATCGTATATTAATGCATATATGTGGAACCTAGAAAAATGGTACAGATGAACACAGCAGAAATATAGACACAGATGTAGAGAACAAATGTATGAACACCAAGCGGGGAAAGTGGGGGTGGATGGGTGGTGGTGGGATGAATTGGGAGATTGGGTTGACATATATACACTAATATGTATAAAATAGATAAGTAATCAGAACCTGCTGTATAAAAAAAATAATTAAATAAAAAAATAAGCATGAAAAATCATTGTGCTCTGTGTAAGAATGTTGAAAATATAGATTTTCTCAAGAGATATGAATGACAACTTTCATTATAGTTTTGAGAAGAAACTCTAGTATTTGCATTTTTTTTTTGTTTGAAATAAATACATCATTGGAGTGCTTAATAAATTTCACTTCTGGATCAAATGAAATTTTAAATTTAGAAGGTATATACCAATAATTTTTTTAAATTCTCATTAAAATTTTTAAAAATTCTCATTCCAAAATTTCTACCAATAACTTATGTTTTTAACATATCAAAACATATATGTTAAAAAGAAAATAACATTATTTGTACCAGTTTATTCCAATACTTAAACTATAATAGTGCCCCAGAAATGGGAGGAAAATGACATTGTCAAGATAATTAATTTTTCTAGTTAAAAATTAATATTTGGTAATATGACCTGACCAAGTCCATAGGCTTCTTTTCCTTTATAATTTCACTTGTTCTCATATCTGTTGAAATGTTATGTATTTTAAATACTCAATTGCTTCATCCAGCGCTTGCCAATTTTTTAAAAACTTTAAAATAAGTAGCTCTAGTTGGTAGTTTCCTTAAAAGAGAATATTACTTTATGGTACTTAAATTCAACTTCCTCAAAACTTCTGTATAAAAGCAGCCAATTAATCCTGCCATAGGGGGCTCTGGGCTCTACAGTGAGTATAATTTTTCTTTAAAAATTGCCAGTTTGGGCTTCCCTGATGGCGCAGTGGTTGAACGTCCGCCTGCCGATGCAGGGGACACGGGTTCGTGCCCCGGTCCGGGAAGATCCCACATGCCGCGGAGCGGCTTGGCCCGTGAGTCATGGCCGCTGAGCTTGCGCGTCCGGAGCCTGTGTTCCGCAACGGGAGAGGCCCCAACAGTGAGAGGCCCGCATACCGCAAAAAAAAAAAAAAAAAAAAAAAAGAAAAATTGCCAGTTTCACTGACCTATGCTCCATCACAGATGTTTTAGTATTCTGCCAGGGAAATTAGTAATTCCTGCTGACCAACATGTTCTATTTAGTGTACCGCTTCATCAAGTGCTAAAATGTATGTCTCCATGACTAGTGATTGCTGAGGCTCCTCAAGCTTGTAAATTTCCAGAACATTTTTCTTACTACATGGAGTAAAGTGTTAAGTTCATAGATTTTGATGACATTTAAAATGATTACCCAGCAGTAATTATTGGGCAAGAGAAAAAATTGCAATGCTTCCTATTTCTTTGAAATTATAGAAGCCTTCTCAACTTGACACCTCAGCTAAAATTTAGGGGCATGCCCACATTTAAATATGTAAATCCAATTCATTTGAGTAAATATCGAGTTCCATTTGTTTTCTGCACATTCCCAAGTAGCATCTTAATAAAATTTAAACTGATTTCATTTATTGAATTCTGTAACTTTAAAAGATAATCTACCACGGTCAATCAATCAGAGCATCATTTACATTGCTTATATCAAATAAGCTTAAATCGATGAATGTGTAAGGATACTAAACAACAAATACCATCATTGGTCACCTTTGGAGGATATTAAGGAACCAACTCATTATTCCGAAAATCGGTAAATAGAGGGAAAGAATCAAACATTTATTCTGCCTTTCCATAAAGAAATGTACCTCAGAACAACAAAATGGTTGTTGAAGGAAAGTTTCTTTTTATAGAGTAGCTGCACAAATAATAGAAAAAGGAAAGACAATTAGAGTAATGCCATTTTACAACTCTAAGTTAAATTAATGGATTTAAGCAAAGATCAACGACTTCAAACATCACAAAAAGAGAAACAACCAGGCATATGTGCCTTCTGATAGAAATGTATACCATCACCTATGATATAGTCCTTTGAACCTGAATCTGATCAAGCCTCTAGATCTATTGATCAATTTACAGAAAATACAAGAAGTACAGAAAAGAGGAAGGAATGTATTAAATGACAGCATGAGGTGCAATTGGCAAAATTCACACGGGAAATTATAGGACAAATAACTCAGTTTCTTGCACAAATAAATTGCAAGGAAAATACAAAGAGATGGATAAATTCAGACATAACATTACATTGTATTTTTAGACAATATTTTTTTACTATTCGTGTTTCAGAGATTTTTCCCATCAACTTATTAATAAAGAATTAACATAGAGATGTAATCTATCTTTCTAATTTTGAAACTATTGTTTCTCTTTTCTAGGGTAAAACAATAATAATAATGATAAAAATCTCAAGCTAGAAAGTAGTCTCTCTTCCACTGAAGGAGGAGAAAAAGCAAGCCTGTAAAATTCTTTACAACTTCAGCTAAGGACAGACAATCTTTCCATTCTTACCCTGGAGTCCTGTATTAGTTTGCTAGGGCTGCCATAACAAATACCAGACTGGGTGGTTTTAACAACAGAAATTTATTTTCTCACAGTTCTGGAGGCTAGAAGTCTGAAATCAAGGAGCTGAGAGGTCTGGCGTCTTCTGAAGCCCCTCTCCTTGACTTGCAGATGGCCACCTTTTGTTGTGTCCTCACACGGTCTTTTTTCTATACACATGCACCTCTGGTGTCTCTCAGTATGTCCAATTATTTTCTTCTTATAAGGACATCAGTCACATTAAATTAGGGCTGACCCTAACACCCTTATTTGAACTTAATCACCTCTTTAAAGACCCTATCTCCAAATACAGTCACATTCTAAGGTACTGGAGGTTAGAGCTTCAACATGAATTTTGGGGGGACAATATAGCCCATAACAAGTTCTTTCAAAAATCTAACCATGTTTATTTGTAACATCAATGCCATATTAACTGCTTAAAATGGTTTGAAATCTAGAAAAAACTTGATGTTGAGTAGAGAAACAAATGTTGACTCAAAAGCTAAGCCCTTGAAATTCATGGAATTAATTACAAAGCTACACTTTGCAAATAGTCTGTAGCCCAACACTTCTAATCATTCCTTGACTCTCACACCTTAATTCTCCAGACATGTGCCCTCAATATGGTAGCCACATGTGGCCAGTAAGCATTTGGAATGTGGCTGGTCCAAATTGAAATGTGCTATTAGTCTAAAATCACTGAATTTCAAAGACTCAGTAAGAAAAAATATATAAACTATCTCAGTAATTTTTATATTTATTACATGTTCATACATCTTGGATATATAGATTATTGAAGTTAATTTAATCTGTTCCTCATTTTTAAAAAATTATGGTTACTGAAAAAGTTTAAAATTACATATGTGGCTAGAATTATATTTTTATTGGATGGTGCTTTCCCAAAATTCAGGTATGTGTCATTTGAATTAAGACTTGCTTTGAGGGCTTTTTTAGACTTCTGAGTTATAACTCTCCCCAAGGATCCCTTTCCTTTTCTCACCCCCACTAATTTACACAGGTACAGAATTCTAGCACTTTATCCAGTCCATAACACACATTTCAAAACTAAGGAACACTTGCCCACTTGTTAGGAAGACAATCTGTAATGCTAACTTAACAAATTCAACTGAAATGTTATAGTCATTGAAATTTTAAGTGATGAGTAATCCTGTTGCCTTTCACCTTTCCCTGGAAATGAGAGAAATTGTAAAAGGATCAATTGACAAAGATATTCTCATTTCGCATTTACTAGTAGTACGAAAAAGTGTTATGCTCTAATTTTATCAAAACACTAGAACTGAGGACTTCCCTGGTGGCGCAGTGGTTAGGAATCCACCTGCCAATGCAGGGGACACGGATTCGAGCCCTGGTCCAGGAAGATCCCACATGCCGCGGAGCAGCTAAGCCTGTGCACCACAACTACTGAGACTGCGCTCTAGAGCCCGCGAACCACAACTACTGAGCCTCGTGCCACAACCCATGCTCTGCAACGAGAGAAGCCACTGCAATAAGAGAAGCCCGCACAGCGCAACAAAGAGTAGCCCCCGCTCTCTGCAACTAGAGAAAGCCCGCGCAGCAACAAAGATCCAACGCAGCCAAAAATAAAATAAATAAATTTATTAAAAGAAAAGAAAAAAAAACTAGAATTGAGATTATCAGGGTTTCTAAAAATTTTGAAGGAGTTATTTTACGTACTTTCAGCTGCTAGATCTTATGATGGAATAGAAATTTTGGTTTGTTTTAAAGTTGATGTTGAACAGTTGAGAGGAAGAACTATAGATAGGAGTATTTCAGGATCAGGAATTTATCACTTTTTCAGGAACATAAAACATGGTTAACATCCACATCTTTTAGAAGTATTTATTTTCCATTTTTAAAATAGCATTGTTGGGTGTAATTTAAAGGAGTGCTAGAACTTGAATACCCAGCAGGGACTGGAGCATTTGAAAACATTTTAAAATTCCTGTTTGCTACACCGTGCTTTAAGCACTTTCATATAGCTGGGAAGTGGAGAGGGAAAAAAATGCTCAATTTGCACAGTGAATGATTAAAGGAAAGATAAAAGCTAATAGCCCTGTTACTTAACTAATTTTTTAATTTTCAAAGCTAACTTGGGCTATGTTAAACTACATGCCCCTCCCAGTTGGACCTACCTAAAATATATAAAAGCAAAAAGCACCCTTCCCCCAAATCCTTAACCTTAACTGCAGAGTTTTATTAAGTTTATATTCATATGAGGGGAAATATAAATAAATTACATTGTTTCTCAAACATATTATCAATTTCTATCATTAAAATTTTTATTTGACTTGTGAGCATTGTAACTCACCTTCAATGGATATAATTTTATATTCTAAGTATAATGTCAAGCATACCTTCTAAATTCCTTAAATTGAGTAAGTTATACTTACCATCAACACTTAAGATTTTAAAAATTTCTCTAAAACTTGCATTTTAAAATTAAATTTGTAAAAAATCCTATTTTAGCAAGCTTGATTATATCAACTGGTAAAACTTTATTTTACAAGCAATAGGAATTGGATCCAATGATTATTATAATCCAGAGGAATTATTTTATAACCATAGCAAATGCCATTATACATACTGCCAAAACAGATTTAATAGACAATACTGAACTGTACAAGAGTTATTTATTTTTCCTTAATCTCAAAGCTATTTTAGTAATACAAAAAGCCATATTAACATTTTTCCATTAGAAAACAATGTGATGTACAAAACTTTGGATGAAAAGATATATGTCAAATTTCACTTAATCATTTGGTGGAAAACCCACCACTCCATCAATACCACCCAAAGTGTTTTAGGCAATGATTAAAGTCAAAGTAAGCATCTTAATAAATTCCAGCTGTTAAAAAAACAAACCTAGTGATATAGTTTGCTACATAGTATTTTTGACTACTCAGGAGTTACTTTTTAAAATCTATTTTTTTTCTGAGCCCTACCACATACCAAATGCTATACTTGTCCAAGTGGGTATTTGAGAAGTTGGTAAGGTGGAAGACCCCATAAAGCAGTCCTTTGGTTACCAGATTTGACTTTTAACTTTCAAACATCCTCCAAGATCAAGAAACACCAACTAAAATTACACACTCCTCCAAGTGTTATTTGATTTTATTAGTGGGGAGGGTAACGAGGTCATGAACTATTATTTATAATCCATTATTCCAATTAAAACCGTATGTCAAAAGTTAATTTATTTTTCTAATGAGTTTAAGATTTGACATTCAGTTATTACAAACGTGGTTCACTACTGACTTATTGTGAACCCTACGAGGCACACTGCTCAAAAACAGCAAAGCAGGTGTGCATAAATGCTTTTCTTTGCATTTAGTGAAATAATATGATACCCATCTTTATCTTAAAATTCCATTCAGTTTAGGGTCCAGTGAAGAAAATAAATCCAGTTACGGATGGTAAAGAGCAAAGAAGGGAAACTAGTAAGGATTATTACTATACAAGGAAATTTATTCTCTATCTTTTCCTTTGAATAACAAGATGCTAACACACTACTTTCATTACCAAAAAAATGCTTGCAACTATTGAATTGAGGCAAGTACTAAAGGCCCATAAACTGACAAAGTCGTCCATTCACCACCATTACTTCTTTACATAAGCTTGTTTTCCTAAGTATAATGCGTACTCTAAGCTATAATTTGGAAATTAGCCAAGCACTAAGCAATTACAATGGCAGGTAATACACCATCGGTTTTTGAAACACATTCGGTCACTTTTCATGACCCACCTGCAGTTTGGATTAAATAGACTCTCACTCAGTATAAATTTGTTTTGGGATCTGCATGACAAAAAAAAAAATGTAGTTTTATGACATTTTCACATAAGACATTTAAAGAGTCTTTGGGTCATACCACTTTTGTATTAAGTGATTCATCCTGAAATCCTATTAACAACAATAAAAATAATTGTTCAATTTTTAAATGAAAACTAAATGCAGATAAATGGTAACAGATTTGACATGGAATGTTGTAAAATATTCCTGTACGTAATCTGATACTACTGATTACAAATTTCCGAGTTTGAAAACTTCAGATTAAAAACCACAAGAAAATTTACTCTTGATGGCATGCGAGATCTTCTTCAAAATGAAACTATAACCTCAAAGTCTCAGTATTTTATCAAAACATAAAGAAACACAACAAATTTGTACATTTTATTCACATTTATTTTTCGCTTTTAGTGTGCTCACAGAAAATTAGAACACCTTAAGCAGGAGTTTAATAGCAATTTTTGTAAGCAAAGTTACATTCCATCTCTAAGTCAAATTGGTCAAAGCTTCTCCAGTATTTACAAAACATGATAGACAAGATGCTACACAAAACCATTGCATCTGAAGATTTTTTCCTTATTCTCAAAGACGACTGGAAAAGAAAGCATTGTCTGCTGTAATCAAAAACATACCACAGTATAAACAGTAACCATTCCACTTATCACAGCTTGGTTGAGTTTAAAATTTGTGTTTAAAAGGTCCAAGATGACTGCAGTTTTACAAAAATGGGCAGGGTGGAAAGTTGCAAACTTCATGTGCTTCTGGATATCAAGATTTGTTTTTATACAATAGTCACAGTTAAAAACACCCTGCTGGTAATACATAATTACACTTTATTAAGGTCATAAACCAGCAATAAACAATAAAGCCTATACAACTTGTAGTTCTACTTAATCACTGACTGGTACAGCTAACATGAGATAAGTGAAAAGTTCCTATGGTTTAAATGAACTCCTAAGACTATGATCTTTTTAAAAATCTGGGTATTGGTGTTTTTTTTTTTTCTCTTTCCTTCTTAATCAAGACTTGTAGTGTTGTAAACCTGCCTCACAAAATACATCGTAATAACTTTTCTTTAAAAAAAAAAAAAAGACTAAGCCTTTACACCATCCTTTCTAGTGGTACATTATCTTGGCAATGTTATGCACCACTAAATTTCTCCATCGTGGCTCCTATCACTTCATCGGATATCCCTTTTTGACCCACCCATCTCCTTCATATATGGGCATGTCCATAGATTGACAAAGAAAGTTTACATTTTTGAATAAAGATGCAAAGTATGCAAAAAACATTAATACTGATGCAAAAAATAAAAATAAAAGAGAAACAAGGCAGAGGAAGGTAACTAAGCTCTCCTCGACCTGTTGGAATGGTGGTAACAGAATGATCTGAGATGGGATCTGTGGGTAGGTGGTTAAAATCAAAATTTGCTGCTTAAAAAAAAGTAAAATAAGAAAAGACATCTTTAAAATCAATCCCTGGTTGTAGACAAGTTCTCCAAAACCAGTACCTGGCACCACTCCAACAAACAAACGGGGGGGGGGAGAAAAGTTCTTCGATTATCTCAAAAAATCTTGCCCTTTTACTCTGCCGCCTCCGCTGGGGGGGCTTCTGGACTGCACTCGGGCTGGGCCTCCTGTGAGGGAGCTGCGCAGGCTGAAGACGCCGCGGCGGGCGCCGCCTCCTCCGCGGGGGCCGCCTCCTGCTCCGGGGGCGCGCCGGGCCCCGCGGCAGAGGGCGCCTCGCAGGTGGCCGCGCTGGCCCCCGCCTCCTCGGTCTTCTCCTCGGCCTTACTGGGCTCCTCGGCAGCCTTGGCCTCCTCGCTAGCGGACGGCTTCTCGGGCGCGACGGCGGCCTCCTCGGGCTTGGCCTCCTGCGGGTCGCCCCCCGCCGCCCCCTGCTCGCCCGCGGCAGCCTCCTCGCTTGGCGCCGCCGCCGGGTCCCCGGAGGCCGCGCCCGCAGCCTCGCCGGCGGCCGCAGCGGCACCCCCGGCGGCCTCGTCCTTGCCGCCTTCGGCGGAGGCGCCGGCGGTGCCTTCGGCTTCACCGCCCTCTCCCGCTTCCTTCTTGTTCTTCTTGAAGGAGAAGCCGCTCAGCTTGAAAGACTTCTTGAAGGAAAAGCGCTTCTTTTTTTTTTTCGGGGTCTCGTTGCTGGGCGAGGGCGTGGCCCCGTCCTCGGCCTTGGGCGAAGACGTCGAGGAGGCGGCTGACGCGGCCTCCCCCTCCGCGGCCGTGGGCGAGCCGGGCTCGGCGGCCTCGCCCTCCGCGGGGGCCTCCTTCTCTGCAGGGCTGGCCCCGGCCTCGGGGGCAGCCGCGGCCAGCTCATCTTTCTCGGCCACGGCGGGCGACGCCGCCCCGCTCCCGGCGGCCGCGGGCTCCTCCTTTTCGGCGGCCGGGGCGCTGCCGTTAGCCTGCAGCTCCTCCTTGGCGCCGGGCTCGGCGGCCGCGGGAGAAGCGTCGCCGTTTACCTTCACATGGCCATTTTCCTGCGGGGCAGAGAAAGCGGGAGGTCACTGAAAGGGGGCCTGGGCCTGTCATCCCCGCCTCCACTCCTGGACCGGGAGGGACTAGCGTCCCCCGGGGGCCCTCTGGTTTTGGAGACCTTCTCCTTCATGGGGAGGCGGGATTGGATGCCCAGAGCAGAGTTCCTCGAAGACCTGGAGGCAGTGCCGTTTGGGATGTCTAAAGGCACTGAGGAAGCCTCGACTGCGCAATAAATGCCCCAGAGGCCTTAAAACGGCCGAGTCTGAAACGTGGAAAGCAAAGGGTAACCCATTCCAACCTTCGCCTCAAGGGCTTTGGGATAAAGGAGTCACGTAATATATGATACGCCAAACGCCCTTTGGAAGGAGGCACAAAGCCAGAGCGGGTGATCTGCGCCTAGGTTACACATCCCCCTTTCTCCCTAAACTCTAAAGGCGCCTTCAAAACACCAAGAACTCCCAGGGGGATCCCAGCGTTCCAGCCAGAAGCGCCTGGGCTGCGCGCGCAAAGGCACTACGCCCGCCAAGGGCCTGGGGTCGGCAGGGGGCGCTGCGGCTCCACGGCGCGGAGCGGGGCGCAGGCGGGCGCGGAGAGGCGGGGCGGCCGGGCCACCCCGCCCTGCCGGGTCGGGCCCTGCCCGCTAGCCAAGGCGCCCCCAAGCCCGGATAGCGCAACCCGGAGTCCGCAAACAAAGCTCAGGTGGCATCCTGGTCTGGATAAAACTAACAAGGCAGGGGGAAACCGATTATTTCAGAGGTCTCGCCTATGCTTCCACGCCCACCTTCGCCAGTGATTCTGCGAAGCCCGGGCGCGCCCAGGCGGCTCATTTTGCATTTTTAACGGGTTCAAAGCCTCTTGGCAGAGCTTGCCGCCGAAGCAACACGGCCTCTGCTCTAGGAAAAGAGGCGTGGTGGGTGCCCGGTGTTTGTGAAGCAGCCACCCTTGGCCGACCTCTCGGGCCCACCCAACCGTAGCCATCCGCCTGGGTTCGGGCATCGCAGGGGCAGCCCCCGCAGTGGTCCAGGCGGCACGCACAGCAACAATCTCGACCGAAACGCAAGAACTGCCTCTTGTTGACCATCTGGACAGGTTCTTCAAGGACCCACAGAGTCTTCCCACCCTAGGGAGACCATTTAAAAGTCAGATGGGTGTGTAATTCCAGAGACAACTACGAATAAAGATTTAGAACAGTGGGAAAAGCCCACCGAAAGGTAGTGAAACCCTTCTGCCCAGCTCCAGCCAGCCAGCCAGCCAGCCAGCCAGCCAGCCACCTTTCCAAGAACCCAGGGCACGCCGCCTCGGCATACAATAAGACAGCCCTTCTTCCCTCCTCGCCTTTCTCCACCGCCATCCCTATTCGCCCTCCCCCCGCCCTTCCCTACCCACATACACAATCACACCAGTTCAGAAATCTTGAAGGCGACCCAGTCTCGACAACAAACACGAGAGACACTCAAATACCTTTGTGCCCACTAAACACAAATGCAACCTGGCTGGGTGCAGGGGTGTGGGGTAGCACCTAGCTAGTCACGTTCTGCCAAGCTCCAAACACGCCATTTTAGACGATTTATCCTTCATTCCTCCCGTCTACACAAGAATTCACCAGGATTCTCCGGGAACCACTACTTTGGGGTGGGGGAAGACCCCACCTATGAGAAATTGACAATTTAAGCTATCGATTTCCATTCAACTTTCCGACTGGAATCTGGTCACGGTCCTCTCCGCCGAAGGCGCTTCGGGCACGACCAGAAGGGAAGGGGAAGAGTCGGGACTAGAGAAAGACACCAAAGAAATGACCAGAACCACAGGTAGAATTTACCTGCCCATTTGCTTTAGAAGGCGACGAGGCCACAGCCGCCTCTCCAGGCCTCTCCGCGGCGGCTTCTCCCTTCGCAGCGGTCTTGGAGAATTGGGCACCCATGCTGGCTTCTTCAACAAAGAAACTCAACAGATCCAAGGGGGGAACAAAGAGCTTCGGGTTGGTGTAACGACGGGGCAAGCAGTAGCGGCAGCGGCAGCAGCAGCGGCGGCAACAGCAGCGGCACACACACCGGAGGGAGGGGGGAGTGGGGGTGGTGAAGAGGACAGAACAGAACCGATTAAATACACTCCGGATAAAAAAATTTTAGTCGAAGAGATCAAAAAGCAGCCGCGCAGGAGGGAGGGAAAAAGGGTGGAAAAGTCGAGCACAAAAAAAGGAGCCCAAGTGTAGTTTTTTAAAAAAAGAAGTAATAAAAAAAATCCCAGATTTGTAGCCGCACTGTAGACAAGAGGAAAATGGAGAAATCTCCCTGGTTGCTAATAAGATGCGGGGTCCAACGCCCAAGTGCACAGATGAATGGGCTCGCGGGCGCTGACGCGGCCCCCGCGCGCGCCGGCCAATCCGAGCGCCGCACACAAAGCAGGGGGCGGGGCCTGCGCGCCCGGCGAACAATGGAGCCGCGCTTTGCAAACGGTTTGAAAATCAGCCTCAGACCGAGAATTAATGTCCTCCAAATAAATAAATCAATTAAAAAATACATGCCTCTCGCCTCCCTCTGCTTGAAAATAATAGTGCATTACTTGATTGGCTTGCTTTGTTTGTAATTAATTAACGCGGGAGGGGTGGTACTTGTGGATGGGGGCGGAGAAAGCGTTAACTTGACTCGCTTTGACTCTGGTCGGTCTATATCCGTGTCTGTCTCCCTCCCCTCCCCCATCTTTCCCGTGTGTTTCTGTGTATGTGTGTATGTATGCGAGTTTTTAAGACAATGGTGGGGATATGTGTGCAGCATGTTTTCTGTCTCTGTGTTCCATATTGGTTTCACAGATACTGCACAGGGTTTGTTTTTCTAACGGTTGCAAATGTGAATTAGCCCCAAATTGAAAGGTATTTAAACCAAGAAGATCGAATTTCATCAAACGAGATCGCGAGTTAGAATTAGGTCTGTAGGCCAGATGTAGAAAATGCAAAAGCAGCAAGCAGACGAAGCCACACTCCGTTCTCTATCCCACACTGGCATGAAATAAAATATTTCGAGATTGTCCTGCGGCGCTCATCAACCCCCCGCCCTCCCCATTCCCAATTAGTGATTTTCCCCCCAACAATATAAAGTGAGGGCCATGTACAAAAGATCGAAAAGGTCTGCATTTTATCATTGTATGAAATGACAGTTTTTCCTCTGTGGTGAAATGAGACACAGCCTAGAGTGTACGAATCCATATTTACATACAGTTGGGATGCAATTCGCGTCGATATGAATCTTTTTCAGCCTACTGCCAGGATCGGAGGGACTCTTTTCTTCCTGAACATGTGTGAATGTGCACGCAATCGAGTGGGCTCCTGGAAGGGAGGGAGGCAGCCGCGACGAAACTCTGAACAACCGGATTGACTATTACAGTTCTAAGGAGAAATTACATATTGAGAGATAGCAAGAACATCCCTGAACGCTCCAAGTCTAACTTGGGTTAGAGAAAAGGCTTCTATAAGGGAACCCAGGGTACCTCCATCTGCACCCCTTGCCACCGAAGTACCAGACGCTACTTGTGCGTGAAAGACAGCGCACTGATTTAAAGAATGGAGGGGGAGGGGGGAGAGGCAAAAATCAAGGATACACCCTTATAAGCATTCTCCTACCACCTACATTTTTGCTCCCAAAGTTTTCGCTCGTGTCCAAATCAGACTACCTTTTCTCGTTTACATTTAGTGATCTTCAAATGAATAATCTTTAGCTTATGGAGGTGAGAAGCAGTCGGAGGAATGGTTCACTTCTCCCGGTGCTGGCTCTGAATTCTCAAAGTTTTATTTTCCTGCTCATTGTAGGGAAATGGGTCACACTCTGAGTGAAAAAGACGGTTGATTCAAGCCAATAACTCTTTGTTCAAGTACTGCTTTGAATATCACCAAGCTGCAGATCGTTACATGAAGCTTCGTCTTCTCACTGTCCACTTCTTCAGATGCGTCATTATTCAATCACGAAGTCATATTCCCCAGAGCCGACGTTAAGACGTTTCCGTAGAAGTGTATCTTGCCAAACTTGTTAGCACCCTAAGGGAGCCCGTTGGCCTGGCCCAAGACCCCAGCCGCCGCGATGGTTACGAATCCCTTGTATTAGCGTCGTTCCAACTTGAAAAGCCAACTGGGCTGATCCAAAACCACCATCCAGGCGATTCTCAGAAGCTCTTTTAAGCTGTTGATTTCCCCCTACCCCCAACGTGAATCATGCCCCTTCCTTTGCATCCCCCTCCCGGTTAAACTTGGGGTGATTGCTAGCTCGCTTTTGGATTTTCTCCTGACGTGTTCTTAGCCCTCCATTTGGGGGCTGCTTTTATTGCTCCTTTGTTACCAGGCTGCGGTGTAGCTTTCCCGTCTTTTTCTTTCTCGAATGCCTATTTGCCTGGTATCGGCTTGTCTCCTTGGCAACGGCCAGGGAAGATTCGGAGCCCCAGGCGGGGGGGGGGGGGGGTGGGTGGGAAGGGGCGGAGCCGACGGGGGGTGGGCAGGGAGGTGGTGGAAGGGAAAGAGACGCAGAGCGAGAGACAGGGAGACAGACAGCGAAGCAGATGGCCGCGCGAGGGGGCGGAGTCCCGGCGGGCCGTGGACGTCGCGAGCTCGACGGAGCCAATCAATTCCCTCAGCTCCTCAGGGGCTAGAAAACAAGTGTGAACGCTTAGATTGACTACCCACGAGCGGTCGCTAGTTTAGGGTAGTAAAGTTGGTTTTCTTTCGATAAGAGAGCGCATTTTTAGCGTAGGTTGGAAAGCCGACAGTCCCCAGTAACTGGCAGGGGGAGGCGGTTTGCGGGGCTCTGCCGGGGGGTGGGAGCGGGGGCGGGGGGCGCTGGTTCAACCTCTCCTCAAACTCTCCCGGCGTCGGGCCAGCCGGGGGGAAGCCGCGAATGCTCGAGGCGGGTGAGGAAGGAAGGGGCTGGGAAATGGGAAGAGGTCACTCTGCCTCGGAAACTACATAACGACTGGGAAGGACCTCCAAACAAGACTGGAACCAGTAGGAAGTTGTACAGTGTAAGTACATAGTTCCTCAGGAGTTCGGTGTCCTTACACCCCGAGCTAAAGGTTTCAAATCAAGTTCTAAGTATATAAATATGATTATTTATATAAATATATGACTAAAGAACCCAAGTGGTCATAGTGAAAATGTAAAACTGGTAAATGCCTGTAACCAACTCACCAGGAGGAAACAGTCTCTTTTCACCACGCACTAGGGTATTTCTAAGAGGATGACAATCTGTATATGGTTTTCTCTAGAAAAAGAACGATTTCTTTCTTTCTTTCTTTCTTTTTTTTTTTTTTTTGCGGTACGCGGGCCTCTCACTGTTGTGGCCTCTCCCGTTGCGGTGCACACGCTCCGGACGCGCAGGCTCAGCAGCCATGGCTCACGGGCCCAGCCGCTCCGCGGCATGTGGGATCTTCCCAGACCGGGGCACGAACCCGCGTCCCCTGCATCAGCAGGTGGACTCTCAACCACTGCGCCACCGGGGAAGCCCAAGAACGATTTCTTTAGGATACTTCAAAGTTATTTTTTCCTTAAAATGTTAGCAGTAGAAGGGAATTTTTAGATAGTTCCACAAATTCCTTGAGGGCCTGCTGTATCCCTCAAGGCCTTGTTTTCCCATCAGTGAACAAAGGAGGTGCAATGCAATCTTTGGCCTCTAGGAGCTTACTTTCTTTTTCCGGCCGCGTGGCTTGCAGGATCTTAGTTCCCCAACCAGGGATTGAACCGGTGCTCCCTGTAGTGGAAGCCTGGAGCCCTAACCACTGGACCACCAAGGAATTCCCTAGGAGTTTTCATTTTAGTAGATTGCTTTAGGTGAATTGGATTATCTAGTTTCATCTAGTCTCTTACCAGATGAAGAAACAGTCACGGGGAAGTTGCCCGATTTTGTCAGTTGGTAGAGCCAGGGATAGAGCTCACCCCCTTGATGATTCCACATCTCCGGCTTCTTCCACTACTCCCGGTGCTGACTAACCTTCCCTTGATGGCACAGATTCATTGGATAGGTTGGTTATTCATAACTAAATTATTTCTTCGGCTCCTGCTAAGTACTAGGAAGGGGCTAGACATCAGTTGACACCAGGGAAGAAAGAGGATGAGCATGTCCGTCCTCTCATGTAACTTCCACTTCCATTATTATCTCTTAAAACTTCTTAGAATATGAAGAAAGAGAACAAAGGATGGGATTAACTGTGTGCTTAGAAGAAGGCAAACAAACAAAAAAACAATAACAAAGATGCGGGCCACTTTCTAGATTCCAAATTAAATATACCTTTTTCATTTCAAAGTATTCATTCAACATTCATTCATTCACAAAGTACAAGAACGCACTGTGTTAAATGGTGTGGTGCTCCGTTTTTCATCGTAGGTTTCATATTACCTGAACTTTAATTCCACAGAAATTGATTAGTGTGGAATACAGTGTGGAGCAAAGCAGACACAGCCCGTCATTCATTCAACAGGTATTTATTGAGTTCCTATCATGTGCTAGGTATGTGGAACACATCAATGAACAAAAGAGACAAGAAATCTTTATGGAGCTTACATTCTAGAGTAGGGAGAAAACAAACTTTAATAAATGTAAGTAAGCAGATTATATGGAATACTAGTAGTACGTAAGTGTTGGGGTGGGAGCAAAGTAAGGGGGATATGAGTGCAGGGTTGAAATTCTATATAGGAGGTCAGGGAAGGCCTCATTGAGAAGATAAACTTTGAGCAGATTTGAGGAGGTGAAGGAAGTGATCAGGTGCACCTAACCTAGAAAGAGAAGGAGAAATCAGAGTTGAACAAAAAGATCACAAATAGATAAGTCATTATAAATAATCATGTGTGTTCTGAAGGGAAATGTAGGGTGCTATAAGATAGTCTAATTTAGTTAAGAGGGTTTCAGAGGGCCTTTTAAAGGAGTGACATTTTAAGAGGAAACCTAAAGGATAAGTAGGCATTAACCAGGTGAAGTGGTGGAAAATTGTATTCAGATGGAGGAAAGCCCCTGAGGAGGGAAGAGTTCAAATGGGTTTGGGGGGAATGTCAAGAGATTGGTTTGGCCATATTTTTGGGTGCCTATAAAATGTTCTAGTGGAAAAGTTAAATGTGCAGATGTAGGAGTCTGGAGCTCAAAGACTGGTTTGGAATGCAAATATAGATATGTGATCATTCCAGATGTAAATATTTTCTGAAGCCAACTCATGAAAGTATACAAAGAGAGTGCAGAAATACCTAAATACCTAAATAACTCTAAATACCTTCTGCCTTAAGAGGCTGGGTAGATATTTGTCAATTATACCTTAATCAAGTATAACATAATATAACATAAAGTAATAAAGTAAAATAAAAATCAGTGAATAGGGCTTCCCTGGTGGCACAGTGGTTGAGAGTCCGCCTGCCGATGCAGGGGACACGGGTTCGTGCCCCGGTCTGGGAAGATCCCACATGCCGTGGAGCGGCTGGGCCCGTGAGCCATGGCCGCTGAGCCTGCGCGTCCAGAGCCTGTGCTCCGCAACGGGAGAGGCCACAACAGTGAGAGGCCCGCGTACCGCAAAAAAAAAAAAAAAAAAAAAAAGAGAGGTTGGGTAGAGAAGGAGGCTAGTGGCAAAGAAGACTGAGAAGGAACCTCCAAGGAGGAGACAGAAAACCAGGACAGTGTCGTGTCTGGAAAATCAGTGAAGACACTGTCTCAAGAAGGAGTGGTTAGTTTTGTCAGATGCTGTTGAGAAGTCAGATAAAGACTGAAAAGTTTCCATTGGCTGTTGCTGGTTACAGAACAGCATTCTGTATACAGAATACAGAAGTTACTAGTTACGGGCTCCAGAGCAGTTTTTATCCTGTGTTGAAAGTGGAATGCAGATTTAGTGTGTTAAAGAGTAAATGGGAGGTGAAGAAGATGACAGCATAAATAGTCCCTTCTTTATGAAGCTTGGCTGGGTAGGGGGTGTAGAGAGACAGGGCAGTAGCTGGAAATGGATGGTGTAATGTTTTTCATTTGGGTTTGTGTTGTCTTGGATAGAAGATATTAGAGCAAAGTTAACTACTCTGGAAATTAATCCAGTAGAAAGGAAAATGCTACAGATATAAGAGAGAAAAGGAATAGTGAATGGAATGAGGTTCCTAAGAATGCAGGAGGGAATGGAGATGTAGGGCACATGCTGAGATACTGACTTTTGAGAGACTCTCCTCCTTTCCTATAACAGGGGAAGAAGAGGGTGGTCAAGATTGACTGGCTGGAAGATGAGAGAGCTCCCTCCTGATGGTTTCTACTTGCCTTTGAAATTCATCAGCTAAGGGTGAGGAAGAGAAATCGGGGTGTGATTATATTATAGAAGGTATGGAATAATAATTGGGAAGCATAGGATTGAGACTTTTGGGCATAGTAAGATTTTAGAGCAATAATGAGTACCCATTTGAGGTTGGTAAATCCCAATGATGCTTAGTCAGTATATCAAAGTTTCTCTCTTAGATAAACTCTTAAGTGAAAAATAGTATCTATTACAATCCTATTTAAGATTACCAGCTATTCACTTTCCCAGCCTATACCCAGTTTTTTAAAATTGAAGTATAGTTGATTTACAATGTTGTGTTACTTACTGCTGTACAGCAAAGTGACTCAGTTACACATATATATATGCATTCTTTTTCATATTCTTTTCCATTATGGCTTATCACAGGATATTGAATATAGTTTACTGTGCTATACAGTAGGACCTTGCTGTTTATCCATTCTATATATACCAGTTTGCATCTGCTAATTCCAAACTCCCAGTCCAACCCTCACCAATCCCCCACCCTCTTGGCAACCACCAGTCTATTCTCTGTGTCCCTGGTTCTGTTTCATAGATAGGTTCATTTGTGTCATATTTTAAGATTCCACATATAAGTGATATCATGTGGTATTTGTCTTTCTTTTTTTAAAATTTATTTATTTTTGGCTGTGTTGGGTCTTCGTTGCTGAATGCGGGCTTTCTCTAGTTGCGGCGAGTGGGGGGCTACTCTTCATTGTGGTGCACAGGCTTCTCATTGTGGTGGCTTCTCTTGTTGCGAAGCTCAAGTGACGGGCTCTAGGCACACGGGCTTCAGTAGTTGTGGCACACGGGCTTCAGTTGTTGTGGCACGCAGGCTCAGTAGTTGTGGCGCACAGACTTAGTTACTCCGCGGCATGTGGGATCTTCCCAGACCAGGGATCGAACCCATGTCTCCTGCATTGGCAGGTGGATTCTTAGCCCCTGCACCACTAGGGAAGTTCCTGTCTTTCTCATTCTGACTTACTTCACTTAGTATGATAATCTCTAGTTGCATCCATATTGTTGCAAATGGCATTATTTTGTTCTTTTTTAATGGTTGAGTAGTATTCCACTGTATAAACGTACCACATCTTCTTTATCCATTCATCTGTTGATGGACATTTAGGTTGTTTCCACCTCTTGGCTATTATGAATAGTGCTGCTATCCAATTTGTATTATGCCTATACAGTCAATATCTCCACAAAAATATAGATTAAACTAGGTCTGCTTTTATAAAACTCCATTTCAGTTAATCCTGTATGATTTTGTACAGATATGTATAAACAGAATGGAAAAGGGAAGAGAACCTACTGGGTGCTAGGCACTGCACCACGTGAGCCTGTGCTAGGCTTGTGTTTCACCCTTACAACAAACCCATGGACTTGAATCATTATCCCCATTTTATAGATTTGGAAATTGATGTTCAGCAAGGTTTGGAAAGTGAAATTCAACTAGTGTGTTATAACCATTGTGTGTTGAGGGTTATCTGATTTTAGGAATCTAATAAAATCTCAAATGGTTGTAATAGCAAAGTGGGATCTCATAGTAGGAGCTTCATTAATTTTTTAATTGGTACCATGTACTGAAATTTTAACTTTAAACTTTGCTTTAGTGTTCTTTTTTTTTTTCACAACTTTATTGGATTATAATTGCTTCACAATGGTGTGTTAGTTTCTGCTTTATAACAAAGTGAATCAGTTATACGTATACATCTGTTCCCATATCCCTTCCCTCTTGCGTCTCCCTCCCTCCCATCCTCCTATCCCACCCCTCCAGGCGGTCACAAAGCACCAAGCTGATCTCCCTGTGCTATGTGGCTGCCTCCCACTAGCTATCTACATTACGTTTGGTAGTGTATGTCCATGCCTCTCTCTTGCTTTGTCAGAGCTTACCCTTCCCCCTCCCCATATCCTCAAGTCCATTCTCAAGTAGGTCTGTGTCTTTATTCCTGTTTTACCCCTAGGCTCTTCATGACATATTTTTTTCTTAAATTCCATATATATGTGTTAGCATATGGCATTTGTCTTTCTCCTTCTGACTTACTTCACTCTGCATGACAGACTCTAGGTCTATCCACCTCATTACAAATAGCTCAATTTCGTTTCTTTTTATGACTGAGTAATATTCCATTGTATATATGTGCCACATCTTCTTTATCCATTCATCCGATGATGGACACTTAGGTTGTTTCCATCTCCGGGCTATTGTAAATAGAGCTGCAATGAACATTTTGGTGCATGACCCTTTTTGAATTATGGTTTTCTCAGGGTATATGCCTAGTAGTGGGATTGCTGGGTCATATGGTAGTTCTATTTGTAGTTTTTTAAGGAACCTCCACACTGTTCTCCATAGTGGCTGTACCAATTCACATTCCCACCAGCAGTGCAAGAGGGTTCCCTTTTCTCCACACCCTCTCCAGCATTTATTATTTCTAGATTTTTTGATGATGGCCATTCTGACTGGTGTGAGATGATATCTCATTGTAGTTTTGATTTGCATTTCTCTAATGATTAATGATGTTGAGCATTCTTTCATGTGTTTGTTGGCAGTCTGTATATCTTCTTTGGAGAAATGTCTATGTAAGTCTTCTGCCCATTTTTGGATTGGATTGTTTGTTTTCTTGTTATTGAGTTGCATGAGCTGCTTGTAAATTTTGGAGATTAATCCTTTGTCAGTTGCTTCATTTGCAAATATTTTCTCCCATTCTGAGGGTTGTCTTTTGGTCTTGTTTATGGTTTCCTTTGCTGTGCAAAAGCTTTGAAGTTTTAGTGTTCTTTACTAACTATCCAATAGCACTCAAATAGAAAGATTCTTTCATGGTTAGGAAACATCAGAGTCACTGATTATCTGATCTGAAGGCTCAAGGACTAATACCTAGAATAAGAATGAAGCTTCTGGAATGTTAGATCCCCTCCAGATACTTAGGTGATTACTACAAAACCACTAGAAGCTTGAGTATATTTTTAATTACTGCTCTTCAGGCATATTGATCGACTTAGCAAGAGTTTTTATATTTGAAAAAATCCCAAAGGGTAAGATACACTCTAGATTAGAGAAAGGTTAAAAAAAAAAGCAGGAAAAACCCCAAAATTTTAAAGAAAAAGTTTTCTCCAGAAATTTTGAATCAAAGCTTATCTACAGTAGCATTTTCTAGAATTTGCAGTATTTACCCTCTAAGGGACAGGCTGAAAACTTTCCATATCAGCTTTTGAAAGAGCTGAGTTGGGAGAGGGAGATAATTCCCTTCCCATCTTTGTTTCCAGAGATAACAGGCAAGTAAATAAAGAAAAACAACCAAAGTTTACATTAAAAGGATATGGTTCCTAGTCTTATAGAGTTATCTAACTAGTTAGCCAGAAATGAGAGTAGAAAATTCACATGGAAAAAAGTTGAGTTTTCAGTGTGACATCATAGGAACCATGCAAAGGTTAGTTTTTCATTGTTATTTTAAAGTCATGGGGCTTCCCTGGTGGTGCAGTGGTTGAGAATCTGCCTGCCAATGCAGGGGACACGGATTCGATTCCTGGTCTGGGAAGATCCCACATGCTGTGGAGCAGCTAAGCCCGTGTGCCTCAACTACTGAGCCTGCGCTCTAGAGCCCGGGAGCCACAACTACGGAGCCCATGTGCCGCAACTACTGAAGCCTGTGTGCCTAGAGCCCGTGCTCCACAACAAGAGAAGCCACCGCAATGAGAAGCCTGTGCACCACAACGAAGAGTAGCCCCCGCTCGCCTCAACTAGAGAAAGCCTGCATGCAGCAATGAAGACCAAACACAGTCAAAAATAAATAAATTTATAAAAAAATAAAAATAAAGTCATAAATACTTTCTGATATTAAAAAGTAGATTAAATCCCTGAGATACTTGAACTCTTCTATGGCTCAAGAAATTAAAGTATAAAATCATATCAAACATTTATCTTTATTCCAAATGATAATGGAGTTTTTATTTTTTATTTATTTATTATTATTATTATTATTATTTTTTGCGGTACGTGGGCCTCTCACTGTTGGGGCCTCTCCTGTTGCGGAGCACAGGCTGCGGACGCACAGGCTCAGCGGCCACGGCTCATGGGCTCAGCCGCTCCGTGGTATGTGGGATCTTCCCGGACCGGGGCACGAACCCGTGTCCCCTGCATCGGCAGGCGGACTCTCAACCACTGCGCCACCAGGGAAGCCCGTTAATGGAGTTTTTTAAAAAGGATATGTTAACCTTTAGAAATCACTTGTTGCAACCAATAAATTGACAAGTTTTTATTAAGCTGCTGCTAAACCAGACTTCATTAAGGCCCCCTCCAGTCTGATGGACATTTCAGTGCCTTTAGCGCTCTGTTAGGCTTTCTAAAGGGATGATTGGGAAGGATGATGACATTCATTTGTTCAACCGATATTTATTAAGCGCCTACTTTATACCAAGCACTGGGTGATAGTGCTTTGCCTACGATAGCTCACTGAATCCGCAGAGTAATTTTATAAGGTAGAAACCATTGCTTCCTATGTCTTTACAAATCAAGTCCTGCAGAGGTTACATAACATGTTCAATTTTTTTGCTGCTTTTAAGTGGTCCGGGCTGGGTTGGGTTCTGAATCCAGCTCTTGGTGTTTCCAAAGCTTGTGGCACTGTTTCCCTGGATACCATGCTGTCTTAGAGTAAGAATTGTACGGGCTGTTTCCAGTTCTCCTGGAGGTTACAAAAATGCCCAAGAGACACTAGAAATTAACCAAAAGGCATTCAACTTCATTTATGCATTGTGAGAGAAGTATTTAGGGCCACGTCTATAAAATGAGAATTAGCATTCAGAAAATCACACGCACACGCGCGCGCACACACACACACACACACACACACTCAAAATCTGACAGATCAAATTCTTCAACCTGGAAACATCCTTAGTAACTCTATCCAGAATATAGTCATTGCAAATCAGATATTGGTGTAATTAAATAAAAACATGGTTAAGTTGCACTCAGATCTCACCTCTCTCTTTTCTGGAGGCAGAAGTGTGAGTCTGGCTGAGGGCAGAGTGAAGCCATTGGAATGTAGGTAAAATAGAGTGTAGAACTAGAAAGAGGAAGTTACAGTTGGGAAGGAAATCAAGATATGAGATGGGAGATGAGATCAGAGATGAGAAGGTGCAGGACCACTGTAGGAAGACTGTAAGTATTCCTGGAAAGAAAGAAGAAAGAAGATCACAGCAGAGAATGTAGGGGTGATGACAATGGGGCATTCTTCCATTAAGTCTGCAGTTGGAATTTGATTTACATTGTGGTTGTAGGTTTTAAAATTTAAAGCAATTTTACATATGTTTCATTTAATACCCACAGTAAATTAAGGCATCAATTAAGTTAATTCCCAATTATAAGAGAGTTAAATAATTTGCTTCAAGTCCTAACTATAGGTGCTCAGACCTGCCAGTATCTTGTGGTCGCCTGGGACAAACAGGGACTTTCTCACTGCCCCATCCTGCTGTCTCTGCCCTTGTGTAGCATTTTTCCACTCCTATTCCACCTTGATACTTAATAAAAGGATAGTCATGCTGCGTTTCTAATTGATTTCGAGTTTTGTTCTCATTGCTTCAAATACTACTTCTATGCCAGTGACATTAAAATCAGAAATACCTGTCCTAACTGCTACCCCAAATTCCAGATCTGTATTTTCTGCTGTCTCCTTACTGGGCATTGCTGTGTGTATAGTTCTCACCACTCCCTCAAACTCAGGTTATCATTTTCCCACCCAAACCAGCATCACATTCTGAAAGGATTTCTTTAGCTTTCTTGGAGGCATTTTTGACTCATTTTTCTCCCTCACTTTCCAGGCTAAGAATAGAACCAGATATAAGACCTCCTTTAGGATTCAGTGGCCACTCTACACAATATATACATATATTAAATCCTTACGTTGTACACAAACGAATACAATGTTAATATGCCAATTACATCAATTAAAAAAAGGCAAAAAAAAGAATTGAAAACTAAAACAAACTAACAAACTGAAACAAAGCCTGAAGCTTTTGCCTGTTTGATCAGCTCGTAAACTTCTCTTTCCATCTCCATGTCTCTCTTTCACATCTTGGACACATTTTTCCTTATGTTACCTTTTCTCTCTTTAAAATTGCCATTCGTTAGACTTTACAAAACAGAAGAATAATTCAGTAGTAAGGAAAGTACTGGAATTCTCATTGTATGATTTATTACAGCTCAGAACACCCCATCTTTGTCAAATTATGTTGATTTTTTCCTTTCAAACAACTTTGGTATTTTCTCAACGAATGCTAAAATTGAAATCAGGGTTTTCGATGCGCTCTGCCTGAATTACCTCCTAGGTAGTTTCTCCCCTCTCTAGGACATTCTATGCCACAAATATCTCCCCTCTAACTCCCTTGATCAAAAACTGACTTTCAGTTGCCTGGGATCTAACCCTCCTTTCCTGACTTCCAAAATACTTTATAATCTGTCCCCATAATCTCCAGGCAGAGGAGTAGTTTGGGTCATTGAGGGACAATTTATTAAACTCTTCCCTGTAATTGTTTCATCCTCCTCCTGGCAAAGAACTAGTAATTACGAGTTGTTAGTATAGCCCCATTAAATATTCTTTATAGAGAGAAGGTTGAAGAACTTCTTCTTCAAGGTATTTCATAATTTAAAACAATTTAGGAAGCCAGTTCTCCACCGGCTTCTCTTCTTAGGGGTGAAAAAGGAGCAGATTTCAAGGAGCTGGTGGACTGATCTCCCTTTTTGTCGGAGAGTCCTGACTTTGAACTTCTCACGTCCTTTTCCAGTCTTGTATGTTTGACCCAACCACAAGAACCATTGCACCAGAAGAGGCAAAAACCCCCTAAGAGGGAGAGAAGAGAAAACAGCAACTGGTAAATCATAGACATTTCCTCCTGATTATGTAGATAAGACCAGTTTTTCCTTCCTGATGAAAATATTTTTTCATGTCCATAACATTTCATTTTCTCACACTAACACTTAATTTCCTTGGCTGGTTCTCCTGTCTTTTTTTTTCCCCACCATACTTTAAATGTCCTAACTACTTTTAGTGAATTTAAACTACACAGTGTCCATTAATTAACTAAAACAGGTAATATTTCCCCCTGTATTTGTTTTATATTCTTTTCACTAGATGGCAAAAACTATCTGCAACTTTTTTTTTTTTTTTTTTTTTTTTTTTGCAGTACACGGGCCTCTCACTGTTGTGGCTTCTCCCGTTGCGGAGCACAGGCTCCGGACGCGCAGGCTCAGCGGCCATGGCTCACGGGCCCAGCCACTCTGTGGCATGTGGGATCTTCCCGGATCGGGGCACGAACCCGTGTCCCCTGCATCGGCAGGCGGACTCTCAGCCACTGTGCCACCAGGGAAGCCCCTATCTGCAACTTTGAATTTACAAAATCCATGTTATTATAATTGTGGTTTCTTGAGAGTATCCCATAATAAGCAAGAAAGAATTGTTATATTTTAGACTTCAGACTTCATCACTACTTTTTTGAAAAGAATTTATTTTCACTTGATTCATTCAATTTAATGGTAGAAAACAGTAAAACATTATTTGACACCAGATAGGCAAACATCTACTTATGTTGTTATGTCCATATCTTTCAACTTAATTCTTTTTTAAGTCCTTAATGAGTCTTCAGGATGATTTCATAAAATATATTAAGATGTAGTTTATGTCACTGTATGAATATATGTATTACATTATATATTATTTATATTTACATTACATATATTATATATCACATATGATTATTATAGCATAGTATGCATGGGGTACAATAGGAAGTTGAGAACATTGATTTTCATTGTCATTGTATCAGCACTCATAGCAACAAGCAACTGTCCTTTGAAATGATCACTTTGTCAGAACACCCATCAGACAAGTGCCAATCTTCAAATCAGTTTGAGGAACATTCCTCTTCGGGTCAGACCTCACAAGCCACACAAGAAACTCTGCCTCAGTATTTTATAACTGTGTTTTATGATGATAATTTTATTACAATAAACTGTATACCACTTTGATCACTGACTTTAATAAAACTAACACCTTCTAGGTACATGAAAAAGTGTTCAATTAACTTTCAAAATATAATTTTATTCACTGTGCTTTTGGCTGTCTTTAAAATTAATACTTGTCTTTAGAGAGCATGCCACTCTTGGGGTGAAGCAGCTGTGGTGTAGTGGGACTGCGGTATTTGAGGACATAGGTTCAATTTCAGGTCCAAACACTTGGTAGCTATGTTGTGACCTTAGACAGTTGACTGAGGTTCTCTGAGCCCTTTGCAAGATATGGATAAAAATTCATATCTTAAAGAGTTTTTAGGGTAATGTATTATTGTTGTTTTAAGATGTACTCTGTAAGAGGTTTTCTGTTGGGATTTGAATGAAAATAGGCAGGAGGTAAGAGAAATGTTTTGAGATAATACATGTAATAGCCTGGGACCCAGCACTTAGTAAGTCCTCGATAAATGCGGGGATTCTTTTTCTTCTTGGAATAAGGGGCAATCAGGGAAAACCTCAGAAGAGATTTTGAAGTAAAAGGGAAATAAGCAAACATATATCAGTAGAGCTGTTATTAAGTACTCGTTTGAGTAAGGATTTGCAGCGAACCCATATCTTAACTTCTCTCTTGGGCAGAATTCCTGAAGGAATTCTGAGAAAAGCTGACTAGAGACTAGAGAAGGTGCTAGAAGGCAGTAGAATTGTTAGTTGTCTTTTTCTTCCAGTAAGCCAGCTGCTCTCATGAGGGAGGTGGGATTATATTTCTTAATTAGTGTTAATTTTAGTTAATGTTTAGACTTTTACATGATTAAGCAAATGCTGTATCTCCACATTTTGCTTTTCTTATAACTATCTTTTCTCAATCTGTGCTTTTCCTGAAATATGCTACAAAACCGAGCTGTTTAATGTAAGTCGGTGTTTTGCCCTCCTTCCTTGGACATCTCTTTATCTGAGGCTTAGCCAGCAGAGAGGTGTCAGAATAAACCACAATTTGAAAAATTTGCAATAGATTTTTTTTAATCCCACCCTTCTCATAGAAAGCCCAGCTAGAGTAATGAGTAGCTTCAGGTTCTCTCTATTTTTTTTCCTGAGTGCTAATTAAAAATCTTGTTAGCAGCAATCTATTAATAATTTATTTATGCCCTGAATTTCTTTGGGCAGTATTTTGTTATCCATATACAAATTTTATTTTTGCAGTTTTTGCTTTTTCCTCCAATTTTGAAAAAAATATTAAAAAGAGGATCATAATTTATAACAATTATGACCCTCACAATGATTATCATCATCATCATGATTACAAAATGTGAAACATGTGTATACCAGGAGGCAGGAAGCATCATTCATTCTGCTTGGTGTAGCAGTTAAGAGTTCTACGATCAAATAAACTTAGTTTTGGGTCTAGGCCCTGTGAAGCAAGCATTGGTACCATTTCAATGATGGGAAAGATACCAAGGTTTGGAAAGGTGAAGTGATTTTGCTTAGATCACACTGAAAATAAGCAGCAAAAGTACTCTCAAAGAGGCTTCCCTGGTGGCGCAGTGGTTGGGAGTCCGCCTGCCGATGCAGGGGACGCGGGTTCGTGTCCCAGTCCGGGAGGATCCCGCATGCCGCGGAGCAGCTGGGCCCGTGAGCCATGGCCACTGAGCCTGCGCGTCCGGAGCCTGTGCTCCGCAACGGGAAAGGCCACAACAGTGAGAGGCCCGCATACCGCTCAAGGGCCTGGAAATTGCGTTTAAAAGTGCCCTTTCCCTTACAGAGCAAGAACCTTAGAACTTCATGGAAGATTGGACATCACATTCAAACTGTGTTCTTGCTATGCAGCGCCACCACTATCATGTGATTCAGGGTTGATGTCTAGCCCAAATTTAAATGTACTTTCATGTTGAATAATGATTCTGACTGAAGGAAATGTAGCATAATCTCATAAGTCTCTGAATCATAAGAAATTGGAACAGTAGACTCTTATCAGGTTAAAATTTCTCAAATTGGAGTAATACTTACATTGCTAGAATTTTGGGATTTGTTTATTTATATTTGGCTGTGCCGCGCGGCATGTGGGATCTTAGTTCCCCGACCAGGGATTGAACTTGCGCCCACTGCACTGGAAGCACAGAGTCATGACCACTGGACCGCCAGGGAAGTCTCTGGGATTTATTTTTAAACTAATATTTCTTTAAAGGCCTCACATAAGTGAAACCTCAGCAAAATTTCTTAAATATTAATCTCAAACTTCACCTACAAAATAAAGCTATAAAATGTCGTCACATTCATAAAATTGAAAAACATTATAATTAAGCTTAGCATTTGTCTTATTTATTATGGTAGCAAAAGCATATAGTGGTTTTAGCAATTATCAGTACAGCATGACTCTATCATCAAGTGCTTTGACACTAGGATAAATCTGCAAATATCAATAAATAAAAGCGATACTAGAATTGTCTTATCAAAAACTTAAATGGAAGTAGATGGGTAGATTCTGGCTTAGTGATTCATCCTAACAATTTCTCAGGTGGATAGTCAGGAGGAAGCCTGATGCATTGTATCCCTTGATTATACAAAAGTCTCCAGCAGTTTCTCTAAAATAAGTAGGTATGTCTTGCTAATTCCATATCACAAGGAGAAGAACTCTGAAATATTTAACTACCTCTGTATCAGTTTTCTGTATTTTTAAGCACAGGGCCTTAAGTAAAATGCAGTTATGCCTGTTAGATTAGATCAAATGTAACAATAAAAACTTGAAATGTGTAGTGTAGTCAACCCATTTAAATGTTGATCTGGTCAAATATAGATTTAGTAGATGATAAAAATCTGGCTTGTTCTAAATACAGAAAGGGTAGGAAAGGCACTGACTGAAAGGATCAAAGATGAGGGGATCCATGTTGCCCAGAATGAGTTGAAGTAAAGATCACAAAATAAAATAAAGAAAATATGGTTTGTCTTGGCTCAGGAGGTGCCTGAATTTGCAGGCTTGTGGAGATACTCATCAAATACTGGAGAGGGTCTGGGTGTCTTCTTGAAGCCGTATGTGAGGATGAGGATTCTGACATCCTTGTTTTTAGGGGTGGCTCCTACCTTAATAATGAGTCAGTTATGAACCTTCCTTGATACCTGTTATGCAGAAGCCAAGTGGAGTGTCCCACAAGTGAATGATGGGACTTAAAGAAGTATTGTATTTTAGTGAAACTCTTGTATCACTCTACACAGGGGTCTCACAGAATTTTTTGGCTCTGACTTTTGGTGTCTGTGGCTCTTCTTTGGTGAAATCGAGCCTGGGAAAGCATGGTGCAGAAAGTGATCCAGTACGTTAAATACTATTTCTGTTCTTTGTTTTGCTGTCTTTTATCCAGGTCCTCTTGACAGGAAATTTATTATTTTTTTTTAAGGAAATTTATTATTTTTAAAAAAGAAGTGTTTCGGGGCTTCCCTGGTGGCGCAGTTGTTGAGAGTCCGCCTGCCGATGCAGGGGACACGGGTTCGTGCCCCGGTCTGGGAGGATCCCACATGCTGCGGAGCGGCTGGGCCCGTGAGCCATGGCCGCTGAGCCTGCGCGTCTGGAGCCTGTGCTCCACAACGGGGGAGGCCACAACAGTGAGAGGCCCGCGTACCACAAAAAAAAAAAAAAAAAAAAGAAGTGTTTCATTTTGAAAATGAAAATGTTTATAATAATTACATGTCAGCTTCAATATCTCTACTATTTGTTCCTTGTTCTCATTGCTGCTCACATGAAACCCTCAAGCTCAATCAGGTAAACCTCCACTGTTTCATGAGGCAGCCACACCTGGAATGAGAGTACTTGGGATCTGGTACCCAGACAGGTGGTGGAAGTAGCCCTCTCAGGATACCAGTGTCCCAGCTTTTCACAGAGGAATTGATGCTTCTTTGGCTGACCCCTGTTTTCTCTGCCAAAGAACATTTGGAAGAGAGCTTTGCATCATGTAACTTGCCTCGTTGGCAATTTTGTTTCTTTCCTAGCCAAGAGGAAGCAAGGGGTTCATCAAACCAAATTTGAACCTTCAGCTACTCCACTTGAAAAATCATGATGGTTGGTGTAAGAATCAGCAAGGTCTTTGAAGTTCTCTGGCATGCAAGGCAAATTATAACTGGCTTCTTAGATGTAAGTTTCCTTTTGAGTTGTTTGGTATCCTGGGCACAGAGTTACCAGACTTCCATAACCATCGCCATGGGTATTTTTATATTACAATTATATATTATGTTTCATCTTTCTCTCAGTAGGTATGTTTCATCTTTTATTTGAATAGCTAGGCCAAGAGAATACAAATTTAGTCTTTTGAGTCGAATAAATTCAAGTTGCACAAAAATTAAGTGATTATTGAGAAAGAAGCATTTCATTACCCTCATACTGGGTTTTTATATCCAGTAGAGCACCAGTAATGGAGTTTCTTGTAATCAAGTATGATAGAAGTTCACTAAGAACCTGAATCTTCTTTAGACATTACCAATTAATAGAAATGAATATTCCATTTAAAGTTATTATAAAATATTGGCTATATTCCCTGTACTGTACAATATATCCTTGTAGCTTATTTGTTTTATACATAGTAGTTTGTACCTCTTCATCCCCCTCCCCCTACCTTCCCCCTCCCCCTTCCCTCTCCCCACTGGTAACCACCTGTTTGTTCTCTATATCTGTGAGTCTGTTTCTGTTTTGTTATTTTCATTTATTTGTTTTATTTTTTTTTGAATTCCACATATAGGTGATAACGTAAAGTGTTTGTCATTCTCCATCTGATTTACTTCACTGGGTGTGATACCCTCCAGGTCCATCCATGTTGTTGCAGATGGTAGAATTTCATTCTTTTTTATGGCTGAGTGATATTCCACACACATATATATGTATATACACTCATATACATCTGTGTGTGTGTATGTGTGTGCATGTGCCGCATCTTCTTTATCCATTCATCTGTTGATGGTTGCTTGGGTTGCTTCCATGTCTTGCCTGTTGTGGATAGTGCTGCCGTGGGCATTGGGGTGCATGTATCTTTCTGAATTAGTGTTTTCCTTTTCTTTGGATGTATGCCCAGGATTGGGATTGCTGGATCATATGGTAGTTCTATTTTTGATTTTTTGAGGAGCCTCCATGCTGTTTTCCACGGTGGCTACACCAATTTGCCTTCCCACCAACAGTGTATAGGGGTTCCCTTTTCTCCACATCTTTGCCAGCATCTGTCGTTTGTGGTCTTTTGATGATGGCCATTCTGATGAGTGTGGGGTGATATCTCACTGTGGTTTTGATTTGCATTTCCCTGATGATTGGTGATGTTCAGCATCTTTTCACATGCCTATTGGCTGTTTGTATGTCTTCTTTGGAAAAATGTCTATTTAGGTCTTCTGTTGGGCACTGCTTTTTTGTAGTTCTTCTTGCTCATAGCTTTTACTGTCTGGTGGGTCCCCTGGATTTCTCTCCACTCTACTATTGGCTGAGTCTATGCATCTCAAATGCCCCAAGTCAGGGGATCTTCTAGAGAGTCAGTCACTACCCATAGAGCACATCTGTTGGACTGAGCTCTAGCATCAGGTCAGCACCAGCATAGAGACAGATGGTTATCCTGGTTTAGGAGTTGCTCTAGGCTCTGCTCCAAGCAAACATGGCCAGGGGATTGATGTCGTGATGGCTTCATTTGAGAGACTCCTCAAAGTGGTCTGTGGACACACTTGGCACCAGCGTAACTGGCAGAAGAAATAACCCGGGAGAATGACCTTTGAGGTCACTTCTATCTCTAAGAGTCTCTGACTGCCAATTCTGAATGAGATTCAATTAGTATGTGTTGGATGATTGCTGCATGCCAGGTATTCTCCCATACACTGTCTCATTTATTTCTTGTAACAAACCAGGGAGTGTTTTTACCTTAGTTCACTGAATCTAAGATGCTACTAGTTATAAGCTGAACCATTATTTTATGTACCATTAAGATTGAAAAAAAATTGCCAGTTAAATTTTGACACAATATTCTCTTATTACTTAGCTTTTCATTGAAGTGTGCATATCAAAACAGCTTTCTTAGATTTATATAGAGCTAGTTTCTTATTTACATATCATTTTTTGTATGTACATTGAAAAGAAAATATAGTAAAATAAATCAGTTATGGTATTCTGGAAAAAAATAGAAATGGATATTCAATAAATCAATCAACATGTATTTATTTAATGCTCCTTTTTTTGCAATGTTCCAGGTTTTTTTAAATATTTATTTATATATTTATTTATTTATTTTGGCTATACTGGGTCTTAGTCGCAGCATGTGAGATCTTTTAGTTGCATCATGTGGACTTCTTAGTTGCGGCACGTGGACTTCTTAGTAGCGACATGCAAACTCTTAGTTGTGGTATGTATGTGGGATCTAGTTCCCTGAGTAGGGATTGAACCTGGGACTCCTGTGTTGGGAGCATGGAGTCTTACCCACTGGACCACCAGGGAAGTCCCTATTTAATGCTTCTGAATTTAAAGATGTTAAAGTACTGCTGTCAGACTCTGTCGTGATGGCAACAGAGCTTCCTAGAACCTGGAAGGGATGGCATTCTCACTGCGCCCGATTTGAGTGCAGTTATAGTGGATCATTCTTTAGTGAGAGTCAGCTAACCAGCCCCTCCCCTCAACCCCTACCTTTGATCACTGGCCTCACACACTAAAACATTGACTTCCTGTTATGCTCACAGAAAATAGAACCATGAGGTGCTCATGAACTTTTAAGTTGAAGTACCATTATTGAAATTCATGTACTGTGACGTAGATGTGTGATCAACACTTGAAATAAATGATTAGTATTCTTTGCTTCTCTGAGATTAAGAAAAACTATAATACGAGCATATGTGATAAGAACTGCCCTCTCTTCTAATTGCCCTGCTGTCTCTAAGTGCTTTTATGCCCTTTCTAAGCCCAGTTTTGCCCTCACTGTTTGGCCTGTGGTAACTTAGCCTGTAGGAATTTTCTTCCAGGGCACGATCTTCTGTACCAAGAATCAGCAACATTTTTATGGAAAGGGTCAGCTATATTAGTTTCCTAGGCTGCCACTAAACATACCACTAAACAACAGAAATTCATTTCTGGTAGTGTTTGAAAACAACAGAAATTTATTCTCTTACAGTTTGGAGGCTCTGAGGCAGAAACTATTCATGCCTCTCTTTGAGCTTCTGGTCATTGCTGGCAATCCTTGGTGTTCCTGGGCTAGTAAATGCCTCACTCCAATCTCAGCTTCTATCTCCACAAGATTCCTTCCATGTATTTCTTTGTCTTTTCTTCTTATAAGGACACCAGTCATTGGATTTAGGGTCTCCTCTATTCCTGTATGACCTCATCTTAACTTAATTTGATCTACTAAGACCCTCTTACCGCATAAAACCACATTGTGAGGGTCCAGGCTGACATGAATATTTTGTTTCTGTTGAACCCACTACAGAGGGCCATGAAATTACTCAACTTTGTTGTCACACAAAAGCAGCCACAGACAATACATAAACAAATGAGTGGGCTGTGTTCCAATAACATTTAATTTATAGACACTGAAATTTGAATTATATATAATTTTCACATGTCCTGAAGCATTGTTCTTCTTTTGATTTTTATGCAACAATTTAAAAGACATTTCTTAGCTTGTGGGCCCTATAAAACCGGCGGGGTTTGGGGACAGCCAGATTTGACCCATGGGCCATAGTTTGCCAACATCTGATATATAGTGTTGGTCAGCAGACAGAGGTAACTATAGGGCAATTTTTCTTCCTTCTGCTCATAAACAAAAGAACCAAATTCTGAGAATCTGTTTGTGATTTGCATCAAGCAATTTCTGTTAGATAGCTTCGTGTTTCAGCAGAGAGGAAACCAGACTGATCAGTAATGATGCCTGTTTGGCAGCATCATTCCCAGTGTGCTTGCCAAAATTTTGGTGAGGATTTTTCTGTCAAGATTAAGAGGTGATGCATGCTTAAATGAAGAACATGACCTGGAGTCCTTATGTTGAAGGATTAGAGCATTTCCCTCATGGGCTCATAGTACGCCCGGTGCCAAATGTTTGAGTATGCTTTTGAGGTGATTTTAAATTAAAGGCATTTTGTGACTTAGTACTACATGGCATTCTGGTGAGATGTTGTCAGTCCCTAGATACTCATTCAAGGCCAGTTATTAGATAATACTCTGCACATCTGAACAGACTTTATCTTCTAATGCTAAGAGTTGTTAAGTAGTCCGGGGGTAAAAATAAATCTAAACGTTCTGGTTTATCATAAAAATTGTTTCTAGTAAAATTTATATAATAAAAATTTGTTGAGGCTATTATTAAAGATTGTGATTATATATTTGCTTTTTTCTAATTACAAAACCAATACATGATCTTTGTAGCAATTAAAATTATTCCAAAAATTAATAATATAAAGAGTGAAAGTTTCCCATAATCCCAATTGCCAGAGATAATTTCTGAAGAGATGTTGGTAGTTATTTTTCCAAAAATTTCCACCCCATGTAATTGTGAAAGCAAATGAAAAAAGAATACTGAACAGATATTTTACATGTTTCAAGAGATTTGGGGACAAAGTTTATGAACATAAAGAGCAAAGTATGATTAGGTATAAATACCTAATTACACATTAAACTCATGGTATGCTGATAATAGGATATGAAAAAGTCATATTTCCTGTTCTTAAAACATATATCTTTTGTTTCCAAAAAGTAGAGAATGATTCAGTGTAAATAATAACCTGCATATATATATTTATATATATATATGTATTTATATATATATAGTGAAATCCTGTTATTCAGAAACTTACTATGCCTTGGGTTCAGTGATGGATCTTTTCTCTCTACTACAGAGAGACTCTAAACAGATATCCCGCTTCTTTGATGACATCAACATTTTAATGAGGTTTTACCATTCATAAAATGTATTAGTAGAGGTTTTATCTGGCTGGGAATGGAGAAAATCCTGTGAACTTCAATTTGGTGTAGGGAAGAGTTGATTGCCAGCATCTCAAGTGGATTTCAGTGATGACTGGTGTGGTTTATGCACTTAGCAGCCCAGAACAGAATGGCTGAGTTGTCATTATTCCTAGATGACATGGAAATCTTGTATACGAAAGTGGATAGATAATCCTCCACTTGTATGCAAAAATGGGTAGATAATCTTAACACTTACAATATGCCTACAAGATGCCAACATACTCTGTTACCAGTGTCTTATGGGCTTTGGAGCCAGACAGACCTGGGCATGAATCCTAACTTTATTCTCATTATCTATGGGAGCCTTAAGTTACTTAAACTGAGTCTTGGTTTTCTTATCTACAGAATGGGTATAAATAGTACCCACTTTTGGTACTATTGTAAAGAGTGTTGTAAAGATTAGTGTTACTGTGTGTGTAAAGCACTGAGCCAGTGTCTCACATTTAGGAGGAGCTCAAATAATGTTATTTCTTTTTTATTGCTACTATTTGAGAGATCTTTAGATGGTTGAATCCAACCCTCTTATTTAACAGAAGAAGAAATTGGATTCAGAAGGCTTATTGCTCTTAGGTTGCTCAGGTAGTTGGTGGCAGACCAGAAAGGATAATTTTGACACTCTGATCCTTACTTCAGTTTTCTTTCCATTATTCATTTATTCATCCATTTATTCTTTATTCACCATTTATTATGTACCTGTTAAGTTCCAGGTATTGTGCTGAACGTTGAGAAGATAAAGGAGAATAACATATAGAATCTGTTGAGAAGCTCACAGTCTAGTGGAAAACAAATGCATAAACAGACAAATTATCGGTCAGTTTCTTAGAGGCTATAATGGAATGATTTTATACATATTTATAAAAAACAGTTGAGATAGTTGTCTAACTCAGCGTTGGGGAGCCATTAAGGCTTCACAGAGGCAGCATGATATTTGAGTCTAGCCTTGAAGTATAGTTTGAAGATTGCAAGGCAGTTAAGTGTGTGTGTGTGTGTGTGTGTGTGTGTGTGTGTGTGAAGGGATTGGTTGTTGGAGGTAGTATTTTAGATAAAAGAAATAGCCTGTGCAAAAGTGATGGAGGTGTTAAAACATGGCATATTCATGGCAGCTTTGATAGTTTGATGTGGTTTGGGTTGTGGGAAGAGGTGAGACCAGAGGATGTAACGCAGCATCTCTTATTCAACTGAAACGCTGTCATTCATTGTCTGGTAGCTGGAGTACTAATGAGAGTTAAATGTACATAAGGGGATAAATGAGCTTCTGTGAACTGATTTGGGAAACTGCTTACCATTTATAGCACTGCTTGGGGATAAAATATGGTCCAACTTCAAAATAATGGGACCAAAATAAACATTTGGAACCCAAATTGTACAAAGAAACTCCTTACAATGGTCGATTTATACATAATAGGAGCTGAATAAATATTGGCTAAATATTTTTATACAGTGGCCCAGTTATTATACAGTTACTTTTGATATGAAACTTTAGAATGACATAATAATTTATGCAATTCCATAGAGTACAATAAAACTTCATTGACCTCTATTACTATTATAGGTCTCTGGTTATTAATTCACCATTACGATCTGATTAATGTTATTTGACTCATTTTCCTGGAACTTAATCCAGATAAATTTGATATTGATGGTTGCTAATTGGGCAAGGGGAATAGTCTGTACTGTCATAACTATGTGTCCTTATTTAATTATATTATATCTCCATATCCAGTTGAGATTTTGTCTCATGTACTCAGTATTTTACTAACTTTGTCTATTCCCTGTTTTTGATTTTGTTGAGGTGACTTACAGAATTTTTTTTGGTGTGCGTGTGATTAAAAAGTCCCACCATGTGTCTCTTTTTAGTGTAATCTAAATTATATCATTTTTGGAAAATAATATGTTTTCAGTCTATTGCTCTAGACCTGATATCCTAACATAACCATATTTCCACATTCCTTCTTATTTTGTTGATTCCGTGATTTATTATTTTTCTTCTTGGTTTTTCATGGAGTTATCACTGGGGCATATTTATTGCATTGCATTTACTCAGAAAATCTTACAACTTTGTGATATAATTCTGAATATGATCTGATTATAGATACTTTAGGCTTTGTTTTGTTAAAAAGGATTTCTTATTTACATTCACTAATGTATATCAGTCAGGATCATCCACAATTCAGAAATAAGGCAATTTAGATAGGCTGGAGGGAGCTGCTCAGAACTTTGCTATGCTAGGGACAAGGGTAGGTGAGGAGTGGGCGAAGAGGGTGGCGTAAAGTGTCAATGTCAGGGTTTAGTGGAAGAAAAATGTCAGCTAAGGGGGTCTCTGATAACATTTTTGCAATTGGTTTTAAAAACCTTAACCAAACTACTGTTTACTTCCTGGGTCATCTTTAGGGATTCTGAGTCTTAAAGGATTTGCTTGGTCCCTTGGTTCCATTAGTTGAGTAACTTTTTTCAGATAACATGATAACTGCACACAAATATAGTGTTTTAAAGTCTTAGAGGTCTTTTGAGCATAGGAATAGTTATTCCCTAAACAAGTAACTGAAGAGAAGTTTCTGGAAATTTCTGTAGCTATGGCAACCACTTCAGGCCAAGGCATCAGTTAGCTTTTGCTACATAACAAACCACTGTAAAACTTACTTGTTTAAGAAAAGTAAGTTCCTTCTCCTTTTTTGATGGACTGGCCTGGTTGAGATTGGAAGGTTGAGGATGGCGTCACCCACTCACATGTATGGGGCCTCATCTGGGTGGCCTGGACGATTGAAATGCCTTAGGCCTTTCTCCATATGGCATCATCCAGCAGGCTAGCAGGTCTGGACTTGTTCATAAGGTCCCAACAGCAAAAGAACACAAACACCAGTGTGCCTTTTTCAAGTCTCTGTTGTGTCATATTTTCTAATATCCCATTGGCCAAAGCAGACCATACAGCAAAGCCCAGATTCAAAGGTAAAAATATAGACTCTATCTCTTGATGGGAGGAACAGCAAAAAGGGCTTGAATAGAGGACTTAGAGAAATTTGTGATCATTTTGAAATTGATCCCAGCCAATCACTGTAGAAATTATTCTACATGTTCAATAAGAGGTTATAACAGTGAGCACAGCTTTCTATGGCTTCAAAAATTACCACACTCACATACAATATTTGCTACAAGCTAAGTCTATAAAACTTAAAAAAAAAACCTACCAATTTAGAAGGCTGAATTTAAGAAGGGAAATAAGAAAATCCACTAATATTTCTGTATTGCTTCACATTTTACAAAGTACATTCACATATATTGCTTTTTAAAAAAATCTTTCAAGCCTCTTGGTGAGGTAAATATTAGATCATTATCCTCATTTCATAGCCGTATAAACTGATGCCCATACATGTTAAGAATCTTGCTCAAAATCACTTACCTAGTAAGAGAGGTGGGTTTTGGACTTAGTTCTTTTGGTAGCCATGCCTCCAAGCTGTACCCAGGTGTCTCTGGGGGTGCTCCATTAATCATTTAATGCAGCAAGGGACAAATGAAAGTAATTATTAGCGATCTCTGTAATTCTTTAAGCCATACCACATATACATCATGCTCTCATTCAATGAAAAGTCTGAAGATCGGTACTTTTTCATTTTTGGAAAAATGTGTGTATAAATGATACTCTCATTAAGAACTTAGTGAATTCTTTTTCTGTCTGTGTTTCATTTCTGAAGTTTGTTAATACGTATGTTCAGTTGTTTCCACAGTACACTTATATGTTTACTGAATATCACAAGAATTGCTGAATTTCACAGATTTTTTTGGATCCTAAATATTAACAATTCCTACATCCATTTTACTGTAAAAAAACAGGTTTATCTTATATACACATGTATACTGAAATTATGCATATATATGTATGTATATATATGTGTGAATATGTATATACGTATATATATGTTATCACCTTATGTCTTTTATTTCACTCTGCACAGGCATGGTTCTCCAACAGAACTTGTAGACTTTCCACACACTCAATGTATAGCATCAGGGAGAAGTAGGTTCCCAAAGATTTCTTTAGTGAGAGATCAAAATTCCTTAAGCCTGTACTTTCACACAATGTAATACCTTACATGCTTGATGGGAGGTTCAAATTAGGTAATGTAGGTAAAAATCATTTGTAGACCCTTAAAAGCTATAGAAACATGAGCGATTAATATAAACATGCCTTAACAAAATACCATTAAGAGGAGCCAACATAATTATTTTAAATTCTTAATTACTAGATTTATAAAAATTCAAGGACTTTTGGAACCACTGTCTGTACCTTTCCTATTTCTTTAGGCTCATCAATACTCAAGAAATATTCCAGGCTTCCCTGGTGGCACGGTGGTTAAGAATCTGCCTGCCAATGCAGGGAACACGGGTTCGAGCCCTGGTCCTGGAATATCCCACATGCCGCGGAGCAGCTAAGCCCATGTGCCACAACTACTGAGCCTGTGCTCTAGAGCCCGCGAGCATACTGAACTACTGAAGCCCGCGTGCCTAGAGCCGGTGCTCCGCAACAAAAGAAGCCCCCGCTTGCCGCAACTAGAGAAAGCCTGCGCATGGCAACGAAGACCCAACACAGCTAAAAATAAAAACAAATAAATATATAAATTTAAAAAAAGAAGAAATATTCTAAGTCTGGGAATAATCACAACTGCTCGTGACTGTACAGAGCCAGGAACTTAGTCTAGCAGTGAAATTTTTATGGTTAACTTCTCGTCCCCGTCCCTGGGCCCCACCCCCCCCAAAAGAATGGAGAGGGCCTGCAGAATCTCCTCAGGGGTCTGTTCAAGAGGCAATTAACATTCCTACCTGACCACTCTCCAGTTGCTCGCTTCACACTGTGCAGTACTTAGACCCGTCCTCACCCTTGGTCTGGATTCTTTTAGTGAGTCCTAATTATATTCATGCCTTGGCTTTCAGGCTGAAGTAACCTTTATGGCCAGTTTATGGGCTATTTTCAAAGAAATTTCCTAGTGTTTTATAGGGACTTTATTTACTTTTATAAGACCTCTTCAGTGTGTTCATTATAAAGAACCATATTGGTTTGCTTTTCTACTATTTCCTTCATGCTGCCACCTCTACAGGAAATTACATTGCAGGCAGAGGCTTCATGCAGAGAAAAGATGTCTCCTTATTCAGTGGAAGCAATTTCTGTCTTATGTGTTACTTTGATTGTCATAACATTCTCAGGAATGAACTTCACTCTCTTGATTAATGTTTATAACCTCCTCTTCAGGAACCTGTAATGTCAGTGCCTGTGGAGGTGGGAAGCTCAGTACACGGCGGGCAGGAGAGTTGATACAGTCAGTTAATGCATAAAGAGACTGGGGTCGCCAAAAGGTCCCACTGTCAAAGGAAGCCCTGGGACTAGTTTTGGCTGCTCTAAGTAGTCAAAATTGGGCTACTCATGGGCTCTCATGACCCACTGGACTTGGGACAGGATACTGCAGCCCTCTGCAGATATGTCTACTTGCTACTGGTTTGCTCTGTGACTTTGGGCAATTCCCTTATGTTTGATACCTTTATTTCCCCAACTGTAACATGGAAAGTGTCTACATGGGGCTTATTATAAATAGGACAAGTGGTACGTCTGTGAAGCTGCCCTCAAGGTCTCCTGCTCTCAGAAAGATTAAGACTAGAATATCTTCCTCCCCCTGGGAAGAAGATATTTCCAAGAGCAGCATAGAGTTACAGGCACTGGAAAGGCATGCCTGTATCCATCATTCCATGGGCTCTCAGATACTGCCCACCTCTGGAATGACACAAGTATGTCACATACCTCTAGTAGATCGTGATGCAAGATCTGGGCAGACTTGAAGTTTAAGGAAACACAAAAGGCTGGAATGTCTATTGGATTGATAACTGCTCATGAGCCATTTAGATAAGCTTTTCTAATCTTTGTCATTAAATTCGTGGGTAATTTCTGATAAATCACCTTGTACTTGGTGTCCATTTTCATTATTCATTAATTAATTCATTCATTGTTATTCAGTCAGCACATATTCTTGGAGAACATAGTATGTCTAAGATACCATAGAATGCTATCCTAATTTTAAGGTTCAGGTCTAATGCTCCATGAATTTTTTTACCTGATACTCTCAGTTGCAGGTAATATCTCTTTGCTCTGGTTTCCTACTTTCTAACTTTCTTATAGTACTTACCACATTATGATACATATTAATGTTACTTGTGTACATGTTTCTTTCTTATACTATAATTCTTATATATCATTAAATACTTAAACTGCCTAGCACATCCCCTTGTATTTCACAGATAGATATGTAATAGGAGACATGTAGAAAAATAACAATAGTATAAGACAGTATATGATGTTATATGGGCATATAGTGCTGCATGTAATAAATGCTTAGGGAGTTAAGAGAAGGTGAATTGACGAGCAGGGAAAGACAATTGGAAGTAGTCAAGGTGGTAACAGGTGGAGTTGGGGTGAAGGCGTTCCAAGTAGTGGAAAAGCATTAACAACTGGCACATATGGAAACAATACATCTTTGGGGAGCCAGGGGACATGACAGACAGTAGCCACTAGAGGATGGGACATTGCAAATGCCAAGCTAAGGCAACTAGATTCTTCTGAGGGCAAAGGCTACTACTCAAAAATTTTTGAGCAAGTGAGTGACAAGATCAAGGAGGTATTTTAGGAAGATTCCTCAGGTAGTATGCAAGGTAGTGAGACAGCCTGGAAACTGGGGTTATTAGACAAATTTGTTACTAGTGCAAGAGTACATGAGAGTATGTGAGCACCTGGGCACAGATATAAAGGCATGAGGCAGTGAGACTAGAGCAGAAGAGTGGACTCCAAAGAGTATGAAGCAAGGATCAATAGGAAGATGTGATTGAGTTTGAGGATAAGGAAAAGGGTGGAATAAAAACTGACTACAAAGTCTTGTGTTTGGATGACTTTGAAAATAGTGACACCGGGACTTCCCTGGTGGCATAGTGGTTAAGAATCCACCTGCCAATGCAGGGGACATGGGTTCCAGCCCTAGTCTGGGGAGATCCCACATGCTGCGGAGCAACTAAGCCCAGGCACCACAGCTACTGAGCTTGTGAGCCACAACTACTGAGGCTGCGTGCCACAACTACTGAAGCCCATGAGCTAGAGCCCATGCTCTGCAACAAGAGAAGCCACCGCAATGAGAAGCCTGCACACTGCAACAAAGAGCAGCCCCTGCTCGCTGCAACTAGAGGAAAGCTGGCGTGCAGCAACGAAGACCCAATGCAGCCATAAATAAATAAATAAATTTATATTAAAAAAATAGTGATACCATTTATAAAAATTGGAAAATCAATTTTAGAGGGAAATCAATGCATTCAGCTTTAGGCATTTCAGCTTGAGAAATGCATTAGACTATGTGGGTACAGAGGAGGTGGGAATTAAAGCACCTTGTTAAAAGGTCAGGACTGAAGCTTAGGAGGGAGGTCAGGGGTTAGGAAGTAAATACAGATAAAATAGAGTTGTCCAGCTACTTGCCTTTGTTATACGCTCCTTGATGGCAGGACCAAGTACTGTTTGCTTTTGCTATCTACCTGGCAGATAGTAGGCATTTTGTGAATCATTTTGCTTGAAAGCTACCTAGAGTCATAAGCAACTCTGTGCTCCCTGTGCCTGTGATTGAGGTGCAAAGGAAGCACTTACATGTGAAATTCGCGGAACAGTGAAATATTCAGGAAACAGTCTCAGTCTTTTCTGTCTCCTGGGAAATATTTTATTAGTACAAGTTACCAAATTAAAATTTATATTTCATTTAAATATAAAATAACTCGAAAGGCTTTAATCCTGTTACAGGTAGGATCCCTCGGTTAATTGGTATTTTGTACTTGCTGACTTCTACAGCTCCCTTAAACTTCTAAGAAATCAATGTTTCTCTAAGTTAGGTGGAAAAAACTCCACCTAGATAAATCTACTAATCCTTGAAATATTGAGAGTGTCCATTACATCGAGCATCTCTATTTTTTTCCCCCATGTTTCCCCGTAAATTCATCCAGTACTGAGAAATGATTGCGGAGCCTTGAGAAAGGGTACTTTTTGGTTCAGCTTCTGTAGCTTTTTAATCTGCTTCTCCTCTCCCAGCCTGGGAGAGCTCAAGCCATGCATCTTTCCAAGTGTGGAGGGAAGAAGTCAGCTTCCCCAGCTCTGTCAGTTCTCAGAGGTGCTGGACTGATGCCTGGTCGCCCCTGGAGAATTGCGCGGCCGCCAGTGCAGCTGCGTTCCTAGTTACACGGTGACCAAGCAAAGTCCCTTTCTATGCACTGATTTCTTAGCCCGTAGACATTGAGGCACCAGGATGTTGTAGGGATTTGGGAGGCCCTCTGCCCTATAAATATGGCCTCCTCAGAGTTGCCCCCTCCTCTTCCTTGCTTTGGTCAACCCTACAGTTCACACTGTAACACAGCAAAGAGACTGCAGCTGTCTTTTCTCTCTTCAGGAGAGAGACACTCATCCCTGCCGAAGTGCAGAGAAGGAAGGAGGATAGGATAGTAGAAAAGGGCCTTTTTTTGGGTGTCCCTTCAGTGGCAGAGCCCTGGATTAGGGCACAGCAGGAGGTCTGCTCCTTCTAGCTGTGTGACACTGTTCAGGTTTCTCTACCACTCTATCTCCCTTTCCTCTTTGCAAAATGAGCAACTCTAACTAGATGATCTCTAAAGCCTATTTCCTAATATTCTAGTTTTTAAAAATTTTATGGAATGAAAGAGAATAAACATTCCAAGTTGGTCTTGTCATAATCCCACTGGAGTACTGGGCAATGTCTAGCTCACAGATAAACACTTCTTTATGCTTTTTAAAGTACTTTGGGAAGAAGAGAGTAAAGAAAAAGTAAAGTTCAGAGGATGAAATTGATCCAGACAATTCCATTATATTCAGGAAACTATAACCTTGAAGTAGTGTTCCTAAATTGGCCAGAACTTGAGTTCTGAGGAGGTAACCACTTCCAGGCTGAATTTCAGACTTATGCTGGCCTTGAACAAGCAAGAGCTCTCAGCCTGAAGGACTGTGATATAGTAAGGAGGCAATCTGGCTTTGGATTAAACTGTTCCATCTAGCTTTGCTTGTGGTTGTTAGGGGTTATGCTGTCAGTTACCACTGTGAGTGAGCAGCAGGGTCCGCATGGATACTTGGCAAGGGTTGATATCTATAGGGTCATGTGCATTGTTTGTGCTGAAATCCCATAATGTCCCCAGGCAGTTTAATTCTGTGGTAGAACCAACTTGAATAATTAAACAAAGCAAAGATTTGACAACACTGTGCTTGTGGTACAACACAGCTGTGATTCCATGAGCTCAGCAGAGAGAAGGAGTTGGGGGCATCTGTCATAGCAAAAGCATGCTTTGTAACAAATAACAATTTAGCAGGCATCCAAAGTGCTACAGAACAGAAGCTACAAAGAATATGGTCTGTCAGGATCGAAGGGGTCATGGTGTCTGTTTGGGGCATGTTCAAGGGGTAGTTGATCACATCTGCTTGGTCACCAGCATCCTTTGAAATGAAACTGTGCCAGGGGAGAGTCACTACACCTTACTCTCCTTTTATAAACACTTTTTTTTAAATTGAGCATTATAGAAACTGGTTTATAGATGATCAGTAAGTAAACAACTGGGGGGAGAAAAGATCACTCTTTGGAACACTAAAAGTTTGATACCTTTTTTGTGTATCTGTGATAATCCTAAAGATAGAAAAAGACTACAGACTCTTTGTCTATTACATGTAACAGAAGTTTGTACATTTGAAAGGATTTCTTCCCTGCTGCCTTTTCTTATTGGGTAAGGCTTTTTAAAAAATAAAAAGATTCTTAAGAACTAACTAATTTGCTGATGCTAGACCCTGAGATCTGTATCCCCAAAGGATTCTCTTTTATTTTATCCTGAATGTGATAGCTCTTTGTGTTCCGGAAGAGTACAGGGGATGCCTTCCAATAGCTGTTTCCTCCCCAGTCACATTCATTCCTGCAGAAGCCATTTGTACAGCAAGTGAGAACCGGAGCATGTTAAGTATCGGAATAATTCTACTGCACGGTATTTCCACAGAGCAGAAATGATCTAGGATCTTAATGTTCAATACCTTTGAACTGCGGGGCTCAGCTACATAAGTAGATCAGCATATGATTCTAAAAGGCAGTCATATCATGTGATTTGTGTGTTTTGACTTCAGAAATCTCCAAGAATAATTAAGTTATTGTCATACTTTTGTGATTAGCATAACTGCAATGACAGTTTTCTCAAAAAATCAATTTACATCAAAATTCAACTTTTTTTCACTTTTAACATGGGCAATGTATGTAGTTTAAGATCACAATAAAATGAAATGACGTATTTCAAATTTTATGGAAGGTGTGTGAAAACAAATAATCAATACTGATTTTTTTGTGTGTGTGTGGTACACGGGCCTCTCACTGTTGTGGCCTCTCCTGTTGTGGAGCACAGGCTCCGGATGCGCAGGCCCAGTGGCCATGGCTCACGGGCCCAGCTGCTCCGCAGCATGTGGGATCTTCCCGGACCGGGGCATGAACCCGTGTCCCCTGCATCGGCAGGCAAACTCTCAACTACTGTGCCACCAGGGAAGCCCCAATACTGATTTTTTAAAAACTCTTTGAAATCTTCCTTTTGATCTGGGCTGTCATGGCATTGATTACTTTTCTTCTTCTGTTCCTATTTATTTTTCCCTTCTTGACTCCCTTACTCCTCTTTTGGAGACTTTCCCCCTGTCTATGGAATGAGGTTCCACTACGAGTCCACACTCTTTTCGTCGCACAGCTTCCCCACCGTACAGTGTCATCATCCTGGTTTGGTGACCGTGGCACCATCCAAATATCTGTCCACCTCTCCACTTCCTCCTCCTTCAGACTTCCAGCCTCTGCTGCACAATAGCTGCCTGATGGGTCAGTCTACACAGCCCAAGTCATTTTTTACAGAAAGTTCTTCACTTTACTCAGTCTCTACAGTCTGCCACCCTCCTCAAAACGCTGAGCTGTTCTCACTTGGCTGTTCCAGAACTCTGGCATTTCTGTGTCCCTGACGGCTCACCCTCCCATTCTTAGTTCTCTCACACCTGGATATTTTCATTTGGTCTCCCAGTCTGAGGTTTCTCAACTTTGATCACTACAAAATATTTCAGAACAAAAATTTCTTTTCTCTCTTGTGTGTTTGCAGCCCGCTTTGCTTCAAATTCATCAGATGTTTCTCATCTTTATCTTTACCTTTAATTTATCTGTACATAATTTTTAGGGCAAAGCTCCCAGATTCCCACAACTTAAATTTCTTCATTGTGCTACTTGTACCTTGTCTATAAAGTCTTGCCCACTGTTGGACACATTCCTTCCACAGGCTTACTTCCAAATGTGTTTAACATGTTTTCATCTGTTCTGGAGCGTACTCCTTCCTTTTCTTTGCCAAATCCTCACCTATGCTGGGTAGTGGTTTAAAGCCTGGGTGCTGGGGCCAGATTGCCTCGGTTCAAATTCTAGCTCTGCCATTTACTAGGTAATTCATGTTGTGCAGGACACAATCTCTGAGCCCCTGTTTCTTCATCTATAGCATGGGAATGATAAACAACAGACCTTACTTAATAAGGCTGCTGTGAGGAGTGAATGAGTTTACACACATGAAGTGCTTAGAATGCGTCTTCACAGAGTGAGCACTGCTTATGTGTTAGCTCTTATCATTCACCCACATTCAGTGTTTCACTGGCTTTTACGGTCTAAGGCCGCATCTCTTTCCCCAATCCCTTTTGTTTTCATCCTCTGAAGATTGAACATAAGATTCTGCACATCAAAGTTGATCAACAAATATTTGTTGAAATAATCTAGACAGTGTTGGGAGATAGCTGAATTCCCTGGATTTGGGACTTGACCTTTAGTTGCCTGAGAATGGAACAATCATATGTCATTGTCATATGTCATATGTCTTATACTGTGTCCCTGGCCCCTGTTAGAGGGCCTGACATATGGTAAATGCTCAAAATATGTTTGTTATAAATGCTTAAATAAATGAATGAATGAAGTGAATTGTGAAATTTCACTAAGTTTAACTTAGGAACCTCTTGGATCACAAAGAAATAATTTATTTTTAAGTTAAAAATAATTTGTATTATTAGTAATAATAGTATATGTAATATATAATATAAACATTATATATAAATATATAATATATATACACATACAAAATATAAGTACAATATATAGTATATCTGGTAAGTATATATATTGTAAAACGATTACATATAATTTATATATATATATATACTTTTGAAAATTAAAAAAAAAGATAAAATGTATACAATCCCATAACCAGAAATATCTATTTGGTGTATATATTATTTTTTCAGATATTTTCCTGAATATGTATGCATACATTATTAAAACTAAAATTGGATCATACTGTACCTAGTATTTTATAAACTCTGTGACTTTGTTTATTTAAAATTGTAGTGTGCACTAGATGTCTACTGTATAATGAACACCAAAAGTGGGTTAAACAGGCCATCAAGCTTTTTCTTTTTTTTTCCTTCACATCTACCCTTTCAGTCCCACTTTCTTACCCTTATGGTGCCTACTTTGAAATATTATAATTTAAAATGCAATTTCCAAGGTGGTGGCGGAGAGAGGGTGGGTCTAACTTATACTAGAACATAATTAGCATTCCAGAAAATACACTTAATAATTTTGTTTAACTCTACAACTTTGATTTTCCTTTGAGAATGATTTTTTTAATATTTTATTTTACCTGAATTTATAGCTGAAGTTCCCCATTGATTTTAGAACAAACACTGAAATTAAAGATTTAATAATAGAGCATAAACGTGATACACACCTAGATAGAGGTTTTCAAGGAGATCAAAAGCATTTTTTTTCTATTCAGAAACTATACAGTTCAACTGTATTGGAGGGGCCTCACCATTAGCTCTCTCTCCCTCTTAATAAGTGTCAAGAGAGACCAAGGACATTGTTGCTTCTCCCAAATTCCGTTTTTGTTTACAAAGGACTCTCAATTTTAAAGGTCAATATAATGTCAAAATGGCTGAGCAAAACGGCACAAAAATTGACAGAAAAATGACTATGATTTAACCAAGAAGCCACCATTTACATTGTAAATGAGATAAAGTAATAGAAAATATGCTGAATCAAAATAATAGTTTGGGCCACACTAATGAAATCCTCAGGTGGTAAGTCCTTGAGTGAACACACACCTTTGCTTGGCCTTGTGCAATCAGGTCTGGGAGAGCCCCAGCTCTGTGCTGTGAACCAGGAAGTGTCAAGTTGTCAGTAAGTTATCTTTGCTTTCACAAATATTTACCAACCACCACCCTCTTCTCATGAAAGGAAAAAACAAGGGGAAAAACAATTTAAAAAAGGAACATGAATTTCACATTTATGAGGTATCATAGATAAGGAATTACAGTTAAGGGGCCTTTTTTTGCTTTATTTTAAAACAGTAAGATTTTTGACTCTCTTGATTCTCTCAAACAACATTTGCAAGTAAATGTTTAACAAAAGCTCAAGGTGTAAGGAATGATTCTCAGGTAGAATCTATAAGTGAAATGTACATAAATATCCAACTTACTTTACAAGTGTAGCTGAGTTTTGAGTCTGCAGGCTAAGGATAGAAGGAGGGGAAAAAGTAAAAATATATATTAAGGCTTATTTGTGTAATTTAGTTATGATAGAGATAAATAATATTTAATGAAATGCCAAAGCTAACTAACCCTGCAGAAATAGACAATTTCTATAAGATCCCTACACTAAATTATACCTTTAAACAAATAAAAATTATAATTTATATACCAATCAGAGTGTGCTCGTAAGAGTTTGAATTATTGTTTGTGTCATGTTTTCTTAGTCCATTGGTTAATATTATGCTCAAGTCAGAGATATTTATTATTCCAAAGGTTTTATTAAATGTGTTTTTGGTAATGTCTTATAGCTACTGGTAGAAAAGTAAATTTTTGTGACATTAAATTTTATTTGCTTAGAGTTTGTCTTCTAAATGTGTAATGTCTAAAGAGAATGACAGTCTGAAAGGACAGTGCTGCTTCAGCTGGTCAGTTTCATTTCTCCCTCCCTTTAAATCTGTCTTTTGCTTATACAGAATGGACTGATTTCTAAAGTATTTATTTACTTTGTAAAGATACTAATTTTCCAACAGACTTTTCATATATCAGAAGGTCCTTGGGAATCAAACCTTATCTCTCGTCTTCCTTCTCCCCACCCTCCCCTCTTTGGTAAAACTTGTGAATTGTTTCATTGACCTTGAACATTTTGTTCACATCCTCTGAAGAAAGGCAAAGGTACAAAATGATGTTTTTGAAAGTACTGTGTTACAAAAGAAAGAGTGCCTACTAGTCCATGTTCTGGATAATACTTCTCAGGCTTCCAATTTGGGAATGCACAAACACTAGAATATTAAAGTTAGGTGGAAAGAGTTTTACTGATAAGTTCAAAATCCTTGGATTTACTAGAAGTAGAAGAGTTTTAGGAGATCATTTAGTTCTGCTATGAACCTATACAAAATATTATCAGACAAATTGTTCTTAATATAAATATGATATAGAAGTTCAATGCAAAAATTTGTGAAAAATAACAAATACTTCTGTGCACTCTATCTAGCTTAAAATAATAAAACATTACCCTGATCAAGCTGGGACGAAGTGAGAGAGTAGCATGGACATATATACACTACCAAATGTAAAATAGCTAGTGGGAAGCAGCCGCACAGCACAGGGAGATCAGCTCGGTGCTTTGTGACCACCTAGAGGGGTGGGATAGGGAGGGTGGGAGGGAGATGCAGGAGGGAGGAGATATGGGGATGTATGTATATGTATAGCTGATTTACTTTGTTGTACAGCAGAAACTAACACACCATTGTAAAGCACTTATACTCCAATAAAGATGTTAAAAAAAAAAAAAAGAATCCCTACGGAGACATGGATTCCTAATACAAGTCCAACAACTCATATATCCTTGTCTGGTCCCATAATCTCTCAGCTCCTCAGTTTCCCCATTCATACAATCAGGATGCTATTATTACCTTCCTTAGTGGGGTCTTTTTTTTTCCCCAAAAAAGTAAATAAATAAAAAGACGTTCTCTCCTCTGACATCATAAAATATTCTCCTAGACTAATAACATTAAAGCTTTATTCACACTTAAAAAAATAAATTAATTAATTAAATAAAACATTACCCTGATCTATCGATACATGGTTTAGTTTCGTAAGTTTTTTCAACTTGATATAAATAGGAATCATGATAATAAATCACCAGCAATGTTTTAAGTTCTGATTGTTCCACACCCTTACCAACACTTGGTACTGATGAACTTTAAATTTTGCTTTTCTGGTGTATGGAAATGGTATCTTGTGATTTTAATTAGCATTTCCATGATAGCTAACAAGATTGAATTATCTTGGGGTTTTTTTTTTTTTTTTCTTTTGCTGTACGCGGGCCTCTCACTGTGGTCTCTCCCGTTGCGGAGCACAGGCTCCGGACGCGCAGGCTCAGCGGCCATGGCTCACGGGCCCAGCCGCTCCGCGGCATGTGGGATCCTCCCAGACCAGGGCACGAACCCGTGTCCCCTGCATCGGCAGGTGGACTGTCAACCACTGCGCCACCAGGGAAGCCCTCTTATATTTTTTTGGATGTATTCTTTTTTTCTTTTCAATGATGCCTATTTTTCTATTGGGTTATTTATATTTTTAAAATATATAGAAAATGTTCATGAATTTTGGATAATAAGTCTATGTCAATTATGTTTTACAGATATGTTTTCTCAGTTAAACTTACATTTTCACATCCTTTGTCATACATATTACGGAGGTCTTATCTATAGTCTGCAAAGTGAATTAACTTAAGTGTACAGAATTATTATATATGTACATACCCATGTATCCATCACCTAGATCAGTATGTAAAACATCTCCAGGACTACAGTAGAATCTCTTATGCCCCCTCTCTAGTTAATGCTCCTGCACTGCCTGTGCTCACAGTATTCTACCCTCTACCACTCTGGATCAGTTTTGCCTGTTTTGAACTCTTAGTGCATGGAATTTTATAATATGTTTTTTTTGTATAAGGGAATGTTTTTTCAACATTTATTTATTTTATTTTTTTGGCCGCATCAGGTCTTAGTTGTGGCATGCGGGATCTTCTGTTGCAGCATGTGGGCTCTTTGTTGCGGCACGTGGGCTTCTCTCTAGAGGAGAGAGGGTTTGAGGGCATGAGGGTTTTCTCTCTCTAGTTGTGGTACATGGGCTCCAGGGCAAGTGGGCTCTGTAGTTTGCGGCACGTGGACTTTCTTATTGAGGCTCATGAGCTCAGTAGTTGTGGCGCACGGGCTTAGTTGCCCCGTGGCATGTGAGGCCTTACTTCCCCGACCAGGGATCAAACCCATGCCCTCTGCATTGGAAGGCGGATTCTTTACCCCTGGACCACCAGGGAAGTCCCGTGTATAATATGTTATGTACAATCGTACAATCATACAATAATCATACAAAATGTACTATTTTATAACTGGCTTCTTTCACCCAATATTATATCTGCCAGACACTGTATTCTTCTTTTTCATTGCTATGTGGTATTCCACTATGTGAACATTTTACAATTTTCCATTCTATAGTTGATGCACACATGGGTTCTTGTGTTAGACTATTAAACATTCCTGCTATAAGAATTCCTGTACTTATCCTTTGATGGACAATAGTCCTTACTGTCCCTGCATTTATAGTCAGGAGTGGAATTTCTGGGCATAGCTGTATGTATGGTTGGCTTTAATAGGTATAGCCAGACTGTTTGGCAAAGTGGTTGCACCAATATATGCTTGGAATAACAGTGTGTGAGTTTCAGCTGCTTTATGTCCTCATCAACATTTGGTATGGTCATTCCTTGAATTTTAACCACATTTTATTAGATTGGTCTATATGAAATCATCTTCTCATAGGCAATTTTATATGGTTTAATAGACTCTCATTTTCTCTTTAATTTGCATTCTTTTGGTGACTAATTACGTTGAACAACTTTTTGTAGGCTTAATGGCTATTCATAAATTTCTTTTATGAAGTGCTACTATTTTTTGCTCTTTTTTTTTTTTTTTTTTTATTGTCTTTCTGATTTTAATTTGTATTTCTTTATATATTATGGATTCAAGTCCATTGTTAGACATATGTAGTATCTTCTTCTGGCTTGTGATTTGCCCTTTCATCTCTACATGATGTCTTTTGGTAAACAGAAGTTCTTAGTTTTAACGAAGTCCAATTTATAAAATTTTTTATGGTTAATGTTTTTTAATGAAATCCAATTTATAAATTTAAAAAATTTATAATATTTAACATTACACAAATATTCGTGTTTAAGAAATCTTTGCCTACTCCAAAGTTGTATGTTTTCATTTAGAACTCTGTTTCAGCTTTCATATTTAGGTCTATAATGCATTTTGAATTTTTTTTTTGGTATATGGAGGTCCAGATTTATTTATTTATTTATTTATTTATTCATATTGATATCCAGTTGACCTTAGCACAATTTATTGAAAAGATCACTTTTTTTCCTACTGAATTGCAGTGACATCTTTGTCAGAAATCAGATAATTGTATCTGTGGATCTCTTCTATGCTTTCTGTTTTATCCTATTAGTATATTTGTGTCCTCTCTATGTACCTTTTGATAGATAGTATTTCTAAATCTAAATATAGTCAGATATACAATCTTTCTCTTTATAATTTGCACATTTTAATGTCTTCCCTAACTCAAGGTAATAAAGATGCATTTTCATATTATTTCCTAAAAGTTTCATAGTTTTATCTTTCAGAATTTTAAGGTTTTTTTTTTAGAATTAAAGTATTTAATGAAGTTGCAACTGATTTTTGAGACTGGTAGAGATCCAATTATATTTTATTCTGTGTATATTCCAATTGTCCCAGCATAGTTTATGGAATAGTCCCTTTTTTCTTCTTTGAGCTGCTATTCCAGTTCTTTCACAGATTAACTTTCCATATACTCATGGGTTTGCTTCTAGGCTGTATGTTTTGTTCCATTGGTCTGTTTATGTATCCCTGTGTCAGGATCACAGCACCCTAATTACCATAGCTTCAAAACCTCCAACACTGGGCTTCTTTAGGAATATCTTGACAATTTTTGTCCATTTGCATTTCTATATGAATTCAGAATAAATCTGTCAATTCCACAAAAATCTCTGTTAGGATTTTGTTTGGTTTATATTGGATCTATAAGGTAATATAGTGAAAAAATTTATTTTTTTTAATTAAAAAAATTTTTAATTGAAGTATAGTTGACTTACAATGTTGTGTTAATGAGAAAATTTATAATATTAGGTTTTCCTATAGATGTGTGCAGCATATCTCTGCAGATTTTTTTAATAGGATTTTCCTTAATGTCTTTTAATACACTTTTATAATTTTCTTTATGAGGGTATTATAATTTATTTGTTAGATTACTTACAGGAAACTTATATTTTTGTTATTATAAATGATATATTCTTAACTATTTTAATCATGAAGTCTAGTGTATGTTTATAAAGACCCTAGCACACACGTATGCAGTTTAACAAATAATTATAAAATGAACACGCTTGTTATCACTATTCAAGTCAAGCTATAGAATATTTCTAACCCTGTAGAAAATATTCCAAGTTGCAACCTCTCAGCCTCTCCCAAGAAGTAACCACTATCATGACTTTAAAGTAATCAGCTCTTTATTTTTACTTTAGTTTTCACACCAAAATATGCCATCCTAAATAATGTAATTTAGTTTTGCCTGCTTTGGAACTTCATATGGATGGAATCTTTATGCATTCTTCTGTCATATTTCTCTTATTCAATATTATGTTTTGTGATCCATCCATGTTGTAATGGTATCTTTTTTTTAAAAAATTGGATTTTTCTAACTTTTTTTTCCTGGAGTTTAGAAATTCTATTGATTTTGCCTGTTGATTTTGTATAGGAACTTCACTGAACTTTCTTACTATAGTTAATTTTTCTGTGGTTTCTTTTGGATTCTTTCTATAGATGATTGTATCATCAGCAAATTATGGAAGCCTAGTTTTTCCATTACAATCCTTATGCCTTGTTTATGTATTCAGTGTTTTCATTCATTTCTGCTTTACTGCGCTGGTTAGGATTTCTAGGGCAATGTTGAACAGATTTAAGAGGAGCTGATATATGTATTTGTTCATGGTTTTAAAAGGATTTTCATTGCTTATGATGTTTATTGTATTTTTTATAGATATCTTTTAATAGGATAAGGAAGTTTCCTTTTTTTCCATTTTGATATGACCATTTAAACAAATCATGAATGGATTGAATTTACTCAAGTGCTTTTTTTGCATATATTGAGATAGTCATATAGTTTTTCCCTTACATCTGTTAATGTGGCAAATAAAATCACATTTTCAAACATTAAACTATTTGTTTCTTGTGGTAAACCTAACTTGACCTTTATATAATATCTTGTATATACAGTGTCAAAAGCAGATTTATAGTGAAGCTAAGAAAATTTAAGCTTCAGGACCCCACACTTGCCCAAACTCTCTCCAACATCTGTCAATCTATATGTATATTTCTGTTCCCAAAGTATATCATTTTTATTTTATTCCAGGATTAAAAGATTGCTTAAATGCCACATAGGGCAAGATTTATTTTATTTTTTTCAAAAATGTCTTGGCTGTTTGATTGCATTTTTGCTTTTAGATATATTTTTAAATCAGCCCTCCCTCATTTAAAAAAAAAAACAGATCCTGTGGGCTTTTGATTGGGTTTATATCAAATTTATGGTTTAATCTGGGGACAACTGACATCTATACAACCTGGCCATGATGGAGTAACAGGGCCCAGATTTACCTGTTGTGTTAAACAACTAAAAGCAGGACAAAATATGTAAAATAATGATTTTCAGATATTAGACAACAGTGCGGAACTGTGACCCCTGAGAGAGGAAAATAAATGAAGAGGGCCCTGCAAATAGGCTGCCATGCAGTGGGAGAGAACCCACACAGAGCCTGGTGGGCTACTTGAATTCTGGATTTTTAGCTCAGAATTCAGGGGTGCCAAGGCTGCTAGAATTCGTAAGGCAGAGTACCAGAGGAAAGAACTGAAGAGATCTCTGGAGTTCTGCAGAGGGTTCTCAAATCTGCAACTGGGTAATGATTGGCACACATGTGTGAGGAAGCTATCTAAGGCCAGGGAAAGAACTTCATGAAAAGATCAAGCGGACAGTCCCCAAATCTCATACAGGGCCAAGAATAGTTTGTGTTCCCATCATCCAGTGTCAAAAGACCTAACACACAGGATATCAAGTGGAATATTCACGAGGGGTACTTGTTGGTTAGACAGTCCTAGACCAACAGGCTGTTCTGGTCTCACCTAAAAAAGCAGGTTTCAAAAGAGCCAAGTAACTTAACCATGTCCCAGAGCAAGATCAAGAATATTTATAAGAATACAAAAACATCCAGAACCCAAGAAAGTAAAATTCACAGTACCTGGCATCCAATTTAAAAATTAACAGGCATACAAATAAGCAAGAAAATGCAATTCATAATGAGGAAAAAGATCAATCAATTGAAATTAATCCAGAAATGACACAGATGAAAAATTAGTAGAAAAGAACCTTGAAATGCTATTGCAAATATACTCAATATGTTCAATAAGGTAGAGGAAAGCATGAACCTTATAAAAAGAGAAAAGAAAGATATTCTAAAAATCACAAATCAAGTTTTAGAGATGAAAATAGTGGCTGGGGTTAACAGCAGATTAGAAATTATAGAAGAAAAGACCAGTGAATTTGAAGACAGAGCAATAAAAACTGTCCAAAATGAAACATACAGGAAAAAAATGAACAAAGGATTCATGGGGCTAGCTGTAGAACAATGTATACAGGCTAAATATGTATCTAATTAGAGTCCCAGAAGGAGAAGTGGATGAAGTGAGGTCAGAAAAAATTTTTGAAGAAATAATGTCTGAAATATTCCAAATTTGATGAAAATTATAAATCTAGAGATCAAAGAAGCTCAGTTAACACAAAGGGCAAGAAACATAAAGAAAACTTCACCAATTCATGTCATAATCAAATTGTTTAGAACTGATAATAAAAAAATCTTAAAAGTGGTAAGAGAAAAAACCCCATAAACAATGTAAGCAGAATACAGTTGGGCAGCACCTCTAAAGTACTGAAAAAATAATTCATCAATGTAGAATTTCATACCTGCCAAATTATCTTTCAAAAATAAAGACTCCTTCAAACAAACAAAAGCTAAAAGAATTTACTGCCAGCAGGCTTGCACTATAAGAAACATTCATGGAAGCCCTTCAGGCAGAAAGAAAATGATACCAGGTGTAAATCTGGATCTACACAAAGGAATGAAGAACACCATAAAGAGTTAATAGGTACATAAATATAAATGACATTTAAACAAATCTCTTTAAGTGATAATTGAATGCTTAAAGCTAAAATAATAACAACATATTGTGAATTTTATAACAACAGCAACACATGTAGATATACAATATATAAAATAATAGCACAAAGCCTGGGAGAGGGAAATTGGATGTACACTGTTGGGAGATTCTAATACTATTCATAAGTGTAGACAATATGGAGCCTTCTTTTCCAGGATCACTACTTATTTTTATATTTCTTCATGTTTTCTTTAATGTCCTTCATAAACGGATTAATTTTTTTATGTAGGCCTTGCAAATTTTATATTAAGTTTATTTTTAATTCAACTTTAATTTTTATCAATGAACACATGTACATAATTTGTCATATGATATTACAAAAACAGTATTCTTCCAACTTTCTCCATTTCTATTTTCTGTTCCACTACAACAAATGTTTTCCAATCTTTAAGTTATTTCTAATAATATTTATTTTCATATTTCTAATATCATTCTTATACTGCTATTTAAATTTTTTCCATTTATTTTATTTCCTACTTATTTCATGCTTTAGGAGAGAATTTAGTGCTCTTACATTACCACTACACATACTGCTCCATCCCCACATACTGCTATTTGTTACATCATAAATTTTTTGTTAAATAAATATTCAATGTCAATATTGACATGATCATAAAAATTTTGTTCACAGCTAAGCTACACTATGTACTATAATTACACAAGTGTGTACTTGTACAATCTTATTTTTTTCTCATTTGCTGAGTTTTTTGCATACCTATCGTTAATTGAGCCTCAGACTTCCCAACAAAGCTACAAAATTTATTTCAGTATGGTCAGTTAAAGTAATATGTCTATTTCACTTTTTCTTTTAAAAATCTTCCCTTTTGGCCTGATTTCTAAGTGACTGTAGTAAGCATAGATTGTCTGCTAACAAAGTTAATCTACAATGAACGTGTAGAGTGAGAGAGAAATTAATCTCAGTCTAATTAACAGATTTTGGGGAGGGTTATTACTGTAGCATAACTTAGCCTGTATTGACTGTTATAATATTCCTTTAGGTAAAAATAACTGCTCTGTCACAGGCTGAACTTCAGTCATCCCATGCTTTGCCTCTGCCATCAATCTAGGAACCCCTTTGACCTTTTCATTTTCTTTCATCCCTGTTTTTTTGAATCTCAAGTCTTCCTTTTTCTTATTTTACTCCCTTGTTTTGGTGGCACATATTCTTCAGTAGCTTCCTTAGAAACACTCGTGGAACCCTTTGAGGGTTCATTTGAGACCCTAAATGTTGAAATGTTTCACACTAGATATGATTTATAACTTGGCTGAATTCAGGTTTTTTTTTTTTTTTTTTTTTTTGTGCTACACGGGCCTCTCACTGTTGTGGCCTCTCCCGTTGCGGAGCACAGGCTCCGGACGTGCAGGGTCAGTGGCCATGGCTCACGGGCCCAGCCGCTCCGCAGCATGTGGGATCTTCCCGGACCGGGGCACGAACCCATGTCCCCTGCATCGGCAGGCGGACTCTCAACCACTGAGCCACCAGGGAAGCCCTGAATTCAGGTATTTATGTTAGCAATATTTTCCCCTCAAAATTTAGAAGACATTAATTCCTTAATTACTTGCTGAAAGTGTTATAATTTGAAGTCCAATGCCATTTTAATGTAACCTGTTTTCCTTTCTGGAAGTTTGCAGAATCTTCTCTCTGTCCTAAATGCTCTGAAATTTCACAGTGATATGCTTTGGTGTGCCTTTGTGCTTTGTAACTGAATCTGGAAACCCATGTACTTTAGTTCTGGAAATTTTCTTACATTGTTTCTTTAGTAATGTCCTCCCTACCATTTTCTCTGAGCTCTCTTTAGAATTCCTGTTATTCAGATACTGGATTTCCTTGGTTGATCCTCTAATTATTTTATCTTTTCTCTACCATTTTCAAACCCTTTATCTTTCTCTTCTAGTTTCTTGGAGATTTTCTCAATCTTATCCTCCAGCCTTTCTATTGGTTTTGCTTTGTTTTGCTTTCCATATATATTTTAAAATTTCCAGATCATTTTTATGTTCTCTGAAGGTTGTCTTCCTCTCTGTTTCTTTCTATAAAGATTTTTTTTTTGATGTGGACCATTTTTAAAGTCTTTATTGAATTTGTTACAGTATTGCTTCTGTTTTATATTTTGGATTTTGGGCCACAAGGCATGTGGGATCTTAGCTCCCCGACCAGGGATCGAACCCACACTCCCTGCGTTGGAAGGCAAAGTCTTAACCACTGGACCGCCAGGGAAGTCCCAAGGTTGTCTTCCTTTCTTCCTTCTTTCCTTTTTCCCTTCTTTCCCTCCTCCCTCCCTTCCTTCCTTCTTTCTTCCTTCCTCCTCTCTACAGTTTTTTTTTTTTACAAATTTATTTGTTTATTTATTTATTTTTGGCTGCGTTGGGTCTTGCTGCACGTGGGCTTTCTCTAGTTGCAGCGAGCGGGGGCTGCTCTTCGTTGCGGTGCGCCGGCTTCTCACTGCGATGGCTTTTCTTGTCGTGGAGCATAGGCTCTAGGCGCATGGGCTTCAGTAGTTGTGGCACGCAGGCTCAGTAGTTGTGGCTCGCGGGCTCTAGAGTGCAGGCTCAGTAGTTGTGGCGCACTGACTTAATAGCTCCGCGGCATGTGGGATCTTCCTGGACCAGGGCTCAAACGCATGTCCCCTGCATTGGCAGGCGGATTTTAACCACTGCGCCACCAGGGAAGTCCCCTCTACAATTTTTTTAGAAATCGTTTTATTGTTCTTCTGCTCCCTGCATTTTTTTCCTATGTGCTTGTTTATTTTGATCTTGTTAGGAATTTTAACCAAATGTTTAAGGATCCTTGACTATTCATTCATATTATGAGTGAGTCACTAAAAAGCTAACTGGAATCTCTGGGAATGTGGGATTCACCATTATATTTGTTGTAGAATTCTGGTAGGTTCTATACAATGCATTTATTTAAGAACATTTATTTCCGTTACTAGCTGGCTAAGATGAAATAAAAAAAAAAAGAATGGATTTTGTATTTCATCAATGCTTTCTTGGCATCTATTGAAATCATCATGTACTCTTTAATCTGTTAATGTAGTTTCTGAATGGTAGGGTTTCTAACAGCAGTACTTCAGAAGGGCTTTGTTGTCCTACTCTAAGGAGAAGCTAAAATTTTCTGCTAAAAAAGGGGAAACTGGGGTGGGAAGGCAGACAATGCTATCCATGCTGCCCATGTTTAGGTCTGGGGTTGCACTCTCCTTGCTCTATGCAATGCAGAAGTTAAGATTTTACTTTTCAAAGCAAGGATTTGGCCCTAAAAAGGCTATGACATATTTTAAGGAGTCAACTAAGTTTGTTGTTATTCTTAGACTTTTTGTGTTTAATATAATTTTTTGCTTTATTAACAGCCCAAATCGCTTACAAGTGTGTCATCTAAAGCATTTCATTTGACACATTTTAAGGGTAAGAAAGGGTGTTTACAAGATGTTTTTTCAATGAGCTCTTCATCTGTGGTTTAGCTACTTTCCTTACCACAGCATAGCTTTCCTCCTACTCGTTATCGTCACATGGCAATCAAAAGACCAAGACTTTTTTTTTCCTTCTGCAGTGTTTTACTATTTTACATACTTCTCCAAAGAACAAGGAAGAGTAAGAGGCCTGTTCTGATCGTTAGCTTTGGCTACAAAAGAGTGTCTGATTTGCCTGGTATGCCAAAGGATATTTAGCTAAGATTTTTCCTTAAGCATTAAGCTAAAAAGTCTTAGAAATTATTGGTAGATTGAAAAAATGAAAAGCAGCCTACAGGTGTCATGGAAGAGACTTATATCTTGGAACCAAGCCAGGAGGTGTTAGGCTCACTTCTCACTCACTGGCAAGTCACTAGCCTCTCTGGGCCCTCGTTTCTTTGTACATAAAATCAGGAGGTTTGACTTCACTAGGTTGTCTCTATGGTCTTTTGGGGCTCTAACATTCTTTTGTACTCAAAACAATAGCAACTCTAGAAAATATTCAATAGATGGACATATGCACTTCATTGTTTAATTAAATGTAAACTTCATTAATATTACAATATTTCAGAATTGAATATTTTTCCTTTTTGTTCTGAACACTTTTGTTTTTATGTTTTTTTAATTTTTATTTATTTATTTATTTTTGGCTGCATTGGGTCTTCGTTGCTGCACACGGGCTTTCTCTAGTTGTGGCGAGTTGGGGCTACTCTTCCTTGCGGTGCGCAGGCTTCTGATTGTGGTGGCTTCTCTTGTTGTGGAGCATGAGCTCTAGGCGCACGGGCTTCAGTAGCTGTGGCACATGGGCTTCAGAGTTGTCGCTCGCGGGCTCTAGAGCTCAGAAGTTGTGGTGCACGGGCTTAGTTGCTCCGCGGCATGTGGGATCTTCCCGGACCAGGCCTCAAACCCATGTCCCCTGCATTGGCAGGCGGATTCTTAACCACTGCACCACCAGGCAAGTACTTTTGTTTTTAAATATATGAAATAGAAGGCTTCCTGGAGAACTGTAAAATATCCCCATAGTAGGCAGAATAATACTCCACAACCCGAGCTGTCCATGTCCTAATCCCGGGAATCTGTTAATGTGTTACCTTACATGACAAAAGGACTTTGCAGATATGATTAAGTTAAGGATTTTGAGATGGAGAGATTATCCTGGATTATCCAGGCGGGCAACATCTAATCACAAGGGTCCTTATATGTCAAAGAGGGAGGCAGAAGAGGTCAGAATGATACGATGTGAGGGATGAACCTGCCATTGCTGGCTTTGAAAATGGAGGAAGGGTGCTCTCAGCCAAGAATGCAGGCAGCCTCCAAAAGCTAGAAAAGCCAAGGAAACAGATTCTCCCCTAGAGCCTCCAGAAGGAATGCAGCTCTGCTGAAACCTTGATTTTTAGCCTCATAAGACACATTTTAGATTTCTGACTTCTGGAACTGTAAGATAATAAATTTGTTTTGTTCTCAACTGCTAAGTTTGTGATAATTTGTTACAAGCAGTGGTAGGAAACTCATATTTCTATCATGTTGTTCACATAGTAGCAAACACTTCTGCCTAAATAACCAAGAACTGTGCTATATTGTGCTATTTGTTTATATTACAGATAAAGGAATAATTAGAAAATTAATTAATTATGCTTCTGTTTACCATTATATTCCTAAGTTTACTTCCTGGGACTATGTTTTATTCTTAGAATTCAAAGAACGTTGGATCTGGAGAGAAGCATAAATATAATCTAATGAAGTCTAGTGCTGTCTTTTTACAAGTGAAGAAATTGTGACCCATTGAAATTAAAACCCTGAGTTTCTTCATTGTCATCCAGCTAGCTGCCTATAACAGTAAGATTGCAGCTGAGGACCTCTGGCTCCCAGTCTAGCAGTAGTTCCACTACACCATACTCTTTCCAACTGAAAGTGTTAGGACGTGAAGATGTTTAATAAATCTCTTAGTGTGAAATATGAAGGAGTATGAAATTCAAATGCACCTTGTATGACTCAATGCATTCTCACTTGAGAAGCAGTGTAACAGAGTGGATCTGATCTAGGACCCCGGAGCAAGATCGCCTTTATACAAATCCCATCTCTAGTACTTCCCAGCAGCGTGACCCCTGACAAGTTACTTAACCTTTCCATGCTTTCATTTCCTTATCTGTAAAATGGAGATGGCAATACTACTGAACTCACAGGGTTATGGGAAGATTTAAATATATTAATAACAGCCTCATAGAAAAGGGCCTGGACCATATTTAGTACTAAATAATTATGAGCAATTACTGTTATGAGCAGTAGGCTGTGTAATAAAGACAGACTATTTCAGTTAAATAAAAGAAGATTTTTTATTAATATTTTAAAAATATTGTATTTATTAATATTATTAATATTTGTTCCTGCTGTGGTTTTAGCCACCTCCCATGGTGAAGGCATGAATACCTAATCCTAAAACAGGGGCCAGATGTTCTGGTAAGTTGCCTGTAGACTGAAAGTCTTGTCGTCTTTCATGCCTGCAGACGCTTTGTGGACAGTGAGCACATGACTGTCATGAGTGCTCTTGCTAATTAAAGTCTCATTAATACCAAAGAGCTGTACAGTGACTAGTTCTATACTGTCGTTTCTGCAAGCTGCATTGTTTCAAGGACAAAGCGGCTGATGTTCTGTTTCGTTTCTTTCATAATGCTGAGCATGGCTATCTGATAGAATTGCTTAGGCTGGCAAACTTGTGAGCAGAAGTGCTAGATTTGTATGCATCTTCAAGAATGAGGCAGTTCAAAGCTAAAGTGAGCTAGGAAAGAAACAGGAAGTGAAAAAGTAGAGCGGAAAGACATAGGTAGATAGAGGAAGAAAAAAGAGGAAGGAAGAAAGAAGGAGCCATGAAAGGACATGAAAGATAAATGAAAACATTTAAATGGAGAAGAGACTTTAAGAGGCAGTTTAGGCAAACAGGAGACTGTTTTATCTGAAGTGTTTCTGGTGCCTAAACCCGTGCTTCTCAAACTTTAATGTGCATCAGTATCACCTGGGGGACTTGTTAAAATAGTTTCCTGGGTCCCATCGGCAGAGATTCTGATCCAGTAGGTCAGAGTGGAGGCCAGTAATGCAGTAACACAGATTCTAACAAGCTCAAAGGTGATACTGATGCTGCTTGTCTGGGGACACTGAGAACCTTTGGGTTAAACCATATTCACACAAAATAAGTATAATAGCTTTTAGCGTCATTTTTATTTAGTTATATTTTACATACAGTAAATCACAAGGATATTAATGTTCTTGGTTTCCTAACATAAGTAACTCCCTACTAGGTCATAAAAATATCTACCTGTTCCCATATACTGTCTCTGTCAAGGATACCAAGAGACTTTTTTGAATAAAGTCCTAGTGGCCTGATATTATTTTCCATCAGAATGAACCTCAGTAAGTTTTTTAGCTTTTTGAAGAAAAAACATGTATTTCTGTAATCTGGAATTGAATGCCAAAGAACTAGAAAGCACCTGTATTACTTTGACTACACCTGGAATTCTCCTGGTCTCATCTAAACTACAGCCCATTTTCTGTCTCGTATTTGTGATCCCATTTGAAAGGAGGATATTTTGGTGTGTTACATTGAATTCTCTCTCATTCTTTGGGTTAGCAGTTTACTGGATGTCTATAATAAGTAATCTGAGATGTTGGGCAAGGAAGCTATTGAGTTGAAATCCTTCAGCTGTGCTTCTTGAACTTCATGTACACCTGAATCCCTAGGGACCTTGTTAAAAATGCCAATTCTGATTTGGTGGGTCAGGTGTTGGATTCTAAATTCTGCTCGTGTAACAGGCTCCCAAGTGATACTGATGCTGCCAGTTTGCCGCTCACATTTTCAGTAGTAATGCCCTGTATGGTGTGTGTAGGTGGTTCTCAAACTTAGCGAGTGTCAGAATCATTGGAGGGCTTGTTAGAACACAGATTTTTGGCCTCTACACCTGAGTGTTGGGTTTAATGGGAGTGAGGCCTGAGAATATGCATTTCTAAGGCCTCAGATGACGCTGGGGAAAGTGCAGGGAACACACTTTGACAACTACTAATCTGTTGACCAACCTCTTCATTTTGCTGATGCTCATTGACTTCCCAGAAATGTACACTGCTGGTGGTTAAGATCTACCCTTAAACGTCTCTGACAAAGTCACCAATGGTCTCTTCATTGACAAATCCAATGGACTTCTCTGAGTCTTACATTACCTGGCTTCTCAGTGGCTTCTGACTATTGTTATTCCCCTCTTGATACCCTCATCTCTCTTGGTTACTCTCATAGAATTTTCTTTGTTTCCTTCTTACGTCTCTAACTCAGACTCTATTCTATCTCAGATTCCTTTGTAAGTTTCTCTTTTTATCCACCCCTGTGCTTTAATCTCACAATTGTGCCTGACATCAGCCTCTTATCCTCTGTTACCTAGACCACATCAGTGCTCTTATAATGAATCTCTCTGCCTTGAGTCTCTAAGCCCCTCTTCCCACCTCTACCAGAGTGATCTTTCTAAAATACAGGAGTGGTGATATTCTCACTATGTTTAAAACCCTTTAGTAGCTTCCCATTTGTTCCTGTTGTTCCATTTGGATGCATTCCAAACTCTTTAGCTTGGCTAATGTGGCCCTCTATAATCTAGTTCTTATCTACCTTTTCCTCTTGTCACGCCTACTTTGGAATCTTAGTAGACATACTTAAAAACAACCAATTTCAGTAGAGACTACGTGACTTCATGCCTCCATACTTCTGTTCATGCTCCATTCTCTTCCAACAATTCCCTCCTTCCCATATCCGTTTAGCCAGCAGACACCTTCTCAACTTTCACACGTCCCTCCTCTTTGAACCCTGGGTGACTATGCCAGGAAGCAGTGACCATTTTCTTCTTGTGCCCACACATTATAACGACATCAGCTATCCTTTATTTGTACTTCTTAGTTTACATGTCTGATTCTTTCTATCAGATTATAAAGCTCTTGAGAGCAAAGTTAGTTTTCCAACCCAGGGTCCCTGTGCATTGCTCAGTGCCTGACACGTTTGCCTGTTTGTTTTCTGAACAGATGGATGAATAACAGAGTTTGAGGAAGCAGCAACTGATAAAGACCTTGGGTGACTGTATTAGTTTACCACATCTGCTGTGATAAATGACCACAAATTTGGTGGCTTAAAACAACAGAACCTATTCTCTCATAGTCCTGGAGGCCAGAAGTCTCAAATCAAGGTGTTGGTAGGGTCGCACACTCTCTGGAGGCTTTAGGAGAAATTCCTTCCTCTCTGTTTCCAGATGCTGGGGGCTCCAGCTGTTCCTTGGCGTGTAGCTGCATCACTTCAATATCTGTCTCCGTTTTCCCTTTTTCTCTTCTTCCTCTTCTAAGGACACTTGTTGCCTTTGGGGGCAACCTGGATAATCCAGGATGATCTCATTTCAAGACCCTTAACTTAATTTCATCTGCAGAGACTCTTTTTCCAAATAAGGCCCCATCCACAAGTTCTGGTGGTTTGGGGGCCACCATTCAACCCACTACAATGACTCTGAAAAAAATAAGGATGGTATTCATAAGTAGAAATAGGAAAGAGGGAGAAACTCCTCTTCTGCCCTCTGGATCGCACTTAATAACAATGAATAGAAGGTGGTAGACATGCACTCTGTTTTTTCCAGTTCTTTTCAAACCAGTTATCACCACAAGCTCTTCTTAAAAAAAAAAAAAAAAAGTACATGTGTGTGCATGTGTGTGTGTGTTTTGAGGGACGTGGGTCAAGCACTAAGAATATTCTCCTTTCTGCCTAAATCAGACCAAACCTCCTTAAGCTTCAAAAGAACAAGCAAAAAAACAACAGAAAGCAAAAGGATCTCATCTATTTGTCTTTGAAAAATAATACTTTCTGAACTGATTTCGGTTTTCTTGTCACTTTACATTTGTCCTGGAAGAGAGGGAACTGTTTCACTTCTTGTTATAGTACCTTGCCTTCTTCACCAATTAGGCACTGAAATACTTTTGATGAGAATATGAATTTGTATTGGATGAGAACAAGCAAAGAAGTAAGGTTGGGATAAGCAGTTATGGAAATTGTGGGAGTGGGAGACTGGGCAAAGGCCTGGGAACGCTGGTCCAGATTCCAGCCTCACCACTTACTCTGCAGTTTGCACATGATCCCCCAGCACTGAAGCCAGGGTTTCCAGAGCCAACAGCTTTCATTTCCATTACTGAATGACTTAGTCGCCAAGATCAAACCTTTTTCCCTCTGACTTTGCAATTGAAGGTCGAAGGCTTTCTCATCTAGTCTACAGCTATGGGAGAGCTCAGGAAAAGTGGGGAAAACGTAAAAATACAGGATGAAGAATCTATAGAGCTACAGTTTCCTGTATTTTTCCACAAGACAGGAGAACAGCACAGGATACTGTAATTTGTCAAACCCCCAAACAAAACAAAACAGGTCTGTTGTTAATACAGACAAACGGTCACAGCTGCAGAGAAGTTTCCACATAAAATCTTTCAGTCCTAAATAGTCGTTTTGCAGTTTTGTGATCACTTTTCCAGGATTCTTTTTCCCCCTCAGTGTTTGTTCATGTTAACTGTTTGTTCCATGTTACAAGGTCCCTCCTGTTAGATATATTTCTGACAGTGCTGCTTTCCATACAGTAGTTTTAAAAAATATTAAAATATTCTACTCAGTTTTATCAGTACATTTCAGTTGGCACAATAACTTTAGCAATGAAATGTTTTGATTACATAGAAGAACTGCTGTTATACTCCCCCTCTGTACCCCCATTCTCAGCATTTGGGTGATACAGCTCCCCCCTGCAACCCCCAGAAGCGTGTGGCTAACTTGTACCACAAATTAATGCAGGGAAGCTTGAAACCCAGGTTGTCATACAGCTCAAATGTAGGCCAGGTGTGTTGAGAGTTTTCCAAGTGTTTGACTATATTTTGGTTAAGTTAAATTTTCTAAGCTGGCTTGAATTGCTGTAAAAGTGAGAAAGCCAGGCCGAAAGAACTAGTGCTTGATCGTTTAAGGCTGAAATTTAAACCTCAAGCAAAACTTAGGGAATCCAAAACTGATTCAAACAGAAAGAAGAAAGTTTTATGTGACATTGCTCTGATGGAAACTGATGAGTTATACATTTTTACTGTTGATTCTTAGCTTGTCTTCCTCTTTTGCCAGAATATATTTATCTCTTTGGGAATAATACCATGTTACAGTAAAACTGCTTTCATTTTGACTGCATTTGTGATACTCAAAGAGGTTGATGTTTACTTTTGCCCTGACGAGAGTTTCCAAAGAATGGTGTACAAGCTTGTGAGATAAATGTTTAACCCATGTAAGAGAAAAGGGATATCTGGGCCTTTGTAAAACACTTTACCAGAAATAATTTGAATATAAATAATTATAAAATCAAAATGACAAAATATTCATATGTAAAAGCAGAGTCCAAAGTTTTTTACTTGGCAAATTTTATGGACTTTCAGAATTATTCAATATAAATGAAAGTAATAAAAATTGAACTTAAATATAAAGCAATTTTTATAATACTTTTTACAATGTGTCTACTTATTCAGATGGTCTTTTATCTGAATTAGTAAAATACTACTGTATTTGAGTCATACACACAAATTTTCTAAAGATACTTTTATTTACATGCATTTTAAGCTATAATTTTATAGATTTTATTTTACAGTTAAAGGAAAGAAGAAAAAAACATGAAAATTAAATGTTTTATTCATTTTTAGATATAAAGTATTACAGGTTTATTGTCAAAAATTAAGGAAATACAGAAAACTCTAAAGAAGACAAGAAACGGGCTTCCCTGGTGGCACAGTGGTTAAGAATCCACCTGCCAATGCAGGGGACATAGGTTCAAGCCCTGGTCCTGGAAGATCCCACGTGCTGCAGAGCAGCTAAGCCCGTGTGCCACAACTACTGAGCCTGTGAGCCACAACTACTGAAGCCCATGTGCCTAGAGCCCATGCTCCGCAACAAGAGAAGCCACCACAATGAGAAGCCTGTGCACCACGACGAAGAGTAGCCCCCACTTGCCACAACTAGAGAAAGCCCACGTGCAGCAACAAAGACCCAACATAGCCAAAAATAAATAAATAAAATAAATAAATTTTTAAAAAAGACAAAAACCACTTCTAATTCTACCACTTATAATAATCATTGTTAACATTTTTAGGATTACTTTTAGCATTTTTGGGTGTATATTATCTTTTAAAAAAATAAATCAAGATCAATTAATGTGCCAGTGCTGCTGGAACAACTGAATATCCATATGGAGGAAAACAAATGAACTTTGACCCATATCTCACTCCATACACAAAAAATTAATTTGAGATAGATCATAGACCTAAACTTAAAACCAGAAACATAAAGCTTCAAGGAGAATAAAAAGAGGCTATCTTTATGATCTTGGGAAAAAGATTTCATGGAAAAAACACAGAAAGCATTAACCATAAGAGACATAATGTTAAACTGAATTGTGCAAAATTTCTCTGCTCGTTAGAAGACACCATTCAGATATGACCAGACAAGTCATAAACTGGGAAAAAATATTCTCAGCATGTATATATGACAAAAGACTTACATCCAGAATATATTAAAAAAAACCCAAATCAATAATAAAATAATACTATACAGTAATTATTTACTGCTGTATAACAAATCACTCTAAAACTTAGCTTAAAGCAACAAACATTATCTCATACTTTCTGAGGATCAGGAATTTGGGGGCAAATTAGCTGGATGGTTCTGACTGAGTGTTGCTTATGAGGCTGCAATTAAAATATCAGTTGGGACTGTAGTCAGCAGAAGGTCTGACTGGAGCTGGAGGATTCATTTCCAAGAGATGACTCATATGGCTATTGGCAAGAGGCCTCAGCTCCTTGCCACGTGGGCTTTTTTATAGGCTGCCTGAACGTCCTCCTGATATGGCAGCTGTCTTCCCCCAGAGTGAGCAATCCAAGAGAGAGAGCAAGGAGGAAGTCACGGTGCTTTTTATGTTCTTACTGAGAAATCCACGTCATCACTTCCACCATAGTCTGTTTATTAGAAGCAAGTCACTAAGTACAATCCAGATTTAAGAAGTTTGGTTTCACCTTTTGAATGGAGGGTATCAAATTTAAATCACTACAGACATTTCACAAAAGAAGATGCATATAAATGAGCAATAAGTATAGGAACAAAAGTGGTCAACTTCATTAATCATAAGATAAATGCAAATTAACTCCACTGTAAAATACTATTTCAACCCACTAGCAGGGCTAAAATGAAATAGACTGACAACACCAAATGTTGGAGAGGATGCAGAGCAACTGGAACTCTCATCATTGCTGGTGAGAGTGTAAAATAGTACACACACTTCGGTGAATTTCCTAGCGGTGTCTTATAAAGTTTACTTACACTTAACTCATTCCACTTCTAGTATTTTTGTGAGAGAAGTAAAACATGTCCACAAAAAGCCTTAAACACGGCAATATTAAGTTTATTCATAAACACTTAAAACTGGAAACAACCTAATGTCTATTAACAGGGAGAAGGAAAAACAAATTTACACAGTGGAATTCTTACAAAATGTTTATTTATACAATTGAATATTACTTAGCAATACAAAAGAATGAACTCCTAATATGAACTCAAAATGTAATTACCTAATCTAATTAATTATTAAGCAGAAGCAGGTAGACATAAAAGAGTAAATATTGTATGATTCCATTTATATGAAGTCCAAGAACAGACAAAACTAATCTATAGAGACAGAAATAAGAAAATGGTTGCCTAATGAAAATGGAGGAAAGGGATCAATTGGAAATGGGCAGGAGGGAATCTTATGGGGTGGATGAAAATGCTCTATTTCTTGTTTTGGATGGTAGTTACACTAGTGTACACAATTTCCAAAACTCATAAAACTGAACACCTAAGATCTGTGCATTTTATTGTATTAATAATGCTGTAATAAAAAATAAAAATGAAGAGCATATAGTGTTTTATTTACTGCTTCTTTGACTAAAATTACATTGTGAGTGTTTTTCTATTCCCTTTATTACTTTTTAAGAAAGTGTTTGGTTTTTTTTGTTTGTTTTTGGCGGGCCTCTCACTGTTGTGGCCTCTCCCGTTGCGGACCACAGGCTCCGGACGCGCAGGCTCAGTGGCCATGGCTCACGGGCCCAGCCGCTCCGCGGTATGTGGGATCTTCCCGGATCGGGGAACGAACCCGTGTCCCCCGCATTGGCAGGCGGACTCCCAACCACTGTGCCACCAGGGAAGTCCCTGAGAAAGTGTTTTGATGGCTACATATTGTTTCAGTATATTGACACCATACAAATATAAATATCATGATGTGAATAAAATTATATATCAAGATATGAATATATCAATATTTAATTTATAAATATTAAGATTAATCTCAAATTTTATAATAAGCATGAGTAAATTTTCTTTTATCTCTAAGCATCTTGTTTTGTGTGCATTTGTGGTCATAGGAACATTATATTTAAGCTTTTAATTCAAGGATATCTGGTGTTCCTGATTAGGTAATGAAGGTTAATGGTCTTTCATCATTAGATGTTTCCTGCTGAATCTTTCCCCCCTCCCTGTCTTTCTTCTTCCTCCTCCTCCTCCTCCTTCTCTTTCTCTCCCACTTTGTGTTTTTTTGTTTTTTTTTGGCCATGCTGCTCAGCTTGCGGGATCTCAGTTCCCCAACCAGGGGTTGAACCTGGGCCACAGTAGTAAAAGCCTGGACTCCTAACCACTAGGCCACCAGGGAACTCCCCCTCTTTGTGTATTTTATTTAAAAATTTTTTAATTCTATAGAAAAGTAAAATGAATGACAAGTATAATGAATACCTGTGTACCTTCACCTAGATTCACCAGTTCTTAACATTTTGCTACATTTGCATGCCATGTGCACATGCATGTGCGCATGCATGTGTGTGTGTGTGTAGACATGTACATTTTCTTAAGTTGCAGATGTTACTTCAGCATGTGAAAAATCCTGCAAAATCACAATAAAATGATTACTCTCAAGAAATTTAACATTGATGCAATAATATTATTTAATATAGAGTGCATATTCAAATTTTCCAAATAGGCTCCAGACTTTCCTTTATACTTTTTGTTGTCGTTATTTCAAGATTCAAACAAAGATAATGCAGTGCATTTACTTATTTCCTTAGTCTCCTTTAATCTACTCTAGAACAATCCCTCTACCTTTTTTGTTTGACATACATTGATATTTTGAGGGATCTAAAACAATTGTCTTGTAGAATGTTCCTCAGCCTGGATTTGTCTGATTAATTTCTCATGATTAAGTTCGGGTTAAACATTTTTGGCAAGAATACTACAAGTTATGTGTATAATGTGTTGCCTTATATAATGTCAGTGTATTCCTTTGCTGGTGAAGTTAATCTTGATCTCTTGGTTAAGATATTTTCATCAGATCATTCTTTGAAACTAAAAAATAATCAGTAGGATGATCGTATGAATATCGTGTCCTCCAATAACCCTTCATCCAATAGTTTTGACATTTATTAATGATCCTTACCTGACTCATTTATTACAGTGATGGTTACAAAAATGGAGATTTTTAAAATTCTGTCCTGTTTTTTACACTTATTATTAGCTGCATTCTTCTGCACAGCAGTGCTTTTCTACTTCCTCCTTCTCTATTTTAGTATCATGGACTCTTAAAAAATTTTTTTATTTAATGTGTTATAATCTCTTTTGGACATTTTAGTGTTCAAATTGCCCTGAACTTGGCCAGTGGAGACCAGGGCAAATAATTTTAAATCATTTTAGATTGCTTCAGGCCATTCTAGGCCCCCCAAAAGTCCTTCCATAGATTTTCAAATCAAATTTATTTCTTTAGTGTTCAAAGATGGTGTCCAGTGGTGTGATGGTAAATATTTAGCAATCAGCTTTCTCAGAAAAACAAAAAATCCTGTTTGTGGCGTTTGCTAATTTCCATGGTGTACATACTCCTGCCTTGGTTGATTTCTAGTTGCCAATGGGGAGAGAATCATGATAACTTGCTACCGTTTTGTATTTCTACCATGCAGGTACAATAAATATAAATAACTTCAAGAGCATATGTAATAGTCAAATATAATCAAATTATTAGGACGTGATGAGAGTTTTGAATTACCTTTTTTTAAAAAAATTAATTAATTATATTTTGGCCACGTTGGGTCTTCGTTGCTGTGCGTGGGCTTTCTCTAGTTGTGGCGAGCGGGGGGCTACTCTTCGTTGTGGTGCATGGACTTCTCATGGCGGTGGCTTTTCTTGTTGCGAAGCATGGGCTCTAGACGTGCGGGCTTCAGTAGCTGTGGCGCACGGCTTAGTTGCTCCACAGCATGTGGGATCTTCCCAGACCAGGGCTCGCACCCATGTCCCCTGCATTGGCAGGCAGATTCTTAACCACTGAGCCACCAGGGAAGTCCCTTATTACCTTTGTTCTTAATGTCATTTGTTTAACCATAAGTTTGTGTAGTTTAATTTTTAATAATATCTGTGTTTAACAACTGGCTCACCAAATTCCTTGCCAAAGTTTAACAATTGGCTCTTAGAGCAGGTACATGCCAGCTTCAGTACCCGATCCCAGTGTCTATTACCAATCAAGGTTTGAGCCTGACTTTTGGCTTCAGTATTAATTAAATGTCAATAAAATTATACTTAAAACCAGATTGGAAAAATCTTAGCATATTTTTCCCCCAAAGAAATCACTTTGTCAGGGAATCAATTTCCCTCCCTCTTCTCTATCTACACTTGATGCGCTTAGTTTAGTAATGTCAGAAACCATAACTATCTTCAATTTACTGAATTGGAAAGTTGGTAAGAACTTCAGGTAATGTGTGAAGGAGAAATGAAAGACCGTTTAGGGACAAGAGGCAATCGTGTATCATCCTGTCCAGATCTTCTGTAGGGGAACATACACTCTCTTCTGCCCTTCCGTCCCTTTTAGAATCAGCTCCCCTTTTCCTGGTAAGTGTCCTTCCCCGACGTAAGTTATATACCTTCTCCTTCCCACAGTTTGTTCCTTGGGAATTTTTTAACTGGATCTGGAAAAGAGATTCAGTCCTTCTCTGGAGGAGAAAGTGTGATGTAAAACATGGGAGAAACTGGCAGGAGAAGTTATGTGACCAGATTTACCCCCTAGCCTCCGTGCTGGTAGCACCACTGCAAGGCCCTGCCCCATGTGCTCTGTGTCTCTCGTGGTCCAAGGATGCACCTCCTTAAAGTGAGATCGAGAAATTAGGGTTGAGCCACCAACTGCAAGTCCCTAAACACTGATTCTTGAAATGAGAAGGTAACCATGATCTTGTTCAGCTCAGTTCAACTTTATTAAGTGCCATCCTTGTGCAAAGAAACAATGTTATATGCTGGGGAAAAAGGACGAGAGTTACATGTATACCTTAAAGAATCTAGTCTAGTAGGAGAGAAGTGTGTTATATCAAATAAATATAAATACATGGATGTGGCATGTCGTACTGCATATCTATACAATGAACACTCTGCAGCCATTAAAATGATAATCTATTTGTACATTTGTGAAATACTACATAGCTACTAAATCACATCTCTGAAGAGTATTTCTAAATAGAGGAAAGAATCACTATATGCTCATTACATACACACACACATTTTATATATATATACACACACATATACTCATATATATTCTCTGCATATATATATACATATGCATATATGCACATATGTATACACACATACATACAAAGCATATATAACTAAAATTTAAAAACATACATAAGGGGGTGGCTCTGACTTTACTTTTCTAACAGTATATATATGTAGAAAACAGGACAGAAGGAAGTACTATAAAGTGAAGAGTAGGTGGCGGATTGTAAATGACTTTATTTCATTTTTTTTTTCTGTTTTCATAATTTTCAAAATTTTCAGATAGAGGCTAATGTGACTGACATCAGTACTCAAAATATTTTATTGTTTAAGATATTACTCAGTTAACATAGGTCTTAATTTTTGCAGTGTATTAATCTTCTAGGATTAATACAAAATACCAGAGACTAGGTGGCTTAAACCCAAATTTCATTTCTCATAGTTCTGGAGTTGGGAGTCCAGGATAGGGATGTCAGCACATTTGGTGTCTCCTGTGGCCTTTCCCCGTGGCTTGCAAATGCCTGCTTCTCTCTGTGCCCTCACATGGCCTTTCCTCTTTGTGCTCACAACTCCTTGTGTCTCTTCCTTACCTTATAGGGACACTAGTCTGTTGGATTAGGACCCCACTCATATGACCTCATTTAACCTTAATTACCTCCTTAAAGGCCCTCTCTTCAAATGCAGTAACATCAGGGTTAGAGCTTCAACCTATTTAATTTTGGGGGTACACAAATCAGTCCATAACAAACAATTTCAAAAATGAGCTCAAACTTAAAAAATTGATTCAAGATAAAGCAATGGAAGCCCTGAAACTAAAAGAAATTTTCATGTGGCTTATTGTAACTGGTGATTATTTTTAACATCTTTGTAGACTTGAAAATCAGTGTCTAGCTTCTAAATAAATGTTGCCCTCTCCATTTCCCAGATCTGCTACCCAAATATTTTCTTAATTATATTGTCATATGATTATGTGAGTATAGATTATATTATTGTTAAAAATACTCTGTACCTTAAAACATGAGTTTATCTTTGAAACTTTATCTTATTACAATGCATTAATTTTCTTTTCTAAAATACAACCAGGTGAATCCTCTACATAAGATAGATAAAAGCACATATTTTTCTCTGATTTAAAAATAATATATGTATGGGAATTCCCTGGCGGTCCAGTGGTTAGGACTCCATGCTTCCATTACTGCAGGGGGCACGGGTTTGATCCCTGGTGAGGGAACTAAGATCTCACAAGCCTCGTGGCCTGACCAAAGAAATAAAAATAAAAGTAATTAAAAAAAAATATGTTCAGTGTAGAGATTTTAGAAAAGACAGAAAAGCACAAAGAAGAAAAGCATACACTTTATCCCAATGTCCAGAGATATCTGCTGTTACTATTTTGCTATGTATTCATGACTGGCCTCCAAGATGGCATCCAAACAATCCTCACCTCCCTTGTGTAGTCTCCTCACCTGTGGAATCGGGCTGATCTGTGTGAGCATTAAAATCATTTGAAAGTGGCTATGTGTGAATTCTGAGAGTAAATCATTAAAGAAATCACAGCTGCTGTTTTGCTCTCTTGGGAGTCCAGCCACCATGTATGGAGATACTCAGGCAACCCTGGAGAGGCCTATGGGGAGAGGAACTGAGCCCTCTCACCAACAGTCAACATCACCTTGCTAGCCACATGGGTGAGCCACCTTGGAAGTCAATCCTTCAGCCCTGGTCAGACATTCAGATGACTACAGTCCTGGCTGTCATCTGCTTGCAACCTCATGAGAGACCATCAGCAAGAACTGCAAACTCCACTCCTCCCAAATTTCTGACTTATAAAAACCATGAGAGATAATAATTGATTATTGTTTTTAGCCCTTAAGTTTTGGCATGATTCTTTACACAATAGATACGTAGTAGAATATTCTTCCAGTTTTTCTATTTATTTTTTCATTTGACAAATGTTCACTAATACTTGCTATATCAGTCAGGGTTGACCCAGAGAAACGGAACCAGAAGGGAATATATATATGAGGTGTGTGTGCACACGCGTGTGTGTGCGTGTGTATTATTTACAAAGAATTGACCTGCGTATGCTCTCACGGGGGCCACTAAGCAAGCCTGAAGTCCACAGCACAGGCAGGCAAGAAGGAAAGGTCATGAGTAGGTTGGAGCCCTGCGAGCACAGGCTGAAGCTTGTCCTTAGGCAGCAGGCACTCAGGAAGGAAGATGTAGGGGAAAGGGAGAGGAATTGCGCATCCAGCTGCTGTTTTGAAGTCTTTTAGCTCAGGGAAGTCCTAAGCTTTCTTTTAAAGGTCTTCCAACTGTTGAAGCCAGGTCCCCTAAGGGTAATCTCTCTTTGTATTAGTTTGAAGTCAACTGACTTGGGACTTTAATTACATTTGTAAAATCCCTTCATAGCCACACCTAGCTTAGTGTTGATTGAAAAACTGGGAGAGAGAGAGAGAGAGAGAGGGATGGAGGGAGAGAGAGGGAGAGAGGGAGAGAGGGAGAGAGAGAGGAAGAGAGAAGTTTTTATAATATTATGAGGAATTGGCTCACATAATTATGGAGGCGGAGAAGCCCCGTGACCTACTGTCTGTGAGCAGGAGATCCGGGAAAGCCAGTGGTGTAATTTAGGCTGAGTCTAAAGGCTTGAGAACCAGGGGAGCAGATGATGTAAATCCCAGTCTGAGAGCCGGAGAAGATGAGATGAGATGTCCCAGCTCAATCAGTAAGGCAGGAAGAAGGGGTGAATTCCTCCTTCCACTGCCTTTGGCCCTCAATGGATTGGGTGGTGCCCACCCACATTGCGGAGGGTGATCTACTTTACTAAGTCTGCTGATTGAAATCCTACTCTCATCCAGAAACTACCCTCAGAGACGTACCCAGAAATAATGTTTAATCTGGGCAGCCTGTGGCTAGTCAAGTTGACCCATAAAATTAATCATCACAGCTGGTTTCTCCATATTATCACCAACCTAACATGCTACTAGTTGACTAATTTTGCTTATTAAGATTCACATAACATGAGCCAGCAAGCAATATTCTACATCAATTCTGTGTCTTTCTTCTATGACACATACAGTTTTTTAGAGAGGTTTTTAGAAATGTTCATGCTGTTTTCCATATTGATTAATATATTTAAGACATCAATACAGAGCTATAATAACTGACTTAAGAAATCATCCTTAAAAATTAAACATTTTTCAAAGAAAGCAGTTTGCAGTGTTTATTAGCTATAGATTAATATTGTGTCTTGCTTTTGGATTGAGGTTTTCTTCCCATTTTCAAAATACTTTCACATCTGTATCTCACATGATCTCCACAGCATCCCTGAAGGTAAAGCAGGGCAAGATGTCACATAACAAAATGTACAAGTTTGAAAGAGGTCTTCTTTCAAACTTGTACATTTGTGAGTGTACAAGTTGTGAGTCTACTAAGTATAAGACTTAGAAGGTACAAGGATAAGAAAGACTTTCTATCTTAAGGAGTTGTCAATCTTGTAGGGGAGAATAATATGTAAGCAGATAGCTCTAAGAGAAGATTTGATGTGGCAAGTAATGTTATGGCTAGCAGACAGGGATGGGTTTGGGAAACACAAAGGCAGAAGAATCAGATTGAGCAAAGTCACAGAATATGCCAAATACCTCACCAGAGAGCATATCACGGTGTTCTTGGTACATGTTTGAAATGAAAAGTTGGGCCAGTGAAAAGTCATGAATATAAGTAACAAAAGTAATGTTTGAGTCTACCTCAAATAATGTTTCTTTGAAACTAAGCAGAGAAGATATTATTTTACCCCACTGGGGAAAAAAGCTTTTTGGAAAATGTTAACCCTTCCAAGGCCTCAATTAAACTATGAATTTTCTGTGGCTGAGAATTTTCATCAAGACTGTTTATGACATTGAGTAGTATTTGATTTGGGAGAGGACTGAAATCTTTTTGTATTTGAAATACATTTATCATTTTATTTATTATTATTTTTAAATTATTTTATTTATTTATTTTTGGCTGTGTTGGGTCTTCATTGCTGTGCGTGGGCTTTCTCCAGTTGCAGCCAACGGGGCCTACTCTTTGTTGCGGTGCACGGGCATCTCATTGTGGTGGCTTCTCTTGTTGTGGAGCACAGGCTCTAGGTACGTGGGCTTCAGTAGTTGTGGCTCGTGGGCTCAGTAGTTGTGGCTCGCGGGCTCTAGAGCGCAGGCTCAGTAGTTGCGGCGCATGGGTTTAGTTGCTTCTCCGCGGCATGTGGGATCTTCCTGGACCAGGGCTTGGACCCATGTCCCCTGCATTGGCAGGTGGATTCTTAACCACTGCACCACCAGGGAGGCCCCTATGTTTATTATTGAAATCTTTTCGTATTTGAAAACCTGTGAGGCCGAACACAAGTGGAGCAGGACTAGAGAGAAAACAGTGAATGACAGGAGCATGGAAACCTTTCTGCTTGATGACCAAGCTCAGGACAAAGCCTGAGAACACATTCCTGGCCCTGGGGTGGTTGGCACTGCCAACATGTGGCTGGTGGAACCACAGTGCCTGCCCTCCTGGGAGTCATCTTGCGTCCTGCAAGTGCTACCATACTAGTGTGTGCATTTCTTCCATCAGGGTCCCTGCATCCCCTAATTGCAGTCAGTGGAACCTACCATCAACAGGAGAGATAAAGGCAAGCTCTGTCCTCTCTGTGTCAGGGGAATGAAACCAGGGGTCATTTACTTTACATATTTATCTTTTAAGTGACATTTTCTTCCAATTGTAGCTAAGTAGTATTGTCAGTAAGTCAGGGTACTCTGTCACAATATGCTAGTAACCTCTCACTTAGCATGGTGATTCCTCTACTGCTATTCTGAAGTGTTTTATGGGCACAGTTTGAGTAATATCATTGTTTTTTTAGACTGTGCTCAGGACTAATCCCATTAAATCAAGGCATGTATATATGTATGTACATATGTATATGCATATATGTATGTATGTCTGTATATGGAAGTCCATTGCAATAAAACTGGTTAGATTGTAGATCTCTACAGGATGAAACTGTTCTGACAGCTTGTTTATTTCAAGCACTCTTTCCTTTAATACTCTTTTGACCTCCTATAAACTTAGACTTTCTTAGATGTCAAAATACATAAAAGATTATTTCTAATATCTGAAAAAATACAGTTATTCTTTAAACTATTAATAACCAAAGGAAAAACATGAGGGAAATATTCAGGACTTAAGGGAATGAGCTATCCTAATTTTTATATAAAGGACTTGAATAGTAAGTATAGGTAATTGTACAATAGGATTCACCTGGATGAACCAAGAAAGAAACCTTTTATTTTATGTGTATATTATCTTGATTTGGATTTAGAAACGCTTAATTAACTGGAATTCAGTAAAGTGAAGTTGTAAGGAAACATCATTTGCTTTCTTAGGATTTCTCTATAAGAAGAAGAAAGACAAATCACAGAAATTGGCAGGATGCATGGTGGTCCAGTTGAGAAAAGAATGTGACTACACCATACTTCTGCTAAGGGTCTATGAGGAGCTCTAAAATACAAACAAGAAAAAACAACTCACTTCAAAGACCTTAAAAGGCAACAGAATAATTGCAGGGTATTTCTTGGGGTCAACATAGATTAACATCAGTATGTTGTACTTCCCCAGTCAAATCTGCACAACCATTTAATTGCAATTGTCATCGATGACTCTAACGCACTGTAACATTTTCAATCATAAAAGGGATTAAAGCAATTTTTACTCTGCTTATTAAAGTAGGGAATCTATTAAAAAATATTAGAAAAATTATCAACCACTAAGTTTGAAACAAAAAAGGATTTCATTTGAGTCCCTCTGAGGTTTTCATTATTTAGATCTTATTCCTCTAACTTCAGGAAATCACTGACTTAATGTTCCATTTTGTTTCGGTCTAGGTATTGCTACTTCTGAAATGAGTTTCAACAGCTGAAAGCATAATCTATTTAGGAATTACTAGAACCCTTTCCTGAAATTCTGAAAAAATTAGAAGTTTCACAATAAGAGTGTCATGGAATTTAAACTAACTGCTCCCAAATTAATTATAAATGTAGTCATGATCAAACGATCATGTATATACTGTATATACTATATGTGCTGTTTTTTGTTTGTTTATTTGTTTTTACCATTATCAGTGCTAATTCACTCAACAAGAAAGATCCCAAATGTCTGGAAAAATATTATCTGCCTGGTTTTGTGATATCCATAACAAAGGAAATTTAGCCAGGCATCCTATTCTAGATTTGGTGTGGATGACAGGTTTGACAGGAAGAAGAATATGTTTTACAGATTGAAGAACAGAATGTCAAAATGAGTAGATATTTTCAAAAAACATTTAAAATATACTGTCTATATAGAAAGCTGATAAAAACATTGAATTAAAAATAGGAGCTATCTCTTTAAGTTGTATTAACATTGAATATATCAATATTTTATGTTCTATATGTCCTGTGGTAATCTTCTATAATATTTTCATGTACAAGCTCAGTATATGAACGTGCACTTATTGGCAGTAAACTCCACCTTCCTCTTACACCAGGACTTATTTAAAACTAACAAATACATTCTGGATTTTAGGTATATATGCTATAGTATTTTTTTCCCACAAATTAATTACTTTTGTAAAGATTCTATAAGATCTCCTTCTTATTGTAAATATTATGAAAGCATGCATAGAGCATGGGGATCTTCCGTCTAAGGAAGACCTTTTTCTACTGGTGATTAACTCGGCATCACCAAGCAGTACCCTTTGGGTTCAGTTTCCTGATCTGGGAGTTGAAGGTTTACAATGGCTAATTGCTGAAGATCCTCTTTATGATTATATAAAGACAATTATCTTTGAAATTTCTTTTGAAATAAGAAATGTGGGAAATTTGGGATCTTTTAGAATAAGAACTTAAGAAAATAGGAATCAGGAACATATAAATGGATGTTACCTTAAGATATACGCTTTCGTCATAAAAATATTCACTCAGAACTAGGTAAAATGAGAATCTCAGCCTCAGTATCTGCATGTGTTGAATATTTTTTGGTTTTAACATGGTTTAATATACTGTTGTGCCAGTACTAAAATGAGTTTTCAAGCAATAATGTTTTCCCTAAGGAAAGAATTAAATGCCAATTTTGTCTGTGTAGGAAGTGTGTAGGCAGGACTCTCAACTTTCAGGAAAATTTCTGTCTTTATAGAAAGATATTTTCCAGCTACCCTTTGAATTACTCCCCTGAGAATGAAAAGACTATGAAAATGGAATTGTCACAAGACTTGCTTGATGGCAGAGGTGATCTGTGGCTGCTTCCACCTTTGCTGGAGTTGAGAGCAGAACCTGAGGAAGGACAGAGGAGGTGTCGCAGTGTGGCTGGGGAGGGAGTGGGCCCAATACTGCTTCAGAAAATGGTCTGATTGACCAGTGCCCTGTGATGGCTATAGATTTTTGACACCCAGTATAGGTTTAACTGAGTGCCACCAAAATTTGTCTGTTGAAGTCCTAACCACTAGCGCCTCAGGATATGACTTTATGTGGAGATAGAGTTTTTACAGAGGTAAAGGTCATTAGGTCAAGGTTCAAGGTCATTAGGGTGGGCATTAATCCAATATAACTGGTGTTCCTACAAAAGGGGGAAGTTTGAAGACAGACACACATACAAGGAGAACACCACGTGAACATGTAAAAGACCATCGACAAGCCAAGGAGCAAGACCTGTAACAGAGCGTTCCCTCACAACCCTCAGAAGGAACCAACCATGCCAGCATCTTGATTTTGGATTTCTAGTCTCCAGAACTGGGAGACATAAATTCCTGTTGTTTAAGCTACCCAGTTTGTGGTACTTTGTTCAGCAGCCCTAGCAAACTAATACAACACCCAACCTGAATAAATTTAAGGAGTGAATAAGCAGCAGAAATCCTGATTCTATTTGAGTCATTCCACAGAGTAAAGTGAAACTTTATTTGTTTGAAATGGAATTAAGTGGGAGTTTTTTATTTGTAATCAAAAGAATTTTAACTAAAAACAATGACATATACATATATATTCACACACATATGTTGTTTTAAAAAATTAAACTATATATAATTATAAAATATAAAATAAGAGTCATTCTTCACTCCTCTTCCCCCAATTTTAATTACCTCCCTAGTGGTTAGCTGTTTGAAATCTAGCATTGTATTTTTACAGTTCTGGATTCTTAATATTACACTGTACAAACTTGAATAAGATTCCAGCCCGATACTATAGTTTTGCTAAAACATCACATTTAGACTCTGTGCTGTGGGACAATAAGTAGGATCTTACACTTCTCTTATTGCAACACCATGGATAGGCTATAAAATAGGTAGGCCTGTTATTTTAAATTCCATCCTATACTAAGTCACATGTTTAGAATTTAGTATATTACCAACCAAGAGTGAATTTTTAAAAAATCACCTCTCATTTGGGGTTTTTCCTGACTTTGTTTTGTTTACTACTTCAAATATTGTTATAGTTAAGAAACAACTGACTACATCTTGTTAAAGCTCTTTTCTAGGAGTCAATAATAAATTATCTGCCTTATATGAAGCTTGAGTCAGTTCTAGCAGAGTGATACCCTTTTGATGGAGAGCTCAGTGAACCAGCAGCTCTCCTACCTAATATAATAGTCTAGGACTTGAGCTATATAAAGACCTCTGAATAAACAATACAAATGTTACAAAGTCCACACAAGAAAGCTCAGAGCTTTATTGACAGACAGGTCCCTGAGTCCTCAGCTGATGTCTGTGTACTCACGCTTTGTATGTAGTTCCAACAACTTTGTTGATGTAGTTCCTAAGTCCAAAGCAGAGTAGAAGTAATAAAAAGAAGGGGACATTTTACTCCTCCTATGCACGATGACCAGACTCAGAAGGAAAATTAAAAAACTCAGTGGCTAGGAGGGAACCAAAAAGGATAAAATGCTACAGTAAGTTGAAAACAGTTGCCTGGAGTCATTTAATAACAGAAAAAAGAGTTCTTTAGGTCTTGAGGTCATTTTTATATTAGAGTGTGATATAATAATTGATGTTCAAAGTGGCCCTGAGTCATTTTGAAAAAAAAATTTATTGTGATCAATATGCCCTGTTTAAGGTGGTAGAAAATTGCATAACGTATTTAAGAATGATTTCCATTTAAAGTTGTTCAGGGCTTCCCTGGTGGCTCAGTGGTTAAGAATCCACCTGCCAATACATGGGACATGGGTTCGAGCCCCGGTCCGGGGAGATCCCACATGCCACGGAGCAACTAAGCCTGTGCGCCACAACTACTGAGCCCATGTGCCACAACTACTGAAGCCTGCACGCCTAGAGCCCATGCTCCACAACAAGAGAAGCCACTGCAATGAGAAGCCCGCGCACCACAACGAAGACTAGCCCCCGCTCTCCACAACTGAAGAAAGCCCATGCACAGCAACAAAGACCCAATGCAGCCAAAAATAAATAAATAAATAAAATTTAAAAAAATTTATTAAAAAAAGTTCAAATATCAAAAGGATTTGTCACAGAGGAAAAGATTTAGTAATAGGAAAAAATTTGGTCTCTACATAGTTGAGGTTTTATTAATATCCCAATTAAAGTATTTCCTTTGCTAAGATGCCTCCATTTATGATTGTACCTTAATTTATCAGACCTTACTTCATAAGATAAGGCATTTATTCCACTGGTTGAAAATAAATTATGAAGCAATACTTAAATGTTTGTAGTACTCTTATTTATTTAGGCACATTGAAAGCTGTATTGTATCAGAATAAGGGACGCCCACAATATCAGCATACAGGAGAAGTTCACCAAGATGAATGGATTTCGAGTGAAGAGATTTTATTAAAATGTACGCCTCTCATTTTTGGAGCTCTACAGCTAAAGGAGAAGCAAGAGACCATAAACAAGGTGGTATACTTTCAGCAGTGTTTCAGATATCTTCTTTTTCTCAGCATCAGATCAATTGGTACATTGTTATTCAAATTATATTCAAAGAGTCCAATAATGTCAGTTTAGGATTGAAAAACAAAGGCTGAGATCATATCAGATGAAGTTCTCAGTATTATAATTAAACGAAGGTAATATTTGTCATATTGAACAAAGAAGCTGTCTAACAAAATTTACCCCAGGTTTTGAACGATGGGCTCACGCTTGCCTACTCTTTGGTGACTCTGCGACAACACCTCTAAGTGTGAAGTTAGGTGCGGGATGCTAAGGAAGGAGAACAGCTTATTTACAACAGCAGTGCAGGCAGAGTACTTTCAGAGTTCACGCATACCATCTTTCCTTCCCAAGGAGCAATTGCCTTGCTCATATGCTCTACAAATACCAAATACAAGGAACCTGGTTTTTAATTACGAAGTAAAATATCATTCCAAAATTGCATGATTGGTGGTTGCCTTTTGCAATGCAATGGACATAAGGGAACCTGACATTAAATGTCTGATGGAATTTTATTTTATGGAATTTTATTTCCTGGAATTTTATTTTATGCCACTTTTAAGCTGCAAACTACATTAAATTTGAATTCCTTGGGGGGTAATAGAGTGGTACAGAATTAAAGAACCTAACTCTGATGTTGGAATGTCTATGCTCACAGAGTGTATAGTTCAGATTTTAGAAAAAAAGTAAATACAGAAATAGAGACACACTGGGGTCTTTATCCTCTCCTTACAGTAGTTATATGTTTTGCTGGATATAGAGGCCATTTAGTCAGGGAGGGATGTCTCTAGCTTTCCCTTTGAGTAAAGGGAAACATAATAGAGTGGAGGAAAAGACGATGGCAGTCAGTGTGCACCACATTTGAATGTGCAGGCCACTGAAACTGAGAGAAAAGGGTCACAGACTGTGTAGTGTGGATATAGGTATGTGCGGTGGGGGGGCGGGATTGGTTTCATGACCTCCTGCGGATACCAAAATCCACAGATGCTCAAGTCCCTTAACTAAAATGGTGTAATGCACCATTGTTGTTGGCCCTGTGGATCCTCCGATTCTGCATCCACAGATTCAGCATTCCCAGATTCAACCAAATGCAGAATCCGTGGATATGGAACTCCAAGATCGGGGGCCAACTGTATTCCTACACATTACAGAGCTGCTGGAAGAAGCAGTAGTACGACTGACATTGCTCTAGTTCTCTCTATTCCAACGTGCCTTTTACAGTAAATATTATTTGCTCAGCAGGTTTCAACCCGTATAAACCGGAAGATAATGAATGCTAGTTTTCCCCCTTCCTATACCTGTATTTTCTACACCTGCAACCTTCTTTTGTTCGTTGCTCCCCAAAGATCTCTGACGTTCTGAAAAGTGGAGAGCCCAAATCTTAAAGCTGGAAGACACTTCAAGACATCCTCTGTTCTGTCACTGTAAGAGCAAAGGGCAATTAGGTATCATGATTATAATATGGGCTTATATAAATAAAACATAATATGAAAAGCTGGGTCATCCTACTTGAAATAGTTTTCAAAGGTTCAGTATGGTCCAAATGCCTTTGACCTCTAAAACACCCAATACAGCTAAACATGATACAGTAAATTTAGTGAGTGAATAGTTACTATTTTTTAGATTATCATGAGGAGGCTTGATACAGAGACTTTAAAAATCTATTGTCTTGTTTTTAAGTTTCACACCAATAGCTCATGTATGCACTTTTACTCCAACAGTCAGCTGAATGTGTGGAAATAAATCCTTATTTCTTTCCTCAGCACCCCCTAGTCTGTTTTTGCCTTCCCCCCTGCCTGTCCCAACCTTCAGGGCCAATCCAAAAGGTCACCATCCACAGGCCTGTCTCCATGAGACCTCAGTATTATAATTTTCGTTGACCTCTTACTCATTTTCTTGTATTTCACTGTTCCTAACAGAGTGTTTTGCATATAGCAATTATTTAATAAACATTTGTTGACCTCAGTTAACAGCTGCCCTCCTGCCAACTTTAAGATACAATTTAGAATTTTCTTAGGGTCAGGAACTAAGTCATCTGCTTGTTGACCACTTCCCACTCCACAATGATAAAATGCAATCTAAAATAGAGAGATTGAACTGACCTCAGTGCTTTGCTAAGAACTACTTACATGCAGTAATATGCTAAAATTACATACAATAAACTGAATCACTTTGCTGCACACCTGAAACTAACACAATATTGTAAATCAACTAAACTCCAGTATAAAATAACAATTAAATGAAAAAAAACAAAAAAGTACATACAATAGCTAACATTTATTCAGATTTACCATGTATCAGGCACAGCAAGGTCACTGTGCTAAGACTTTTATAATCATGATCTTACTTATCTCTCATAATTTTGTTAAAATAGGTAATAATGTTACCCCCACTGAGACCTAGATTCATTAAGGAATTTGCTTAATCCTATTCAGCTCATTAATGGCAAACCAAAGACTTGAAACCATGCACTTAACTACTGATTCTATTGTGCCTCTTCAAGTGCCCAAAGCAAGTCAAGAAGTAGGAAGAACTAAGTTCTAGAGTTTCTAGTGCATGGTTGAGCAAACAGGTCATCTGATTTCTTCATGCTTTTTTTTTTAAACCAATATTATAAATCCAGTAGTATATCTGTACTACTAGGTACATAGAAGGCTTGAGGAAATGTTAAGCCAGCTTCTAAATATGGCATTTATGGAAACATGATACTTTAAGTCAACTTTTAGTCCAAGAATTATGTTTCATTTATATCAAGTGCTATAATTGACAAAGTATTTTCATATATATTATGTCACTGGATTCTTAAAACCATTCAGAGACTATTATTATCTGGCTTTATTCAAGAGGATTTGAGTTTGTGAAAGGTGAGGTAACTTCCATCAAATCATACAGCAAGTATGTGTGTAAGAATTAGTTCTTTTTATTATACTCATTTTATTTTATTTTTATCATACTCTTTTTATTATAATCATTTATAATAATGATTCTGGAATATCTCAACATGTATTAATATCTCAACATATATGTGCATTTGTAATCGACTTCACTAAACTACTAAAAAAAGTTTACAGTTCACTAATAACAATAATAATAGCAGCTTTACCACTTTCACACAGGTTGAACACATGAATTGTCATCCAAACCAGGACCCCCTGAGAATGACAAATGCCAAACTAATTGGGAAGCTGAGACAACAGTCATAAATTGGACCAGCCCAGGCAAACTGGGACATGTGATCCCCCAGTTGAAACAGCACCTATCTTGTGCTGTTCTAAACACTTTACATGAATTAACTCGCTTAATTCTCAAACCTTATGAGTAGGAATTATACTCATTTTTCAGATGAGAATTTTGTGATGTGTTTAAGGTCACACATTCGTGGATTCTTTTCAGTGCTCTGTGCTCTACTGAATCTCTTCGCTTGCTTACAGGGAAAGGGAGATAGGGAAAGGGAGAGCAAAGGCCAAAAGAATAAAGACCTGGGTAAAGGCAAGCAACGGTTATGAGAATTTCGTAGGTGAAAGAGACAGCTAGCTGTTTTCTAGTGCCAGTAGCAGGGTTGGGGGAATAGTTTGTGGGAAGCAGTGGCAATTAACTAAGGCAGTATAGATAATATATCTAACAATCTTCCTGGTTACTGTTTTTTAAAAATTATTGCACATTTACACACATTAGAGGTGGTTTTGATGTACTTGCTACTCTTGGATAATTATTTAATGACCTGTGAACAATTAGCTAGGTAAGCCCTCTAAGCAATTGACTTTTGTATGTTTCTAGGTAAGATGAGTGAACCGATCAGGATTAATTTGTCATATTAATTGCATCCAGCCTGGGATAGATCCCAGTTTCTCACTGTGAGAAGCCCCCACGACAAGAGGCTTGTCATGCCTCTGCTAAGGCTGAAGTTTGTTTGTTTTTTCCTAAGTGGGTGTCATCTCTGTGAAGTCCTGGACCCTTTCTCTTAACTACATTCCTTTTCTTCTCTGCTCTATCGCCTCTTAGTTTGTTGAGAGAAGGCTGTTGGCATTCCACTTCACTTGTCAGGCTGCATATAAAGGCAGAGATTGGAGATCTGCAAGTGAAAAGAAATATTTCAACAAACAATGCCTGGTACTTTCAATCTGATCACTTTACAAACAAGCAGATGCTTTCTTTATTGTACAGATGACCTTATCAGGGAAAGTAGATGAAGCTCTGGATCACTCTACTCAGAGCCATCCTCCAGCACTTCTCAAATCACAGGCCTATTCTTCTGCTCTACTCTTCCCTTAAAAAACAAGGACAACTCTAAGTAACATTCATCTATTCATGTTTTTAAAAAAATGGGTAAATATTTATACCTCAAAGAGTTAAATGTAAATGATGTTTCACTAAGTGTGATAAATTGCATTCACAATGATTTTAAAGCAAACTGTGTTTGGGGCAGGCATTATGCTAGAATTTCTTTCATAACATTTAATTCTCACAACATTCTAGTACTACTTTCCCATTTTAAACATAAGATAACCACGGGTTAGAGAGATTACATAACTTGCTCAAGGTCAACAGTAATCTCTTCAAGAGACAAATATGTTGTCTTGGTTTCTACCAAAATTAAATTTTTTTTCAAAAAGGTGCACAAGAATATTTGCACTTCTCTTTAATAATATCAGTTAATGATACGTCACTTTTGTGCATTTACTACATACTAATCATTATGCTAAATACTTTTCATATATAGCTGTACTTTTACCAAAACCTTAGGAAAAAGCCACTATTATCTTCATTTTACAGATGAGGAAATGGTAGCTAAATAATTTATCCAAGGTGATTAATAAGTTGGAGAGCTGGAATTCAAACCTGGGTCTGTATGACATCAAAAAAATCTTAATTATACTATTTTTTTAATTAAAAAAAAATGTTTTTTGTGTGTGGTGTGTGGGCCTCTCACTGTTGTGGCCTCTCCCGTGGCAGAGCACAGGCTCCGGACACGCAGGCTCAACGGCCATGGCTCATGGGCCTAGCTGCTCCGCGGCATGTGGGATCTTCCCGGACTGGGGCACAAACCCGTGTCCCCTGCATCGGCAGGCGGACTCTCAACCACTGCACCACCAGTGAAGCCCTAAAGTATTTTTAATAGTGTAAGCAGAGTCCTTTAATAAAGCAATGATTTTGCACAGCATTGATAGTCTTTTTATAATTTTATATATTTTAAAATTTAAGTTACACACTTTTTTCCACAAAATTAAATATAAGTTGATGACCTTAAATTTTCTATTCAGGATTCTTAAATACTTCTGCCATAGGATGAGTCAGCCAACCACTCCACCTAATGAGGTATAATTGAAACTGAGCAGGACCATGTGGGACTCCTGGGTACAAATCCTTTCTGTGCACCCTATTTCTTGTTTGTAGGAAATTGGCTTCTTTTAGCCTCCTTGACCTTCCCTGAGTTCCAAAGGGCAGATTCAAACAGTTGCTAATCAGGGAAGGGAGAGAATGCAGAAACAAGGGATGAGCAGTCAATAAACAATAGTGCAGACTTGGGGCAGGGTCCTGGTTCCTCCTCAAGGAACATACATGACAATATCTTAGAGCTCTTCCGCAGAGCTAAGGCCCCCCCACAGCCATGGAGGATGGTAACTTCTGGCTGAGCCCAAGATACCTGGAGCACCGCCCTGTTACCTACCACCAACCAATCAGAAGAAAGTCACACACCTTGCAGCCCTCACCCCAAATTTTGCCTTTGACTGCTCTTCCCTTGTTTCTGCATTCTCTCCTTTCCCTGGATCTGGAGGTGACCATACTGTTAGGTCTCCTGTTTGGCCACTGCCTGTTTCAGCTGCTTACAAAATTTATGTCTGACAGGGTCCAACAGTTTCAGACTAAGATGTTGTTTCTATGTGGGTGGAAGCTGGTTTAGATACAGAATACGTCCATTTAGATCAGGTGGAGAGAGACTTTTACTCTACTAGATAGGACAGTACCCACTCCTACTGGAAGTAGTTACAGAAGAAAAAGACCTCTGCCCCAATTCCCGGGAAGTGTCTTGAGTATGAAGTCTCTCAGGGGGAAGTTATTAGGGAACCATTGACCAAAACTGCCCACCTTGGCCAGGCAATATAAGAACTGCTTGCATGAGTTGTTTCACAACAGGAGGTCCCAGTAAGGAACACAGTGCTGCCAGGATAATTTGGGAGGGGCCAAAAAGAGGGAGGAGATGCCAGCCCATAATATGTCCTGCCAACCTCCCAGAAACCCTCACGCTGGAATCCATCTTGGCTGAGAGATGCTCCCGCCACCAGGAAGGACCCTGAGTCAGACCAAATATGGTCACAAACAAGATGATTGACCAGAGACAACCCAGAAAGCTAACCCCATCTCCATAAAACCTGAGACTGCAAGCCACACGGCAGAGCATTTCTACTGGGTTCCCTTACCCTGCTGCTCTCCACTCTAGCACCCCGTCCCAATAAAGCTTTTGCTTTGTCAGTATGTGTGTCTCCTCGGACAACTCATTTCCGAGTGTTAGACAAGAGGTCACTCTCAGGCCCTGGAAGGTGTCCCCCTTCTGGCAACAATAGTATAATAAATCCCATTTCTGAGTTAACCAGGAAGTGAAGTTGAAAGATCAGTCCATCATGGAGAGCTATGAAGAAACAGGGAAGGGACTTCCCTGGAGGTCCAGTGGTGAAGACTCTGCACTTCCACTGCAGGGGACATGGGTTCAATCCCTGGTCGGGGAACTAAGATCCCACATGCCGTGTGGTGTGACCAAAAAGAAAAAAAAAAGAAACGGAAGAGTGAAGAAAAGGCATTTAGAAGCTCAGGTGTGAATCTAGAACAGTCTAAAAATTTACCCTTGACTCTTCTGTAAGAGAATAATATGTGCTATAGGTCAGGATATCTCTACCTCAGCACTGTTGTTATTTTGAGCTCGATAGTTCTTTGTTGGGGGTTGGGGAGGGGATGCCCTGTGCATTGTAAGGTGTTTAGCAGCATTCTTGGCCTCTACCTGCTAGATACCAATAGTATCCCCCATGTGCTGACAATAAAGTGTCTTCGACATTGTCAAATATCGGGAAGGGGCAGGATGCAAAATTGCCCTGGTAGAAAACCAATGCTCTAAAGCTCTGGGAGGGCTTGGTGGGTCCAAATCCCTAACAAAATACTTTTTCTTGGTCTTTGCTGTTTTCTTTTGCTATATTATATCTTCAGGTGTTGGAGAAACCAATTAATTGGGCACATGATTCTCAGATGTTGAAAGACTCTATTTACAGCTAATCAGTTGACTTTGATACAAACAATGCAGGTTTTTGTATTACAAAGGAGCTAAAGACATCAAATGACATACAGTTGTGTTTCATTATCAGTCATTAACTCCACCCTCTTCCAGATCATCAGGCAAAATATGCCATTTAAAAGATAGGAGCCCACTTTTCCAGGATGACCTGACTTTATATTTTGTTGTTATTGATCACCTAACAAAATGAAAGAGGAAATGTATCTTGTCCCACAACATATTTTAAAACAATATCTTACACTGTTGTTTTCAACTTTTTTTTTTTTTTAAGTAAGCAGAACTCTTTTCCTTAGACGTCTGTTGGAAAAAAATTAGCATTTAAAATAGATGTGGGCTTCCCTGGTGGCGCAGTGGTTGAGAGTCCGCCTGCCAATGCAGGGGAAACGGGTTCGTGCCCCGGTCTGGGAAGATCCCACATGCCGCGGAGCGGCTGGGTCCGTGAGCCATGGCTGCTGGGCCTGTGCGTCCGGAGCCTGTGCTCCGCAATGGGAGAGGCCACAACAGTGAGAGGCCCACATACCGCAAAAAAAAAAAAAAAAAAAAAAAAAATAGATGAAAACAGTATCCTAGTAATATGCTCAGCTGTAAGGTCAATTTGTACTATTTGCTTATTATAGTCAGTCCTGTTAAGAGACTGTTCCTATGAACATTGGTATTCAAAATGAACAAGAAAGATTAAAAAAAAAGTTAGGAAAGATTGTGGCAGGTTTATATCAGTTTTACCATCCAATTTTTTTTGTTATTTGAAAAATAAAATTGACTCAAGAAAAGTTATAGTTCATACTGTTAGGGATTAGTATCTGAATTTACACTTTTAGCTATACAGCCAGAATCCTTCCAGAATTAAAAGAAAAAATTCAGGCACATTTATTAATTATTAATAAATGACACATTTGCAGTAAATTCAAATATCTACATAGAGGTGGCAAGAGAAAGTGGGTCAAGTGAACATACTGATGGTTTCTTATTTGGTATAGAACGTATTTCAGTGTATAGATTTTCTTTTTAAATTATAATTCTTATATGTTATTGAATGTATTTTTATTATATTTTATTTATTTTTAAATTTATTTGAAAGCATATTTTTATAATGCAATTTGAGCTCAGTATTTGTAGAACAGTTGAATCACCTTCCAGAAATTCTCAGAAAGACAGTTTGAAAAGCATAACCTTACTTTTTTTTTTTTACTTATTCATATGCTGGTGATATTTGTGAATCAAAACTACTAAGCATTTTATCATCTGTACTTGATAATTTTCATATGGAATGGTACTTAATTTTTTTAAAATAATGAATTAAAACCCTTTTATTTTAGCTCCTGTTATGAAGGAACCTCTGAGCACTTATACTTTATTTTTTCCATCTGTGTTGCAAATTTCTCCCCCCCACCCCAGTTTTTTAAAAACTTTAAGATTTTTTTAAAAATGACTATTTCAAACTTATAGAAAAGTTGCATGAACAGTTCAAAAAACTTCCATATCTCATGTAGACACGATGCTTAAAACTCCAGTGTACATTTCTCAAAAACAAAGATACTCTCCTTCTAATCCCAAATAATCCTCCAAATTAGGAAATTGATACAATGCTGCCTTTCAATCCACAGACCCCATTCAAATTTTGACAGCTTTTGCAATCTTTTTCCTTTATGAACCAGAATCATGCATTGTGGTAATTTTGACCACGCTTTACTTTTCTTTAATCTGGAGCATTTACTTAGTCTTTCCCTGTGATTCATGACCTTGACAGATTGAAGAGTACAGATATTTCATTTGATAGGATGTCCCTCAACCTGGGCCTTTATGAAGTTTTCTTATGACCAGACTCAGATCATTCCTTCCTGGCAGGAAGACCTCAGAAATGATGCTGTGCTCTTCCCAAGTTGATTGCACAATGGAAGCTCAGGATGAGCATCTATCCCACCCCTGGTGATGCCAACCTTGAGCACTCGGTCAAGTTGCCAGCTTTCTCCACCTTAAAATCACCATTTACCCCCTTTTTTAAAAAAATTAATTTATTTTTTGCTGTGTTGGGTCTTCGTTTCTGTGCGAGGGCTTTCTCTAGTTGTGGCAAGCGGGGGCCACTCTTCATCGTGGTGCACGGACCTCTCACTGTCGTGGCCTCTCTTGTTGCGGAGCACAGGCTCCAGACACGCAGGCTCAGTAGTTGTGGCTCACGGGCCTAGTTGCTCCGTGGCATGTGGGATCTTCCCAGACCAGGGCTCAAACCTGTGTCCCCTGCATTAGCAGGCAGATTCTCAACCACTGTGCCACCAGGGTAGCCCCCCCCCCTTTTTTAATTGATAAAGATTTTATGTTGAGATGGTTCAAGGCTATGCCAAAGGCTTCAAACTCATTAAGCTTCCACTCACCAGCCTTAGCATCTGTTCCTAATTCCTGCCTGAATTAATGACTATTATATGACTGTCCAATGGCGATTTTCTATTTCCATTATTTATCAGTTGGCATTCTAGTGTTGGATAGATTTTTTTCCCTTCTCCTTCATTTATTTCTTCATTTAATAGTTATTTTTTCATATCAGTATAGATTTATGGATTCCTATTTTATTCAGTGGATTGTGATCTGTTACTATCATTACTCTGATGCTCACTTTTCCAGAATTGTCCAGTTGGAACCTTTGTAAACTTGCTCCCAAGTCTTTTTTAACAATCTTTATATCATTCTTTGAACACTTCCTTATGTTCTATGACAAAAAGATAATCCAAGCCCATATTGTATCTTCCCCACCCAAGTGCTGGAATTAGTTGTTTATCTAAGGAGTCAGGGTTCCTTTTAATGGGAAATGTTATTGGAAAACAAAATCTGCTCTCAGACTGCTCATTGCTACTGGAGTGCCATTGCTTCTAGACTCTCTTGGAAAACAGAGCTGAACTTCTATATGTACATACATACAGATGCATATATATGTATGTATATATATTTATATACACAAATCTATATTTATCATCTATTATCTAAAACTACAAGTTCACTCTAATATTTCCAATTGAAGTTCATAATCTCAGGGTTATTTCTAGCTTTCTCTTTTCTTTCACTTCCTTTGACAGTGAGGAACCTGGCTCTCATTATTGACAATATAGTTACATTTTCTCAAAGTGATTGTCTATAACTAACCTTCCTATCATGCTTTGTACCTCCTCCACCATCTGCAAGGGGAGGGAAAATGAAAACATCTATACTTTTCAGTTTATGGGGCAATTGTGGCCCTGAGCATTCAGTACAGTGCATCTCTAGAAGTATTTCCTAATCATTTTACCTGTCTTTCAGTTTCTCTCCACCTCCAGGTTTGGTAGTAGAATGATTGTAGAATATTTTGTGGAATTAGAGAATAACATTCAACAATTGTCCTCAGTCTAGCTGCTGTTTCTTCATTTTATCCCCCTTCCCCCTCATCTGTTCTGCCACTGCTGTTGGCTTATTTCTTGCTTGAATTGCTTTAACAGGCTCCTAAATGCCACAGATCTGGTTCCCTTGAAGATCTTCCACATAAACATCAGAGTGATCCTTTTAAAACACGAAGCCGAGTACAACATTCTACTGCTTTAAAATTTCTCAGTGGCTTCCCTGTTGCTCCAGACTCATTAACGTGGTTTATAAGGAAATCTATAACTTGATAGATTCTTGTTTTCTCTCCAAATCCATCTCTAATCACTTTCTTTTCTGAACTTCCTATGTCAGCTACCACAGGTGCTTGTATGGATACAAAAGTCATTAAAAGAGTGCTTTTTGAGACCAAGCTTTCTGGAATTGAATTCTCTTTCATTGCCTGATTAAGCTTGTGTTTTGTTTTGTTTTTTTGACCCAGTTACTATTGCTATGAAACTAACCACCCAAAACTTAGTGATATAAAACAATAACCATTTTAAAGTCAGATTTTGTGGATCCAGATTCAGGAAAGGGCCAGTGGGGACAGTTGTACGCTGGGTCTGGAGGATCCATTTCTAAGATGACTCCTCACATGTCTGGTGCCTGGGCTGATGACTGAAGAATGGTTTCTGCTGGTAGCTGGACATTTTACTGGCAGTTCAGGGATCCAACATGTTTGTTTCAGCAAACCAGGTGGAAGCTGCTTGGCCTTAGAAGTCACATAGTGTCACTTCCACTGTACTCTACTGATCGTAGCAAGATTCAAGGGAAGGGACATAGATTCTTTCAATGTTTTAAAACTGTTTCCCCTTGGAGGTAAAATGGAGGTACTAGAAGTCTGGGTTAAATGAGTATTTTATAAGGGGGCTAATACACAGTAAGAGGTTGATAAATATTAGATATTTTTGTTTTTCAATGACATTTCTGCCTGGAATTTGGGTCCTATTCCTCACTGTCTGCTGAAGATGGAGATAGTTCAGCCCCTCTCCCCAGAAGTCTTCTCTCACTCTTAAAAGCCACCTCAGGAAGTTTCCTGGTTCCCTGACTTCTATAATGCTTTATAAACGCCCATGTATGTGCTTATTTTCCCTACTAATCTGAGGCTTCTAGGGCAAAGACAATCAATACAGTATCTCTGGCATGCAAGGACCCAAGACCCTGAGATAGGGTGATCATACATCCAATTTTCCTGGGACATTTCCCTTTTATATCTGCTGTTGTAGTACAGTTAGTAGTAAGGCCACATTTTATTCTCAAAAAGTTCCCAGTTTGGATGATAAATTATGCAGTATCTACTCAAAGAGCCTTCTAGAGTCTCAATCATGTTGGTAAAGGAAAGACTGCCCTTGACCCTCTGATATGCTTTCCCATTGTAGCAGCAGTGCTTACGGGTAACACTGGAGCCTGGGAGACTTGCCTCTCACCGAGGGGTGGGGAGGCTGTGAGGGAAATATGCCTTATGATATCCCAGTGAGCCAGCCTGTAGTGCTGAATCACTGGCAGCATTTCCCAAAAGTGAGTTAAGAAACCATTTCCCACTGACTCAAAGGGTGTGGGGCTGTCACTGGTCCATACTGACTAGAAAAGAATCACCTGGTTTGCTCTGACTTCCGTCGAAAAGGTAGCGAAAGTCCACTCTGAAACCCCATTCCCTGTTGTTCTCCAAGGGTCTTCTGATATTGTCTCCTAGATGTCTTTCAGGAAACACTGGCTAGTGAGTGCTCTTAGGTTGTGCTACAGAGGAGTTCGAAATGGAACAAAATTGAATGAGGACTAAATTGTAAATAAGCTAATGCTCAGATGTTTGTACTTACCTGGAAAAACAGGCTTAAAAGATCCAGGAAATAGAGCCATAGGTTCACTCAAGAAGGGAGTTTGAAAGAATGTGTCATCACCTCGAATAGTCCTGCCAAATGCCATTTTCAGAAATGAATGGGGACTTTTTTTGCCTTTTGTTTGGTCTTCTTCATTTTTCAAAGCCCAGTTTAAGTCCTGCTTTGTCCAAGAAACTTTCCTGAGTTGCCACAGACAGCCTCACCTCTCCTTGATCTCTGCTTCTCCCTAACTCACCTTTATTTAAAAATTTTGCTTATCTGGCAATTCTCCTGTAAGGTCAATAACCTCTGATACAGCATTTATGGGTGCCAAGCTCTGTGCTGAGTGCTTTGCCATAATCATTCCTTCTAATCCCTTACCACCAAGTAAGTACCGTTACCTACATTTTACAGGTAAGGAAACACAGGTAACATTGTATTATTATTTATGTTATTAGATTACATCGCCTCTCCCCATCTAACTTGTAATCCTCTCAAGAACTGCAAACAGGTTTCTTATCTCTTGGTATCTTAGTTTCCCCACATGCAGTAGGAACTCAAAGGAGCAAATTGTTGATGTTAATGACCAGTTTTACTTTCTGTCTACTCCATGAAGACGGAATTTTAAATGTAAATACATAGATGTGCTGTACAGGCCATCTTTAAAGCCCTAGAAACCTCACATCAAGCCAGGAGAATTAAGTGTGAAGAGAAGGAATAATACGTACGTGGGACTTGCCATTTTGAGAGTCCATTGATGTCGCTTTTGAGTCACAGGAAGCTTTGCTTCAACATTTGTTTAAAAGAGGAAGAAAATGTTGAAAATGTTACGCACATTGTGACTATTTGAATATTCTCTCGGGTTGATTTCCTGCATTACATCTTTGAAAGTGTCCTGATTTTCATGTGTATTCCAGTGCTGAGTGGTATTTCCTATCTCAGCCTAAAAAATGGGATTTGACTCTTAACAGGAAGTGTCAGTAACAGCATCAGCTGCAGTGACAGAGATGCTGCAGCAGTGACTAGCACATTGTAACACGTTTGAATTTTGATCTTAAAATAAGCCACACACGCTGAATAAGTATGTAAATGTATATGAAATAAGTATGAGTGCCTTATCATAATTTTAAGTCTGATTTTTATTGTCAAGAATGTTTCCATTTAAGAGTTTTTAAACTCTTGCATTAAAGGGTTGGCCAAAGATCATTTTTGTGTTTTTTAGTCTCTTATATCCAAATTGTCAGATATTATGTGTGAAGAGGCCATTCAAGGCAGAATCATGAAAATTACAGATGGAAAATTAGGTCATTTTCTTTTTCCTTTTCCAATACAGGCTGCTTTCCTTACAGAATATCTTCAAATATTTTTTCCATCCTTGTTTAGAATGAGGTACACGAATGATGGGGCCATTACAGGTTCCCCTGGGAGGTTATTCCACAGAATAATGGGACTTGCTGTAGGTATATTTTTTACCTGATTTTTAACCTAAACTTTTTTTTTGCTCAATTTCATTCTGTTACCCCTTGGACCACCTGTACGGTTCTTCACAGAAGGTTGCAGGATGCTCCTTTTGATAGGAATACTCAAAATAATTAAAGGGAACTAGGTCCACTTATGTTTGATGTGCATAAGTCTGCTTTGTTTATTGTGTGCTTATTGACATGGCCTAAGGAGGCATAATGATAGTGGGTGATTCTTAAACATAATCACAGAACTGGATAAGAAAAAGTTCATAAATATTCTTTTATTCTTTTAAGTAGGTGTAAAAAATATTAGGCCCCTTCTTTTGGGCATATGCCAGGTCTTTCATTTATGGGAAAATGAATGAAATAAGCAACCTGATCAGTCTGGTCTTGGATTGTCTAGAACTTCTCCAGTAAGTTAGACTTGCATTAGTATGTTCAGTTCGACTTCATACTCTAGCCATAAACTGGGATTTCCAATATGCCGTATCCCAGAGACACCAACCTTGAGGCTTGATGTGTGCTTTATTGGTCTCTGTGTGTCCATGGCTGAGCCCGTGCCTGGCAGATATCAGGCGCTTTGTTGGATAATTGAATCCAATGAATTATGGACTAATTAGAAAAAAAAGTAGTGAGAGCAGCCATGAATCTAGTATTTTTGACACCCAACGCCAATCATTTTCAATACCATTATATGAAAAATGTATTTCAGTAATAATTGTGCAATGAAATGAGTAATAACAGCCAGAAGAGAAATATAGACAATAAAATTTTATTAAACTTAACAGGTAATCATGCAAATAAATTAATTAAAAATAAAAACAAAACAAATGTTACAGAATAAAAATATTTTAGTTATATATATATATATAAATTAAAATATAATACATTAATGATTTCTTGGGAAAAAGGAAAATATTTTATACTGCCATTTATTCCATTGCTTCCAGAGGCAGTATTGAAGTGACTCAAGTTTGCCTTCTTTGTCTTTACAATCATTGTTTGTTTTGAATCTATTCTTTTAAACACTTGAAGCTGTAGTACCCTAGGAATTGGAGATGCTAACTGCCTTCTAGGCAAGCTCAAAGGATTCCAAACCATTTTGAACTTTCTCTCTAAGTGAATGTGGACAGCTGAGTCTCTGGGTATACAAATGGAGGTTCCAGAATACGATGTTTATTTAAGAATAATATGTTTATATATATATATGAAGATTACATATGTAATATTAAAACTCAGCAGTAACCACAGCAATTGCTTAGAACTTGGATCAACGAAAGATATTTTAAGTGGGAGGAGTATTTTATCATTGACATTGTTTAGAGTTGGCAGAGCATAGGGAAAATAAAAAGCAGTGTGCCTTTGAGCTTGTTATTTCTTTTAGTTTATTACTGAAATATTCTTAATATTATTTAAATTTTTTAAATTTCTCTACAGACAATGATGACTTGCTTGCACCTGGGGCAGACCATTCCCATTTCCCTGTCCTGGGTTCACCACTGTGGAGGATACTAATTTTGCTTTGAACAAAATTTTTGAAAAAAAAAAAATTTAAAAATCTCAAGTCATCCATTATAGTTTGACTTCCATGGTTTGCAGGTATCCAATACATATTTTTTGAATGCCTAACGAGGAGAGAGTGGAGGATGGGTGAAATCCCTCAGAAGAGGGCTTTGGGCATTGGAAAGTAGCAGGCCAGTATCAGGTCCCTGGGGGCAGCAGAACAAGGACATCAGCAATTTAGAAAGGGAAGTGAACAGTAGAACAAAGAACTGATGTTTTGTTCTGTTGGTGATTGTCATGGGCTGCTGGTGGGAAGAGCAGAAGCAAGAGAGTTTTTCTAGGCTTAACTTCCCATCTCATTCTTTTAATTTCTACCTTTGACCGGGGTTAGCCATACATGTTTTCCCCATTCTATTGCTCAGTTCCTGAGAAAACCCTTCCTACTCTTCCTTCAGTGACTTATCTGCTTCTGTCAATAACCTGGAAATTTTATGGTGAAACTGCAAACTGGTGAAACACTAAAATGCATCTCAGGTCATGTGGAACATTTGTATGCCAGATGCGTGGTACAAGTAGGGAGTACTTTGCATTAAATTCTTTCTGACATTCTTCTCTTCTCAGGCTCAGTTTTCTCTTGCTGACTTAGAGTCAGCAGGGAAACGTCCAACATCCTTTGTAGGCATTTTTATACACTTCCTCTCCAGTTAGAGCAAGGGTAACCAAGAAGTACAATTCTCTGAGATGGCTCTTAGCCATTCTGTTTTAGTCCTCATCACTCTGTCCAGGAGAAATCTCATACAAATATATGAGAATGTCCTGTAACCTATTTCATCTTGGCCCCTCCATCTCCTACTCTCTTATCAAAAACAGAATTTCAGCATACCCATTAGGATGGCTACTATTTTAAAAAAGTAGAAAATAACAGGTGTTGGTGAGGATGTGGAGAAATTGGAACCTTTGTGCACCATTGGTGAGAATGTAAAATGATGCATCCACTATGGAAATCAGTATGGCAGTTCCTAAAAAAATTTTTAAAAGAATTAATAGACGTAGCTTGTGGGAAGCTGCTGTGTAGCACAGGGAGATCAGCTCGGTGCTTTGCGATGACCTAGAGAGGTGTGATGGGGAGGGTGGCAGGGAGGCTCAAGAAGGAGGGGATATATGTATACATATAACTGATTCACTTTGTTGTACAGCAGAAACTAACACAACATTGTAAAGCAATTATAATCCAATAAAGATGTAAGAAAAATTAAAATAAAAAAGAGTTAATATATGATCCAGCAAGTCCACTTCTGGGCATACACCCAAGAGAATTGAAAGCAAGGAGGAGATATTTGCACACCCATGTTCATAGAAGCATTATTCATAATAGTCAAGATGTGGATGCTGCCAAGTCTGTTGATGGATGAATGGATAAACAAAATGTGATATATCCATACAATGAAACATCACTCAATCTTAAAAAGGAAGGACATTCTGACACATGCTATGACTTGGTTGAACTTTGAGAACACGATGCTAAGTGAAGTAAGCCAGTCAATATTGTATAGCTTAATTTATAGAGGATACCTAGAATAGCCAAATTCACAGGGACAGAAAGTAGAATGGTGGTTACCCAGGGTTGGGTTGAGAGGGAAATGGAGAGTTGTTGTTTAATGGGTACAAAGTTTCAGTTTGGGAAGATGAAAAATGTTCTGGAGATGGATAGCGGTGATGATTACACAACAATATGAATGTACTTAATGCCACTGAACTGTACACTTAAAAATGGTTAAGATGGGGCTTCCCTGGTGGTGCAGTGGTTGGGAGTCCGCCTGCCGATGCAGGGGACACGGGTTCGTGCCCCGGTCTGGGAGGATCCCACGTGCCGCGGAGCTGCTGGGCCCGTGGGCCATGGCCGCTGAGCCTGCGCGTCCGGAGCCTGTGCTCCGCAACGGGGGAGGCCACAACAGTGAGAAGCCCACATACTGCAAAAAAAAAAAAAAAAAAAAAAAAATGGTTAAGATGATAAATCATCTAACCTTACATGTTTTTAACCTCAGTTTAAAAAAAAAAAAAGAAAATCTGACAACATTATACACCTTAATCCCAGAAAACTGTATGTGAAAAATAATTATGGGTATTTTACCACAATAAAAGATAATTAAAAAATAGAAATTCAAGTTTGATTGCTACACATCATTCTTCATATAAAATAACAGAGAGCTATTTTAGGGGAGTTAGAGTCTGATGGCATGGGCCACATGCTCTAGCTCATCCCAGGCAAGTTTTGAAATAATGCTTGGTGGTTGGCGTGGTTTGAATACAATACATGGTTAAGCGGTACTACCTTGTTCTTTCCAGGTCAAAGAGAGGAACAGAAGAGTAAATCAGAAAAGGAAATGGCCACCCCTGTCTAATTAGATGGTACCCTCTGAGATGGAGAGATTGCATCCCCAACTCATCTACATCATGTTTAAAGATCTGAATGTTCGCTTCAGCTCCTGTTGCATCTTAGTGGAGGCTGCTTGTGCAAAATGATGTTTGGCAAAATAAAGTAAGCAAATTGGATGTCATGTGAATTAAAAGCAAAGTTGGGAAGAACAGAAACCTTCAAAACCTGCAATGGGATATCCACCTTTTGACATTTAGGTTACCAGGCCAGAGATGGCATGGGATATTAGTAAAAGAAAGCTATGATTACTTTGGAGACTATTGGGCAATAAGAAATAGCAATAATGATGCTTTGAATTAAGCCATTTCTCCCCAGGGCTCACATATGCAATAATTTCTTTTCACAATATACTGAGAAACCGGGGAGGAATGGGTATTATTATCTCCAGTTTATAGTTATAGAAGGTGAAACTGAGGCACAGAGAAGTAATCTGAGTTTGAAGCAGTGTCTCATTGGCAGGGGTAGCAGTAGAAAACAGGCTTAGTTTCCTGATCTCCGGGCCTCCTGTCTATAAATAGCTTGCCTTCTGTTCTGTTGATCCTGCCCAACAAAGCTGCACCCCAATGTCCCCAAACATGGCAACAGTTGGCTCCCCAAATAAGCTTTTATTTATTTATTTTTTTTGTGGTACGCGGGCCTCTCACTGTTGTGGCTTCTCCCGTTGTGGAGCATAGGCTCCGGATGTGCAGGCTCAGCGGCCATGGCTCACAGGCCCAGCCACTCCGTGGCATGTGGGATCTTCCCGAACCGGGGCACGAACCCGTGTCCCCCGCATCGGCAGGTGGACTCTCAACCACTGCGCCACCAGGGAAGCCCCCCAAATAAGCTTTTAAAGCAGAGAAGCCATACAAGAAGACTGGGACCTTTAGGCCCCTCCAGAGGCTAGCAAATGTGTGGATGACCATCACATAACTTCAGTGTTGGCTCGTGAACCTCAGTTTCCTTCACTGCCATATTTCTCTGTTTCTAACTTCCTTTGAGCAGGGAGAAAAGACAACTGGAATTTCAGTGAACTCCATTTTCTTGGCTTAGAAGTCACAAGCTCCAGTTAAGTGCCACCCTGAATAAGTGGCTCCTTTGTGTTGAGGGAGAGACCACCCCCTGACCCAGAGATGCGGTTTTGCAACACGCAGATGGAGATTTCCAGAAGTCCTCAGCTGGAGCAGCTAAATGTGACTGAGACAACACAGTCCCATAGACAAAGGTCAGACCTATTTTAATCTCTGAGTGAGGCTATTACTCTGGGACAAGGCCCTTCTTGTCTGATTTCCTGCTATTTTCAGTGATTCACAAGCCTGAATCTCTTTCATCTGGGAGTGCAGAGCCCCATCCCCCTTTAAGATTTGTTTGTGAGTTAAAATAGTTCCCATCCTCAGTCTTCTCGGAGTGTCTTCTTGCAGCGGTAGAATTCCTCAGGCTGTGACCTGGAGGAGTCCCTGGGAGGGAAAGTCAGGGCAGCCTGGAATGCAAGCCCAGGGGAGGAATCTGGAGTGTAACAGGAAGTGGGGTTGCTGCTTGCTTGCCCAGAGGCTCGGAGCCGATAGATCAGTGGGGCTGACTCCTCTGACTGCTCTGGGAGGCTTCTGCAACACAGCCTTACGGAGGCTTGCCCTGTACTGTCTGCTGAGGTGTATGTGTCGTGCAGGTGTTTCAGTCCAAGTCCAGTCACTATAGAATCTAATGCAATTAGGATGAAAGACGCTCCTTTAGTTTCTTGATGACACAGCCCTCATGTTCTGTAATTACCGGTCCATTTGGATTGATAACCCTTGTATTTATGGGTTATTTCTCCAAAGTGAATGCTGCAATATAAAAGCCTGCTTATCCAGTTATCCTGTGGCTTTTGAGTTTGTTAGTTCCCTCTTTTCTTAAAAAAATTTTTTTAAATAACTTTATCTACTGTGGAAACATCTCAGATCACTGTTTCTTAATTGTTTAATACCTCAATTTGATGTAGACAAAGAAGAGTTTGAGAAATGAAGCCAAAGCTAGCCTTCAGGGAATCTGCCCAGAGTAATAATAATGATGAGTTGACACTTGTTGATTCTATACTCCTTGCCAGGTACTATGCAAATGCTTTACACATATTCTCTAATTTAATCTACATAAGAATCCCATGAGATCATTTTACTGAAGACAAAACAAGGTTTAGGGAAGTTAAGTAATTTTCCCTAAATCACACAATTAGTTTGTGGCTAGAACTAAAATTCCATCTCAGATCTTCATGCTGCTAAACACAATAGAACAATTTTGCTGAAACTTTGAAAATAAATGTTGGATCTTCCCTAATGTCATGGTCTTTGTGGATATCATAAAATTAAAGATTTTCTAAATTTTCTTCTCATTCTTTTTAAAGAAAAGGTCCCTGAAATCAGTGAGAAACTTTGGTGAGTTGCCCTTTTCATTTGTTTATAAGAGGAAACGTTAACTTCTGTGAATGTGTTCCACACATTCTTGCCACTTCCCTAAATCAAAGAAAAAGAGAGCCACAAAACATGGCTGTAATGCCTGTTTTCATATCAGAAGGTCAAAAAACAAAGATCCATGAGGAAATAGTGGGAAGAGAGTATTGTCACAAAAACACCAGAAGTTGCATAAATAAATAAATAAATAAATAGTTTTGAGGGGGATGGAGAGAAGAAACTAACATTTTGTTTCTGAATTCTGATCCAAATCTAATGTTTTCAGAAGTAACAATTCATCCCACAAAAGACTGAAGGCTTTTGGATTTGGTTGTATCAACACTCCACCCACAAAGTAAAATTAAGAATTGATTACACCCCTCCCCTTCTCTCCTGAGGTCAAGCAAGCAGCAGAATCCACTACTTTTGCTGTGGACTTTGTCTACACCCCAGAGCAAGGTGGAGAGATAAGCCAATTATCCAAATTTTCAAGCCAAAGAAAAAGTAATTTGGCTTTAATTATCTGGGAGAAAGTGTTTGGAAACCTGAATTATTTGCACATATTTTTATCTTTGCTTGATACAAACAGAGTGACTTTGTGTTTAGGCCATTTCAATTGATAGTTATTCAAGATTTCCTAGTTACTGGACTTGTCTCTGCTCATGTGAAGAGAGGTAGCTTCATGTTCCACTGGGAGAGGAGGGCTGAGATCAGAGATTTGGTTTTTAGGTCACTGCCAACACTGAAGAAGGATGCAAACAGGGCTTCTCAGCCCCAGCTTTGCAGGAGAATCACCTAGGGAGCTCTTAAAAGTGTACCAGTGGCCCTGGTCCCATATAAGGCCAACCAAGTCAGGATCTTTGGGGCTGGAGCTGAGGCCAGGATATTTTCTAAAAGCCCCCTTGTGATTTGAAAGCATCCATGGTTGAGAATCATTGGATTCATCATGGATATCATCATTCTGATGATGATAAGTATAAAAAAGATGGAGAATACTTCAGTTCCATTGTCCAAATGATCCACAGACATTTGATTTTTAAGAATATCAAAAAGAGATAAGGCAAAATGACAGTGTAAGTTTATCTTCTTGCCCTTTCCAATGGCACTGTGGTCTCGTACACCTGTCTCAAATAAAATATGCCTTATAGTTCTCAAAGTTAGTTATGAAAGCAAATTCTAAAACAGAAAACTCTTTCAGAAAGATGAGAAAGAAAAATCTCTATCTGATGAGTACTACCAAATAGAGAGCAACATTGACCAAAAACCATACTTTTAAATGATTCAGAAATCACCTTCACAAATCTTTTGGCTTTATATTTTACTATTCGCATAGGCACAATTATTTTCCATACCCATTTGATGGTTTAAAGAAGTAGTGGTTCTCAAACTTTATTGTGCATCTAAATTACCCAGGGAACTTGGTAAAATCCAGATTGCTGGGCTCCATTCCTGTGGTTTCTGGTTTGATGGGCCTGGGGTGGGATCCAATAATTTGCATTTCTAGTAAATTCCCAGGTGAGGCTGGTCGTGGGACCACAGCAAACTAAAGTAGAACTTGAACACCTCTCCCCAAAAGCTTATTATAAGTTTGTGAAGAATAATGTGAATATTTACTTTAGTATTATTTTTATTCCAAAATGGATTTGAATGATTCTCTAAAAGTATACATAATAGGTTAAATTTTTAAATTAAAAACAAGGTAAGGAAATTAGGGTGAAAAGTAAAGTTTGAGTAGTAAAATAAAATCAAACAGCACATACATATAAAAGGTATTTTAAAAAGTAAGATACAGAAAATGAAATATATTTTACTATTTAACAAAATATACATTTGAGAGTATCAATTCTATATAGCAAATCTTATATCATTTCTGAGCTTTTTCTTACTTCTGAATTCCTTTGAAACTTAGATAATATAATATTTAGCTATTCTAAAGTAAAGTAAAAGAAGGAAAATTGCCTGGCCAATCCTAGGGATACTGGCTAATGATGTGAGATTCCGTTTGGCTCTTCCGTATATGCATAGACTGCTTTCAAACAGAATACAGTAAAATGAAACGAGGGTGACATGCCTGGTTTATTAAATAAAACTGCGTGTACAGTAGATAACTAAACTGAAGAAATGATTTAGAGGCTTGAAATGTTTAGATTCATTATCTACACAGGAACACAAAATCAAAAGCAGGAGGCAGTCTGAGCAAATGAAGCAAGTCAGGTGGAGACTGTGGTCCCTGACATGGCGCCCTGTCTAACGGGAGCACGTGGCCCTGTGCTGTCAGATAGTTGATTTATTGAGAGAAGCTAGGGCAAATTTTTATACAAAATGTTATGAATTTTAAATGTTGACAACAAATTCAATTAAAATAAGTAACACTATGTGAGTCAAATAAGATAGATTTGGGCCAGATTTGGCTTTGCTAATTTGAAAACGTGTCTTCAGGAATTAATTTTTCCTGGTTAATTACCAACTCCTCTTTGCATTCTGAGTAGCTTTCTACCCAGGCAGCTAATTGAAGCAGAGCCAAACAAATTACTGACTGCTATTTGCATGGCTTTCCTTTAACCCACTGGTTCTCAAAGTGAGGTCCTAAGTTGTATTAGCATCTTCTGGGAACTTGTAGAAATACAAATTAGACTTGCCTATCCCAAATGGGCTAATTTCATATGGCCCGCCCCAATCTTACTTAGTCAGAAACTCCGGGAATGGAGCCAGAAATCTGTTTTAACAAGACCCTCCATGTGATTCTCATGCCCACTAAAAGTTGGAGGGCCCCAATTTACTTGAAGAGAATTTAAGGCAGCCTCATTAAACCAGAACAGATCTACTGGGTTGGTAATAAGATGAATACCTTACCAGCATCCAGAGCCAGAGCGCTCTGGTTATGCGACATTCCAAATGGTGCTGGGTATCATTACCCTGTTAATAGATACTCTGGTATATTTCATTTAAAACGATATAATTCCAAAGTAGCATGGAGAGTCTCATTTGAAAAGTTTGCTAAAGAATATCTGTCAGTTTAGGGATTGTATCAATGGTTATTTACTCTTTCTTACCAACTGCTCTGGTTGTTGTGCTTGGTGTCAGCTGAAAATATTCTCACTTCCTTTCTCACTCACATTTACCAATTTTCTGAGGGTCACTAGAATGTGAGTATAGTTATAGATCCTTGTAACTAGCCTTCTAATGGGAAAACAGCTTCAAATATACAAATAAGAGTCAAGATATATCTATAGAAGAACACTTATTCTCAATAAAAGAGAATTTAATCTTAAATCAGTATATTTACCAATATCCAGATGTGTGGTAACAAATACCAGCATTTCAACTGCACATGCTATTTTCTTCCCTATATTTGACATTTTGTGGTTAGCTGGATCAGTATAAGAAGCACTGGTGGGCACTAAGGAGGCTTGGTTTCTTCATGTCTGTCCCTATCCCTCCATGTGCCTTGGACGGGTCGTTTGTGACTTCCCTTTTCTCAGCCTGTAAAAGGAAGGCCTTGCACTGTATGATCTCTGAGAGCCTTTCAGCTCTGAAAACATTCTGTGATATTTAAGGCTTATTGTCATGTGGGTTACTAGTCTTAGCTGAAGCTTCTTTAGTTGTTTGGCTGTCTGTGGATTGTATATTCACGTGCATTCCATTTAAATCACATGCTCTGAGCTCATTTACTTGAACTTTTATAGTAGTACTTAAGCATTTATATATTGCTTTTTATCTTCAAAGCACTTAACATACTTAAGAATCCTTCCAGCAACACTTTGAGGTAGCTAAGTATTATTAAAATAGAAAGAGGAAGAGGGTGAGGGAGAAAGAGAGAATGAAGGAGAAAGAGAGAGAGAGAAAGAGAGAGAATTGTAAGTCATTTAATGATTTGTCTCTGGTTAAAGGAAGAGAATATACCAGGGCAGCACAATTAGAAATTTTAAAAAATATTTTTTAAAAAAGGGGTTGGGGAGGAAGAGAGAATATACCAGGGCCAGAATGAAAACTGCTTCCCTGTTTCATGTTAGACTTGGTATCAAACTTTTCTTCCACCACACGTTCTTAGGGTTTAGAATCCTCCCCGCGCTGCTCTAGGATCTCGAATCTTTGTAGGCTGAAGGCATTTTGATGTCGTCTGCCTCCTTGGAGGGCAGAGACCACATCTTGCACAAGTGCTCAGTTCATAACTGAAGTTTGCTGTTGGTGATGGTGTTATGGGTCCTTTCCTACTTTAAGCTGACGTAAACAAAAGCAGAAGGAAAGGAAGTGAAGGCTTCTATTGCAAGGAAGCAACAAATCCATGGAGTAGATGCTTGGGCTGCTAACTTACAGGTTTGCAGTCTTAAATTTTCCTTGTAGCTTAACAGAGAGCAACGCCTTTTAAAATAATGCCAAACACATGTTGAACTTTAGTAACCTGTACTCTGAGCAGGGTGTATAATCAAAGACCTAATAATGAAAATATTGCTTAAAAATTTAAAGTTTGGTTTGAGGATTCGTAATGCTGACACAGGAAGAACAGTGTGAATGGAGAGAGAGGATGTGCAGAGGGATGGCAGGGAGAAAAGTGCGAAGGGGAGGGAAAGGAAGATGAGTTCTCTGGAGGAGACTCTGCACAAGAACTTCAACTATCACCACAGTGTCCTCCAGACATGTTCAAAGACAGGAAGACCAGTGCTAAGAAATGAATGTCAGAAGTACCCGCATGAATGCGTCTCTTGTATGAAGTTAGATCGCTTTTAGCATAATGCTATGTATTTTACTTCAGAAATTAGATCAGATTAGACTTTTGTTTTGCTATCCACTTTAATCCAAGACCTCATTTCTTTGTAAATTTCTAATCCACCATGTAACAATTTTAGAGGTGTTTTATGGTTATAGAAATTTGTGAAACGGCTGCTTAAGCTATATTTATACATCAGCTTATATGCTCCGATTAAAAAAATAGTAACACACAAAAAACAACCCAAAGCTAGTTCATCGATATTTAACGATGAGATTAAAAAATGAAGCTTCGCTGAGCTGTGTTTTTAAGTTGGACAGTCTTCTCCTGGCAAATATTTTAGATGGCCTGCCCTGGGACTTGGTATAACTGCCTTGCTCACACTGTTGTAAAAACATGCATTTGCCTCAGAAAGTAGTTTCCTGTTTTCATATTTATTGGCTCACTGAATTTTATTTTCCAAAGTACTGAAATTTACTATCAGATGAAAAGACGTCATAGAGGATGGGGCTGGGTGTGGCCTCCTGTTTGTTTCTGGCTGAGCTGCTCCTGATGCTGGCACTTCCCTGAGGTCCCAGCAGGTATTATTCCTGGAGCTCATCTTCCCAGGTTCTGAAATGTGAGGTTTTCTGTTGATAGAAAGTCAGTAGGGCTTTGAGGCGACTCCCTTTCTCATGCTGGTCTACTCATGACAGACCTGTTCATACAGACTTAGTAATTTGTACTGTGAAATGGAGATAGATAGTTGGTTTTTGGAATTGGTCTGGGATTCCAAAAAAGGATTCCTGGGTCTCAAGACATCCTAGGTCAGTAACCGGAAGATTTCTGATGGTGAAAACAATCACCACATAATGAAGGAAGCTCGCCAATCTTGGGGGCTATTTTGTCCAGGCAGTTGTAGAGCCAGGGAAATTGTCCTGTCTTCATAAGTGACTGGAAGTCACTTGAAGTCCTCAGAACGTCCCTCTTCCTTACACAATGCTGAAGGAATACTCGTAAATTTTTACTTTGCAATTCTTATTTTTCTTGACAGTGCAGTTATCCAGGTGGAAGTGATTTCTCTGTGCTCTGCAAACCTGTTCCTTAACAGCTTACTACATTCTACTTTGTATTTTGATGAACTGTCTACATAACTTATTTACTGTATTAAATTTAAGTTCTTTTTGGTAGGAATCATATTCTATTAATTTCTATATCTCTTTGTGCCTATAATTCTGCCTTGCACTCCATAGAAATTCAATACGTAGGACTTATCTATTTGTTGTATGTATGTATGTATTCTACTTATTGCCAGGCCCCCCTTATTTTTTCTTTTTCACCAAATAGTTTCTTCTATGAGGTACCTGGATAATGATATGACTAGAAAATAATCTCTACCCCTAGTGTTTAAAATATATTATGTCATGGATCCACAATAATTTCCAAAGAAACACAGCACAGTCCTCCTCCTATACAGCCATCAAGTGTGAAACCATGTGGTTGGAAATAGATTTTCTAGCCAATACAGCTTCCCCCTCACCAAAAATGCAAAATGCCATTATTTCTTCAGACACTGTGGGAAATGTATCAGAATACCAAAATATAAATTGCTATATCCTGAAATTCTTCTCATTTAGTTATTCTTAAGAGGGTACCAGGAAATAGTGTTCGGGCCCCATATATTTAAAATGTGTTAGAACATGCTTTTGGGGATTTTGCCTAGCAGCATTGTGAGATGCAATTCAATTCAGCCCCAATATTTCTCTAGCACGAGTTTTAAGAAGAAAAATATCTAAGGCTCTACTTATTAATGCCAAGTAGACTTTGAAAACTAACTCATCTAATTTGCTTTCCTAACTCTAATTCACTGACCCTTTAAATAGGTGACACTCTTCCATGGTTCAAAAACTGAAAGAAATAAAAACTATTTGGAGATGTCTCCTATCCTTATCCTTGTCTTCCTGCCCCCATCCCTATTTTTTTTTAAGTAGTAGTTTCTTTTTTTTATAAATGTATTTATTTAATTTATTTATTTTTGGCTGTGTTGGGTCTTCATTGCGGTGCGTGGGCTTCTCATTGTGGTGGCTTCTCTTGTTGCAGAGCATGGGCTCTAGGTGCGCAGGCTTCAGTAGTTGTGGCTCACGGGCTCTAGAGCACAGGCTCAGTAGTTGTGGCGCATGGGCTTAGTTGCTCCGCGGCATGTGGGATCTTCCCAGACCAGGGCTCAAACCACTGCATTGGCAGGCGGATTCTTAACCACTGTGCCACCAGAGAAGTCCCCCTATTTTTTTTTCATTAAACAGTATTGCTCAGCAATCTTCTCGTATTGTGCATAAAGAGTTTTCTCATTCTCTTTTATTGCTAGAGTATTTGTTTGTAAGGATGTACCACAATTAATATAAAGTCTTCTATTGGTATACGTTTAGGTTGTTTCCATTATTTTAGTATTATAAACAATTATTCAATGAATAAATTTGTACAAATGTCATTTTGCAAATTGGCAAGTATATTAGTCAAGTAAATTTTCAAAAATAATATTACTGGAAAATTTTCTCTGTGCATTTATTAATTTGTTAATATTGACAATTGTCATCATAGAGATTTTTGTCTAAGTTTACACTACTATAGGTATATTTTCAAGTCATTGAATTTTTGCCAATCTCCTAGATGAAAAATAATATGAGTGTAATTTTAATTTGTATCTCTCATAATGAGTGAGGTCAGTATCTATTCATATGTTTAAGAGTAATTTATAGTTCTACTTTTTGAACACACTGTTCATATAATTTGCCCATTTTTTGGGTTGCCTTTTTTATTATTGATTTTTAGGAGCTCTTTATATATTAGAAAAATTATTTTTCAATTTAACTTGAAAAAATTTTTTGCCAGTTTGTTAAATGACTGGCTTGCATATGTGTGTGTCTATGTTTCAGAATTTCTTTTAAATGTTGTTGAATTTATCAGCTTCTCTTATGGTCTCTAAATTTTGAGCCATATTTTAAAAGCCTTCCACACTCCAAAGTTAAAAATATTCTTCTGTGGTTTAATTTTTCATATTTAAATCTCTGATCCCTTTGGAATTTATCTTGGTGTATAGTGTCAGATATAGGTCAATAAATTACCTTTTGACATAATCAGGAAAACTAAGATAAAACCTTCCTATAGTTTGGAATAAAAACTGAATCTATTTACTAAATAATGGCTCAGATTAGTTGTCTACAATGATTACTCAACCAAAAATCCCTTTTACTGCCTATTATCTGTATAACTTCCAACTTTTCCAAACTCAAGATTCCAACTTTAAATTAACAAAGAGTAACCCCTCATAAGACAAGCCTAATTAATCATATTATATAATTATTCAGCATATAATGAATGCCTTTAAAGGTCTATAGCACTAAACACAATAAATTACTTAGTTTGAGCTCCACATTCAAATTCCAATAGTCTAATATGACTATTAGACTAAGACCAAGATCACCCAAAAGTGAATACAGAACATTGAATTAGATCTAAAACATCTATATCATATACTTCAAATGGGGTATAAAGGTCCAAAAAAGAGCATAATCATTAGATAAAAGGTTCTAATTCTAACTGGGCGGGCTTACTGAAAACATATATTTTGACAGTACTTCTGAGGGAACAGGGGCACAGTGCCCCTGTAGTAGAAAGAGCTTCTTGAAGCTCCTGGACAGATTTTTACTGGAGAGGGCAAAAAACAGGTGTGACTTGTTGACAGAATTTGCCATCACTTTTAAAGGCCTACTTAGGGAAAGCAAGTGTGAAAGAGCCCATATGTTCCAAAGATAAGACTATACAATGGAGCTGTTGCTAGAATCCTGTATCTCACCCCAGATAACAGGCACTTGAAGATGACCAGGCCAACGACAACAGATGAAAAAGGGCAAACCTCACTCAGTCTGCAACTCCACACCACCCAGTTCACGTCAGGAGGAGTGGCTCCTGGTTGGTATGGTCACTAATGACCAGAATGAGTGTGAGTTTCATGGATTGTTAGTAGCCTGTTAGTTGCCCTCAGCATATAAGGAATGATTAATTGGACAAAGCTGTAGTCTTGGAGTAAATTGCTTTTGCAGATGTTCTAAATATCTCAGTAAAATATTCTGTGTAGATGTTTCCATTGGGCATTTCAGGAGTTCTGAAATATGGAGAGAACACTGGACTGCATGTTAAAAGAACTGAGATTTCATTCTGGTTCTGCTATTTAGCTGCCTAGTTGTGTAAACTTGAGCAAATCACTTATCCTTTTTGGTTCTGTGTTCTAAATTATTCAGCTTTGCTCTAGGGATGAATAACTGTACAATCTCAGGGGCTTACAACAACAGAAAATAAACAGTTTTTCACACTCTTGACATGTGAGAAGATGGATCATTTGCGTGTCTGCTTCCAATGTCCTCTTCATTTCAGCCTGAAGGAGCTGTCTCTTCCAGGACATGTGAGTCTGTGGCATAGGGAAAAGAATAGGGAGCTGGCAAACCCACATGATGACTGTTAAAGCTTCTGCTTGGCCACAGCATATGCAAGCAATGTCCCTTCACGTGCCAGTGGCCAAAGCACATGACCAAGCCCAATGTCAGTGGGGTAGAGGTATATACTTCTGTACGAGGCATTGCATGTTACATTGCAATGGGTGGAATGAATTAATCCTTTCATATGAAAGGGAAATGAATATTTGGGAACAGAGGTACAATCTATTCCAAGTTCTAATCATAATTTTATCACTGCTTCCTGCATATGCAACACAATACTCTCTCTGATCTTCAGCTATTAAATGGGGGACTTAAATGATCTCCATCATCCTTTCTGTTCTGAAGTTCTATGATTCTGGGAAATAGTCATTTCTATTTGATGTCAGAATCTGGCTTCAACAAAGGAATGTTGCTTCTGGACTCTGATGACCTAAAGGCAGGGCTCTCCATTCTATCTCTGCTTCTTTGAGTGCCTAGGATATGATAAATGACAGGTATAGCTGGTTACAGTTAACTGGATTATCTCATTTCACTAGGTGATAACTGATGGAGTTTAGATTAAAACCCAGATTTGTTGGATTCTCTAAGCTCAAATATTCTTGTATGTTTAGGTCTGAATTTCCCAAATTCATTTGTCAGTACAATACTTTTAAAAGTATAACATAGTGATGGGACGGCAACTGGAGCTCATGAGAAATAGACTTGGATTAACAGAAATCATAAAAGGGTCTCATGAAAAAATTAATTTCAATTAGAAGCTATCAGCATTTGATTTATATGCAAATATACAATTGATGTTGGGTAACATCAAAAATACATGCTGAAATTATGAGATACCTAACATAGACTGGTAATAATAATAGAAGACAGAGTTTGGCACCAGCTGCTGGGTAGGTATAGCTTGTGTAGCAATGGCAGACCTGACATCACATGATCTTGACTGTTACATCATTTCACTTGACTGTTTGACATTCTTGCCACACTCTTTATAAAGGGAAATTATCACACACACAAGAAAGGGATACCTACGTGTTTGATATTTCTCTTGTACATCTTCTAGAGTAATTTGAGAGGAAATATTGCTAATGCTGAGAAGGTTTTGTTTTGTTTTTTTCTGTGGAACTCCCATTAATATCTCACAGAACACTAGCGAGGTTTACTTTGCTAAAAGATAAATGGAGGCATGTTAGAAATTTTAAGAGTTTGTTTGAGCAAACATCCATTCAAAGTGGGCAGCTCCACACGGGAAGTGGTTTGGAACACTCCACAGACAGGAGCACGTATTATTGGCCATTGTGGATGAGTATGAATAGAAGTGGGTCTCAGTGAATCCCAGCTGTATACCTCCATCTGATGAAAACAAGTTTTTTTGGGGGGTGATGAAATGAACCATGAGTTAACATTTGCCCTCTCTTTTTGGAGATAAATTATAAGATGACTTTAGAGTTCACAGCTAATAGCCCTACAACATGTAGGTAGAATCAGAGGTGCAACACATTTATCCATGTTCCTTTATTAGCATTGCTTAGCTTTGAAAAAAGTATATATATATTAAAATATATAATAGTAAAATATATTAAAAATATTTTTTTTCCACCAGGAGATATATGCTATAAATCTAGAGAGAATTTTGGATCAACTTTTAAAAAAATATTTATTTATTTAGGCTGCGCCCAGTCTCAGTTGCAGCACATGGGATCTTAGTTATGGCATGCGGGGTCTTTAGTTGCCACATGCCTGTGGGATTTAGTTCCCTGACCAGGGATCGAACCTGGTCCCCCTGCATTGGGAGTTCAGAATCTTAGCCACTGGACCACTGGGGAAGTTCCCAGAATTTTAGATCAACTTTTAACTAGAATTACTTATTTCCTTTTATTCAAATCATGGGCTACATACTTGTGAACATTTCACTAGAGTGATTAGGATGAAAGATATATCTTCTTTGACGTTATTCTAAAGTTTGATAGGATTTTAAGCTTCTGCCAGGAATTGAGCTGTCGGTTGCCTGCAGGCAAGTAGATAACCTCTCAAGATGTTCTCCATTTCTCTGGTATGACTTCTGATGTGCAGAGGTAAGAAATGTTATTTACAGGAGAAATGATTGCATAGAATGACTTTTAAAAAATAACAGCTTTGTTTGGCTATAATTTAGATACATGAAATTCACATCTTTTAAAGAATACAATTTAATGGTATTGTATTAGTATATTTACAGCATTACACAACCATCATCACTAATTTAAAACATTTTCATCACCTCCAAAAGAAACCCCTTACATGTTAGTAGTCACTCCTCACCCTCCCCCATCTCCATCCCTGGCAACCACTTACCTTTCTATCTCTCTGGAATGGGTATGGGCTATACCCATACCGGAATGGGCACTAGATTAATTATATATATATATAAACATGTACACATTCTGTCTCTCTATATATAGACATACACACAAATACACAATACGTGCGTACACATTATCTACATTTATATGTATGTACAAAGACTGTATGAGAGAAACTCTTTTAGATTGCAGAAATGGAGACACAGGCATTCAGGCATTCATGTGCATTCAGGTGTTAGAGATAGCATCAGATTCCACAGGTTAAGGGCTCAGTCCTACAAGATTCTCCCTCCCTGCTCCCCTCCCAGCACACACACTTCAGACTTCTATGGCAAGTTCAGGTTGTCATCTGTGATTCTGACCCCCATTGACTATGAAACAGGAGGAAAGGGAGTAGGGCACAACCTTCAGAAGAATGACATAGTCATGGAGGATATGACAAAACCTGGTTAGAACCAATTAGGCTCAGGATGGTGGAAGATTTGACTTCCAGTAAACCTTGAACCTCATTATATGCTCATTGTAATACATTAGCATATATGCTAAACGACACACCCACGACAGTTCCAAGGCTGACCATAAAAGGCCAAAAATTGGGTGGTGACCCAATTCCTGGAAATCGCCACCCCTTCCCCTGAAATAGTTGGAATAATCCTCCCACTCATTAGCCTATGAAATTACCCAGCCCATAAAAACTAACCACGCCATATTTCAGGGCTGCTCTCACCTTTTGAACTGGACTGCATTCTGTCTATGGAATGTGTATCTCCCAGGGCCTCTCACCTTCTGAGATGGTCCATGCTCTGTTTATGGAGTGTGTATGTCTCTTGATAAATCTACTTCTTACCTATCACTTTCCCTCTCACTGAATTCCTTCTGCTCTGGGACATGAAGAATTTGAGCTTCAGTAAGTCCTGAGACCAGGTGTGCGATTTCAATTAAAAGAGTGATTTTGAGTCCCAGCCCATGGGTTCAAGTCCCAGTCTGAGTTCTGGCTGGATTCCAATCCCATCTGAGGTTATGAGGTTTCAGCTGTAGATGAGATGTTCCCACACCCCCTTCCTTGGGTTCCATTAATTTGCTAGAGTGGCTCAGAACTCAGAGCAACATTTTACTTACTAGATCACCTGATTATTATAAAAGGATATAACTCAAGAATAGGCAGATGGAAGCGATGCACAGGGCAAAGTATGTGAGAAGGGATGCAGAACTTTCATGCTCTCTCTGGATGTACCACTCTCCCAGAATCTCCATGTGTTCACCAATCCAGAACCTCTCTGAACCCCATGCTTTTAGGTTTTTATAGAGGCTTCATTACATAGGTGCAGTTGATTAAATCATGGGCCATTGGTGACTGAACTCAGTCTATAACCCTTTTTTCTTCTCCCCTCCCCAGAGGTCAGGGAGGTGGGACTAAAACTTCCAACCCTCTAATCACATGATTGGTTCCTCCAGCAACCAGCCCCCATCCTTAGGTGCATCTCAAAATTGCCTCATTAACATAAACTCAGCTGTGGTTGAAAGGGGTTTGTTATGAATATCAAGGTCCTCCAATCTCTCTTATCACTTAGAAAATTCCAAGAGTTTTAGGAGCTCTGTGCCAGCAAAGGGGATGAAGACCAAATATATTTATTATAAAAAACAAAATTACAGCCATGGAACCACCCCTCCTCTGAGTTTGACTCGTTATCAAATCACTTAACAGCTTTGCTCAGGTGTTTCCCCATTTTTAATATAAGGATGATAATAGAACCCACACCATAGGAATTATGGGAAGGTTAGATCGAAGGACACATGTGGAGAACAGAGCAACGCCTGACCTGCAGTAAGTGTTATTTAGATGTTAACTATTATTACTGACATTTTAATATATCTCTCCCGACTCAACTGTTTGATCATTTTTTGAAAGTAACTGACTATTGGCTCTGTTAGTAGTTTATACAACAGGGTGACTCAGCTTAAATCAATGAGCCACAATTTCTCTCTACTCCACTGTCTATGTTATGAGTTGTATTGCCTTTTCTGTGGTTTTTCTCTGGGCTTCCTCATCACTCCACCAACCACCAACTCTTACCTTCTCTAACCTGTAACAGAAAATCTGACAGATTTGACAAATCCTAAAAGAACAGAGGTGTCAGCGTTGAGTACAATGTCAACTGTAGTTCTGAACCAGGCTATGGAAGCAGGTCCACACGACACAGAGCCTGGCTCTACACACACACACACACCACACCACACCACACCACACCACACCACACCACACCACACCACACCACACCACACCACACCACACCACACCACACCACACCACCCCCCCCCCCCCCCCCCGAGCTTGGTGAAAACTCTGAGGCTTCTGAAAAGAGAGAGGTATAATTTTCAGGCATCTTGCATGGAGTATCCACTACACTGTCCAGAATTTATTTATTTTTGTTTTTTTTAAATATCTTTATTGGAGTAAAATTGCTTTACAATGTTGTGTTAGTTTCTGCTATACAAGAAAATGAATCAGCTATATGTATACATACACCCCGATATCCCCCTCCCTCTTGAGCCTCCCTCCCACCCTCCCTATCCCACCCCTCTAGGTGGTCACAGACCATGGAGCTGATCTCCCTGTGCTATGCAGCTGCTTCCCATTAGCCATCCATTTTACATTTGGTAGTGTATATATGTCAATGCTACTGTCTCACTTTGTCCCAGCTTCCCCTTCCCCCCTGTGTCCTCAAGTTTGTTAGATATTTGCTATATTAAGTGAGAAAAAAAGAATACAAATTTAAACACAAAACTATGGAAGAAAATTAGAAGAAAATATACAAATTAAAAAATACATTTTGATTTAGTCAGTGAGTTAATGCTCTTTTTTTTTTTTTTGGTTGCATGGCCTGTGGAATCTCAGTTACCCAACCAGAGATTAAACCCAGGCCCTTGGCAGTGAAAGCATGGAATCCTAACCAGTAGGCCACCAGGGAACTTCCTATTTTTCCTTTCTAACCTTTAATATAACCAAATTCTATCTGATGTGCTGATACTACTTTATATAATGTAGCTTATAGATAGTGAAGTTTAAATAAAAGTATTCTTTTTTTTTTAAAGAATAACTTTGTTTTATTATCATGATTTGTGAAAAAAAAGCAGGGTAGACAGTTCAAGAAAGGACACAGACAGTGCTGTTTTAGGTCCCAGATTTCTTCTTTTTTTTTTTTTTTTTTTTTTTTTTGCGGTACGCGGGCCTCTCACTGCTGTGGCCTCTCCCGTTATGGAGCACAGGCTCCGGACACGCAGGCTCAGCGGCCATGGCTCACAGGCCCAGCCGCTCCGCGGCATGTGGGATCTTCCTGGACCGGGGCACGAACCCGTGTCCCCTGTATCGGCAGGCGGACTCTCAACCACTGCGCCACCAGGGAAGCCCCCAGATTTCTTCTTTTTGATGGGTGTTGGGACCTGATGTCATCCAGAGGCCATTCTACTGCCACCAGTGTTCTTTCATCCAAAAGATCTGTAAAGAGTAGAGGCTTATACATCTTAGAAATTTTAAAGGCATGAGCTGTGATGTATTCTTTAAAATGTAACCATTTCTCCATTTAAGGAGATGCACAAGAAAAGCAGAGAGCAGTAGTAACTACTTAGATAATTTAGTTGGGAATTTTATACTTAAGAAGGGAAAAAGCATTTCAGATCAGATTTCTTGTGTTGTCCAGTCCCACTTTTCCTAACTGACACAGTTATATAGTCCTCACCATGTTTATTTTCATGATCGTGGAGACCATGTAAAGTCCTTGGTTCACCCTGCTTGTTGTGGACACGCTGACTCTTCAAAACAGAGTTTAAAAAATAATCTCTCTACTTGGAGGAATCTATGACATATGGCTCTCAGTTTGTTTGCCAGCTGTTTTCTGTTAACCTTGACTCTGGGAATTTTTTCCCCAAATAATTTATATGTCAAGGCAGGATGCAGGTCAATGGGGAGTTGTACTTTGGACGTGAGGATGTTGAGGCACAGAGCATGAAAAGAGAACTCGATTATTTTAGCAAATTATAGATAGGTCACTATTTATACTTTTCAGTTCTTTCAATTCTTTCTCACTCTCCCATAGTTTTCCTTCTCTTTCCTCTTTCGCCTTTATCAAACTTTCAGATACACTCTGCTTTGCTCTCATCTGAATAACTTGTGTTTCTGGAATAATTCTAAGCCTCTCTGAGCAGCACCACTTTTAAGGTCACAGGATCATGGGAGCAATTAATTAAAAACAGCAGCCTCTTACCTGATGTCTTCAGGATGACTTTTTTTTTTTTTTTTTTTTTTTTTTTTTTTTGCGGTACGTGGGCCTCACTGTTGTGGCCTTTCCCGTTGCGGAGCACAGGCTCCGGACACGCAGGCTCAGCAGCCATGGCTCACGGGCCCAGCCGCTCCGCGGCATGTGGGATCTTCCCAGACCGGGGCACGAACCCGTGTCCCCTGCATCGGCAGGTGGACTCTCAACCACTGCGCCACCAGGGAAGCCCAGGATGACTTTTAATTACACTAAATGCCCTACTTTTCCCAATGAGGATATTCTGTAAACCTGCACATGGTTTTCCCCCACTGCCCTTACGGACAAACACTGTGTCCAGCAGGACTGCTGCTGCCTGCCAGCCCAAATCCTTTCTCTGTGACAAAGCCTGCCATTGTGTCCCCCATGCAGCCCCACTGATCTTTCCCAAAGGGCCTTTTAGAACATGTGCACACTTATTTCCATTCCCTGATGTGCTGGATGCAATAATAGCCAGAGAACCATGGTAACTTGCCTGGACTCAACGCTGTCTAGTGTTCTCTGAAAGCCGTATCTGGCAGCTGGACGTGTGTGTGTGTGTGTGTGTGTGTGTGTGTGTGTCTAGTTGGGGGAGGGCAATCTCTGGTGCTTTTGTTGGAGGGTGAGGAGGGAATAAAGAGCTTGAAGAAGTGACAAGGTGTCAGTGTCCTCCTGACTCAGCTGTTCAGGAGCCTAATCCCAGCCCACAACTGGATGTCTAAGGGATTGAAGGAGAACATTCCTCCTGGCTAATTTCCAACTGTTTCCAAATGCACTTGATAAAGTTCCATGTGATTTTTTTTTTTTAATGTCGCACCTGCTCTAGCAATCCCAAAGCAACTTTTTTCCCCCTCCATTGTACTCTACATCTGTTATTTTGCTGACATGGAAGCTAGCATAACAATTAGATTCATTACTTGCCCAATAAGTTGATTCCAGCTAAGCTTAAAAGACCTCAGTGTATTCTTTGAGCATTTACCCAATGAGAGAACACATTTTAAAATCCTGTCTAAGAAGGATTTTTTTGAGTTAGACCAGTAACATGTCATTCATATAAGCTTGTTTCATTTAAAGGTGGTGATGAGATGAAGTTAGAAAGCCTGAATGATGGGTAAGACAATGAGAGGTGGCTGGGAATCATTTTCAATTTCTCTTAAGCAGAAGCAATTTTGGGAAGGTCCTTAAAAAAAAATCCTAAATTTTCTGCTTGCAGAACAATTTTAACAGATGAAGACCTTGATGGGGTGACAGTTGCACTTTTTTCCCTTCACTTCTTCTCAATAATAAAAATAAAGAAATAGGTTCTTCTCTAGAGCTGAATTTATTTTTTTAAGAATGAAAAACACATACTTTAGTTAGGGCAGGGATGGGTAATGAAGGAAGGTAATTTGAAAGTAATTTGGTTCAGCCCTAGACACTGTCTTTGTGTGTGATCATGTGGTGTACAGTAAAGTTTCACCAAACAGAACATCTTCTGAGAGAAAGAGAGTAAATAAACTGGCTAAAGGGATGCTATGGCTGGAGGTGCTAAGCCCCCAAAAGAGATGCTGGTAGTGGAGGTGAAGAAAGTTCTCCCAAGTGGGAAACTTAAATTGACAGGATAAACTTAAGTTTACCAAAACACAGCCGGGGGCTTTCCTGGTGGCGCAGTGGTTAAGAATCCGCCTGCCAATGCAGGGAATATGGGTTTGAGCCCTGGTCTGGGAAGATCCCACATGCTGCGGAGCAACTAATCCCGTGAGCCACAACTACTGAGCCCACGCGTTGCATCTACTGAAGCCCACGTGCTCCAGGGCCCATGCTCTGCAACAAGAGAAGCCTGTAAGTCCCACAATTAACATGTATTTTAAAAGGTATTTGAGCTTTAAAATATAGAAAATGTACAGTTTGAAAATGGATAGAATTCTAATCCATGAAAGGGTACTCCAGGTCCAGTTAGCAGGATGAGTTAAGACTGGAAATGTCTAGCCATGTTATTTTTTGCAACTAACTCACAGAAGTCTAATATGTAAATGTAACTTTAACAGTATGATTAGCATATATATATGAATATATATAATTTGTATATGTATGAATGCATTCATATATGCATTAATTGTAATCTGAACCAGATTACTATATATATATATATATATATATAGTTTGTATATGAAATAATTTATAAGACTATCAATGAGGGGGAGAATATTGAAAGAAATGGTTTGTTTTCCAGGGTTCTGGGAAAACCTCTGGTGTACTTTGCCAATTGTAGGTATGAATGTTTAAAAGTATGAAATATGGGAGTTAGTTACAAAGTATTTATTTTGCATGCATTCTTTGAACAAATATCGAGCACCTATGATATAAGCTATGTCTAGGCACTGGAGATACAACAATGCAAAATCCTCACTCTTCTGAACCTAAAGTTCTCATGGTGAGATGTAATAGACAAATAAGTAAATATACGATATGTCAGATGCTGTTAAGATCTATGGAGAAAAATGAATTAAGTAACGGGGGAGGATGGTATTTTACACAAGTGGTCAAAGAAGATATGCCATTCGAACAGAGACTTGAAAGAAGTGAAGAAACAAGCCAGGCAAAGATTTGGAGGAAGGGCATTCCAAGCAACAGGAAAAGGAAGTGCAAAGGCCCTGAGGCAGGAGCATGCCTGGGGTGTGATGAACAACTTTGAGACCAGTAAGGCTTCAACAGAGTGGGCCAATGGGAGAACATTAGGGGATTGAGAGCTGTAATCTGGGAGTAAGATAGGCCTTTGAAGTCATTGTAAGAACTTTTACTTTGACAGGAGTAGAGACATTGGATGCTCTTAAAGGGAGGAGCAGCATGATCTGACTTCCATTTATATAGATGCAGGTGACTTGGGCCAAGGTGGCAGTGGCAGAGTTTGGAATGTTTTGAAGGAAGAGCCAACAGGATTTGCTAATGAGCTAGAAGTGGAGAGTGAGAGAAGGGTCAAGAATAACTTGGAGGGTTTTGGTTTAAGCACCAGGAAGGAAGGAGGAAAGAAGGGAATAGTGGGAAAGCCATAAACCAAAACTGAATCACAATCTCCAAAGCTGGCCCCCACATTTCTCAGACACTCTGTGACAGGTGGCAGTTTTTCCAAGAAGTTGATGGTGGTCAGACTCCGGCACGGCACCATTCACACAACTGCTGTATGGCATGCATCCACATGCAGGAAACCCACAGGTCTCAAAGGGCAAAAGCTGAAAAGGCTTCCTACAAAGCTTTGCTCATAAAGGAGGAGGGCAGATGCATTTTGAATTTTCAGTTATTTCACACACTGTGGGTTAACAGACCATAAAGTTTTATGTTTATGAACTTTATTTTCTAGTGGGGGAAGAGAGGGAGATAATGAACAAATAGGCAAGTGAATATAAGATATGTCAGATGTTACATGGCCACTTAGAGATTTTTTCTCAGCTAGCCCCATATACTCTAGAATAAGAAAACATTCCTTTTTCAGGACTGAATTAACATCTAGACTAGTGCTGTCCCATAGATATATAATACAGGCTACAAGTTTAAGCTACACAGGCATTAAGAAGGAAGAGGAAACAGGTGAAATTAATTTTAATAATATATTTTATTTTACCCAGTATATCCAAAGTTTTATCATTTTTGCATGTAGTTAATATAAAGATTATAATATTACATATTCCTTTTCATATTAGATCTTCAAAAACCACTGTGTATTTAATACTTAGAGTATGTATTTTATATTTACTCAGACAAGTGTTCAGTAGCCATATGTGGGCAGTAGCTACCATTTGGGACAGCAGCTACCATTTGGGACAGCATAGATTTAGACAGTTCATAGATTTGGAGTCAATTCTTCCATATTTAAAAATCACAAAGAATGATCCAACTCTTTTTAGATCTGGATAGATTCTCCTCAGGTTATGTGTATATAAAAATATACATCTACAAAAAGTTTAGATATATGATATTTAGATAGAACTAGACATAGCTCTGCATTATTCATCAAAGTTAAGGTTTAATTGACAATCACTAAAAACCACCAAATGGAAAAAAATACTTTCCCTTCTCTGACTTTTCCACTTTGGGGAAATATATTTCAATCAGAGGAAGGAGGAAGTCTTATTTCAGGGTCAGTGTGTGTGTGTGTGTGTGTGTGTGTGTGTGTGTGTGTGTGTTCGTTCTTGTGTACACATACTCACTGGCATATTTGTTTATGCATCCCTGCGGTCTCTGGAAGATGAGGGGCCTTGACGTTTAATGAAAGTCATAATGCCATGGAAGTATCGGTAAAAATCCTGGCCTTAGCGCACAGCAGAGTACAGCTTCCTGACTGCCATTCCAGTGTGGAGAGACCAGAATAGTTATCTATGATAAATAAAAGCTATTGAACATTCTTGAAGTGGAAGGATATATTCCTTCTGAAAGAGAATGAGTCTTGAAGCTCTGTACCTATAATCATTAGCTATAAAGAATTATTTGTGGCCAAGTTTATATACGTATATATATATTAGTTACGATACTAAACCCTAGATTCAATGTATATAGTTAGTTGTCCACTAGGCATTAAAGGATAGAAACCAAATACATATTCTTGGCACATGGGATATTTAATGCAGTGGAATGGTTAGCCTTAAAAACAGACAAACTTGTAATTATTATTTTGTGAGGGGAATGCTAAAATACAGGATCTAGGAAAGTAGGTGGAGTGGGTAGAGGGGAAAAATCCAAATGTGAGAAGGTAATCAGAGAGGGAAGTGCAAGGACAGGAAAGGCCAATGTACTCGACTTCGCTGTTTTGCCCAGAGATCAACCCAATCCCAGTACACTCTTCCCCGTAGGCAGTCCCCTAGGCCAACCCTCCTCCCAGCAGAGAGGACAGGGTAAGAGGGAATGTGGGTGAGCTTATTTCTCACACATTCCACCAACTAGAAAGTCACTCAGTTGTGGACATCTTTGTGCAACAAATGTGTCATAGCGAAGCTTATGAGTCTTGTTAACGAGGTAATGGAACTGCTCAGGGCAGGAGGAGAGGAAACATTTGGGACCTATTCTCTGCCAACTACTTTACACATGACATCTCAATGAACTGTCACTTATTTATTATTTATATTTGTATTCAAATGTTTTAAGTTGCAGAGATGGTAAATGAATATACGCTCATTGTAACAAGAAATTATATATGAACCCAATGTACACATGAGACTGCTGAGATTCAGAGAGATTAGGCAATTGGGTATGTGGTAGAGAATGGATTTGAAACTAAGCCGTACCTCCTTATGTTAAGAGTCTCCTGAATGACTTAGCTAAGCTATGGATATTTTAATGTGGAGTGAAAGTAGGGCGTAGAAGAAGGGCTACTTTTTTTTTTGCGGTATGCGGGCCTCTCACTGTTGCGGCCTCTCCCGTTGCAGAGCACAGGCTCCGGACGTGCAGTCTCAGCGGCCATGGCTCACAGGCCCAGCTGCTCCGCAGCACGTGGGATCTCCCCAGACCAGGGCACGAACCCATGTCCCCTGCATCGGCAGGTGGACTCTCAACCACTGCACCACCAGGGAAGCCCCTTAGAAGGGCTACTTTTGTAGAACGAGGATAGGGACAAAGGGCCGTGAAGATGGGAACACCAGTGCTACTTAGACCATGTGCTAATGGCCAGGTCCTTCAGGCTTCCTGCTCCTGGCTTCCTTGTGCGTGTGTCCCGGTAATAATCCTTGCTTGTTTTGTGGATTGAAGGAGGTAATAGAAAGGAGTTTTTATACTGTGTAGTAGTATATGTTAATACTGCTAATAATAATGGAGAGTGTTGGGCATTCATAAGGGTGAAAAGTGAAAGTGGAGGCTTTGGACAGCTGTTGGGCAATGTGTAATTGATATCTCAGGGGGAGAGAAAAAACACACCCCAAAACTGAGAAGGAAGTTGGGAGCTACCAGAGATACACATCCCATACTTACCTGTGTTGCCCTAGTCCTGATCATTTATCTTACAATTTGTTCACCAGATTTGTTCTCAATTTGCTCTCAGTTTCTTGATTGAGAGCCAGATGGAACCAGCCCAGAATGCGGTGTTAGGATTCACTGCTAAAAGATCATTAATCAGCCAGGAAGATAAAGGATTTCTGGGAAGACAGTTTAAGCCAGTGGGGTCAATGGCGTGGCAATGTGCAAAAAGAAAACTTCTGTCAAGTTTCAGTCATTTGTTCTTCTTTGAAAGTAAGTTATTTTTGATTTGGGTATCTGTAGATGTGAGGACACGTTTATGTCAAGCTGGAAGAATTTTGAAAACATTGTAATGTACTTGATTATTGGGAGAATCCATGTGGTCAGCTGGAAAGAGACTCAAAATGAAAGTAGGAAAGTGGTCTCATCTCGGCTTTACCACTATCCGGCTATTTAAAAAAAAAATTACTTATGCTTCTTTTCTTTGACTTCTAATGATCTGACACCATTCCAAAATTCTGTCCTGTTAGTTCTCTGTTTCTGATGCTGTTTTTAGATGACAGTGAATTGCTAAATATTTATATCTAAGCATAGAACCCTCTCCTTCCCAACAGATTCCTGAGGAAATCCAAATCTTAGTGGACATATAGTGAGAGAGGTAGAATTTTAAGGCTTCTTTTCTTTTCTTTCCTTGGCATTTTGCCTGATTTTTAAACTTCACTCTGATTTCTTTAAAGCTGTGTTTATTGTTCTTGCTGGCATGGAACACTTATCATGAGCCCTGTCATTATTTCAGGGGAAAAAAATTATTAAGCACCTGGATGCCTTCTAGAACTTCTCTGATGAGACTCTAATAAATTTTACTCTGTTTTCCAAGCTGACAACAGTGCTCTTCAAGGCTCCAAGCCTTTGTCTGAGCTGTCCTGTTTCCTGGTTAGTATCTATAACCCTCTCCATCCTTGAAAACCAATCTCAAATATCACTTCCTCTGTAAAGCCTGCCAGAGAACTTCCACTTTTGCATTCATCACATTGCACCGTAATTGTTTGTTTACACATCTGTTTCCTCAACTAGACTCAGAGCTCCCTGAGGTCGGAAATCTCTGTCTTGTTCAACTTTGCAGCTTCCTGTTGGCTGCAGGGAAGTCCAGAGCCAGAAAGGTGGCCCACCCTTAGCAAGTATGTGACCCTTCAGGGAAGTTTTCCTGCCTCCAAGTTTGCCCCTTCTTCTTCTTCCCTTGGCCTTATCTATCTTATGTACTTCTAATTCCTGTTATCTGGCAACATTGTTTATATCATAGTAAATCATCTGAAAAAAATTTTAAACTTGGAGGGTTTAATAAGGAAAATATTCATCTGTGTATTCCTAGGGCTTAACATACCACTGGTACCTGGACAGTACTAAGATACTCAATAAATGTATGTTTAATATACAACAAAATAACAGCAATATTTGAATGTTACTATGGACTAGGCCGTTTATATGTATTAACTCATTTAATTTTTCCAACCTAGAAGCAGAAACTGTTTTTATCCTCATTGTACATGTAAGAAAACTGAGGCTCAGAAAGTTTAAGTAATTAGTACAGGTTACACATTTTGAAAGTGGCAGGGTCAGTATTCAAACAAAGATGATACAACAGGAAGAAGCTAATTCATTTCTCAGTTGAATCATCGCCAGGATTTCATAAATGAAAACTATGCATATTAATTGAATACCTAAGGACCACGGATGAGGTAAAATTTTGGGTTCACATACGAAGCATGTGTGGTGGGTTTTCCCTTTAATTTACAAACCTATATTTTATGGGAGTTGGGAAAATATCACCCAAGGGCTGCTATGCTCCTCGTATCTCAGAGAATATCGACAACAAGAAGCACAGAACTGAGCCACATGAGTTTGTCTCCATAACATGTGTGCCCAAAGCAGCCTCTGAACCCCTTGAATGATGCAAAAAAAGTGTGGAATCAGCAGCAAACTGCCTAATCCTCATTTTCACCTGGGCCGTGCAACATAAAAGATGTACCTTCAGTGATTTCTTAACTGACTGAGGCATTCCAGGGATCCTGAGTTCCAGGCAAGGGGGCCTTGCTGTGGAGAAAAGGCAGTAAGAAGAAAGTCTCTTCCCCTTTCCTGCCCTCTGGGTCAGCCTCCCTATTTCTCCAGCCTCATTACACTTTCTTTCACTTTGAAGCCCCCCCTCCTGTTTCAAGTCAATATCACTAGACTAGCTCTGTGCCTCAGCTCCCTCCCCCACGAGATGAAGATAGTAATGGTCACTACCTCCCAAGGGAGAAGTAGGGAGGCACAGGGTGCAGTGAGATCTGTGTAGGGGCTGGAGGGGCGCCAAAGGAAGGAAGGGTGAGGTGGAAACACGAGTAGGGAAGCTCAAAAGATAAATATGAGTAAAACAGAGGATGGATGGGGAACTGGTGGGAGAGATTTGGGCTATTTCAAGTAAGGGTTCTGACTTACAAGAGACCAGTGGAGGGTGGGCTGATTCCAAAGCCTGTGCTCTTTCTCAAGCAGCAAATGGAGAACGTGGCTCCTGTTCTCCTGATGCAAGTGAGACCACCACGGGGGTTGCTGGGAGAAAGAAAAGCTGACTATAATGCCAATTCTCAGCTAACAACCAGATTGTCACCCCTACTGCCTAGACATTCTCAACCTGCCATTGGTACAATGACATCGTTATATAAGACTACACATATTTGAGTCACTCCTTGTATGTTTTTCTATCATGATCACAGATTCTGATCTGTGCATTTGTATAGCTAATATTGTATTCAGAAGAGGGATGAATCTTCTACCCACTACCCTAGATAAAAAAAGCAGAATGATCCTGAGTCACCCTTAGGTGGGGCAATGTTGGCTAATTTGTCACTATGCTGATGAGACTTTCCCTGATGTAAAACTGTAGTCATAGACCTAGGAAGGACCTTGAAAGTCATATAATCTCTTGGCTTCTCAACCCTAACAGACAGATAAGGAGATTAAAGCCCAGGCAGTGATTTGAGGACTTGAGTAACTGGATGTTTCCATTTCCAGCTCTGTTGGCCATTAGTTGACCAGCTGACCATAGATGAATCTCTTAACCTTTAAAACACTAAAGCGGTACTTTCTGAGTGCAATGCATTTAAAAATCTTTTAATCTTCCATCCCTGCTTTGTAAACAGTGAAGGACATGGACACATGCTCTACAAATGGCTTTGCTGTTTCTCCAGTGAGACAAATTTTCCAAAATACCATCTTCAGGTCGAGCAGACTGAGTTTGAAGCCAAGGCCAACTATATCATTCACCTCAGTGGCATCCACCTGGAATGGAGGATTTTAACTCCAAGGGAAAGATAGGTGGTGACAGTCCCTGGCATACACACACAGTGTACTGTGGTTATATCTTAGATGGATGGAAAAGCCCATCTGATCAAATTTACCTTGGATATATACAGCCCCCAGACAGTCATCCATTTTAGGTAACGAGCTAAACTTTTCAAAGAGAAGCATCTCTGGGAAAGTTAACTCACTGTAGTTAACTTTCCCAGAGATGCTTCTTTTTGATAACCCCTCACACCTTCGTGTGACTTTGTTGGATGCAGATAAGAAGAACAATCTTATGTGTGACTGAGGAAAGGGCAAGCTGGTGGGGAGTTGATGCAAAGCTCTGTCCTCCCCAAGGGCATCCCAAGGAATAACCTTATTATTTCAGGGAAGAGAAAGCAAGATTAAGGGAAAAAAGGAGATTGGAGAAGAATAATGGCCAAAGAGCTATTTTGCTATTTCCTAATTATAAAAATAGAATTACTGGGGCTTCCCTGGTGGCGCAGTGGTTGAGAGTCCGCCTGCCGATGCAGGGGACACGGGTTCGGGCTCCGGTCTGGGAAGATCCCACATGCCGCAGAGCAGCTGGGCCCGTGAGCCATGGCCACTGAGCCTGCACGTCCGGAGCCTGTGCTCCACAGCGGGAGAGGCCACAACAGTGAGAGGCCCGCGTACAGCAAAAAAAAAAAAAAAAAAAAAAAAAAATAGGATTACTGAGTTAGATAGGAAGAAACACCTTATAATTACATATTTATTTTTAGTTTTTTCTCCTCCTTCTTCTCTTCCCCCTCTTTCTTCTTCTTAGGAGACCTAAGTTACCATTTTCTAAGGAAAATCCCTGAGTCCCAAGTGACCAAAAGCTTTGCTTTGGCTGAAAACACGCATAGAGGAAGTTAGTTATGAGTCCTAGCTACTGAGGACAAAGACATTTGTTGGGGCCTCTTTCATGCAAAAATGATTGAAATTTTTCCCCCCTATTTTGAATAGAGATTAAAAAAACAGCTTTATTGAGATATAATTCACATATCATACAATGCACCCATTTAAAGTATATTGGATTTTGGCATATTACATTATTTTTTTTAAATTGTAGCAAGATATATACATATATGACATAAAAGTTGCCATTTTAACCATTTTTAAGTGAATATGGAATGCAGAGTTTTTAAATCATCTTTTACAGGGGAATTCTGTGACTTATCTCTTGCTTGTAAATATGAATCTGAAAAGAAAAAAAATTGAAATATAAAAGACCAGTTGAAAAGACCTGCTAACATGGACTCTTCTGTAAACGAGCAGCAAGTTATTAACTGTTCTTAGGAGACCCCATCTGTGGCTCCCAGAGGCCTTCTAGATCCCAGACTCCCCCAGCATCATCTGCCCAGAAATACTGCTCCAGGGTCATTATCACAAAAAGGTAAGTGTTCAAAAGGCGAGGGTTTCTCACAGCTTCCCAGCAACTCTGGCTTATTAGGATGTTGAGAAAGCTCTCCAGGTGATTCTGATGAGTGGACCTGGCTAAGAGCTGCTCTGTCATGTGGTACTATTACTCAGATTGTTGACTGCCATTATCTGAGGCTTCCTTGGTTCAAGATTTCACAGTAGCGTCATTTTCATGTTTTGTCCATGTTTTTGGTTGAAAATAATAGTAGCTAACAATTCCTGAGCACTTCCCAGGTGCTGTCTTAAGTGCTTCACATACATCATCTCTTGTGATTCCCACGACAAATCTGAGAGGAAGAGGCCCTTATTATCTCCTTTACATAGACAAGGAAATTGAGGTTTGGAAATATCTAGTAACTTACTGGCCTAAAGTCAGGTCATATAGCTGGTAAGTGGCAGAGCCAGGACTCCAACCCAGGCCCCAGCGCTGGTGAGTAGAGACGCTGGGCCAGGAGGACAGATCACAGTAAGGTCCTTGAGTTGTTCCACGTAAGCCCCTGCTGTGGAAAGGTCTCCAACATCAAGAGCTGCATCAGGAAAGCTCTGAGCCAGGCCAGCACTGAAATGATATTCCTACCCTCCAGGGGCTTTCAGTCCAGGGGGAGAGAGTACAAGGTAGGCTCTAATAAGGTCTATGATAAAACTACCAATAAAGTAAGTTGGGAAAACGTTTACAATTTAAATTTCTTAATAGCTGGATGCATTTTTGTCCTAGATACAATGATATGCAATTGAAACGGACCAGGGTGAAAAGATACACACTATGCAAATCATTTTTTAAAGCTTATTTTGTATTTTCTGATACTTCGTACTAAAGTAGCTGCTGAGCTAAGAGGCCTCCAAGGTCCTGCAGTAGCTTTGAGAAAACGATGCTTTGCTTCACACCCAGAGCAAACATGCTGGTCCTTCCAGTGCTATTGTAATTAGTCTGTTTACTCGGAACACTTGAGCCAAGTTTACAGGGCCACTAACTAAAGCCTCCATCACTTAAGGGCTGTGTACCTCTCCAGGAGAGATGTCAATTACTGCTTTGCAGATTCTATCAACTTCTTGGCAAAATGGCAGTCAGCTGTCAATGTGAACACAGGATGAATCATCTAACTCAAGAAAGGTAGAGGAATTTGCAAAAGCAAACTTTCAAAGAGCTAGACAAGCCTGCAAGCATTACAGCCTTTGGTTCCTTCGTCTTTCACATCAGCAAAGTACATTATGCTCAAAAAAGATATTAATCCTTTTTAGGTCCCTGACCTGTGTATGCCTCTCTAACTTTTCTCTTTTTGACGTTGTTTGCCTCTATCTTTAAAAAGTGCTGAAGCGTAAATGCTATTCTAAACTGTTACTTGTGAAAATACTTTAAAAATTATTTTTGCAGCCAAAAGTAAAGTAAAAAAGTAAGAGAAATTTTTGCTTGTGTGTGTTTAGAAGCCAGGGATGAAAAAGAAATAATCCAGGATAGGTATTATGTGTTAACATAAAATGGTTAGGTTAGCAGAACATCAACATCTGTGTTTTTCAAAGTGTGGGCCTCACACCACCTGCTTTAAAAACTCTTTTAAAAAACAAACAAGCAAACAAACAAACCACCCAGGACTACCTGAACTCAACTCTCTGGGATAATTATCTGCATTTTTAATCAGATTCCCATGATTCAGTAGTGTACTGTGGATTTTTCTATTCTTTTCTGATTATAAATGACATGCTGGAACATTCACAGTTCTGGCCAGTCACGTTTTTCCCAGTGACTTTGCTTGCTGCCACAGTGAGGGTTCCTAACTTTTTGTCATGGACCCCACTGGGAGTCTGATAAGTCTATGATTCCTTTCTTAGGATAGTGTTTATACATGCATAAATAAAACACATAGGATTACCAAAAATCAATTATACTGAAATGCAGTTATCAAAGGAAAAATGTAATATCTGCCTTTTTTAATGAATATATAAAATGATAATACTGAATGGTAGATGTAATAACTACCAACATTTCAAAGCTGTGATGAGCATAAATGAAACTTTGATAGCCTTAACAATTGATGTATCTGTGATTGTATTAATGATTTCTATTTCTATTTCTGGTATTGCTAATACCACTGCTTTATTGCCTACATTGAAAATAGAAGGAAATGCTAAAGATTAGTTAGAGGTTAGCAAAAATAAAGATGTGATTTTTTTTTCCTCATCAGGGAGTTCATGAATTTAAGATTAAGATTCCCCTTGTCAAAAGAGGTAGATGGTAGTCATGTAAAAACTTCTGTTGCTTCCCAGTTCAAATATGTCACTACGAAGAAATTTCTTCCTAATAAATTAGAGAAAAAGACTATATTAAATATAGCACATGGCAGGGCAGCAGACACACAAAGATGCTACTCTTTTTTTTTTTTTTAATTAATTAATTTATTTATTTATGGCTGTGTTGGGTCTTCGTTTCTGTGCGAGGGCTTTCTCCAGTTGTGGCAAGCGGGGGCCACTCTTCATCGCGGTGCGCGGGCCTCTCACTATTGCAGCCTCTCCTGTTGAGCACAGGCTCCAGACGTGCAGGCTCAGTAGTTGTGGCTCACGGGCCCAGTTGCTCCGCGGCATGTGGGATCCTCCCAGACCAGGGCTCGAACCCGTGTCCCCTGCATTGGCAGGCAGATTCTCAACCACTGCGCCACCAGGGAAGCCCTCTTGTTTGCCCTAGAGCAGTGTTGAGTGCCTGACCTCTTACTTGCCCACCTTACAGACTGATTGTGTGAAGTTGCAGACAGATGTTGGATGTGAGATTTGGTCACCCCTCAGAGCAGCTTTTCCTCTTGGACCGTTCATTCTCCAGATCCCTGGAACAAGCTTCCTCCATGGCTTCCCACACTGAGTTGGGAGAGGGTGAAAAAAGACTGTTTACATTATGCTGGTGGTAGATTAGTCCTGGGCCCTGGAGTTGCGGGTCTGAAGTAGGAGTGTGAAAATAAACCATGGGTACATTTATTTTAAAACCTTCCCCCACAGCTCCATCGTTTCACGATTTACCCCAAAGGGCCGTTGCTGTGGGTGCTTCACCTCACAAAGGCGAATGAAGTGCTGAGAGCTCAGAGGATCCATCTTCTTGGTGGACACTTGGGTCTGTCCACACTCGGCTCCCATCATGGTGCGGAGTTGCTGAGTGAGTGTAGGTCCTTCAGTGTGACCTCTACTGATTAAAGTGACCCTTCAATGACCTCCTGATGGTGAGGTCACTCACCTGGGGCGGTGAGGCACACTGAATTCAGTGTCAGGAAACAGGGTTCCAGTCCTGGAACTGATACTGACAGACTGTGTGACAAGAGCAGCTTCTTTTCTATCTCTCTGCCAAGGGTTCCTCAGCTAGAGTCAAGAGAGTTGTATTAGGTGACCTTTGTATTTAGTGATTGTATTGGTTTTCTAGGGCTGCTGTAACAATGAACCACAGACTGGGCAGCTTAACCAATGGAAATATCAATATATTGTCTCACAGTTCTGGAGGCTGTATGTCTGAATCAAGGTGTTGGCAGGGTTGGTTCCCTCTAAGGGCTCGAGGGAAAGGATTTCTTCCAGGCCTCCACCTGTGGCTTGTGGATGGCCATCTTCTCCCTGTCTCTTCATGTCATCTTCCCTCTGTGTGTGTCTCTGTGTTCGAATTTCCCCTTTTTATGAAGATACCAGTCCTGTTGGGTTAGGGCTCACACTAGTGACCTCACTTTATCTTGATTACCTCTGTAAAAACCCTCTGTCTTTATAATGTCCCATGCTAAGGTACTGGGGGTTAGGACTTCAATCTGTGAATTTGGAGGGGACACAATTCAGCGCATAACTGTGATCTTTTGGGTCTTCTTCGTGTTAGATGATCTTAGGTATTGGCTAAATGTTCAGCTCTCTTAGGTATAACAAGTGATTCTGAGACTTTCCTACAAGAGCCAAAGCACTGGTTCCTGACACACTGAGGGGAGATGACCCGTTTTTGGCAGGTCTCTGCAGTGGCCAGAGGAGACTTGTGGGGAACTCATTCCTCACCCCACAGAGAAAAGGCTAGAAAACTGTGACTCTCCTTTGGGAAATCAGACAGGGGAGCCAGGAGTGGTAGCGCCATCATCGCCAGAGGCAAACTGAGAAAAATCCACTCCCCCCTCCCCCTCCCCGCCCCAACAAAGCCAGTTCCAGCTTGGCTCAGGTTCTCTGTGCGGGGGGAGAGGCACAGGGTAATTACTAATGAGTACTTTTCCCAGCCCAGGGGAGGGTCGAAGTCCCACCTGACCCACACCCTTGCAGCACCGCCTTAGATACACAGAGCCAAGCAAATCTTCAGTTCAGAAGAGGAGAGCCATCATGGAGCCAAACAGCTTTCACACGCTTACTCTGGATTTCAACAGTAAATTGCTGGGTGTTCTCATAGTGTGTTATTTACTCTGTGGCACTTTATCTGTGTTTATAAACTATCTACTTGGTTGTCCTGCCAACTTCAGTGTGGGATAATTGAAATTCAAAAAGAAAGAAAGAAAGAAAGAAAGAAAGAAAGAAAGAAAGACACCCAGTGCCAAAGTCTGAAATTGTCATCTGTAAAACAAAAAGAATAAAAAGGCAGCTGACTTTCCAAGCTAAAACATGTACAATCTGATGTAGAACAATTATTTTAAAATAATTTTAAAAACAAAATCCAAAGGAGAGTATGTCTTCTAATTACCAAGGGATTTTGAACAATTGAGAGAAAAATATATAAAATCTTATGGTGATTTTGATTCCATTAATGTTTCCTTGTTACCTTAGATAAATACCACCACCTATGAAACGTGAACAATGAACAGTTATCTAAAATTTTATTACAATGAGGTAAAAGCAATTTTAAATCTATTTGGAACTGTGAATTTTCAACTTCTAAGTTTTTACATTAAAATTTTATCTAAATCTCTGTGTCAGGCATGCTATTTTTTCCTTCTACAAGTAAGATGTCACTCTGCTCCGTGACGTGCTTCTTTAACTTAGTTCTTTTTCTAAATTGAATTAAGTGATTTTGCTCTCATTGGGGCTCTGCACAGTCTGGAATCCAGCTTGATCTTCTACCTCATTTCATAGCTTTTACCCTTGTGTCAGCTTCTGGGACTATTGTTTTTTTTATATACATGTATTTATTTTCATGCTTTGTTTTTATATTGCTCACAGAAAATGTAGCTGTCATTTACATATCCAGTCATCTCTTTTTTTTACATCTTTCTGTTTTTTTTTTTTTTTTTTTTTTTTGCGGTACGCAGGCCTCTCACTGCCGTGGTCTCTCCCGTTGCGGAGCACAGGCTCCGGATGCGCAGGCTCAGCGGCCATGGCTCACGGGCCCAGCCGCTCCGCGGCATATGGGATCCTCCCAGACCGGGGCACGAACCCGTATCCCCTGCATCGGCAGGCGGACTCTCAACCACTGCGCCACCAGGGAGGCCCTTACATCTTTCTAATGTTCATTTCCTGAACAGTTTTCTGCAACTCTGCTTTACTTGTTAGCCACTCTAATTTTTGACTGACCTAGATACCTTGATTGTAAGTGCCTCAGGGTAGGGATCTTGTCACTTGCTGTTTTGTAAGGTGTTCCAGAAACTTCTTACTTGAGTTTGAGTTATCATGATATGCAAACCACTGAAATTATAATAGATTATGAACCTACGAATGCAGTATGTCCTGCAGATAACATCTCAGTTAGGGTGTGGTCAAATAGTATGGATAGCCAGAGGTCGAGAAAAGGATCAGGCCAAAGGAAAGCTGGACATAAATTTACTGAAAGTGTAAGGGAACCCAAACCTCTTGCAATGTGGCTCTTGGCGCCAAAGAGAAGCTGCTGGTAAACTCTCAAGCCCCAGAGAAGACTTGTACTTTAAGAGGCATGCAAAATAGGCTAAATGAGAAAATAGAAAGCCCATGGCTGCTCATTTGGGGCTTGTTGGAAACCGGAAAAGAAAAACTATTCCTTGAGTACAGAAAGTCAATGAATGTTTTAAAAATGTGGTGGTAATACAGTGCCCTGCTTGGAAACTGCTCTGACTAGTCTGTGACCCAAATGAACTTCTTTCCTGTCTCTATATTGTTATGGCTATGATCGGTATGTCTCCTAGGAGCTTGGAAAGTGACAAGTCAGAAGTTTGGAGATACTTCTTCTCTAGTGTCAGGTCACTTCTGGTCACTTCCTCATGGGCTTTATCAAATCAACTGAACAACTATCCTCAAAATCTCCATTAGGTATCTGGGGAATCAATATTTACAAATATCGAAAGTTGCCTTCTTCATTCTCTTTCAAAAAACAAAATGAGAAAAAGGAACAGAAAATTTTGAAAAATTTGGAAAAACTGCAGTTAAGAAATTAAAAAAACTAATGTTTATGAAAAAAAGAAAGCCCTCCTCATAGAGATTGCCCATGGGGACAGTGGCTTCTGGGAAGCCACTTTCTGGTTACTGCCTCAGGGCTACTGCTGCAGCCACCCCCTGGGAGCATGGTATGGAGTGTGGATCTCCATCAGATCTCCAAGGCCTGGAGAGCGCAAATATAAAAGAGCTGTTCAGACACTGCAGCTAGGATGCCAAGGCAAAGCTTTGCAGCATGTTATTTGGCTCTGTAAGTGCTCCTGAATCTCAGTCTCTCCTGAGGCTCCCAAGCTTGTGAGGAATTAAAGGGGTGACATCACAGGGTCTGGAGGGGCTATCACCCAGGTTGACTCAGGGAACAGAAGAGTTAGTGACCCCTCACAGTACAAGCTGACCTCCTGGAGAAGAATGTTGGCAGCCTCTGCAGAGGTCTAGGGAAGATCTCTCTTTGGAGGAACAAACAGGCACAAGAAGACATAAAGGTGGCAAGATGAAGGATGCGAACATTCCAGCTTTCCTGGCAAGCTTTCTGAGGTGACAGGGGTGGATGAGATTCACTAAGCAGATCTGGCAAATCTCCATGGTGCTAGCCCCTTAGGGGCTTTAGGCCTCTTTTTAAGGCAGCCTAAAATAAAATAAAAATAATGTAGGGTGTTATGGACTGAATGATTATATGCATCCCAAGTTAATATGTTGAAATCCTAACCCAATGTGATGGTATTAGGAGGTGGGGCCTTTGGGAGGTAATTAGGTCATGAGCGTGGAGCCCTTATGAATGGCATTAGTGCCCTTATAAGAAGAGAGCTTGCTTCCTCTCTCTGCTCTCTACCATATGAGGATATGTATGAGAAGACAGCTGTCTACAAGCCAGAAATAGGACTCTCACCAGACCTGCTGGCACCTTGGTCTTGGACTTCCTAGACTCCAGAACTATGAGAAATAGATGTTTGTTGTTTAAGCCACCCAGTCTGAACTAAGACATAGAGTATGCCCGGAACACTGTGGGAAAATGTATGTGGGTAGTTCACGAAAGGATGAAAAACTAAATATCTTTGGGGACAAAATGAGCATGATTTAGTATCAAAACTGGTACAAAGAATAAAACCAAGGAAACCCTGATTTAAGTTTTTCTTTTTCATTGTCTTTCTAGGGATCTTCCCTATCATCTAAAAAGGTCCTTAATTAATCAGAAAATGTACACTCTGAAAACACTCCATGGGATTAGTAGTTTTGTTATTGGTTCTGACTCACTTTATACATAAACTGTAGCATCAAGAGTGTCAAACAATGGGACCATGTTCTCTCACTATAATCAGGCTTTGCTCTCTCATATCAAATATTGCTAATTAAAATTTTTTTCTTGCCATCTTCAAGGTTGTTTGTTACATAATTTCTTATAAAATAAGCCAAAAAGCTCAGTTGGTATTACTTTATGTCTTTGAAATGAAATCTAAGGAAGTATAGTTTAAAATTCTCAGTTCTAACTGTTAAAATAGAGATTAAAGACACTGACCTCAGGTGACCAAACAGAAATTATTATTTTTTTATTTTATTATTTTAAGTTGGAGTATAGTTGCTTTACAATGTTGTGTTAGTTTCTGCTGTACAGCAAAGTGAATCAGTTATAAGTATACATATATACCCTCTTTTTTAGATTTCCATCCCATTTAGGTCACCACAGAGCATTGAGTAGAGTTCCTTGTGCTATACAGTAGGTTCTCATTAGTTATCTATTTTATACATAGTAGTGTATATATGTCTATCCCAATCTCCCAGTCTATCCCACCAGCCTTCCCCACTTGGTATCCATACATTTGTTCTCTACGTCTGTGTCTCTATTTCTGCAACGAAATAGAAATTATTAAAATTAGAGTTATATTAATATATATTACTAAGAACGGTTTAAATACAAAACTATCACAATTTCTATAGCTCAATTTCTAAACAAGATATTTTGAAATTTTTGATGATGATGACATCTTTCATAATTTAAGGAGACCTTAGTAGATAGGATTGTTATCCCCATTTGTAAACCTATTTGAAACTTATGTGTTTTTTTTTTTTTTTGCTTTATAACAAATTTAATCAGTTATACATATACATATGTTCCCATATCCCCTCCCTTTTGCGTCTCCCTCCCTCCCTCCCTATCCCACCCCTCCAGGCGGTCACAAAGCACCGAGCTGATCTCCCTGTGCTATGCGGCTGCTTCCCACTAGCTATCTACCTTACGTTTGGTAGTGTATATATGTCCATGCCGCTCTTTCACTTTGTCACAGCTTACCCTTCCCCCTCCCCATATCCTCAAGTCCATTCTCTAGTAGGTCTGTGTCTTTATTCCTGTCTTACCCCTATGTTCTTCATGACATTTTTTTTCTTAAATTCCATATATATGTGTCAGCATACAGTATTTGTCTTTCTCTTTCTGACTTACTTCACTCTGTATGACAGGCTCTAGGTCCATCCACCTCATTACAAATAGCTCAATTTCGTTTCTTTTTATGGCTGAGTAATATTCCATTGTATATATGTGCCACATCTTCTTTACCCATTCATCCAATGATGGACACTTAGGTTGTTTCCATCTCCGGGCTATTGTAAATAGGGCTGCTATGAACATTTTGGTACATGTCTCTTTTTGAATTATGGTTTTCTCAGGGTATATGCCCAGTAGTGGGATTGCTGGGTCATATGGTAGTTCTATTTGTAGAAACTTATGTGTTTGAAAGAATTTTTTGTTTTTTTTTTTTACTTAAAGCAGTTCCTCTATAGATGTTCCTAAAAGAACTCAAAGCAATACTGTTTATTGCAAAATTTTCTTATTTTCTTTGTGTGCACCTGCTGTTAGATTGGGCAGAGTTTAGAAAACTCAAAGCCTGGGGATCCAAGTAACACAGGAGGTTTAAGTTTGAAGTGATGCTTATTTGCAATATTGTGACCTTTGCAGGTAACATATACTAAAGGTACAAGTAGATGTTACATACATATATATGGATATACATACACATGCAATTACACACATTCTTCTCTTTCTATAATTAGCATTTCTTTTTGATTCTCTCTATGTGTGTTGTGAACCTATTTTCACACGATTTTTTCCCTGGGATTCCATGTAGTATAGACCATGTAAGAGTTGAAGGGGAAGATTTTGGGGCTACATTTGGTGATGAATCCTTGGGATAAATCCATATATCTAGTGTATTTGGCATTCCTTAGCTGTACAAAGCAAGCAACCTTCCCACATTTCCTTTAAGATTAATATCAACACCTTATTCGGGGGTCAAGATGCGATAAATCTGTGCTTGCCAGCCTAGTCCAACAGGGAGCCTTCCCTGATGAGGCTCACATCTTAACAATAGCTCATTCTTTTTCATCCCCTCAGCACTTAGAGTTTCAAGTTGGATTTAGTTTTTTTGTAGATTGCCATTTTTCAACCAACACAATATGGTTTTGTTCCTGTGACTGCCCCCAAATTGTTCTTTTCAAGGTTACCAACCATTGAAATTCTTGTCACCAAATTCAATAAACACTTGTCAGTCAGTATCTTGTCTGTTCACAAGCTGTCAGCATTGTGACTCACTCCATCCCCTGGGCTCCTCTGTTAACATGCAGTGTTTGTTTACCTCTTAACCCCATGGACAGTCCTCTTTCTTCAACGCTTCTGTATCGGGTTGCCTCTCAGACCTGCTCTTCAAGATCTGCTGTCTTATTTAGTGAGAGGACCCATCCACCCCAGACGGTATGGATGGTATGATATTGTTGTCTGATAGATAAGACAGACACATCTGGATCCAAGACTTGTCTTTGCCATTTTGGGTGCTCTTGTGAAAATTACATCTCTGGCTCTAAGCTTCTTCATCTGAGGTCGAGGTGGTAACAATTATGTCATAAGGTTATTATGAAGATTAAATAAGGTCAAGGATATGTACAACTAGCACAATGCCTAGTACATAGAAAACCTTTATTAAGTGTTAGGCTCTTCTTAATTTGTTCCTAATTTCTTTAGCTAGAAGTCATCTTGGACCCTTTTCTCCCTATAATTAAACTCCATGATACAACTGTTCACAAAGCGCTATTGATTTAACCTTCTAAAATTTCTAAGATTCATTACCTCCATCTAGTCTCATAGTTTCCTTATTTATTGCCACAGTTTCCCTGATCCACTTACAGCTAAAATGAAGTTTTAAAATGCAAATCTAATCTTGTCTGGACCCAATTTAAATTCTTCAGTGGCTCCCTGGAGAGTTCACAGTCAAGTCTGCCTCCACAGCATGGTGGGTGGAGAGCTTCCTGACCCGCTTTCCACTATCTCTTCAGAGTTAACTCCCGCTACTCCCCACCACAAATCACACCTGGATTTTCTTGAAAGTCTCCAACTGCCTTTACCTTCCCATGTGTGGTTCTCACGCCTTAGACTCTGCCCATTCTCCTCTGATTCATCTGGTTAACCCCCAGACTTCCCTTAAAGTCAGCTCAGGCTTCTTCTCCTCTAGGAAGGCATCCTGATGAGCCAGCCTGGTTTAAGTGCCCTTCCTTCCACTGTGGTTTCCATCGCCATGTGCATAGCATGGCCATAGCATGGAATACATCATGTTTTCCTCACTGATTTAATTTCCAGTTTCCCTAGTAGCCTGGAAGCCCCTCGGGCTTCTTATAAGGTATTCTTATCTCTTGGATATAATATATACCTTATACATGCTATGTCTCAATATGTGTATCTTGAATGAATGGAATGTTGAGTAATTCATTGTAATGAAGTAAAAATTGAATGAATGAATGAATGATTGGATGGATGGATTAGTGAATGACTTGAAGTCTTCAGAATGGGCCAGACTGGCAGGCATTCTTTTCACAGGTTGGTTTCAATACCTGTTCACCCTTTTCTATTTGCCTAACTTTTGCCTTCCTCTGCTGAGTTAAGTGCCCAGACTCCAAATCCCTTGAACACCCCATACATGTCTCTGTATTAACACTTGCCACCATGTTCCTGACAAAAGATTGAACTAAATTAATGTCAGGGTTGTTTCACAGTAGAGTCCAGAGTCTAGGCTCACCAGTGGGCTCTAGGGCTGTGGCCTTGTCTCATTTATCAACTGTACATTGTGGATATTATTATTAACCCTATTTAGAGATGAAGAAATCTGCTTAGACAGGTGAAGTGACTTGTGCAAGCTTACAGGCTTCTGCAGTGGCAGACGAACTAAGATTTAATTTCCAAATGCCATGCTCTTCTACGCCCCTTCTAAGAGTCAAAAACAAAGTAGAAAAAGAATCACATTTTATTCATTTCCATTTTTATTCATGTAACTGCTGGATCTAAATCAATTATAGTCTAATTTCTGGTCCTTAACTAATACATGCAGTTCTCATTAGACATTTTAGACTAATGATTTCTTTTAACAAAGACAATCCAATATGAACCACTTCCCTATTGTGTATGATCAGTGAGGAGAAAGAAAAGAAATGGATTACAAAGTTTTACTCATACTTTGTTGGTTTACAGACTATTTCATATTGTTATGTACAATAATAAATGTCGTATATATGGTGATTTCTAAGACAGTTTTATTCAAGTGTTGTGACTGACAACAGAAGAAAAACCCAAATATACTGAGATAAAATTAATTGTTTCACCTGAGTTGTTGTTAGGTTTTAGCTGAGCAATCACTTCTTTACCTCCTTTTCCCCCACTTTTTTTTCTTTCTTTCATTTTACCTTTGTTTCAGACCCCTATTTCTTCCATATAGAAGGGAGGCTTCTAGACGAGGCCTTGTTTGGTTAGTTAATGACCTCACCTGGACAAGTTCCCACCTTATCTTTTATGTCTTTTGTGTGCACTAGACAAATAAAACAGATGGGGAACAATATTTTGAGCCAAAGAACACAGTGCAGTTGGAAATACTTGCTGCATGTAGCCATATCCGTGTTTATTGTTGTTCTAGATAATAGATCCTAAAACACTGACTGGAAGATAGGGGACCCTAAACGTACTACCTCCTTTCTCACGTCCACACCTTTGGTCCTGCTGAGATTGCTACATGAACTGCCCTTTTCTCTGCCTCTTGGGTGAAGAGGAGTTCATCTTTAAAACCTTAGCTCTCTAGCAAATCCTTTCAGATCTGCCTCTGCAGAGGTAGCTGCTACCTCTTTTCAGCAGCACACTTTGGGTGTAGCTCAGAGGTAGCCACCACACTGAATAATAACCATCTCTTTGCACATTTGTCTTCTCTACTAGGTTGTGAGCACCTTGGGAGCAATAGATTGTGATTATTTCACAACCGGATCCTCAGAGCCAAGCTCTAGGTAAGGCAGACACATAGTAGTCAACTCAAGTGTTTGCTGAATAAATGTGAAGTCCTGTCCTTAGTCTGAGATGATGTAATATTTGCAACCATTGAATCAGATGATAAAATCCTAAGCCGATCAATGAGGCAATGTTAAGAAAAATGACTAAGGTTCTTTGTATTTACCCAAAGTGTATTGAATGCAGTTATTTTAAAGACTAGGTAAACATTTTGATTGAAATGTGTTAGCTCTGTAGAGTGGGTTGGAGGAATAAAATGGCATAATGGCTAAGACTGTGCTGTTTGAAATCAGTATACCTGGGTTGAAAAACTAGTTTTGGTGCTTACTAGATTTGTGACATTGAACCTCTCTCTTGCATCAGTTCCATTGTCTGTAAAATGAGTACAATAATGCCCACCTCACAGAGTTAATTAGAAAATGTCAGCAAAATTCTCTCCATGGTTCTCAGCACATAGTAAGCAGTGGATAAATTGTCTCTCTTGTTAGTGGGCCATGTGCTCCTGAGGCACAGCTTTGCTGCAGAGTTGTATGATTTTGGTCCAACAGTTTTGTTTGTTTTCAAATGTGCCCTGGTGTGTAGCTTGTTTGTAGGAGCTAGGACCTGACCTTAGCCTCCTGCTGACTTTGAGCCCAACTTTACAGATGACACTGAGTTTCACAGGATGACAAATAACAGAGGACCCATTTTGAGTGAGAATTGGCATTTTAAGGACAGACTTTCACTGTCCTCCTTCGCTTTGCACTTAACATCTCTCCTGTCTCTTTGCTGTTGCAAGACTTTCATCCTAATTCTTGAAGATGAGGATGGGAGAGTAGATGATCGTATACTCATCCAGACTCTGTTCCAGACATAAGCCTTATGTCCTAGGGGCTTGACCTGGGTACAGGACTGAAACCCCAGGAGCTTCTAAAGTATAGTGTGTAAAGCAGAAATTGATAGAGAAAACTAAGTAAACAGTTGAACTAGGGTGTCACTTCCAAAGTGTTGTTGTCAGTTCTACTAGCAGAATTCTGCTATGAGGTAACGTGATGGAAACGGGGGAAAGCAGAACTGAGAAATAAGGTTAAGGGAGGATAGAATAGCGCATATGGAGAGATTCCCATGGAGCAAAATCACCAAAAGGTAGTACAGAATAATGGAGAGGTCAGACGCTTAGAGACCAGACAGGCTGTGTGACCCTAAGGCAATCCTCTAACCCCTTTGAGCCTCACTCGTTACTTGTGTAACATAGAGATACTAGTGATGGTCTTACTGATTTTCTGGAGGATTGAGGAAGAAGCTGTACCTAGAGCATCCAGCACTTTCCAGATACTCAGCCCTCAGGCTTGGCTTTGACAGAGGAGAGAACCATCAAGCTGCTAAACCCGACAGAGATCTCAGGAGACAAGCAAGCTTTCCATTTCTGTAGTCTCGTCATCTCTTCTGATCCAGGCTAGTAAGATAGAGAATGGAAAATCAGATGAAACATTGTTGACATTTAAGAAGAGGATGCCGATGAGTTTAGAATTTGTCATTGTTTTGAACTGCTAACCAGAAGGTTGGTTCTGATTGGGTGCTGCTGACGTAGGCTCTGACTCAATTCCTGTCTCTCATTTGGGCTGGAAGAATGGCAAATATGGAGTCCTAGAGGAAACATTGCCCCAGGATAAAGCTGTTTTCTCCTTAGAGATCCAGTGTCCACTTTCCTGATGGAGTCAGCCACCCTAGTTTGCCTAAACTCTTTTGGAGATACCATGCAGTTTGGTATATACTCTAATTTCCTCCACGTGCAGGAATGAGCATGATAAGTCACCAGTATTTAATCAAAGTATATCAAGCGTATGTTGTTTGAAAACGTAGTTGAGTACTTTGGACAAATGGCAGTAATTATATAGAATAGCATTATACAGATGATAATGTGAAATTCAGATGCTACTGATTTTACTTAATGGTGTTTAATTCCATTCTTGGGAATAAATTTAGTTTGCTTCAACCTAATTGAAGACGCTTGATTGAGGTGCTTGTCTTGACTGACTTAGTGCTCAGCTAGGTGCATATGGAAAAGGGAAAAAGAAAACTGATAGTCAACAATAAGTTTCCAGGACTTGTGTGTGTTTCAAGCAGCATTAGATTTTTTCTTTTTTCTTTTTTTCTGAAAAACTGCTTTTACATTAGTCATTCATTTTTTTTAAACTGTTGTAAATATCAGTGACTAAATATAGAAAGAGGAAACGGATATTGATACATAAGAAATGCTCTTGATTCTTGAGAACCAAATGTTTGCTTGTTTCTCGCTTGTATTTCCAGTATCACCTGCCAGGCTACAATTATTGGGGGTTTTAAAGGATGGGTCTCATGTGAGAGAAACAATAAAATGAGAACATTTTCTGATCAAAATTTAGCGCAGTTCTTTTAATTTACTGTTTCCCACGGGGTCCTGCAGGAGACATGATTGTAAATTAAGGGACAAGCATTTAAAATATGTGTTCCCCACACCTTTTCCCTAAGCGGGTTGTTTTCGGCTACTTTTGTACCCTGATTCATTTCCCACTCTCCCTCAATTTCACATACTTGAGTGCTGAATCTCTCTCTGCTTTTTGTTGTCTTTCTAGCAGAAGATAACTCTCCTAAATCAATAATCTGTTTTCATCTGAAATGATTTCCTCACATAAAGAAAATATCGTTGAGGCATAATGATTAGAATAAGCCTCTTAACACAACTATGGAGAGAATTTTGGAGAGACTCTGGACCTGAAGATCTGTGTTTGAGTCTTGACCTGGCCACTCTCTTATGATCACTTTTGTGATCCTGGGGAAGTGACATCTTTTCTGAACCTCCGGTTTCAATTCCAGTTGAAAAGCTTTTAGATTTGTTTCTCCTAAAGTACAGGGACAGTGTCTCCATCGTTTTTATCCTCAGCACTTAGCAATGAGCAGGCATACAGTAGGCCCACAGAAATGTCTGTTGAAGGGGTTATTGATATCTTCACAGGTGCCTGCTTCATGTCAAGGCTTCTTTAACCATCTGTGAAGTCCTCTGGGACCAATGTCAAACTTACCAGGATGCTTCTCACAAATCCTGACACTGTTCCTGGCATAATGGCAGTTGCCTCCTGAGGATTCCAGAATGAATGGGCGTGGGGGGCATGTTGGCAGCATGCTCTACTTCTGAGGGAAGCAAAATCTACCATATCATATACGTTGGACCATTCTTTGTAACTATATCATTGAGCAGAGAAGTCTTTAAACTTCTCTAATGACATAGAAACCTAGACAAGCATTCATAATGAAAGAATCATGCATAACACTGGGAATAATAAATAATCCCAAAGAGATCACAGATGTTCTATCATAAGTACTTTAATAAACTTTATAAAGCTGTTTCCAGAATAAATGCATTTCCTCTAATGGCAGTAATTAGAATCTGTAATATAACTAAACAAAGAATTGGAAGAGATCATTTATTGTGGATCAACACAGTAGCTACATTTGCCCAGCTGCATCTTCTATAGCTTTGTAAAAGACGTATGAGTCAGGGTCATGGCATATGAGAACACTGTGCTGTATTCTTGATTGATTGATTGATTGATTGATTGATTGGGCTGTGTTGGGTCTTAGTTGCTGCGTGCGGGCTTTCTCTACTTGGGGCGAGCGGGGCTACTCTTTGTTGTGGTGCGCGGGCTTCTCATTGTGGTGGCTTCTCTTGTTGTGGAGCACAGGCTCTAGGGCACGTGGGCTTCAGAAGGTGCAGCGTGTGGGTTCAGTAGTTGTGGCTCACGGGCTCTAGAGTGCAGGCTCAGTAGTTGTGGTGCACGGGCTTAGTTGCTCCCTGGCATGTGGGATCTTCCCGGACCAGGGCTCGAACCCGTCTCCCCTGCATTGGCAGGCGGTTTCTTTTTTCTTTTTTTAACATCTTTATTGGAGTATAATTGCTTTACAATGGTGTGTTAGTTTCTCCTTTATAACAAAGTGAATCAGTTATACATATACATATGTTCCCATATCTCTTCCTGCTTGTGTCTCCCTCCCTCCCACCCTCTCTATCCCACCCCTCTAGGTGGTCACAAAGCAACGAGCTGATCTCCCTGTGCTATGCGGCTGCTTCCCACTAGCTATCTATTTTACGTTTGGTAGTGTATATATGTCCATGCCACTCTCTCACTTTGTCCCGGCTTACCCTTCCCCCCGCCATATCCTCAAGTCCATTCTCTAGTAGGTCTGTGTCTTTATTCCCTTCTTGCCCCTAGGTTCTTCATGACCTTTTTTTCTTTCTTAGATTCCATATATATGTGTTAGCATACGGTATTTGTTTTTCTCTTTCTGACTTACTTCACTCTATATGACAGACTCTAGGTCCATCCCCCCCACTACAAATAACTCAATTTCGTTTCTTGTTATGGCTGAATAATTTCCATTGTATATATGTGCCACAACTTCTTTATGCATTCATCTGTTGATGGACACTTAGGTTGCTTCCACGTCCTGGCTATGGTAAATAGAGCTGCAGTGAACATTTTGGTACATGACCCTTTTTGAAGTATGGTTTTGTCAGGGTATATGCCCAGTAGTGGGATTGCTGGGTTGTATGATAGTTCTATTTTAAGTTTTTTAAGGGAACTCCATACTGTTCTCCATAGTGGCTGTATCAATTTACATTCCCACCAACAGTGCAAGAGGGTTCCCTTTTCTCCACACCCTCTCCAGCACTTACTGTTTCTAGATTTTTTGATGATGGCCATTCTGACCAGTGTGAGATAATATCTCATTGTAGTTTTGACTTGCATTTCTCTAATGATTAATGATGTTGAGCATTCTTTCATGTGCTTGTTGGCAGTCTGTATATCTTCTTTGGAGAAATGTCTATTTAGGTCTTCTGCCCATTTTAGGATTGGGTTGTTTGTTTCTTGATATTGAGCTGCATGAGCTGCTTATAAATTTTGGAGATTAATCCTTTGTCAGTTGCTTCATTTGCAAATATTTTCTCCCATTCTGAGGGTCTTTTGGTCTTGTTTATGGTTTCCTTTACTGTGCAAAATCTTTTAAGTTTCATTACGTCCCATTTGTTTATTTTTGTTTTTATTTCCATTTCTCTAGGAGGTGGGTCAAAAAGGATCTTGCTGTGATTTATGTCATAGAGTGTTCTGCCTATGTTTTCCTTTAAGAGTTTGATAGTGTCTGGCCTTACATTTAGGTCTTTAATCCATTTTGAGTTTATTTTTGTGTATGGTGTTAGGGAGTGTTCTAATTTCATACTTTTACATGTACCTGTCCGGTTTTCCCAGCACCACTTATTAAAGAGGCTGTCTTTTCTCCACTGTATATACTTGCCTCCTTTATCAACGATAAGGTGACCGTATGTGTGTGGGTTTATCTCTGGGCTTTCTATCCTGTTCCATTGATCTAAATTTCTGTTTATGTGCCAGTACCATACTGTCTTGATTACGGTAGCTTTGTAGTATAGTCTGAAGTCAGGGAGCCTGATTCCTCCAGCTCTGTTTTTCTTTCTCAAGATTGCTTTTGCTATTCCGGGTCTTTTGCGTTTCCATACAAATTGTGAAATTTTCTGTTCTAGTTCTGTGAAAAATGCCAGTGGTAGTTTGATAGGGATTGCATTGAATCTGTAGATAGCTTTGGGTAGTAGAGTCATTTTCACAATGTTGATTCTTTAAATCCAAGAACATGGTATATCTCTCCATCTATTTGTATCATCTTTAATTTCTTTCATCAGTGTCTTATAATTTTCTGCATACAGGTCTTTTGTCTCCTTAGGTAGGTTTATTCCTAGGTATTTTATTCTTTTTCTTGCAATGGTAAATGGGAGTGTTTATTTGATTTCACTTTCAGATTTTTCATCATTAGTGTATAGGAATGCAAGAGATTTCTGTGCATTAATTTTGTATCCTGCTATTTAACCAAATTCATTGATTAGCTCTAGTAGTTTTCTGGTAGCATCTTTAGGATTCTCTATGTATAGTATCATGTCATCTGCAAACTGTGACAGCTTTACTTCTTTTCCAATTTGGATTCCTTTTATTTCCTTTTCTTCTCTGATTGCTGTGGCTAAAACTTCCAAAACTACACTGAATAATAGTGGTGAGAGTGGGCAACCTTGTCTTATTCCTGATCTTAGTGGAAATGGTTTCAGTTTTTCACCATTAAGGACCACGTTGGCTGTGGGTTTGTCATATATGGCCTTTATTATGTTGAGGAAATTTCCCTCTATGCCTACTTTCTGGAGGGTTTTTATCAAAAATGGGTGTTGAATTTTGTCAAAAGTTTTCTCTGCATCGATTGTGATGATCATGTGGTTTTTCTCCTTCAATTTGTTAATATGGTGTATCACACTGATTGATTTGCGTATATTGAAGACTCCTTGCATTCCTGGGATAAACCCCACTTGGTCATGGTGTATGATCCTTTTAATATGCTGTTGAATTCTGTTTGCTAGTATTTTTTTTGAGGATTTTTGCATCTGTGTTCATCAGTGATATTGGCCTGTAGTTTTCTTTCTTTGTGACATCTTTGTCTGGTTTTGGTATGAGGATGATGGTGGCCTCTTAGAATGAGTTTGGGAGTGTTCCTCCCTCTGCTATATATTGGAAGAGTCTGAGAAGGATAGATGTTAGCTCTTCTTTAAATTTTTGATAGAATTTGCCTGTGAAGCCAGCTGGTCCTGGGCTTTTGTTTGTTGGAAGATTTTTTTTTTTTTGCGGTACGTGGGCTTCTCACTGTTGTGGCCTCTCCCATTGCGGAGCACAGGATCTGGATGCGCAGGCTCAGCAGCCATGGCTCACGGGCCTAGCCGCTCCGCGACATCTGGTATCCTCCCAGACCGGGGCACGAATCCGTGTCCCCTGCATCAGCAGGCGGATTCTTAACCACTGTGCCACCAGGGGAGGGCCTGTTGGAAGATTTTTAATCACAGTTTCAATTTCATTGCTTGTGATTGGTCTGCTCATATTTTCCGTTTCTTCCTGGTTCAGTCTCGGATAGTTGTGCATTTCTAAGAATTTGTCCATTTCTTCCAGGTTGTCCATTTTATTGGCATAGAGTTGCTTTTAGTAATCTCTCATGATCCTTTGTATTTCTGCAGTATCCGTTGTTACTTCTCCTTTTTCATTTCTAATTCTATTGATTTGAGTCTTCTATCTTTTTTTCTTGATGAGTCTGGCTAATTGTTTATCAATTTTGTTTATCTTCTCAAAGAACCAGCTTTTAGTTTTATTGATCTTTGCTATCGTTTCCTTCATTTCTTTTTCATTTATTTCTGATCTGATCTTTATGATTTCTTTCCTTCTGCTAACTATGGGGTTTTTTTGTTCTTCTTTCTCTAATTGCTTTAGGTGTGAGGTTAGGTTGTTTATTTGAGATGTTTCTTGTTTCTTAAGGTAGGCTTGTATAGCTATAAACTTCCCTCTTAGAACTGCTTTTGCTGCATCCCATAGGTTTTGGGTTGTTGTGTTTTTATTATCATTTGTTTCTAGGTATTTTTTTATTTCCTCTTTGATTTCTTCAGTGATCTCTTGGTTATTAAGTAGTGTATTGTTTAGCCTCCATGTGTTTGTATTTTTTAAAGATTTTTTCCTGTAATTGATATCTAGTCTCATAGTGTTGTGGTTGGAAAAGATACTTGATACGATTTCAATTTTCTTAAATTTACCAAGGCTTGATTTGTGACCCAAGATATGATCTATCCTGGAGAATGTTCCATGAGCACTTGAGAAGAATGTGTATTCTGTTGTTTTTGGATGGAATGTTCTATAAATATCAAGTCCATCTTGTTTAATGTATCATTTAAAGCTTGTGTTTCCTTATTTATTTTCATTTTGGATGATGTGTCCATTGGTGAAAGTGGGGTGTTAAAGTCCCCTACTATGATTGTGTTACTGTCGATTTCCTCTTTTATGGCTGTTAGTATTTGCCTTATTTATTGAGGTGCTCCTATGCTGTGTGCATAAATATTTACAATTGTTATATCTTCTTCTTGGGTCAATCCCTTGATCATTATGTAGTTTCCTTCTTTGTCTCTTGTAATAGTCTTTATTTTAAAGTCTATTTTGTCTAATATGAGAATTGCTACTCCAGCTTTCTTTTGATTTCCATTTGCATGGAATATCTTTTTCCATCCCTTCACTTTCAGTCTGTATGTGTCCCTATATCTGAAGTGGGTCTCTTGTAGACAGCATACATAAGGATCAGGTTTTTATATCCATTCAGCCAGTCTGTGTCTTTTGGTTGGAGCATTTAATCCATTTACTTTTAAGGTAATTATCAATATGTATGTTCCTGTTACCATTTTCTTAATTTTTTGGGTTTGTTATTGTAGGTCTTCTCCTTCTCTTGGGTTTCCTGCCTAGAGAAGTTCCTTTAGCGTTTGTTGTAAAGCTGGTTTGGTGGTGCTGAATTCTCTTAGCTTTTGCTTGTCTGTAAAGCTTTTAATTTCTCCATCAAATCTGAATGAGATCCTTGCTGGGTAGAGTAATCTTGGTTGCAGGTTTTTCTCCTTCATCACTTTAATTATGTCCTGCCACTCCCTTCTGGCTTGTAGAGTTTCTGCTGAGAGATCAGCTGTTAACCTGATGGGGATTCCCTTGTGTGTTATTTGTTGTTTTTCCCTTGCTGCTTTTTTTTTTTTTTTTTGCAGTACGCGGGCCTCTCACTGTTGTGGCCTCTCCCATTGCAGAGCACAGGCTCCGGACGTGCAGGCTCAGCGGCCATGGCTCACTGGCCCAGCTGCTCTGTGGCATGTGGGATCTTCCCAGACCGGGGCACAAACCCATGTCCCCTGCATTAGCAGGCAGACTCCCAACCACTGCACCACCAGGGAAGCCCTCCCTTGCTGCTTTTAATATTTTTTCTTTGTATTTAATTTTTGATAGTTTGATTAATATGTGTCTTGGCGTGTTTCTCCTTGGATTTATCCTGTATGGGACTCTATGTGCTTCCTGGACTTGATTAACTATTTCCTTTCCCATATTAGGGAAGTTTTCAACTATAATCCCTTCAAATATTTTCTCAGTCCCTTTCTTTTTCTCTTCTTCTTCTGGGACCCCTGTAATTCGAATGTTGGTGTGTTTAATGTTGTCCCAGAGGTCTCTGAGACTGTCCTCATTTCTTTTCATTCTTTTTTCTTTATTCTGCTGTGCAGTAGTTATTTCCACTATTTTGTCTTCCAGGTCACTTATCCGTTCTTCTGCCTCAGTTATTCTGCTATTGATCCCTTCTAGAGAATTTTTAATTTAATTTATTGTGTTGTTCATCACTGTTTGTTTGCTCTTTAGTTCTTCTAGGTCCTTGTTAAACGTTTCTTGTATTTTCTCTATTCTATTTCCAAGATTTTGGATCACCTTTACTATCATTATTCTGAATTCTTTTTCAGGTAGACTGCCTGTTTCCTCTTCATTTGTTAGGTCTGGCGGGTTTTTACCTTGCTCCTTCATCTTCTGTGTGTTTTTCTGTTTTCTCATTTTGCTTAACTTACTGTGTTTGGGGTCTCCTTTTCGCAGGCTGCAGGTTCATAGCTCCCGTTGTTTTTGGTGTCTGCCCCCAGTGGGTAATGTTGGTTCAGTGGGTTGTGTAGGCTTCCTGGTGGAGGGGACTAGTGCCTGTGTTCTGGTGGATGAGGCTGGATCTTGTCTTTCTGGTGGGCAGGACCATGTGTGGTGGTGTGTTTTGGGGTGTCTGTGACCTTATGATTTTAGGCATCCTCTCTGCTAATGGGTGGGGTTGTGTTCCTGTCTAGCTAGTTGTTTGGCATAGAGTGTCCAGTACTGTAGCTTGCTGGTCATTGAGTGAAGCTGGGTCTTGGTGTTGAGATGGAGATCTCTGGGAGATATCAAAGCTCCACGTTTGATATTACGTGGAGCTGGGAGGTCTCTTGTTGTCCAGTGTCCTGAACTTGGCTCTCCCACCTCAAAGGCACAGCCCTGATGCCTGGCTGGAGCACCAAGAGCCTGTCATCCACACAGCTCAGAATAAAAGGGAGAGAAAATAGAAAGAAAGAAAGAAAGAAAGAGGATAAAATAAAGTTAGTAAAATAAAAAATAATTATTAAGAAAAAATTTTAAAAAGTAAAAAAGAAAACAAAAAACGGGCAGACAGAACCCTAGGACAAATGGTAATAGTAAAGCTATACAGACAAAATCACACACAGAAGCATACACATACACACTCCCAAAAAGAGAAAAAGGGAAAAAAAAAAAAAAATATATATATATATATATATATATATATATATATATATCGTTGCTCCCAAAGTCCACCTCCTCAATTTGGGATGATTCGCTGTCTATTTACGTATTCCACAGATGCAGGGTACATCAAGTTGATTGTGGAGATTTAATCCGCTGCCTGTGAGGCTGCTGGGAGAGATTTCCCTTTCTCTTCTTTGTTCGCACAGCTCCCGGTGTTCAGCTTTGGATTTGGCCCTGCCTCTGCATGTAGGTCGCCTGAGGGCGTCTGTTCTTCACTCAGACAGGACGGGGTTAAAGAAGCAGCTGATTCGGGGGGCTCTGGCTCACTCAGGCCGGGGGGAGGAAGGGGTATGGATACGGGGCAAGTCTGTGGCGGCAGAGGCCGGCGTGACGTTGCACCAGCCTGAGGCGCACCGTGCGTTCTCCCGGGGAAGCTGTCCCTGGATCCTGGGACCCCGGCAGCGGCGGGCTGTACAGGCTCCCGGGAGGGGAGGTGTGGAGAGTGACCTGTGCTCGCACACAGGCTTCTTGGTGGCAGCAGCAGCAGCCTTAGCGTCCCACGCCCATCTCTGGGGTCTGCGCTGATAGCTGCGACTTGCGCCCGTCTCTGGAGCTCCCTTAAGCAGCGCTCTTAATCCCCTCTCCTCGCGCACCAGGGAACAAAGAGGCAAGAAAAAGTCTCTTACCTCTTCGGCAGCTCCAGACCTTTCCCGGGACTCCCTCCCGGCTAGCCGTGGTGCACTAGTCCCTTCAGGCTGTGTTCACACCGCCAACCCCAGTCCTCTCCCTGCGCTCGGACCTCCGAGGCCTGAGCCTCAGCTCCCAGCCCCGCCCGCCCCGGCAGGTGAGCAGACAAGCCTCTCGGGCTGGTGAGTGCCGGTCGGCACCAGTCCTCTGTGCGGGAATCTCTCCGCTTTGCCCTCCGCTCTCCTGTTGCTGCGCTCTCCTCCGTGGCTCTGAAGCTTCCCCCCTCCGCCACCCGCAGTCTCTGCCCGCGAAGGGGCTTCCTAGTGTGTGGAAACCTTTCCTCCTTCACAGCTCCCTCCCACTGGTGCAGGTCCCGTCCCTTTTCTTTTGTCTCTGTTTTTTCTTTTTTCTTTTGTCTCTGTTTTTTCTTTTTTCTTTTGCCCTACCCAGGTACGTGGGGAGTTTCTTGCCTTTTGGGAGGTCTGAGGTCTTCTGGCAGGTGGATTCTTAACCACTATGCCACCAGGGAAGTCCTGTGCTATATTCTTAAACCAGACCCTGTACAGCTCACCTAATCATTTTTGTTTCTGTGTTGGCCTAAAGTCCAGAGCAATGGACTAGAGATAGGGGTTCCAATTCTTCTTCTGCCATTAATTTATAAAGTGAAGAAAAGCAAGTCAATTAATGCCTCTGTGCCTTAATTTCCTAACCTCTAAAATGGGTATTATAATATTCTTGCCTTACCTACCTCTCAGGGTGGCTGTGAGGATTAAATGAAGGATTATAAGAAAGTGCTGGAAAATAAACAAAAAAATCTCTTTACCCAGACATTTGGCAATGATTCTGGATATAGCAATCGCCAATTACAAGCCTAAATGGTTTCTTTCATAATCTTCAGTGAAGATATTCCAACTGCCAAGCCTTCAATTTCAGTTGCTATGTTTTCTCTCCTGATAACCATGTTGTTTCAGTGTTATAATCTTTATAAATCTATCATGAAAATCACCTCCTCAGCTGATGGCTAACCCTTGTGAAAGTTGGAGCTTTGGCTGTTGAAAACCATAGTAATAATGTTTGTTTAGTTTTTTTAGTAACTCATTTAAAGTTTTCAATCTCCTGGCAAAGAACCTGCCTGTCTTGTTTATTACTTTATCTTCATTTTGTAGCATAGGGCTGGGCATATAGTCTGTGCCTAATAATATTTATGAAATAAATGAATGAACTGTATATTATTGAGTGATTTTTCCAAAGGAGTATTTTAAGCACACTACCGGTTTATTTGACAAATTAACAGTTAACTTAGGCAGAAAAATGTTTTGAGTAGACGTGATCAGCCATCAGATAAATATTCAAATCATTAGGTTAAGAACCAAATACATGCACTACTAATTTGATGGATATTGTCTGAGCTCAGGCTCCATGGTGGGTAGACCAAGAAGACCTGGAGCTGAAACCCAGTGACCTCAGGTGGAGCAGTGGCTCATAGGTGGAGTTGTCTGGGGACACATGAGCTCACAAAAGTTACTATTTTTTCTCTTTTATTTTTTCCTTATTAGTAGAATAACTTTTTCACAAAGACTTAACAAATGTATTTGTACGTTAAATGGATTTTTGATGTAAGACGTCATTTATTCAACACATTTTCAAGTGCCTTTTATTTATCAGGAGTTGGGCTATATGTTCAAGTTTAAAGGTGACTAAGAAAGACCTTCTTCCTGCCCTTGTGGGTCTTATTGTAAGCTGATGATGCAGACACATAAACAAGCAAGTGTGACTTTGTGATAAGGACCATGGAAACACATAACAGGGTTACCTTAGAGATTAGGGTGGGAGAGAGGGTCAAAATAGGCTTTCTAGAGTAGATGCTGTCTAAGCAGAAAATGCAGAAAAAAGATTCCCAGGAAGTATGAAAGGTGAACAAACAGTAGGGCTGGTCCATGGAGTTGGGGGAGGTGAGGTGTGCAAGAAATATTCCTTAGGAGTCACCTGGGATAGGTCACGCAGGGCCTTGAAAGCAGTGTTAGAGTTTAGATTTCATCATAAGACCAATCTCAAGCTCTTGTAGGAGTTTAAGCAGGAGGGTGATCAGATCAAATTAGTTCTTTAAAGATTCTCCTGGCAGGTAGTGCAGATAATGGACTGGAGGGTGAGACTAAAGAGAAAGCTGTTATAGTCATCCAGGAAGGGAGGATTAAGGTTGGAGCTGGGGTACTGGCAGAGAAGCAGATGAATCTGAGAGAGCTCAAGGGATTGAATTTAAGGGTTACCACAAATCCTTGCCAGGGATATGGCTGTGGATCTTAGTATAATGCAAGAGGGACCATGGGACTAGGGTTTACAAGGCCGTAAAAACTCACAAAGAGCAAGCTGTGTGATCTGTGAGGACAGACCCTCTGCAAGGCCACCTTCACGAGTATACAACCTGTGCAGTCACACAGAGCCTTAGGAAGGCAGTGCACTTTTAATGGTTTAATGCTCTATTGTCGCCATTTTGAACTGCTTCATAGGTTTTGAACTGGGTCCCACAACTTATATACCTGGTCTGGACACTACCACTGTGGTTACAATATGGTGGGTGTTCATAAAAATCAGTTGAATGAAGGAATTCTTCTATTTGTGGTAAACACCAACAGTCAGCTTAGGAGTCACGAGGCAAGCAGGCAGTAGCAGACTCCGCAAGGCAAACAGCTTCTTAACACTGGCCAGTCTCCTGTGTGCGTGTAGAGAGGTCTGGAAAGTGTGTGCTGGCAGCTAAAGCCGAGTAGTCACGCCTCAGGGATTTCTAAGTTGGGTCTGCCTATCCAGCCAGCCGATTCAGCTTCTTAGGTCGTCTTTTCAATTACTTCTAGACACCAGTCTTTATTTAATACTTATTTAGATTATCCAGCAGTGATTTCTTTTTCCTACTGTGTTGACTTCTAGTTTTTTATATAGGTTACTGAGATCATCTCTGAATCCTTGATTTTCTTTTGTCTTCTTTTCCATGCCAAGCACCATGTCACTGCGTTCAAGTGGCATGCTGTATAATTATTTTTAGATCAAGTATGATTGCTGAGAGCAAATTATATACTGTATATCCTGTAAGTCTGTTGTTAGATTTAGGTATAATAGGATTATTTTAATCTCTCTTCATGTTAACTCTTGAATTTTTCTCTTCTGTACGTTTTCTTGCAGCCACCTCAGTCAGAGTCTTCACTGACATGTATCCTTCTGAAGAATCTTATTCCTTCCAGGCCCTTTCTACTTCAAACATTGCTGAAGGCCAGTCACTGGTTAAACTTGGCGTCTTAGTCCGTTTGAGCTGCTATAACAGAAATGCCATTGCCTAGGTGCCTTGTAAACAATAGAAATTTATTTCTCACAGTCCTGGAGGCTGGGAAGTCCAAGATCAAAGTGCTTGCAGATTCAGTGTCTGGTTCCTGCTTCCTGGTTCCAGTTCTCACTGAGTCTTCACGTGACAGAAGGGGACAAGCGAGCTCTCTGAAGGCCCTTTTAAAGGGTACTAATCCCATTCATGGGGGCTCAGTCCTCATGACCAAATCACCTTCAAGAAGCCCCACTCCTACTATGATCACGTATTGGGGGTTAGGATTTCATCATATGAATTTGGAGGCACACAAACATTCAGTCCACTTGGCAATTAAGAAGCCAAATAATGCCTTCATCTCACTTTTAGAACCTGGGAGGTGGGGACCCAAAATGGAAAAGCAAGGACTTGGGAGTCACTGAAATCTTGGTTTGAATTCTAGTTCCGCCAGCATAAGTTGTGTGAATTTGGGCAGGTTATTTAATTTATTTGACCCTCAGTCTCTTTATCTGCAAAAAAGGGATAATAATGCCTATCTTGCAGGGCAATCTAGAAGAATAATTATGTTAATGTATAAAAAAAAGTCCAGTATACAATAGGAACTCAACAATGACAGCTACTCTGCAAAATATATTCTGGATTTTCTTCTTAAACCTCCTATAACTCAAGGAAGATATGAAATATTCTCATTGTGTACAAGGGAAGCAAGAGAATTCTGTTTATTTTTATCTACCTATTTGTCTGTCCATCTATCTATGTTTTATGTATATAATTTGATCTGTAAAGCTTACCTGCAGTATTTTCTCTCCTTTCATAAGGAAGGAGGACTCTACTTCAACTTTTTAATTTGAGAATTTTTGAATCTACATAAAAGTTCTGGTGTAATAAGCACTGATATACTTTTTCCTGAGGTTCATCAATTTTAATATTAATAAGTTGTTAATAATCACTAATAAAATCTATTGTATACATGCACTTTTTTGTTGAACCATCTGAAAGTAGTTGAAGACGTCATAACCCTTCACCCTTAAATACTTCATCATGTATCTCTTAAGCATAAGAACATTTTCCTACATAACCACACTATATCTCACCTAAGAAAGTTAATATAAAAAAAGCCTTCCATTATTTTTGTTCATTCCCAGCCCTCCAGCAAAGCAAGTCATTAAGAATTCTTGTCAGTCCTGGCATTAGTTTCAATTCAGAGACAAATGTTCTCTGAAAGAGAGGGCAGCTTGGTTCTTGGAAGTTAGACCTCAGTCAATTGTTAAAAGTATGAACTAGCAGAGTGGAGACCCAGTTCCTAACATATTTATGCTTATGTGTTTAACTCTTCTACTGAAGGCTATGCTTTATTCAGACTAGTTTTGTCCTTCCTCGGCGTCTCTTTACTTATCATTCTCACCTGTATCTCCCTCTTCCATTCCTGATTCTAAGGCCTTTTTTTCTCCACCTGTGGGAATTCTACCACACCCTCAGGTTTCACCTTGTCCGTGGACTTCCCTGAAGACAACAGCTCACACCTGTCAGCCTTCTCTGAATTGTTGCAGTACCCCTTATATACATCAATTTATTGAGCATTGTCTTACCTTGTTGTTCTCCAATTGTTGTTGTTTTTTTTTTTTTTTTTTTTTGCTGTACACGGGCCTCTCACTGCTGTGGCCTCTCCTGTTGCGGAGCACAGGCTCCGGATACTCAGGCTCCGGATGTGCAGGCTCAACGGCCATGGCTCACGGGCCCAGCCACTCCGTGGCATGTGGGATCTTCCCGGACCGGGGCACGAACCCGTGTCCCCCGCATCGGCAGGTGGACTCTCAACCACTGCGCCACCAGGGAAGCCCTCTCCAATTGTTTTATATGATTTTTATGAAACAAGATTTAGGCTCCATAAGGGCAAGGTCTTTGAGAACATAATAGGTGCTTGACAAATATGTGTTAATTGATGGTTTTATTTATAGCTGTGTATGTCTTTGAGTAACAATAGCATTGAGCTGACTCAGTGTCTTTTAACTCAATAGCATCCAGCCTTTGTCAACAAAAAATGTTTTTGCAACTAACACACTTGCCATCAGTTGCAGTCGCAGTTGCTTTGGATTATTGGCTTGTCTTTGTCAAAGGGTACAGATCCATCATTTGAGTCAAGATCAGTAGAGCCATCTTCATTTAGGCAGAGGTTTCAAAGCCAGCCAGATGTCAGGTACCAGGATATTATTCAGACTGCTATGTGGCCAGAATGATTCAGATGTTTAAGTAATTGAAATAACTGCAGTGTCACATGGTTTGCTTTGTTATTTCAACTGTATTATTGTTTGACTTGTAGAAGATGCAGCTGTGTGCTCCTCCAACTACTTTCTTTCTGGAATCCATATTGTTTAAAGTATGAATTGATATTTTAATTGATTCAATTGGGCTGTATTGGATCTGTTAACGGACATGATAAGTTTCCTAAAATTCTAGATTTTAGTTAATCATTTCTTAAAACTTTTAATAAGGCTTGTTTCCCCTTTTATAGAAACTGGGATAATTTTAGAGAATTTGTATTTTTTTCTAAAATGCTAAGTAAATTTTCAGCCTCTCCAAATAGGACAATTCATTTAGTCATAAAATTACTCCATTTTGGCTATGTAATTTTGGTTTAAGTAAGAGCAGGAGGTTCTCTTTAACTTAGTATATTTTTAAGTGCGCTTTAGACCAGAGCTTGTTATTATTCTCCAGGTTCTGATGCTCTTTTGATTGATGTCTTTCCAGATTCCACAAATAAATCAATTCTCTGGAATTGAGTCTTCTCCTCTTAGCAGTTTTCAGGGGGTGCTTGTCCTGTCCTTAGCAGTTTTCAGGTCCTGCTTGACCTGATGTTTTGGTCACCGGGTGACTGCCCTGGGGCTGGACCTCCTTGCTGAAGACCTTCCCCCACTCTTCTGTTCTGAATTGAGGAAGTCTGCTCTGTTCTGCACACATGCACTCAATATTTAAACATACAAATGATGTTTTAGCTTTTTCCATACACCCACCTAAATTCAAATTCCACTGAATTTAGTATCAATAGAAGCAAAGCAAAGCAAATACTATGGTTTAAAGCCGGTCCAATTCATTAATTTGTCTTCTGTGACAGTCACAATAATCAGTTTGACTGAAATGTTCATGGTTCAACCACTTTTGAGGACATACTTCTATAGAACTTCATTGTAATAAGTTTAGAAAGGTAAACTAAAGTGGCTCAGTCTGTTATAATATGATGCTTTCTCATAACTTACCATAATTTATATTTATCTATTTTAAACTTCATTTAGATGCCATTTCAATTTGTTTTAATATTTGATAACTTATAGGACTGTGTTTTGGAATGGACACAATTGTTAGGTAAATGTCAGACTTGTTTCCTCCTGAATCTTTGTCCTATGTGACTTCATTTTTACTTTGATGTTAATGCCAGGGAGTGATAAAAATCCATTTACATACCTCTTTGGGGATGTCAGCTTTCACGCTGAAAGCTGTTCCTGTAACACTTAAATACATAAATTGTGGTGAACAGTTTATATGATGTGAGCGGCTAGCTTTTAAAAATTCTTCAAGGGCTTCCCTCGTGGCGCAGTGGTTGAGAGTCCGCCTGCCGATGCAGGGGACATGGGTTCGTGCCCTGGTCCGGGAAGATCCCACATGCTGCGGAGCGGCTGGGCCCGTGAGCCATGGCCGCTGAGCCTGCGCGTCCAGAGCCTGTGCTCCGCAACGGGAGAAGCCGCAGCAGTGAGAGACCCGTGTACCAAAAAAAAAAAAAAAAAAAAAAAAAAAACTCCTCAAAATGTTTTGGTATTGAATTTAGATTCAAATAAGACATATTGGGTAGAAAGAAAATGGAAATAAGTAAGGTTTAAAATAATCAAGATTTACTGAACAACTGTACTTTAATACAAGGTAAAATAAAAAAGAACGTTAATATTTTATTTTTTTGAAGATTATTTAAAAATTGTCCATTTCTTATTTCCCTTACCCTCCTTTACACTTTCTGGTCTTTTCCAAGTCATTTCTTTGGAAAAACCATTTATTTCTTAGAACAACCTACTATGTGTGAGTATTTAGCTAAGGATTGAAACATGGATATTCTTACAGTACCAAAATTCTTTTTTTCTCTCTCTCTCTTGCCTTCCTATCTCAAATGCCTGGAAAAATAGTCTATTCCTTGAACTAGGTCCTGAAGAGTGTTTTTTTTTTTTTTTGGTTTTGGTTTTTAATCAGAAGCATTTCCCATAGCATGATTCTTTATACTTATCTTAAATTCTTTTACTCTAGTTTCAGAGAAAATAAATTGAAGGGGGCTAAAATCTCTCATGGTCTCTTATCAAGTGAAAACCTTCTAAATTCTAATTTCAGTTTTCAGAATACATTCTCTTTTTTCTAAGTAGCCTGTGGGTTGATGTTCCATCCATAATTTTCACTCTTATTTCACTAATTTTAGGTTTTTCTCACTCAGCGCCCCCCCCCCCCCCGCGATGACAGATGTGTCCATATTGTCATCTTCCTCATCATTCTCCTCATTATCTGAATCACTTCTTACCAAGACCTACATACTAGACAGGGTTTTAGGCCCTCCCTGTGCAGCATGTGCTGTACTTACAGTAACCTACAAGGTTTTATAGATGAGGAAACTGAAGCTAAGTTTGTGTGGCAGGCAGAATAGTGGCCCCAAAGTTGCCCACACTCTAATATCCAGAACTGTGAATATGCTACCTTACATGGTAAAAGGGACTTTGCAGATGTGATTAAGGTTCAGAATTTGAGATGGGGAGATTATCTGGGATTATCTGGGTGAGTCCAATCTAATTACATGAATCTTTAAATACAGAGAACTTTTCCTGGAGGGATTAGGAAGAATTGTGATGGAGGAAGAAGGTTGCTGGGTTTGAAGATGAAGGAATGGGCCATGAGGAAAAAATACAGGCAGTCTCTAGAAGCTGGGAAGGGCAGGGAAACTGATTTTCCCTAGAGCTTCCAGAAGGAACACAGACCTTCCAACATCTTAGTTTTATTCCAGTGAGACCCATGTCAGACTTCTGCCCTCCAGAATTAGAAGATGATACATTTGTATTGTTTAAGCCACTACATTTGTGCTAACTTGTTATGGCAGCAATAGAAAACAAATTGATAGATTGTCACTTGTTTATGGTCACTTGTATTTGGGGGGGGGTCATATGTTTATGGGGGGGTATACTATTTTATTAACATTTAAATTTCACCGTTAAACATCGAGCTCAAGTATATGCTGGCCATATGTTCAGAATTTTAAAATAAAGATAAATGGACAGACAACTTTAAGGGTGCAGTGTATTTAATATTACACAATATATTCAGCAGTTCTCGGGGGTGGTACCTTTATACACTTTGTAGCACAAGTATAGGGACAAGCCCTGCAAATGGAGGAAAAATGTGCCATTCAGGACTAAACAGAGGTCCTTGGTTGCTGACAGAATCTCCCCTTGAATTCCAACTTGAGACAAACTGAGGAGTCTGTCAGTATACAAAACCCACTGAATTCAGGACAAACAGTAACAGAATAGATTGGTAAGAGCCAGTTCGAGTTGTAGGGGCCAGTCTGAAGGGAGCAGGCTGGAAATGTTGCAGCTCAAGTCCAGGATCTGTAGATTAGAGCAGCAGTCTAGAGATAGAATGGTTGCTGCATTCTTGTAAACAAGTTCCTAAATGCTTTTTCCCAAACAGGGTGGTCATACAACTTTTTAATAGTTGGAGCCAAAACGTCATTGCTCGTTGATCTCTCTGGCTTTCCTCCATGCTGTGCTGCTCTTGGTAGCCAGAACAGAGAACAGCTAGTTCTCTCAGCACATTGACTCTAAGCAAGTCTTCTTCCATCATGCTTCTTTCCAGCCTCTGGGCTGCTAATTCATCTGTGCTCTTCAATATCTAGCACAGTGTACAATTCTTAATAGAACCCAGGTTATGAAAGACAGTAGGAAAATTCACATAATCTATGTGAATAACCTATAGCACTCTATTAGCAATAAGTTTGAAAAGCAAGAGATGCAAATTGAAAAACATTAGAAGAATCTTTATCTCTTTTGTGGTATTTGCTAACAAGCAAAAGGCCTTTGGTTCAACATTGTTACAAGAAAAGGTACATTCCATTCTGTTAGAATACATTCCAGCTTAAAATTACAAGTTAATTTAGGATCCAGTTTGTGTCACACAGGCTGTAGCTAAATTTCATACCCACACACCATTTCGCCACTCTCCTTATTTCACTGTCTCTCTATTGCTCTATATAGAGAGGAAAGACAAAGAAAGTGATTTGTAAATACTGACTAAACAAAGGACACTTTAGAAAGGATTCTAAGAATTCCTTGTACTTGTATTACCATTACACTAAAGTTACCTTCTAAAGAGGCAAAGATTGAAGCTGAAAACATTCCAGCAGCATGCACACCTTGAGAAACTGCAGTGCTGCAAGTTAAAATTCAGGACAGAAAATAGCAGTAGAGTAGTAGAATGAAGAAAGTGATTAGATGACTGAAATTATGTTAAAATAGTACTGAACATCTTGTTTTGTACAAAAATTTACGGAATAAAGTCTCTTCCTTTCCACTGTGGCAATGCCTGAAAATTATGTCTGAAAGCTGAATAATAAGCTTTGAGGTAAAGGATTAACAAATTCATAAATATCAAACGGCTTTTCTTCTCTAAGCATAAAGATTGCTAAATACTGGAATGAAATACTAAAGGAAATCATGAACTCCCTATTTATTTAAGAGTTCTTTTAAACAGTATGTGTTCTTTATCCATCAGTGATTATTAAAATAAGGCCAGTTCTCAATCTGGGAGAGTGGCTTTACCGAATCCTCACGGTTTAATTTTTGGTGAATGATTCCATGACCACTGTGGTAGGTACTGCCATCTTCCTGCGGCCTGACCTTGAGAACTAAGGAGGTTCCTTTAGACACAAAGGCATCCTCCTATCAGCATAAAGCTTTAAGGATAGCAAAGTATTAAAACGAGTCAACTATCTTATTTTTAAAAAAAAATTTATGGTCACAAGAGTTCATCAAAAAAGGCCTGTCATCTAGGCCCTTCAGGTGCTAGCTGCTCGCTTTTTCTAATTTACAAAATTGACATGTGAACTATGATGCCAAAAAAGAGATTGGCCATGGTGTTCCGGGTGAGAATGGGGCTACAGTAGTGATGGTGACCATCTCCTCTTGGTTTTGACAACTTCTGTACACTCTATGGTAGAAGTTTCTACTTGAGATTGACCTGGGGATTCTTTAAGATGGAGAGTCTTGGGCTCTTTGGAAATTAACATTTTACAGCTGGAGCGAAGAGAAAATAAAGCAACACAGAAGTAAATATCTGGTCTAGTCCAAAGGTGCCTTTTCTCTCAGATGACTCAATAAATTTACCTACCATAAAGAAACGCCTACTGCCATTATATATTTTAACTTGAGGATAATTATTTGTTATTTATTTTAAAATTGGTTTCTACATATCTTCTTTCCTATGTAAGGTTGACATTTGTGTGTGTTTGCTTTCTTTCAATCTATAATAAGCTTCAATAAATACAGTACAGTGTATATTCAGAGATAAATGTATTCTATTTCTAGGCATTTGAATGGCAGCAACTTCCTCTTTTAAAACAAAGGAGTTGACTTTTTTCAAATGCCCCATGATGCCAGTGCTACTGAAACTCCCACTGCCCTGACTTTTTTGCTCCCTAGGTTGGGTAAGGGAATCCAGTGAAGCATCTGTGCAGAGTGGGGCTGGCCAACGTGTCTCTGCTACTGCTCCCTTCTTACCTATTCCTTCTTCTGTTAGCCACATCCAGATTATCTTGGGGGGAGTCACCATTGTCCAGAACATGTTGTTCAGATAAAGGCAATCTCACTCCCTGGTGTCAGGGCTGGGTCTGTGTCTCAGATCTGGCCATCCTGTGTGGTTCATTTGCTTGGCTGTAGTGATTGCTGCAGGGATGGGCATGTGATCCAAGATACTCAGTATTTCTGCTCTAGATCATCTACTGATATTATTGGGGAAGAGACATCCTTTCTGCTGGTTGCTAAGCTAGTATAATAGGTTATAAGCCTAAAACTGTTGTGGACAGTCTTATCACCACTGCTATAAAATAAAGCCCTGAGTCAATTGGAGCTGAGAATGGAGACACATTCTTAGTGAAACTGTCAGAGAATGTAGGTCCAGCCATGACTTTTCCCTGGACTTCTGAATTATGTGAACCAAAAAATTGTGTTTTTTCTCTTATATCTCTTTTAGTTGCATTTCCCTCACTTTGCAACTGAGTCAAGTCCTATTTGATAATGAGAAGGGTAATGAATCACTTTCTAGTTGTGTCCCAAGGATCCCATAGTGAATCAGGAGTCAAATGCCTTCCTTATTCATTTCAGGAAATAGACTCTGGTGTTGTGTCTGCAATATCATATTTTTTTTGTGCCCACAACAGATGTTACAAATCAGTCAATATGGTAAACTCTGAAAGCTGTATGAGGCTGCATTATTATACTCCAAGAAGGTAGAACAGCATATAAAATGACCCCATCATGGTTCTAGTATCTTCTTGGTCAGGAAAAAAGAGATACAATGTGGGCATCAACAGGTCCTTCCAAGGACCACCAGGGTGCCACTTGCTTGCACTGAATGGTCAGCACCATCTGGTCTCAGGGACCATGGAAGACCCTAAAGCCATCTTCTCCCACATCCTCTTCTGCTTCTATTTGGTGCTCTCTGACTCCTGAAATTTTCCGTCAGGGCTTCAATCTTTGTCTTTACATCTCAATGGCTGTTTATAATAGATGCATAAAGCATTTATGAGAAACTTACTATAGTGGCTTCCTTTGGGGAAGAGGTCTGGAGAAAATGGAACAGCTGGCTCTTATTTTTTATTTTATCATTTCTGCATGGTTGGACTTTTTAACTATGCTTAAAATTGAAGCATAATGGTTTGACTTTTCTAGCTTTGTACTCAAGTTGTTTTTATTTTTTTTTAAAAAGGCAAGTGGATAATCTGTTTATTTGTTAATCTTTGCATTAAAAAGCATAATAAATGTCATAGTATCTATATGCATACCATGTGCTCATTCGTTCAACAACTATTTGAGCCTCTTCTTTGTACTCAGCTCTGTTCCAGGTCATAGGCATGAGCCCAGCAGATAGTCTCTACCTTCACGAGGCTTCCATTTCAGTGTCCAGAGCTTTTCTAAGAATGTCACCTGGACTTTCTCATCTTATTTTTACTGCGGTGCTGGGATGATGGTTTTATTTTACAGAGGAGGAGGATATAACTGTAGAGGTGCTAATTCCTCTGCCCCAGGTCACACAGTAGTAAGTGGAGGAGGTGGAATTTGAGGAAGGCAGTCTGACTGCAGCATCTGCAGATGACATCGGGATGCACAAATGGCTCTTTGGGAGAGAATGTCCGATTAATACCTGTTAAGGCATAAATGTCTTTGGGAAAAGCGTACTTAAAGTTGTGATTCAGTCATTTAAGTTTGGCCGAATGATGTGAGAACAGGTTTTTTCTAGAGCACAGAATGTAAAGAGCAAGAGGGCTGGAACTAGGGTAGTGGTGACTGGAGGAAGAGGAAAAACAAAGGGCAAGGGAGGGGAGGAGGAAAGGAATTGAGGGAGGGGGTGGAAGAGGAGGGGGCCAACTCCCTGCAGGGAATGGAGACATTCCCTTAGTGGCCTAACACATTTCTCGGGTCTGGTACCTTGGCCGTTGGCGCTTAACACATTATATCACTTAATCCCCACCACAGCTCTGTCTGGCTCCTAAGCACATGTCCTGGCAGCTCACTTCCAGCCCCAGTACAGTGTTGTCTGGACTCATTTCTGGGGTGAACCAACCTAGCAGGCCCCAAAGTGAGGATCTGAAGATTCAGAGGCATGGTATTCAGAGAGTGGCACAGCTGAGCTGGCCCTCTCTGGGAAGAGCATCCAACAAAAAGGATATTTCCTGCTGAAACATTAGTATTATTTGGTGATGATATTTCTGGGTATAAAGTTGTGATGAGCCCCAAGACTGGATTCAGTCTTTTCTCAATGATTATAGCAAAGAATTTGGTTTACTGCCTGGGAAAGTAGCTCCTAACCAGAGCCTGATGGGGGACAGAGGAGGACTCACATGGACCAGGCTTCCTGGACGTGCTCAGGGCACAGTTTGTTTGTTCCTGGCTTAATGGTGGGTGTGAATGTATTTGTGTGGGCATGAGTATAAGTGAGAGAAAATGACCGTGTAGGGTGTGTGTGTGACCAGTGTGAAGTTTCAGGGAAATTGTTCTCCAGGAAGGTATTAGTTCCCTCCTGGGTTGAGAGCTCTGTGGCCCAGCTATCTTTTAGACAGAGCACCAGGGGCCAAACAACCTTTATTTAAGCACTTGTTTTCTCCTAACCCCAGGTTTGCTATAGAAAAGTTATTCTTCCACAATTATTATTTTAGTTACCAAGAGAAAATTTCAGGCACATCTAGACCATCCTAAAAAACTAACCCTCCTTTATGGTTATTACATTCAGATATGAGACTACATGTAACCTCATTTAACTATTCATTCTATCAGAAAGGAGTCTACTGCCCAAAGCTATTATTTTCAGATGGGTTCCTTTAGAATTGGGTTTTTATGTATTCCAGAAGAAAATACATAATCTTTTGTCTGAAGTACAAATTATAGTCTGTATGTATAACAAATCAACCCCCCAAAATGTAGAGGCTTAAAACAAGAAACATTTATTATCTCAAAATTTCTGTGAGTTGGGAATCCAGGAGCTGCTCAGCTGGGTGATTCTGGCTCAGGGGCTCTGCAAGGCTGCAGTTGAAGGATTGGCCAGGGCTGCCGTCCTTTCAAGGCTCATCTGGGGAAGAAGCTCCTTCTAAGCTCATTCTTGTGGCTGTTGAGGGACCTCAGAAGATCTGTTTCCAAAGTCACTCGAGCGGGCCTCTCAACAGGGCTGCTGGCTTCCCTGAGAGCAAGTGATCCTACAGAGGGGAAGAGAGAGACCCCAAGACAGAAGTGACATTTTTTAAAAACTTTTTATTTTATATTGGAGTATAGTTGATAAACAATGTTGTGTTAGTTTCAGGTGTACAGCAAAGTGATTCAGTTATACATATACATGAATCTATTCTTTTTCAAATTATTTTCCCATTTAGGTTATTGAGCAGAGTTCCCTGTGCTATACAGTAGGTCCTTGTTGGTTATTCATTTTAAATATAGCAGTGTGTACATGTTCATCCCACACTCCCTAACTATCCCTCCCTCCCTACCCGTCCCCCTGGTGACCATAAGTTCGTTCTCTTGTAAGTGACATCCTATTACTTCTGTCATATTCCGTTTGCTAGAAGCAAGTCGCTAGGTCCCCTGCACTCAGGGGAGTGATTGCATAAGGGTTGACTAGCAGGAAGGACTTTTGGGGGCCATCTTAGAGACCACTTACCACAGGGCCGTCACAGAAATCTTCCATCTATGAATAGTTTTGGTCACCAGATACAAACAAGTATTTAATTGAGCTTCACACAAGTAAATAGTCGGTGAGATCAAAGAATGCTGCTAGTTATTCTAAAGCAGAGCTAACTTGTATTTGTACTGAGAAGAAAAAAGTAAACAATGGGAGGTACATCTGAGTGAACTGACTTCTGAGAAACTTGCTTCTGAGAACACTGAAGACAGCTGAGCCAGTTCAATTAAATCAGCATTTATTAAGACCTCTGTGTAGTGTAGGCTCTGCTCTATGTGAAGGACTTCATATCTCCCTTCATACAAAACGTGCATTGCCTATTTAGGGAGGCAAGACAGAGAGAAAATGGAACAACAGTAGAAGAGGTTACATTAACATGAAGCATGTAGGATGGTATGGAGAGACTGCTCTGGAACAGGGGGCAGCAAACGTTTTCTGTAAAAGCAAAAGCCACATAGGATATACTTCAGGCTGTGTGGACCATATATGGTGTCCATTGCATCTTTTTCCTTTTTTTGTACACTCTTTAAAAAACATAAAAACCATTCTTAGCTTGCTGGCCAAACAAAAGCAGGCCATAGCTCAGCTTTGGCTTATGGGCTATACTGTACCAACCTCTGCCCTAGACGCTTTCTCTAACCGTTTGTGAAGAGGCAGTTTCTGCCTCCCAGTTTACTGCCAACAGACACTTTTGTAAAAGCCAATAAAAATCAATTACTAGAAAAAAGGCACTGTGATGGTTAATTTTACATATCAACTGAGAGGGTGTTTTTGGACAAGGTTAACATTTAATTAGGTGAACTTTCAGTAAAGCAGATTGCTCTCCGCAATGTAGGTGGGCCTCATCCAATCAGTTGAAGGGCCAGGAAGAAAAGACTGGCCTCTCCAAGCAAGAGGGAGATCTCCAGAAGCTGCCTTCAGACTAGAACTGCACCATCAGCTCTCCTGTGTCTTGATCCTGCTGGACCACACTGCAGGTTTGGACTTGCCAGCCTCCATATTTGTGTGAGCCAATTCCTTGTAGCAAATCTCTTTCTATATGTAGACATATGTCCCATTGGTTCTGTTTCTCTGGAGAACCCCAACTCATACAAAATTCAAGTCCCTATTTTTAATTTCTTTTTAATTTTTTAAAATTTTATTTATTTATTTTAATAAATTTATTTACTTTATTTATTTTTGGTTGCATTGAGTCATTGTTGCTGCACACAGGCTTTCTCTAGTTGCAGTGAGTGGGGCTAATGCAGGCTCAGTAGTTGTGGCGCATGGGCTTAGTGGCTCCGTGGCATGTGGGATCTTCCCGGACCGGGGCACGAACCCGTGTCCCCTGCATCGGCAGGCGGACTCTCAACCACTGCGCCACCAGGGAAGCCCCCTTATTTTTTATTATTAGATTTAAAGACATGCATTTTCTTGGTTAAATTGTTATAAATGTTTTTAAACGCTTACTCTTCATTTCTGTACTTATCTCACTGTGGATCAGCACAGGTAATGGCCTTGGTACTCTTCTGCAGACCATTCTCTAGGGAAACTGCTCTAGGAGGTCAGATAGGTAGAGCAATCCCCATGTGTTGTTCTGCCAAAAAAGCTCAGATTGAGCCGTGCCCTGTAGGTCCTGCAGGAAAGTGAGCAGGCACTGGGAGTGGGGTACCATTGTCGCTACAGGTTCAGGCCCAGGAATGGTATGTGTGCATGTACATGTGTGGGATTTGGGAGTGACTGAAATAAGGTGAGTCAGGTAAAGCAGTGAGCTTTCTCTGAGTAGAAAGAGAGAAGTTTGAGCTTAGCCCTGTAGGCAGTGAGGGATCACTAGGTTTTTGAGTAAGGTTGTTACTGACTTGATGAAAAATTGTTGTTTTAGGAATGTTAATCTGGGGCAGTGGAATGGGATGGTTGCTGTGTCATTGTAGAGTGGAGTGTTCTTGGGCAGTGGGTGGGTGGGTAGTGAGAGATGGCATCGGACACACAGAGGGAGGCCATATTATGAAGTCATGGACGTTAAAAAGTAGGGGATATCTCGATCCATTAAGATCAATGAAGAGGACTTTGCATTAATCCAGGCCTAATGAACTGATGAGGGCCTGGATTGGGCTGGCAACTAGGGTTCTATGCATGTTGCTTAGCTCAGGATTGGCTTAATAAATGACTAGATGGCTCTGAATGGTGATAAATGAACACTTCTTCAGACCTGGGAGATAGCTGAGTATCTGGTCTCAAATGGGATTGCATATGAGTAATAATGCACACCTATATACATATGCTATATACATAGTAGTGTATGGGGCTGATAATCTTCTCTTTTAGTATTGGAAAGGACCCTCTGGACCATCCTCTTCTGGGGCTTAGATCTATAATGCAGATGCCATTTGATAACTAGACTTTGTCCCTTTGATTAACAGACTGTCTCCTAAATTAGTTAGAATGTATAGGCCTTAAAGTATGAGCAAGGTAATGTCATTTAGTTATGATCCAGAAATTTGGATTTATGTGCAAATATTTGAAATGTAAGATTATGATTGACTTGTAGCAATATAATTTACAAAACTTGTTCTGTTACTTATACTTGGGAAACCAGCCCCTTACTCTTCATAGGAACCACTGAAAAAAGTTCTCCAGACCTCTCTTGTCCAGGTGGCTGGGAGTGACGTGACATACACTGCAGCCTATGTGGTACTCCTTACACTAGAGCTCCTGGCAGAATTTCTCAGACAAGGCTGACACAGTGCCTCTAACCTGGAGTGCTGGGAACTGTTATTCTCTGCTCTCTCCTGGGAAGGACAGTCCATCCTCTTTCTCCTCTTCTGAGTCTAAGGGTAGCTAGGCTGATTAAAGCCAGCTTTATCTGTGCACACCTAGTGAGTTTATATTCTTAGCAAAATAGCCAATTTGTTGAGAACAGTGGTCCTCAAAGCATGGTCTCTAGACCAGCAGCAGCAGCAGCAGCATCTGGGAACTTGTTAGAAATGCAAATTTCTGGACCCCAAACCAGACCAACTGAATCAGAAGCTCTGGGGGTTGGGCCCAGCAATCTGGGTTTTTTTTTTTTTTTTTTTTTTTTTTTTTTGCGGTACGCGGGCCTCTCACTGTTGTGGCCTCTCCCGTTGCAGAGCACAGGCTCCGGACGCGCAGGCTCAGCGGCCATGGCTCACGGGCCCAGCCGCTCCACGGCATGTGGGATCTTCCCAGACCGGGGCATGAACCCGTGTCCCCTGCATCGGCAGGCGGACTCTCAACCACTGCGCCACCAGGGAAGCCCAGCAATCTGGTTTTAACAAGCTTTCCTGGTGATTTTCATGCATCCTAAAGTTTGAGAGGGAAAACCTCATTCTGAGTTCCATGTTTGAACTGGGGATTTAGTCTTAAACCAGATCAATGGATCTCTGCATCTGTTGTGTCAAGAAACATAACAATACAATCATCACCAGGGAGTCAGTTACAAGCAATGTCAACAAGACTGTGAATGGATAATTGGGTATAATAAAGCTCCCTGGGAATGCCTGCTCACATCCGTTTGGGGATATTTCCAACACAGAACTTGCATGCCATACGGGAATATTCTGCACATTGAAAAAAGGATGCGCGTTTGATAAGCAATAATGCGTTTACTTATCAACAAACACAGTCTGTGGCTCCCAAAGCTCCAGGCAGCCAGCCGAAGCTGGTCAGGCCAGCCTGGCTGCGGAAACCAAGCAATGTCCCCTGTATGGCAGGAAGCCTCAGGACTCCTGTTTGTTTTGGTTTGCAGGTGCCACTCCCCCTTCCCTCTTCCTGTGTCATAGTTGCTTTGAGAACAAGCTCTTTAAAATGAGATAGTAGCCAATTCCAAATGCAGAGAGAAAAAAAAATCTTATCTCTTTCTCCAAAAAAAATGTAATTGAGGCAGATTTTTCCTAGGATCTAAGTTATTCTTTGGCTACAGATGTACCTCTGGAAGGGGTACAGCAGGGTCTCCCCACACAAGAAGTAAACCAGCTGGGTGTACTTCATACAACAGATGGATTTTGACCGAATTTGAAAATCATACATTTGTAAATCAAATTACATTTTAGGGGCTTCCCTGGTGGTGCAGTGGTTGAGAATCTGCCTGCCAATGCAGTGGACACGGGTTCGAGCCCTCGTCTGGGAAGATCCCACATGCCGCGGAGCAACTAGGCCCGTGTGCCACAACTACTGAGCCTGCGCGTCTGGAGCCTGTGCTCCACAACAAGAGAGGCCGCGATGGTGAGAGGCCCGCGCACCGCTATGAAGAGTGGCCCCCGCTCGCTGCAACTGGAGGAAAGCCCTCCCACAGAAACGAAGACCCAACACAGCCAAAAATAAATAAATAAACAAATGTGGGTTTAAAAAAAAAATAAGAAATTACATTTTAAATTCAGAGAAATTGCCATTTAAAAGGAATTTCCCAGCAGATCTTTTGCCAAGAGTATAATTATTTCATTATTTATTTCTTACTACAAAAATTTCCATATGCAATAAAACCTCAGTGAAGCAGAATTTTCAAGGAATTGGGGAATTCTTGTTATTTACTTCTTTCTTCTTTTTTTTTTGATTGACAAAGGTTTAACTGAAAGAAAAAGATCCTGTTTCCAACTTTTGTTGAAAATCTTTCTAAAATGCTTAAAATTGATTTTTTTAAAATTAGTGGGTAGTGGATATATAATCAAGCTTTCTTGGTGATTAAAGATTTTTGCAGCACATTTCTGTCAGCTGAATAGTGATAGAATATTAGGTTGAATTTGCATTGACTGTAAAATGATACACTGAAAATGAGTTACTAGAATATTAGAATAAAACTTCCAGTTTTACTTATTTTCAGTTGATATTTTACCTAAGTATTCAGCAGAGAAGGATGTTGGTTTACTTAGAAACTTTTGTTGGTTGTTGGGTCTTGGTTGAAGTTTAACAGATTTACCTAATGAGTGTACATGTATGTTTAGAAAAACTAATAAATAGGAACTGAACTGAGTTATTAACCCAAAGTTAGATGTTGAAGCCCAGTGGTAGTCTTTGTTTTAACATTTTGTTGTTATTAAGATTAAGAAGTAGCTCTCAAGCAGGCCGTGTTCAAATCTGTGACTTGGGCAGCCTTCTGTAGATGAAGAGGATGGAAGGGGAAGCCAAGTTTAGCACCTTGATTGCTAACCTACACAGGGATTAATTTAAATTCAGTAAAACTTATTATACATTTACTATGACTATTAATCCCTAACTCTTGGTGCCCCTGGAGGTACAAAGATAAACAAGAGATGGCCCCAACCTCACAGAGCTCACAGTTTAGGGTGGGAAAACTCTGGTATACGAAGGTGGGGCGGGGTTATGGGGTGATCCAACCAAGGGATGTATAGTTCGGGAATCCTTAAACCCATTTAGGTGGTGGATGCCACTGAGGAACACAATGGAATGCTGATCCATTTTATGTCACTACAAAAACTAGAATTGATCTTAAGAGCAGAAAACATAACTACTTAAATCTATATATGTACTGTAAAATCACAACTGTGAACACCCAGGCCCACAAAATAACTGCAAGCTGTTGAGCTAAGCAGGATGGACGGTTCCCTAATTTTTTTTGTTAATGTTAACATGCACCTCATTAATTCATGTTGTCATTTGCTAGCACTTGTAGCCAGACAAACAGTAACAGGTGCCAAAATTTGAAGGAAATGAAGACTTGAGAAAATTCTATCCATTAATTTAGTTTAAAACTCTGATTAGAGAAATGATGATCCCTCATTTTGGTAGCAGCTCAGAGAACCCCAGGGCTCTGCTGGAAGGGTACGAGAGCATCTGAGGTGCTGAGAGAATGGACATTGTGTCCGAAAAGATGTATCGCCTTTCCAGCCCCAGCCAGGCAGCCCCTCTAGAAAGTAGCCCCTCTGTTCCTGGGGGCGGGACGGGGTAGAAATTTCTAAATGGTAGGTATGCTCCTGGCTCAGCTTTATACCTTTCCTTGGCACTAATATTCCTTCAGAAAGTAGCTGCTCAATAAGAAAACTGTTGAAGAGTGCCAACATTGTTGGCATTGTTATGAAGATTAAATGAATTATCATATGTAAAACTGCTCTGAAGAGTGTCTGACTTATAGAAAGTGCTTAATAAATATTAGCTGGCCATTCTCAGTATTATTGTATAGCAGTGTAATAGACACTGTCCCTCCCCACAGGGAAATTCAAACAAACAACTTTCTAGCTGGGGCCTGCCTGTATTATTAGTTTCTTGGTGTTCTGCTCTTTAAGGGACTAGCTGTTCCTCTTGCAGGTGGAGCTGGACTGCCCTGTGAGCAGTTGGTATTTGTCTGTGTGGTTTGACTGGTAAGCAGAGCCCTTTTCACTTTTCCCCTGGGGCTGAAGGACGGCAGAGCAGGGAAGTGGTGGGGAGGTGCTGGCAGCTTCTGGAAACTCTAACCAGTGGCCTCGCCTCATGGGAATTGCAACTCTACCCACTGCGTGTTTACTTGCCTTCCGGGGAAGGACCGAGCCTGTGGATATGAGGACTGCTGGCTTGCACACCTACTCTTGGAGGCTCTCAGCTTTGTGGACATGTGGGTCTCCCACTGCCTGTGTAAATCCTGTGAAGACCAAGTTTGCTGGTGTGATATAAAGACTTTCTGTCCTGATCTGGAGGAAGCAGGCAAGGAGAAAAATCTGACCTTTTCACTTTTCAAAATATGTCAAAGTCTTAGAGTTAGCTTCTTCAATTATAAAGTTCCAGAATTGTTTCGGACATCCTAAAGCAAAAACACCAGTTTCTGAAGCTGTCAAAGATTTGGGATGACATTTTTACATGCTCCCTGCTGCTAAGCCTTACGTAGCTCAAGTTAGTCCCAAGAGGAGGATTGAAGGGTTAAAGAACTACACTTTCATGCTGTTGAAAATCTTGGTAAAATGAAGCTTATTACCTCCTGAGTAACACCAAGGTATACAACTCCGTCAAGTTTAAGACGAACGGTGACAAGGGTAAACCAGAACTGTTCCTGGCAGAACCGAGTGGAGGACTGTCCTCCACAGCTGATACTCATTTCACCATTTAGAGGCTACTTTGATCTTTTCTGACTAGTCCTTCATACTTAACCCCTCTGCTTTCAGGGGTCTTCTGTTAATTTTCGTTGGGGTTTCCCTAAATGCCCATTCTTATCTCATGGTAGAATAATTTCCATCCATTCAGTCAACCAACAACTTCTATATGTTTTCATTCTTCACTGGTTTCCATGTTACCCATAAGGACCTGGCCTTTATGGGAAACAAAACAGAATAGAACAAAAACTAGCTATAAAGCCATTTAACCAAAAGTATATAGATTCAGTTTTCAATCTTGGTAGAGTTTGCAGAATTTTATTATGTTAATTAAAAGTTTTCAGCTGCAAACTTGGACTGGGGTTTACTAACAGAAGACATATTTGTTTTGTCCTCTGCTCTCAAAGTTCCTTGGAAAGTAACCATCTGGGGGAAAGCTTATGAAAGTATCTCTGTATCAGTATTTACTATGGGGAATACTGGACACTTTGAAGAAGTGAAACTGGTTTTCATCAGCACAGAGAAGCTGTTGGTATCAGTAACTCAAGGACTGAATACCGCCTGTATCTTTTGAATGTTGGTGGATGAAGGAAGCGGCCTCAAAAATATGCAGGTAGACTTCAGATAAATCCTCTTTTTATTATTAGATATTTCAAATTTACATAGTGATCCTTCAGATTTAATATAGGACTGATGCTTGGATTTGCAAACAGGGAGTATAGAAAAAAAAGGGTATCTAACTGCTGAGATGATGTCGTCTGTGTTCTGTTTCAGTGTCAAACATTTCAAAAGACTGTATGTAACTCTACACTAGAATCTTTTTTTTTTTTTTTTTTTTTGCGGTACACGGGCCTCTCACTGTTGTGGCCTCTCCCGTTGCGGAGCACAGGCTCCGGACGCTCAGGCTCAGCGGCCATGGCTCACGGGCCCAGCCGCTCCGTGGCATGTGGGATCTTCCCGGACCGGGGCACGAACCCGTGTCCCCTGCATTGGCAGGCGGACTCTCAACCACTGCTCCACCAGGGAAGCCCTACACTAGAATCTTGATACTGCTATGGCAGCAGAGTATTCTTAGAGCTCAGGAGCAAGGGTCTCAGGAGAAGGAGAAGCAGAAGCCTGAGGCACATGCCAGTGGAATCTCACGTCTGTAGCTAGACCCACTGTTTGACAGAAACCGGCCAGCTGTGATGGTAAAAGTGACTTTTGGGCTTATTTCGAAAGTATTTAAACATTGTGACTCACTGAACAAAGCTGATTAAGGAAGAAGTACAACTACCTGTAACCAAGATTGATGACCTTGATTGAATGAAGAAAAATTTACCTGCCTTGAGATGGAAAGATTGAGAGAGAGAAGTAGTATTGTGTGATGGATTCACCATATACTTGGGATCTACCCCATTCTAGTTCTAGCTGTGTGACACTGGGCAAGTTGCTTAACCTCTCTGGCCTCATTTTTCTCACTGTACAGAAAGGGTATATACATGAGATTAGTATAAAATAAAATGATGAACAGGTAAAGGGCTCAGCCCAGTGGCTGGGACATTAAAAGAAAAAACAAAAACTGATAATTGTAAGTAGTATCCTTTATAGTTTTACTGGTATTTCAAGAATAAGAACTAACAAGAAAAAGCAATTTTAAAATTAGAGAAGAAAAATATGTACATTTACTTTTTTAGGAGGTAAAGTTGAGATGACTATCAACATCATCCATGGAATTCACTCAGAATTTTGATTCGTACTTTAAAGGAAAATATCAATATTAATTTTACTTTCTCTAAAGATAGTTTCATATACCAAAGTCATTTTATTTTGAAGAGTCTGAGGAAATGAGAAAATTAGAAAGGAAATAGCATATGAGTGTGACTATATTATAAAACAAGTAGCAACGATGAATGTGAGAACACATTTACCTTCTTAGCTTCTCTGGGTCAATGAAGAAGATTTTGTAAGTACAAAGTGGAAAATTCAATATTCTTACTATTTAATTCTTTGGTATAAATAAAGATATTGTTATAATTAAGCCATACTCTTTTAATGATACTACACTCTTTTAATTTTAAAGCTAGATGGCTAATTATGCTATATTTAAAATTTTTTAACTTTAGCATTTGCAAAGTGCTTTTAAAGTTTTTTGAAGCACTTTTCTGCTGTTTTAATAATTCAATCCTCAGAGTCATCTTCTAAGGTAGTCAGAGCAAGTATGGTACTATTTTTTACATTCTGCAAATGAGAAAAAAAGCAAAGGAGGTTGAATGACACAGCTAGTCGGGGATGGGGTTGGCACTCAGTAATGTTATGCTTAGAACTTAAATTTGTTTAGAATGTGTAGTTTGAAATCATTTGGATTGATCTACCAAACAGTCCTTGACAGGAGGCAGAATACTTTTTTAAATCTCCGTTTCACTCTTTAATCTCAACGATGAGTCCTCCCAATGTGTCTTCCCACTCAATCATACCACCTTCTTGTCAGAGTTCTCTATAAATTATATTACATTTTTTTTTGGAAAATGATGTCTTAATCTACAGTATGATTATGTGGCACCTGTGTACTCTTCCAAATGAATAATTGTCACTGTTAAATTGACTCCAGACCGCCAGATTGTCAAATTTAGTGAAAAGTTGGGTAAATATTATAAACTCCAATCTCATATTTGGGTGAAAACTGAAAACTTCAGTCATCCAGATATCTGTAAACACTAGATGATTGAAACATAGTTCTTTTAATTTTTCATATACACCCATGGTCTCATGTATTGTAGATATGACTTGAGTGAGGAAAGTTTGGGAAATGTTTCTGAGTGTGCCATCAAGTGCTTGTTGGTTTGGGGTGTTTTCACATGCTTTCTTTTTTTTTTTTTTTTGCGGTACGCGGGCCTCTCACTGCTGTGGCCTCTCCCATCGCGGAGCACAGGCTCCGGACGCGCAGGCTCAGCGGCCATGGCCCACGGGCCCAGCCGCTCCGCGGCACGTGGGATCCTCCCGGACCGGGGCACGAACCCGTGTCCCCTGCATCGGCAGGCGGACTCTCAACCACTGCACCACCAGGGAAGCCCTCACATGCTTTCTTTTAAGGAAACTTTCTTTCACTCTCCAGAGTCTGGCCATGATCGGGACCTGCTGGACGACAGATATTCATCTATTAGTTCCTAGTGGGGTCCCAGCTGGTGTGACTTTCACTGATTCTTAGAGAGGATCCACCTACAGCATATGCTGAAAATGACAGTGGGAGAAAAGAAGCAACATCAAGCCAGCTGCCTTTTTGCCCAAGGCAGACTGAAGAGAAACCCTTCGAAAAATAATCCTGTAAGTTTGAGATGTCATTCGTAAACAAAGGGAAACTGCTTCCTATCTTTACACTACTTTGAAATTCACTCCTCCCCTCTTGACCCCAGCTTCTCTGAATCAGTTGAGTCAATTAAGTGATGGGAATTAAATGCTGTAGAAGCTGGAACACATGTTTAAAAGAGTTTTGGGTAACCTTACTTAGGGCTTCCCTGAATCAAGGTAAATAAGGAAACAGTCACCTCTTTAGCCCTTGGGAACTTCTCATGTTCTGCTTAGTAAACACCTGTAACTTTTATGGCCTGTAGTGCTTTCTTTGAGTTTGGCCCCCTTGCATTGTGTTATTTCTGCTTTTATCTTTTTTTGTGCACAAGCCTTGTTTCCCAATTAAATTGAGGAATAGGACACATTTTATAGTTGTGTATCTCTTTAAGTTCTTACATATTTACCCTGGAAATCTACACAGAGGAGATACTCAACACAATGGTTACTGCTAATAATAATTACAGATTTCCTCTTGGAGATTCTGATACTCTCCATCCCCCACATGGGAATGGAGAGTGTATCGCTTTCCTGGAGAGGCATTTGTGACCTTAGTAAGTTGACAATGGGTGTGTATAAGCATGGCTGAGTTGGAAAAAAGACTCAGAAATTCTTTAGAGAAATCAGTTTAAGTTAAATATCAAAGAGTCATACAATTCCCCCTGCTTAAGAGATCTAGTTAGACTAAGCAAAAATGTAACAGTCTGTATGATCAGGCCACCTAAGATGTCTGTTCTCTTGCTCTCTGTACATCCCTCGCTGGACCAGCGCCTGCTTCACCTACCCCCTACTCACATGACTGACCTTCCTATATACTTGCCCCCAACCCAGCTGGTGATTGTTCTAACCTTTAGATCAGAACATCTCCACCTGATAGCTTTTCAAAGGGGCGGTGAGGGGCCTGCCCCCTACTAGTTTCCCTGGTAACCCATGAGCCAACCTGACGTCAGTTCCCCCTATAAATGGTAACCTCCCCCCTCCCTCCCGGAGTGAAGACTGCCGTCACATCCTGCCCATCGTCAGCCGCGCATGGTGGGGGTGTTGCTCTTGCTCGGGGACCTTGCTTCAGACGTGTAAGTTCGCCCACCCACTAAAAACCATTGATGTCTCTGTCGCTGACTCCGGGCTCTAACTTTGGTCTTGAAGCTGGGCCAGTACAGGCCTTGCAGGCCTGCGGGGTGCAGCCCAACACAGCCCAAACTAAGTTCAGTCAGTGTGAAGTTTTTTCCTTCCTTGTAGTTAGTTCAACACATTTTAAACAAGGAATTAGATTCAGAGACTTTGTTGGGAGACAAGATAAATTGTATAAGTGCAATTGTTTTTTCATTTGGAGAAGACAGAGAGAAAGATCTGTTTACTCAAAGGACCAAGAGAGCCACACAAACTTCACTGAGTAGCCTAAATTAGTATCTTAATTACTTCTCAAAACAAGCCACACCTGAGCTGATAATCACATGCAGGAAGGTGTTTCAGCTCACCGCCATAATTATAGTAACCTCAACAGCGTCACACCTGTCCTTCTCTACCTCCCTCCCCTTGTGCCCACTTCAAACTTTAGATTTACCTTCATTTTATTGGGAGGAGCATCTTGACTTGTGTCAGTAAATAGTACTTTGGAAGCTGGTCATCCTGGGAAACAGCAAACAAGAAGGTCCTAATAGAAATGGAGACTTCCTTCACGGGTTAACTATGGAAACAGGCATTTCTTTTTCCTTCCTCTGGTGGATTCAGATTTTTCTTCACTGTGTCTTTGTGTGTGCGTGTGTGTGTGTGTGTGTGTGAAGTCATCAAAGTAATAGCACATACCATTCCAGGGATTTTAAAATAATACATGGCTGAGAAGTGGAAAATGGAGGTAATTACTATATTTGTGTAGTTTGGGTCAACTTCCTCTTGAACTGTACAAATAATGTCTGTTTTTCAGATAATTGCCTAATTTTTGCCAAGGCAGTTTGTTTACATGGCACAAATAACCTGAGTAAACCTAAAGGATGCCTTGAGTGGGGCTATCCCTCTCTATGTTATGTTCATAATGGCATTTAAGGTTGGCTTTAGAATTTTAAGATATATTTACATAATGTGTATCTCAAAACTACTTCACTCTGTATATAAATAGGGTTTGCTTTGAAGGACATTGGACTGGGACTTCTCTGGTGGTGCAGTGGTTAAGAATCTGCCTGCCAATGCAGGGGACATGGGTTTGAGCCCTGTTCTGGGAAGATCCCACATGCTGTGGAGCAACTAAGCCCTTGTGCCACAGCTACTGAGCCTGCGCTCTAGAGCTTGTGAGCCACAACTACTGAAGCCCACGCGCCTAGAGCCCATGCTCTGCAACAAGAGAAGCCACCGCAATGAGAAGCCCATGCACAGCAACGAAGAGTAGCCCCCGCTTGCCGCAACTAGAGAAAGCCTGCGTGCAGCAGCAAAGACCCAATGCAGCCAAAAATAAAAAAAATAATAAATTTATGAAAAATAAATAAATGAAGGGCATTGGACTTCCTGCCTGCTCAAAATACCTCTGCTAGACCTCAAATCACCTTGGTTGGAATTTCCTTTCATTAGCAGCCAGTCTGATCCCCAGAGACTAATTTGCTGAGTAAACTTCTGTGTCATTTAAACTTAGATTCAATTTCCTCATTTGTAAATTAGGGGGTTGAAGAGCTCCACTTTCTCTGGTCTGTTTTTCCCTGTTTCCTTCCTTCTCTCTCCAAATCACTTAGTTTTGTGTTTAGTGTTTTTCTGTATGCAATTTGCAAAGTGTTATAGATAATTTTAATTATACTGCAATCAAAATGTCAACTTCTAGTCTTAGGAAAACAGATTCTAATTGACTAGGATTGCTCTTAAGCACTTTCTTATCAAGGAAGTGTTCCCTCAGCAAATCCCTGATAACCTTTTTCTGCAAGGACTCAAAGAAGTTCTTAACCTCCACTCGAACTTCCTTTCTTGTTTCAGACCTTTACATCATCTTCATTACCTTCTATGCTTCCACTAGTGAGCTAATGGCTACCAGTAGTTGATATAGAGATAGCTTCAGTTTTATCAGGTCTTCCTTTCTTTTGGAACATCAGGCAGTGAAAGCACAATAATTTTCTCTACTCTCTCATAACATCTTGAACTGACAGGCACACACCTCTGTTGGGAGAGAGACACTTAATTTTAGTAAGGCCAAGCCTGCTTCCTATGTCCACCACTATAGGCCTTTTAGTCTTAATCTCAGAAACTCTCAGCTAGCTCTGTCTCCCTCAGTTTGTGTCTAGCAATAACAGTTGTGCAGTGAAGGAAACACACACCTAAACACACATACACAATGCAGAGTTTCATATGTGCAGTTTCTCCTAGTATGAGTAAAATATCACCTAATTGATACATTTGGACAAGGATGGGTCGAAGAAGAGACTGTCAGTTTTTTTAAAAATTGAGATATAATTGATACACAACATTGTATTAGTTCCAGGTGTACAACATAATGATTTGATATTTGTATAATAGATATCGCGAAGTGATCTTCATAGTAAGTCTAGTTAACATCCATCACCATACATATGTACAGAACTTTTTTTCTTGTGATGGAAGCTTTTAAGATTTATTCTCTTAGGAACTTTAAATATGCATTATAGCATTATTAACTATAGTCACCATGCTGTACATTACACCCCCATGACTTTTAAAATTTAATTAGTTAAATTTTTGTAGATGGGTCTTTATTTTTATTTTATGTTATTATTTTTTTAAATTATTCAACTTATTTAAACTAAAAACAAACAAACCAATTCATCCATTTTTCCCACCACCTACCCCCAGCCTCTTGCAACCACCAATCTGTTCTCTGTATCTGTGAGCTTGGGTTTTGTTTTTTTTTTTTTTTGCGGTACACGGGCCTCTCACTGTTGTGGCCTCTCCTGTTGCAGAGCACAGGCTCTGGACGTGCAGGCTCAGCAGCCATGGCTCACGGGCCCAGCCACTGCACGGCATATGGGATCTTCCCGGACCAGGGCACGAACCCGTGTCCCCTGCATCGGCAGGCGGACTCTCAACCACTGCGCCACCAGGGAAGCCCCTATGAGCTTGGTTTTTATTTTATTTTTTAGATTTCACACATAAGAGAGATCATGTGGTATTTGTCTTTCACTGTCTGACTTATTTCACTTAACATAATGCCCTCGAGGTCCATCCATGTTGCTGAAAATTGCAAGATTTCATTCTTTTTTATGGCCAAATAATATTCCATTTTATATATATGCCACATCTTCTTTATCCATTCATACATTAAGGGATATGTAGGTTATTTCCATATCTTGGCTATTGTAAACAATGCTGCAAAGAACATGGCAGGGTGTGGGGGGCAATATATCTTTTTGAATTAGTGTTTTTCATTTTCTTCAGATAAGTACCCAGAAGTGGAGTTGCTGGATCATATGGTATTTCTATTTTTAATTTTTTGAGGAACCTCTGTACTGTTTTCTGTAGTGGTTGCACCAGTTTACATTCCCACCAACAATGCGCATGGGTTCTCTTTTCTCCACATCCTTATCAACTCTTGGTTATTTCTTGTCTTTTTGATAACAGCCAAATAGTGAGGTAATATCTCATTAAGATTTTGATGTACATTTCCCTGATGATTAGTAATGTTGATGATCTTTTCATGTGACTATTGCCCATCTGTATGTCTTCTTTGGAAAAAATGACTATTCAGATCCTCTGCCCATTTTTTAATCTGATTATTTGTTTCTTTGCTATTAAGTTGTATGAGTATTTTTTTAAAAATTAGTTTATTTTGTTGTTGTTTTTTTTTTTTTTTTTTTTGCGGTACGCGGGCCTCTCACTGTTGTGGCCTCTCCCGTTGCGGAGCACAGGCTCCGGACACGCAGGCTCAGCGGCCATGGCTCACGGGCCCAGCCGCTCCGCGGCATGTGGGATCTTCCCGGACCGGGGCACGAACCCGAGTCCCCTGCATCGGCAGGCGGACTCTCAACCACTGCGCCACCAGGGAAGCCCTAAAAATTAGTTTATTTTGAATTTTTGAATTTTATTTTTTATACAGCAAGTTCTTATTAGTTATCTATTTTATACATATTAGTGTGTATGAGTTCTTTATATATTTTGGATATTAATCCCCTTACCAGAGATATGATCTGGAAATACTTTCCCCCATTCAGTAGGTCGCCTTTTCATTTTGTTGATGGTTTCTTTTAGTGTGCAGAAGATTTTTAGTTTGATATAGTCCCACTTGTTTATTTTTTATTTTGTTACCTTTGCTTTTGGTGTCAAATCCAAAAAACCAAGACTGATGTCAAGGAGCTCACTGTCTAAGTTTTCTTCTAAGAGTTTTATGGTTTCAGGTCTTACATACAAGTCTTTAATCCATTTGAGTAAATTTTTGTGTATGGTGTAAGATAGTGGTCTAGTTTCATTCTTTTGCATGTGGCTGTCCAGTTTTCCCAACACCATTTATTGAAGACACTGTCCTTTCCCCATTGTATATTCTTGGCTCCTTTGTCATAATTGACCATATATGCGTGGGTTTATTTCTGGGCTCTCTATTCTGTTCCACTGATCTATGTGTTTGTTTTTATGCAAGTACCATACTGGTTTGATTACTATAACTTTGTAATATAGTTTGAAATCAGGGCGTGTGATGCTTCCAGGTCTGTTTTCCTTTCTCAAGATTGCTTTGGCTATTCAGGTGGGACTGTCAGCTTTTAACTCTAGAAGCCTGAAAATACCCACCTTATAGTTAGGTATATTTCCACATGGCACACAGACATTTATTGAGTATCCATTATGTGTTAGCCATGGGGATGGGTTCCAGGTGGGAAGTATACAAAGCTAAACTGTGTGCTTGTTGAATTCACTTTCTAGCAATGGAGCTCCCCCCACTCCTGATATGCCTCATAATTTGTGTACCATTAAATGTATAGTCCAGGCAAAATTGCCAAGTTTAGTCTTAAATAACACCTGATTCCCACCTGAAACTGTAAATCGTCTCAGGTTTACTCAGAACTTGGCTTTCATACAGATACCTCAAGTTCCAGTCTCAATGAAAGGTGAGCAAACCTTGAGGATGCTCTCAGTAGTTCAAGCATGAGCTTAGAAAAGTAATGAAATGTACACCCAGATGAGGACTGTTGATTGAGAAAGCTTCATATCACTTTCCAGATTGAAAGTGATTGCAAAGAAAAGGACATTTCCGCCCACCTTCCCATCTTTCCTTCTGCCCTTCCTTTCTTCCTTCCTCTTTCCTTATAAAGGCTATAAATGTTAGTATAGTCTGTTGGAGTTTCCAGAAGAATAAGCACTCCCACCCCACGTTGTGCACTTTTTTATTAATCAGAGTGAGATTGAGACTTATGAAATACATCTTAGAGACAGCCCAAGAAATCCCTCAAAATTTCTCCACTTTGTGATTCACTTTTACAGGTGACAATTTAGAAGCAGACAGTAATGGGCTACTCTAAAGTAAGTTACAGTCCCCAGTTTAACCGTTACTTCCAACAGAACCTCAGTATTCTTTACAGCTATCAGTTGATCGCTTGTGCACACTCATGCTGTCATTCCAAACGTTTCTGCCCAGTTTCTGCTGCCAGGAGCTGTTGAAGCTGTTGAAACCTTTTCTTAAGACAGTATGTGTTTTCCCTCTGATGAGTGATTTAATCTGATTTATTGGGGAAATCATTTTTTTGAGAATGATTAATATCTTAACATTAATCCTTTATTTGTCATTTTAACTTCTTAAAGATTTTTACCTTTATTGTTATTTCCCTTTTAATTTTTCAACTTAATGTTTGTTCTAATCTTAACTTAGAAACAGAAGTATAATCTCTTTTATTTATTTGAACTTTTGGGCTGAGTGGGTATAGTTAAAAGGGAAGCATTTCAAGAAACATGGTCATAGACAAGAAAACAGTCCTAATGAGAGTAAACATGACCCACGTCCAAGCCATAATTTAAAACTCCTCAAATATTACTTTCTTTGGGAAAAGATATAAAGTAGGGAGTTAAAGGAACAGGTAAAAATAATCTTTTTAAAATTATCTTTGAGGGTTTTCTTATTTCACTCATGACTCTTATTTCACTCATCATATATATATTAAGAGCAATACATTTTTCTTTTTTCCATCATAGGGTTTAAGCTTTTTGAAGTGAAATGTGTAAGTTTTGATCTTGAATGCAGATCCCAACCCAATTTAGTTGGTCTTTTATACCCCAAATAATCAAAAGGTCCAAACTGTTCTTATAAGAATTTCACATCGTATGCTGATTCTGATTCTTGTAAACAAATATCAAAACATCCAAGCAGATAGAGAAAATCCATCTTGAGGGCTGAAGCAGTAGAATGGGTTATCATATTAACTCCTGGCATGGAAAGTCTATTAATGTTTACAAGGAAAATGCATTTCCTTGTTCATTTATTCATTAAACAGTTAATCTTTTTTGCAAGCCTCCTATGTGTAACAATAGCCATTCCAGATCAGGGACGGTCAAACTATGGCCTGCAGGCCAAATCTGGCCAGCTGCCTGTTTTTGCACAGCCCAAGAGCTAAGAATGGTTTCCACATTTTGTTGTTGTTGTTGTTTGTTTGTTTTAAATTTTTTTAGGTCAAGCCGTGTGTCATGTGGGATCTCAGTTCCCCAGCCAGGGATTGAACCCATGCCCCCTGCATTGGGAGCATGGAGTCTTAACCACTGGACTGCCAGGGAAGTCCCTCACGTTTTAAAATAATTTTAAAAATCAAAAGAAGAATAACATTTTGTGGAACATTAAAATTATATGAAATTCAAATTTCAGTGTTCAGAAATAAAGTTTTAATGGAACACAGACACACTCCCATTAGCTATGGTCTACAGCTGCTTTTATGGTAACAAACCAGAGCTCGGGTAGTTGCAACAAAGACTGCATGTCCTACAAAGTCTACAACATTTACTGTCTGGTCCTTTACAGAAAAAGTTTGCCAATCCCTGTTCTGGCCACTGGGAATTCAACGTGAGAAATATAAGAAAAGTTTCTGCACTTATGAAATTACATTCTAATGGGAAAACAAACAAAAAGAATAAATGAACAAGATTGTTTCAGACCTTTGAATGTATTATAAAGACAACGAAACATTTGATGTGATGCATAGTGAAGGTGGTTAATTTAGATGGGGTGGCCAGAGGAGGCCCCTGTGATAGTGAGTCTGAGAGCTGAAGACAAGGAGACAGCCATGAAGCATCTGGAAACAAAGGGTCCCAGTCAAAGGGAACAGCAAGTGGTCGGTCTCAGGAACAGGAAAGCGTGGCTGGATCACAGAGAGATGGGGAGAGTAGTAGATGAGATCAGAGAGGGAGCTAGGGTTAGGTAGGGGCCAGCTCACAGAGGCCTCTTAGGATGAGTCAGGTTTGTATTTTTCTCTATGGGCAAAGAAAATTCTCTGAAAGCTTTTATGCACAGGAATGATATGATCTGAATTACATTTTAGAAAGATCAACTTGAAGATTGTATGGAAAAGAGATTCTAGTGGAAGTCAAAGTGGACACAGACAATCAGGGGCTGCTGTAGTGGACCCAGTGAGAAAGGGTGGTGGCTTGAATTATGGGTGCAGCTAGGGGGAGGGGAAGAATTGGATAGATTTAGAGCTTAGCTTGGAGGTGAGCTGTCAAGGCTTGCTGAGGTGGAAGGTGAAGGAAGGAGAAAAACTGAGGATTACACTTGGGTTTTTGGCTAAGCTGGTGCCATTTCCTAATGTAAATTGTACTCAAAACTATTAAAATATATGAACTTATGTCTCAAACAGGAGTTCCTATCTATGTAATGGGTGTCTCTCACCCATTACAAGGTATAGATGTAGTTGTGCATCTATACCATGGTGTCTTACTAATTTTTGTCTTTACTGTCTTTCCTGAATGTAGGAAATAATTGATATCATCCACAAAGGCATGTTAACCAAGAGGAAAGACGGCTTTTAACTTCAAGTCCGCGTGTGGACCTCTTTCTTCAGAGACTGAGGTATGACCATGAAAAACAAGCTTAATACCACTTGTGAAGTTTGCCTTACACAGGTGATCTGTTGTTGATTTGTAGTTAACAGGGAAATAGCCAGATTTCCTTGTGGCATCCTCACTATTGCTCTTAATTCCAACAGATATTTGGAACATTGATTTGGTTGTTTTAGTTCAGCCTGTTAGAGATATCTAGTTGATGTAGCCAGCCAGCCAAACAGAAATAACCTGTATTTCCCCAGGCTGTAGAAATATTATGTTTGCAGAAAGAAAACGTGTTTCTCCCAGTTTTGTCAGAATGATCAAACATTAATGATGTGTATCTGCAAAAAATTGTGAGAAAATTGGGGGTATCATCTTACCAACACTATCATTAAAAAGATGAGAGGAAGAAACTGAAAAACCTTTTGCTAGACTTTTTTCCCAATCTTCTATAAAAAGAACCAGAACTTTAAACCTCCCCACAGGTGATCATTTTAGTTACACTAATGATCCATAAAGATTACATGATTTTGAACAGTTGCGGTCACTGAAATGGTTGAAAAGATAAAATGAACTGGGTGATAGGATGGTTGTAGTAATCAGCATCAGACTCTGTACAACTTGTGGTAGACTGTGTGTGTGTGTGTGTGTGTGTGTGTGTGTGTGTGAGAGAGAGAGAGAGAGAGAAAGAGATGGAGAGAGACATGAACTTGAGTTCAGATTTGAGTGGTTAGCTGGGTGATGACAGCCTTTACTGAGACAGGAAACCTGTAGAGGGATGCTACTTGGGGGATGAGGGGAATGACTTCAGTTTGGAGCCTATGTTGCATTTGGGTTTCTCATGGGTATCCATTTGGAGACATCCAGGAAGTAGTTGGAGATATAGGTCTGAAGTTCATAGAAGAGATTGAGATGAAAGATTTAGGGGGACTTTAGAATCTTTGGAGTAAATAAGATAGCCCAGAGAAAATGTGCATAGTGAAAAAGGCTGATATTTACTCTCTAAGGAATAGGGATAAGAAGAGAAACTTGTAAAGGAGACTGCAAGGGAGGAATCAGAAAGGTCTATACTAAATCACTAGAGTGAGGAGCCAGAGAAGCCACAAGAAGACTATTTTTAAAAAGTAATCTATGGTGTCAAATGCTGAAGAAAGGCAAGTGATAAAACAACTGAAAATGTCCACTGAATTTATTCATACATAGACTTTGGTGATCTTGATGAAAGCTATTCTGGTAGAGCAATTCATGGCAGAGAAAACTAGATGGCAGTGAATTAAGGGGGAAGTGGGAAGTGAGGGAACAAAGTAAGTACTGTCAAGTTTTTCAGGAAGTTTGACTGCGAAGAGTAGAAGTGCAATAGGGCATTGGATTAGAGAGATCTTGGAAAGAAGGTTTCCCCCTTTCCCACCATAAGATTTGAGCCTGTTTAAATACTGATGAGAAGGTTTAATAAATGAGACAGATTAATTACAGATCAGTGTCCCAGAGAACACTAGGATGGATTTCATAGTGCTTGTTGAGGGTTTAGCTTTATATACAATGATGGATAGTGCTCTTGTTCCAGTAGTAGAAGAGAAACGGAGAGTTGAAAACAAGGGTAGATTTGACAGGTTAGATAGAAGTTGAGAAGCTCCCTTATGATGACTTCTCTTTCTCCGTGGAGTAGGGGGAAAGGTTATGGGATGGAAATGCAAGGTAAAGTGTAGCTATCAGAGATTTGAGGGGAGGGAAGTGAGATTAAAGCAGCATGGGAAATGATCATGGCTAAGGAATCCTGGTAGGTTCCCTGACAGCCAGCTTGGAGAGCCCAGCAGAGAGTGATGATCACAGATTTATGATTGCAAATTGCCCAATTGCTACTTCTCACCTGCACCATGCAACACTGAACCAAACCTGTGAAGTTTCATGGAAAGAGTAAACAGTTGATTGATACAGCCACTATAGAGAACAATATGGAGGTTCCTTAAAAAACTAATAATAGAACTACTATATGACCCAGCAATCCCACTACTGGGCATATACCCTGAGAAAAACATAATTCAGAAAGATTCACGTACCACAATGGTCATTGCGGCACTATTTACAATAGCCAGGACATGGAATCAACCTAAGTGTCTGTCGACAGATGAATGGATAAAGAAGATGTGGCACATATATAGAAGGGAATATTACTCAGCCATAAAAAGAAACGAAATTGAGTTATCTGTAGTGAGGTGGATGGACCTACAGTCTGTCATACAGAGTGAAGTAAGTCAGAAAGGGAAAAATAAATACAGTATGCTAACACATATATATAGAATCTAAAAAAAAAAAAAGTTCTGAAGAACCTAGGGACAGGACAGGAATAAAGACACAGATGTAGAGAATGTACTTGAGGACACAGGGAGGGGGAAGGGTAAGCTGGGACGAAGTGAGAGAGTGGCATGGACATATATACACTACCAAATGTAAAATAGATAGCTAGTGGGAAGCAGCTGCATGGCACAGGGAGATCAGCTCGGTGCTTTGTGACCACCTAGAGGGGTGGGATAGGGAGGATGGGAGGGAGACGCAAGAGGGAGGAGATATGGGGATATATGTGTATGTATATCTGATTCACTTTGTTATACAGCAGAAACTAACACACCATTGTAAAGCAATTATACTCCAATAAAGATGTTAAAAAAAAAAAGTAAACAGTTGAGTTCACCTGAGGTGGGGTTTTGCCAAGCAGATGCTATGGAAAGACAAGGGGGTAGGGGAATCTAGAGTACTGGTAAGAGAGAAATCAGAATGTTCAAACCATGAAATCTATGCAGGATAATTATGGAAATGTAGATTGGAGAGGGCTGTTGGACAAGGAAAGAGTAGCAGAGGACTGAAGGTCCTGATGAACTGCCAGCACTCATTCTAGATTCAATATGCATTTGATAGATATTCAGTTGATAGTAGAAATATATAGATGGCTACTTCCAAGCCCAAACACCAAAGGTCATGGGACTCCTACACGTATATCCCATTCCTCCATTACCAACACCTCTCTTCCAACTGGAGGGAACAGTTTATTAAATCAGAATATGTCACCCTGCCTCTGTACCTTTTGTCATAACAATATCCTGTATTAATGCCTGTTCCATTCCTTTTTGCCTATTCAAATCTTACCCATCTTTTAATACTTAGCTCTCCCTTTATTCACAAAACTTTCAGTTGAGGGAAAGCAAGGGGAAAACAAAATTCCATAACATTTATTGAGCACCTATTATCTTCCAGGAAATGTACCTTTCACATGCAATTCTAATCTAATTTGGGCACTGGAGCACTCAACTTCCTTTTGAATGTGAGTTATTTATATTGTCTTTAACATTATATGGCATTCCTCTATGTTTACTTGATTCAAGAGATTTTTGTGTCTATGTCTTACCCTTATCCTCTGTACTAATTTTTTTTAATTTTTATTTTATATTGGAGTATAGCCGATTAACAATGTTGTGATAGTTTCAGGTGCACAGCAAAGCGACTCAGCCATACATATACATGTATCCATTCTCCCCTACACTTCCCTCTCATCCAGGCTGCCACATAACATTGAGCAGAGTTCCCTGTGCTATATAGTAGGTCCTTGTTGGTTATCCATTTTAAATATAACAGTGTGTAGATGTCAGTTCCAAACTCCCTAACTATCCCTTCCCTCCACCCTCTCTGCCCCCGTAACCATAAGTTCCTTCTCTAAATCTGTGAGCCTGTTTCTGTTTTGTGAATAAGTTCATTTGTATCATTTCTTTTTAGGTTCCACATATAAGCGATATCATACTATGTTTCTCTTTCTCTGACTTCATTCAGTGTGACAATCTCTAGGTCCATCCATGTTGCTGCAAATTGCATTATTTTATTCTTTTTAATGGCTGAGTAATATTCCATTGTATATATGTACCACATCTTCTTTATCCATTCTTCTGTTGATGGACATTTAGGTTGCTTCCATGTCTTGGCTATTGTAAACAGTGCTGCAATGAACATTGGGGTAGATGTATCCTTTTGGACCATGTTTTTCTCTGGATATATGCCCAGGAGTGGGATTGCAGGGTCATATGGTAGTCTATAGTATTTTTTTTTTTGATGGCTTAATTATGCTGTATTTTCTGTAGCACCTTTCAGAATGAATTGGACATGGCAGGTATAAATTCTTACTTGATTAAGAATATGAAAATACAAATAATAGACTAAAAAGAATATGGAAAAAGGGAAGAAATGTGAGTGCCAACCATTATCCCTTGTAAATTCATGATATGTGCTGGGAACTGGGAAAAATTGAGAAATATTGCACTAGTGTTTGAAATATTAATATACCTCCTAAAAGTGGGTAATTTACTGCTCTTTCAGTAGACTCAGACCTGATACATTTATTATAGAATGTCTTATAGCCAATTCTACGTAACTGTTTCATTTGAAAAGTAGCCAAATGTGATATATTGGGTAGAGACATAGATTTCTTTTTATTAGTTGTGTTTCCGTATATTTATATGAGTTGATAATTCAGTAAAATATAATTCAGTATTTGACTTATTTTGAAAAATGAACGCTGTATAATTTGGGTAGTTGCACATTAGAATATCTGATAAGGGTTTGATATCCAAAATATATAAAGAACTCCTACAACTCAATAACAAAACAAAAACAATCTGATTAAAAAAGAAGGCAGAGGACCTGAATAGACATTTTTCCAAGGAAGCCATACAGATGACCAATAGTTACATGAAAAGATGCTCATTACTAATTACTAATTACTAATTAGTTAGTAATTAGTAACATTACTAATAACCAGGGAAGTATAAATCAAAACTACAGTGAGATATTACCTCACACCTCTTAGAATGGCTCTTTCCAAAGACCAAAAATAGAGTTGGTGAGAATGTGGAGAAAAGGGAACCTGTGTGCATTGTTGGTGGAAATGTAAATAGGTGTACTCACTACGGAAAACAGTATAGAGATTTCCCCCAAAATGAAAAATTAAAAACTACTATATGATCCAGCATTTCCACTTCTGATTATTTATCCAATGAAAATGAAAACAAATTGAAAAACACTAATTTGAAAGATATATCCACCCCCATGTTCATTGAAGCATTATTTATAATAGCCAAGATATGGAAGCAACCTAAGTGTCCAATGATAGATGAATGGATAAAGAAGATGTGATCTCTCTCTCTCTCTCTCTGATGGAATATGATGGAATATTACTCAACCATAAATGAATGAAATCTTACCATTTGCAACAACATGGATGGACCTAGAGGGTAATATATTAGTGAAGTAATACCACATGATTTCACTTATATGTGGAATCTAAAAAACAAAACAAACAAACAAAACAGAAACAGACTCATAGATACAGAGAACAACCTGATGGTTGCCAGAGGGGAGGTGGGTGGAGGGACAGGTGAAGTAGGTGAAAAGGGGTTAAGAGGTACAAACTTCAGTTATAAAAATAATTCGTGGGGATGTAATGTACATCATAAGGAATATCATCAATAATATTGTAATGACTTTGTATGGTGACACATGCTAACTAGACTTATTGTGGTGTCCATTTCATAATGTATAAAAATATTGAATCTCTGTGTTATACACCTGAAACTAATAATGTATGTCAATTATAATTCAATAAAATTTTATGTATTATTTAGTAAAAGTACTATTTAAAGTTAGCTAAAATTTTAAAAGACTTGGCCTGTATAAAAAAATAGTGGTGTTTATGTCAGAGATGAAAACCAATAATTCAAATTTCGGCAGCAGCAGCAGAGTAGTTTTTTCGAGTTAAGCACTGGAATTGGCTCATTAAAGAAATTTTGTAGCATCTCATCGAGAAATGGCTATGAAATGTTCTGTAATGAACCATCAAAACTTTCTTCTCTTCCTTTTCCAAATTCTCCTCTTCCTTCATTTTTAGGAGGTGTATAATTTTTTTATATTCAAAAGCTAAGCTTCATTTAAAGGCTTTGCCAATATGATGTTCATTTCATAGACAAATTAATTCAAGCACAGAGAAGTTATACATGTCTGAGTTTCTGCAGAAAGTTTTTGCCGGAACCAGCAATAGAACTGGAGTTTCCTATTTGCAAATGAGGTAACTATTTTAGAACGTTATATGCTGTATATTTACTGGGCAAAGGCTGTCAGACTTGTTATACAAAGACAAATGCATCAGTTTTTCTTCCCTTTTTACAGCATTACCATCACCTTCTGCCTGGAGATTGTCATTTTCTTCATTAACCTCAATTACATTTGCTAAAAGGAGTGTTCATTTTAGTGAAAATTTGCAAAGTATTTCAGTATTTTAAATGCTTAGCAGTTTCTTGCCATGGGAAAAGGAGAAGCTTTTTCAATTATAAATTTACAGTGACAGATAAATCATTGAAATGACAAAGGCTAGGCCATTTTAAATTTCATATGTATATATAGTGTTCTGATCCCTGGATATACCATAAGGGTAGAGTCTATAGAAGCTACCAGAACATAATAATAACTTACATTTGTAAAACAAGTGTCACAACATGTTTTCATATGCTTTATTTTGCTTTCTAAACATAGTTGTTTTTCCTCATTATAATAGAAATACATGCGCATTATAGAAAAATTAGAAAACACAGACACATAAATGGAAGAAAAATAAAATCTGTTACTCTGAGTTAAACTCTTTGGACACTTTGAGTTTAGTTTCGTACCATCCCCCCACCCATGTGGATGTGTGTGGATCATATACATAAAATTTTTACTTGTACACTTAATAGTTACATTTTACACACCATTATATACTAATAGCTATATTTTTTATTTTTACAACATTGTTTTTAACAGCTGTATAGTACTTTATTATGTCAGTATAGTCTAATTTATTTAATCAGTTTCTATTATTGGATAGTTGATTGTTTCTAACATTTTGTTATTACAATCAACACACTGGTAAATATCCATTTACATACATCTTTCTGTGCTTAATTATTTCCCGAGGCTAAATTTCCAGAAGAGGAATATCCAGGCCAAAGTTCTGGGCATTTTTAAGTCTGATAATTACTGCCAAGTTGTCCTCCACAAAGTCTTATAATTTGCACTCTGAGCAAATACATATGAGACCAAATACACTCTTTCCTCACTAATAGAAATTGAACTATTAATTTGCATTGTCTCATTCTGATTCTTATAATAATTGTGATGTAGACAGAACAGATGAAGAGAAATGTTAATTGTCACACATCTAGAAAGAAACAGGACTGAGACTCAGGCTTTCTGACTTGCCATATCACATATTTCTTTTTTTTTTTTTTTAACATCTTTTTTGGAGTATAATTGCTTTACAATGGTGTGTTAGTTTCTGCTGTATAACAAAGTGAATCAGCTATACACATACATATATTCCCATATCCCTTCCCTCTTGCATCTCCCTCCCACTCTCCCTACCCCACCCTCTAGGTGGTCACAAAGCACCGAGCTGATCTCCCTGTGCTGTGCAGCTGCTTCCCACTAGCTATTTTACATTTGGTAGTGTATATATGTCCATGCCACTTTCTCACTTCGTCCCAGCTTACCCTTCCCCCTCCCTGTGTCCTCAAGTCCATTCTCTAGTAGGTCTGCATCTTTATTCCCATCCTGCCCCTAGGTTCTTCATGACCTTTTTTTTTTTTAGATTCCATATATATGTGTTAGCATACAGTATTTGTTTTTCTCTTTCTGACTTACTTCACTCTGTATGAAAGACTCTAGGTCCATCCACCTCACTACAATAACTCTTTTATATCACATATTTCTTGCCGTCGTGCTGTCAATGACGGCAGTTCCAAGTGAACGGTCAGGAAAGAACCTCTAGCAGGAATTCTTACACGCCACAGCCTGACTCATGTCTGTGTTGCTGGCAGTGCCCTGGCCTCCAGCCGTTGGACTGTGGGTGGCACAGTTCTTGTGTTCTGAGAAAAAGGCCATGTGGTTACCCTGCTTGCCCAGGCCAGCACTGAAGCCAGTGGGAAAGGGAGGAGGAAAGAAAGTTGGAGGCAAAGAGGCAGTGGAGGGTGACCAAATTATAGACCTTGTAACAGCATGTCCCTAAAACCTTTTGAGTCTTGCCCCATTTTATGAGTAAAATAATCCAGGCCATCCATCTGACCTGAATATTTTAAATTAGTGAGTTTATTTTTATAATTTTTTAATTGTAAGATTCACACAAATAGGATTCTGTTTCTGTTTTCATTTATACAAACTATTCAAGGATCCAAATTCTCATAAGTGAAACAGAGGAGGTGGTGAAGGAAAAAAAAATTCTCTTTTGAATAGAAAGACATAAAAGTGGGATTTTTTTTTTAAAGAAATGTATTTATTTATTTATTGGCTGCGTTGGGTCTTCGTTGCTGTGTGTGGGCTTTCTCTAGTTGCGGCAAGCGGGGGCTACTCTTCGTTGTGGTGCGTGGGCTTCTCATTGTGGTGGCTTCTCTTGTTTTGGAGCACAGGCTATCAGCGCACCTCAGTAGTTGTGGCATGCAGGCTCAGTAGTTGTGGCTTGCAGGCTCTAGAGCGCAGGCTTAGTAGTTTTGGTGCACAGGCTTAGTTGCTCCTTGGCATGTGGGATCTTCCCCGACCAGGGCTCAAACCCGTGTCCCCTGCATTGGCAGGTGGATTCTTAACCACTGCGCCACCAGGGAAGTCCCAAAAGTGGGATTTTTTAATTTTTATTTTTTGTATCATATTGTTTAGTAAATTTAAATCAAGTTTAAAGAAAATAAAAAAAAAAGAATAGCGATGTGTTTAATCATACAGTTGTTTGCCAACTTCTAAAAAGTATTTGGCTATAGAATTGTGTTAGAAAACTGTTGTGCAGAAGTGCAAGCAGCATTTGTTAAGGGCTAATACACCAGATATACTAGTAGGTGTTGTAGGGTTAGTAAGATGAAATAGTTACAGGCTCTGACCTCAGGAGCCATCTTGTAGTGGCCGGAAGGTTGCTCCAGGAAGCTTTCCTGACCGTTAATCTGTCCTCTGATCACTAAACCTACTTCATAGATTGAAGTCGTCTATTTACTTGTCTGTTATACCCAGTAGACTATGAGTCCCTTGAGGGAAGGAGTTGTGTTTTGCTGCTTACTGTGTTCACCATGAGAGGCTGTATAGAAGAGGGGTCATAGAAACTTAATAAAACAAAATTATACCAGAGGAAATGTAACATCATATTTTACCATTTTGGGGAAGAAATTATTTTTTGATTAGTCTGTTCACTACCTCTCAAAAATATTGGGCTATACTTTTCAAATGTATTAAGGTAAGATGATATATTATTAAATTTCAGTTTTTATTAATTTTGCAAACTTGGGCATATCATTTATGTTCTCAGTTTTTCTCATCTGCAGAATAAGGGTGTTAGACCAGACCAATAATTCTCAACTGCTGCTGGGGAAACCTATCCCACTATTCAGGGATGGAGTAGACCACCTCAGACTCTTAGGACATTGTGGTTTGAAAAAACATACTCAGTATCATTACATAATTTTAAATTTGTAAAATAAAAAGAAAGGCTCTATTTCTATAATATTAAACAATAGAAAAAAAAGTCTCCTGGAAAATGTTGGTATCCAGGCTTCTCAGAGGCTGTGGGACAACTCTTCCCTGGAAGTTGTATAAGAAACTCTAAGGTAGGTGTGGGAAGGGTCATAATTTACATTTTTTATGGCTTTCAATGAGTTCAATAAAGCTAAGAGACACTGCAGTAATCCAGAGAAGCTCCAGTCACCTAGGATTTCATCGTGGATGACATAAATCTTGTTTTTCTTTGCATGTTTTGGCAAAGTTCAGTCACCTTTGTTTTTTTTTTTTTAAACTTATTTTGAAGAGAGGCAAAATCTATAGATCATATTAATATTAGGCTGAGAAAGATAAAGAGGATAAGAAAACCAGTCAGACTGAGTTGTTGAAGAATTGATGTATAGAACTGCTCTTACTTCTTGGACTTGCCCACATGATCCAGGACAGGCTGATGGTTTAGTTTAAGTGTAGCCAGATCTTGTGAGAGAACTGAAACCCAGCATAGTGGATTTGGGTGATGGGGTGCTGTATTTTTAAGGGACTAGAGGCTGTGTTCTCATAGTGCTTGGGGTCTTATTTGAAGGAGTTTTTTAAGGGTTAAGTACTTGCTGTTTGGCATCTGAATGACTTCCCCCTACAATAAAGTGCTTCCAGGTCAAAATCGACTTGATTTTCATATAACTTTCTGGTCGTGAGTATCCACATCACAACAGAAGTATAAAACGATTTAAAATGCCCAGTACAAACTAAAAACAAATAGAGATTGAAATGCCACCCCATTGTGGGAGTTGATACAAAAGTCAGTTCTTGCAATCTCCTCTTCTCTGGGGATCTCTTCAGATGGATAGTGAAGGAGATAGCTGTGCTTTTTATACTCTGTGACTTTTGGAGGCCTGGTCCATGGCTTCAACCCCCAGTCCCTCGATGACTTGGCCACACTCCTGTCGTCACAGGAGTCAACAGTATCCTGACATCCTCAGTTACAAGCCAACCTGGGTTACTTTCACCTTCCATTTGCCAGTGTGTCCCTCAGATACGCAGAAGCAGAATCCGTTTGTCCTGTCTTGTGGTATTTTAAGCTCTGATTCTAAACTACTGCATAGCTTTTGACTAAGTTAGGGCATAGTTCAATTTGGGGCATGGTCCACAGATTTAGAGTAGCATTTTTAAAATTCGACTTTTTGACCTAAATCTTTAAGTACCTCTCAGTTTGGGTCTTCTGAAAAGCAGATGTCAAGGTAGATTAGATGAGCAAGAAATTTGGGGGGGAAACATGGTGAAGGAAAAAAGGGAGGGAGCACGAATAGGCCAAGAAGAGCCTTGAGTCCTTGATGCAGGTCTGTGAAAGGAGAGAGGGAAGGGAGGATTGGGTTGGAAAGAGCCTCAGACCACAGTGTAGTTCTGAGAAAGTCTCAGCCCGGCCAGTGAGGAGCCCTGAGCCCTCTGAGCTCGAGTGTCCCATTAAAGGGATCCTGTGTCAGGCTGAAGTGGCCTGGGCCTACTGCCGCCACTGTGCTCTGTCATTGTCTGGGGGCAGCCAGTGGGAAGTGTGATCTAACTTGATTGCTGCACTGGATCCACAGGTGTGACAATTTGAGGCTGTCCGTCAGCTATGTTCCCTGCAGCAGGTCCTCTGGAAGGGAGAGTTGAAAGGGGTACCTCCACAACCACTAAAGTATCCAAAGGTGGCACCTTAAATCTCAGGATCCTCAGCAGAACTTTCTAAAGGTTATTGGCGTTATTCCTTCTGCTCTCCACTCCCATCTCCTGCCAAACTCATGGCAATTCCTTCCATTCCTAGACTCTCAATACCCACAGGGCAAGTTTAGATAGGGAAGCTACACCTCCAGAGGCTCACTTTTGTTGGTTTTTATTTCCTAGCCAATAAAATCATTCCTTTAAAAAAAATCCTAATTGTCCACAAACATTTCAGTGGTGAAATTCCCAGCACTGTGTTAAATACAGAGGACACGAGATAAATAAGACACCTCAAAGGACTCATACCCTAGAGAGGGTGATGCACAAGTTAGCAAACATTTTAATAATGTGATAAATAGAGGAATAGATTGAACACAGAAGAGACCTATCTTGACCAGCCTGGGTGAAGTCTGAGCAGAGTCTCCAAGGACAAATACAACTTAGACAGAAAAGGCAGGCGGAGGCAAGTCTAGGCAAAGGCAAGAAAGTATGAGGAACAGACTATAAGAAACGTCGTGTTCCTGGAGGTTAAAGGGAAGGCTTATGAGGTAAGCAGGATCCAGATTTATGCTTGGGGACCTGTACTTGATTGTGTTAGCCATGGTCACCTGTGCATTTTACAAGTGTGGCAGAGGATTTGGATGGGCAAGACGAGAGAACAGTAGGAAGCCACTGCCTGTCAACTATTTATTTCCATCCATTCGAGGACAAGAGTCCTGGAGAAAGATTGCCTGCTTTGCATACAAAAGACATGGGTTCTAATCTCAGCATCACAGTTTACCATAGTTTTTAGGCGAGTCATGTAACTCTAGAAATGGAAGTTTCTGTTACTTAAAAACTGGCAATCATGATACTTGCCCTGACTCCTCCTATTGAGCTGTTGTGAGGATCAAGTTAGTTGAGACAGGACTCTATGAAGGCACTTTGCGAACTTTCAGCACTGTAAAAAATTAAGGGGCTGTTACTATGTGCTGCTCAGGAAGTAACAGGCACCTGGGAAAACCCACAGAGTGTGGTTTTGTAAGAAGTTGTTCAGCCTCCAAGAGAGAAAATGCCTGGCTTAACATTGGCCAAGAGGAACATGTCTGGGAAATTACGACATGGGGGAAAACAAGTGTGGCTTTCTGTTTTGTTTTCAGAGATTACAGTTTCTTGTCATTCTCATTGTTTACCCTACCTCACCAAGGGTGGTTTTGAAGTGAGAGGAAGCTGAGGCAGGGAGTATTAATAAGGTAAAGCAGATGGTTAAAATTTACTTGGTGTAACAAATAGAAACTGACCCACTTTAATGTTGGGAAGATAGTAAGCTAGACATTGGTTATATAAATGGGCACATGAGTAGGGATGGAAAACAAATTCAGCTTTATCAGAAAACTCTCTGGCTTTCCAGGAGCCTCATGGGGTCCTCATCCTCTCACAGTGTCAGGGAGAAATAGCAGTACAATATCAAATAAATAAAACTTGCCCTAACACTTCTCTTCTGGAAAAATTTTTTTAAAAATTCTTTCTCTTATTAGCTCTCTTTGTTGACGGTTTGTTTGATTCTTAATGAAAAAAAAACCACTATCATCGACATACTCACTGTTGGTGAGACTCAGAGGCCAGGCCTTTGACATATATTATCAATATATGTCCTTATAAATATATTACATATTATAAGGGTATGAAAAAATCTCTATTTAAACAATTCTACTTACAGACCTTTCCTGGAATACCATTGATCTCCTAAAAGAATTGACTATTCTATGAAGAAACTCTTTTTTTTTTTTTTGATAGAGGAATCCACAGGAATATCTGCATGTGAGTTGAGACAGTTGGTTCCTATAGGGGACTTGTTGGCAAAAATGTTAATTATTTTTTCTTGAATACACATGATAGGTTGATCTTTGCCAACTTAAAAGAAAAAAACTAAGGGACTTTTTAAACTTGTTGTATGACCTATGAGAGATGTTTTGGAAAAGAATTCCCCAAAGAACAGAGTGGCTAAGTTAGAGATCGATTCATTTGATACCAATATCAGCCACTTCTGGCTTTCTCTTACTGAATTTTAAAGGGTGGAAAGCTAAAAATAATATTCCTCTAAAACCCTTGGAGTTTAACTTTGGCGAGCAACCTGGCCTCAGTCGTGCAAATGCAAGTATTAATTTTTTTATCGCTGTGTAACAAATCATACAAATTTAGTGGCTTAAAATAACATATATTGGCGTATAGTTTCTACAGATCAGAAGTATGGGCATGGGGTAGCTGGAGCCTCTGCTCAGGGTTTCACAAGGCAGAAATCAAAATGTTAGCCAGGGCTTCACTTTCAGAGTTCTCTTCCAAGCCCACTGGTTGTTGGCAGAATTCAGTTACCTCTAGTTGTGGGACTGAGGTCCTTGTTTTCTTGCTGACCATCAATCGGGTCGTTCCCGGCTCCTAGAAGTTTCTTGCACTCTTTGCTGTGTGGCCCTCTCCACAACATGGCAGTTTGCTCTTCAGGGCCAATAGGAAAATGTCTCTGGCTTTGAATTTCTGACTTCTTTTAAGGGCTCACTTAATTAGGTCAGGCCCACTCAGGATAACACCCCCTTTTGATTAATTCACAGTCAGCTGACTGGAGACCTTAATTACATTTGCAAAATCCCTTTTTGCCATATAATAGAACACAATCGTGGAAGTGATATTCCATAGTATTTACAAGTCCTGCTCATACTCAAGAGGGTCTTGTACAGCGCATGTACCTCAGGAGCAACAATCTTGGGGACCGTTTCAGAATTCTGCCTACCACAATGTGCCATTTATAGATAGAAGTAACCAAGGTGAGGTAGGGAGATTGTACTGTTCAGCAAGCACAGTGGCATTGATGCTGCTTTCAAGGAGAGTTTTTGTTTCTGTTTCCTAGTGCCACGTGTGCCAAGAAGTGAGCAGTAGCAGAAAAGGGTTTTTTTTTTTTTTTTTTTTTTTGCTAGAACAACTAGCAAAAATGTAGTTGAGCATTTTTTCTGGGCAACTTTGTCCTGTGTTTTCCTTGGTAACATTCCTTGGTTCTTTGGTCCTCCCATAGATGGTATAAGCTAATGATTACTTAAATCTCTTTCTGCTTAAACTAGCTATAGTGAATACTTTTATCTGCAACATGAAGCCTTAATTGATACAACAGGGTCAATAATGACCTCTTTTTATATATCCATTAAATGTGTGTCATTCTGTATTGCCTGTATGATACATAGAACTTTAGAGCAGGAAGGACACTTTCAGATTTAGAACTCTTAAAAATATATTCTATAGAACACTTGTAATAGAGTCCAGGATATGGGGATAGTTTTTTGGAGAAAAAATATTCAATAGTTCTGCCAGCTTGGAATACACTATACACACTTAGAGCTTATGATACTCATTAGCATATGAAAGACTCTGAGAGATGCTACAGAAAAGAAAATACAACCCAGTCCAAAACCATTAGCCTTTTCTTGATCCAACCAAGGTTTCCCAAGCCAAGGCCCCAAAAGGCTTCCCTGGTGGTGCAGTGGTTAAGAATCCGTTTGCCAATGCAGGGCACACAGGTTTGAGCCCTGGTCTGGGAAGATCCCACATGCTGCAAAGCAACTAAGCCCATGTGCCACAATTACTGAGCCTGCGCTCTAGAGCCCACGAGCCACAAGTACTGAGCCTGCGTGCCGCAACTACTGAAGCCCACGCACCTAGAACCCGTGCTCCGCAACAAGAGAAGCCAGTGCAATGAGAAGCCCGTGCACTGCAGCAAAGAGTAGCCCCCGCTCGCCGCAACTAGAGAAAGTCCGTGCGCAGCAACGAAGACCCAACGCAGCCAAAAAAAAAGAGAAAAACTCAGGTCCAAAAAAAAACTAAGTCACCAAAGTCAGCTGGTGGTAGTGATAGAGGAAGGGCTTAAAACTAAGCTAGCTAGGTTTTTCTGACTCCCAGAAACATGAAGCTTATTCCTCACATCTGTGTGAGAATTAAGCTTCAATGAATATAAACACAGTCTTATTAAGAAGCAGAAGATATAAATAGTTCCAGCAAATATATTAGTGATGTCTCTATGAAACCTGTCATAGCTATTAAAGAAGCTTGGAATCTCACACATGCCCACTGCAGCAGGTGACTGCCAAGAGAGTGGACATGAAGAGGATGTTTCCCTACCTCTCTGTTATTCGCACAATAGCCTTCCCTGGGTGCCAAGGCCAAGCACTCCCAGACCACAGGCAAAAGGAGCTTGTGAATTAGGCTCCGGGACATTTTGGTAACTGTAGCAGTTATCCTCCATGCAGACATTTTGGGATTAGAGCTTGTTAGAAAATGAATTGCTTTAAAATAATTTCAGAAGGAAAATGAAAAAAAAAGTATGAAGGTTACCACAAAAGGCAATATGGATCATGTGCATAATAGAAACCTGATTCCTGGATCAGAACGCTTGTAAGTGCACGACTTTCCCACATTCCAAAATGTAAATCACATTGTACACATCTGACCCCGAGAGAAGAGGTTCCAGGAGGTGCATATCTTCAGCATGAGAACAAGGAGCCATCAGTGTTACAAGCACAGCTCACAGTCAGCTGGCTGGCCTGACACACCTTGGCATTTATTGTTCCCTGAGGCCACGTGGCTGCATCATGAGAGGCTGAGGTGGATGTGCTGAAGCAGCTCCAGTCTGCAAGCTTCCCCCGCCCACCTTTGCTGTTCTTAACTAAGATTAAATAAAGAATTTAGTCTCCATGACATTTTTATTATTGGGAAGGTTTCCCCTGCAGGGCAGAGAGGTAGGATAACAGGTTAGACTTCTTGCATTCTCTCCTGGGGCTTCCCTTTCAGCACCATAGTTTTTCCTTCCTTTTGGTAGCAACATTTCTGAAAGGACTAGGGCACGGGTTAAAAACCAAAACCAAAAGCCAGCAAACTGTCCTCACAGCAATCTTTTGTAGCCACTGAGGCCCTTAAAAGAAAGAAAATGGTAAACAAACCCAGCCATTAAATGAGTCATAAAGGGACTCACACGACCACATACCACCACCACAATTCTATGGGAAAAGTTTCCATGTACGTGCGTATTCTCTGAGGAATACGCACGTCAGAGCTTGGACTGAGGCAAGACTGTGCAGTACCCTGTGAAAGGCTCCAGGCTTTGTGGGGTTACCTTTATGGTGCTTGAGGAGTCAGAAGAAGGCAACTTAGGAGTTTGGGTAATGGCATAAGGCAATGGCGTTTAGTCTTCCGTGCCTCGTGTTCAATAGACGTTTTCTGGCCTTTTTGGTTCAGCTGTTGAGCCTCCACCCAGATGCTTTCAAACTAAAGCTATTAGGCCAATGGAAGTGGGTTGTGTGGATACTCTTGAGGACTACAGAAGAGATCTTGTTTCTTCTAAAAAACGGCAAAGCAAGCATCCAAGGAATGGGATGTATTTCAGCTTTTAACTATTATTCCGGGACATGCTTATGGACGAGCAAAATAATTGGCAAAATAGGTTTCAAGCTCAAAAAATTGGCATATTTGTTAATCAAGAAGTAAATAGTATTTTTTCCTCTTCTGTTGTCCTCAAAACTGGGCTCCAACTATATTTAGTCTATAATTGATAAGATGTAATGAACATTTTAAGCAGAAAGATTTAAAATGTGATCACCCCCATGCTTCATCAGATCGTATACAATCAGGACAGAGTTATCCTGTGAGAGAGAACACACACACTGGATGCAGATGGATGTACAGATATATTTCCATTCTATCAATGGGATAAAATATTTACAGCAGGCAGGGATGTCCAGAAAACTCTGAAAGTCCAAGTTGTTTGCTGTCTGTACAAGGCTTCTGCCTTTCAGTATTACACAAAGGGTCTCTAGGAAGAGTCTGGTACCTACTCCCCAATTCCAGAATGACATGACACTTCACTGTATGAGGAGCTCATTCGTTAACATATTCTTTATTGTAAGAAGTATGGGTTCACTTCTCCCTGTGAATTGTTTATGACAAATTTGTATTAAGAAATGACTTTGAAACAGTAAGGTTTCCAGGCTTTTGACGGTATAGGAGACCATATTTTCATTCTTGTTCTCTCTGTTATCTGATAACTTGAATTCATTTCAATCAACCAAAACCAAAATGAAATCAATTCCTTTAAAACCTTTGATTTATAATAACCTGCAGAATAAAAAGGAAGATGTGTTGGAGGTTCCCGGTAGAATGGACGGGTGTTTTCCCCGTCACTGCCACATACCAGGGTCTCCAGTTCAAACTCCAGGAAGGTGACAACAAAGGTGTTGAGGGTGTGGATAAAGTTCCCCAATTATTTTTCTTTTCTTTTCTTTTTTTTTTTTAAATCAGGCTGTAACCTTAAATGAATGTCTTTCTGGTCCAAAGCAGGAATGACTGCTAAGAATTTCAAATGACCACTCAAACAATTTTATCGGGCCCAGTAATGGACAGACTTTTGATAAGTGAGTGGGGAAAACTGATAGCCCTATTTCAAAGCAGGCCAGACTGAGGTGGCTCTCAGGAATTTTCAGGGAAACACTCTTAAACGTCGCCTATAGCCTGCGGTGGATGCCTTTGTCCTGTACTTTGGACTCTTCGCTGCTATCCTAACAGGTGAGGCCCCAGATGCAAATATTTGGTTTGACTCTTTCTTACTGTAAACACTGCAGCCCTCAGTATGATGTGAAGTATAGAATTTATGGCTATTTGCTCAGACATTATCAAAGTAATTATAAAGTCTACTTTCTTGTTATTTCTCAAGGTTCACTAGCCTGGTTGCCATTTTGGGGAAGGGATTTGGTCAAGGTAGGTGAATAGAAAGTTCAGGGATGAAAAATAGCAATAGTACAAATGAATCTCAGGGCTCAGCATTTACATTCAGACACAAAGTTAGAGCATGGAGCACTCTTCCAGTGAATCCAAATTTCATATCAGCTCAATAAGTAATGAGCTCAATAGGGTATACATCAAAATGAACCTCCACACAAGTTTTTCCTCTCTACTTTTTGTTCATGACCACATGTGATGGTTCTTCACCACCTTCTTTGTTGCTTGAATTTCATCTTGTATTTTTTTTTAACTCAGTATTTTTCCCCCTTTTTCTGTAAGCAAAGAAAAAGCCTCTCCCTGTAGATTTCAAGCTTCATCAGGGCAGGCCCATTTGGTATGAAGACATTAACCATGTCTTCATGGTTCAACCATGTCTTCATGCTTCAACCATGTCTTCATACTTCATTCAGCAAATAGAAAAAGCATGAATTGTGGAATCAGCCTAGCTGCTTTCAAATTCTGGTTCTTTCACTTACTAACTGAAAACACTGGGAAGGTAATTAACTTCTCTAAGTCTCCAGTACTTCATCTCTCAGAGATAGTATCTACTTTTCACTTTGTTTAGGGATAAAATGAGAATATCAAGCCCACAGCCCAGATCCAGTTCCTCAGTACATTTCTTTCCTTCTCTTGTATTTCTGTGATATCTGCTTGCCCCAGCACTTTCTGCTCACACTTAGTATATAACAGGCATTTAAACATGTTAGTTAAATATAGTAGAAATATATATGCTGTTTGAGAGCGGATTGGAAGGTTTAGAAACTACCAGTTTGTAAGAGTTTGGAGAGACTCAGTTCTTAAAAAGCCTGCTTTCCCCTGGATCAGGGATCAAGAGGTTGTTATTTCTTGCTGAATGCTTCTCAAGGTAGTTGCCTTAACTCCCTACTTTCCTGTGTAGACACAGACTTAATATTCTATCCACATTGGTATGTTTAAATCTAGAAATAGTTTCGTCAAGAGGCACGTGGAGGGGAAAAAGAAGATAAAGGGAGAAGGAAAATGAAGAGCAAAGTCCTAAGAAGCAAACTGAATGAAATAAATTTAAAACAACAAAATTCCATTTAAGCAATATGATTACTGTAGCATGGAAGCGGTGAGGTCAAAGACTTGAGTAGACATGATCAAGTCTAGTGCAGGCTTGGGTGTTGAGTGACATCAGCAAATGTAGATTCCCCAGTGAATTAGAAAGTTGAGGGATTGGGCAGAAAGTTTAATAAATAAAAGGAATCAATCCTGCAGTCTGAAAATACAGACGTGCACGGCTGAGTTAGACGTATAAGACTTGTTGAAATACAGAAGCTAATAAGGAGCAGCGTGGAGAAACAATGCCATTTGAGTTACTGATTCAAACCTTGAGGTAAGGGCTCATTTGGGAGAGTTTTGCATGATATATGTATGTATAGATAATATTTTAATATTGCTCTGTGTTGATATTGGGATCTTCTTTTCATCAGCTCTGTATGTCACTCAGCTCTTGTTCCTCTCAAGGACATTATTACCCATTAAAACACCATAAACATACTTTAATAAAAATCTCTAAGTTAAATTTCCTAAAAATTTGAGAACATTAGAAATATAACTAAACTACTCACTGAAAATTCCTGAAGAGTGTATGAAAACATTTCCTACCTCCCAAAACATCGGTTCTTACTTACTAGCCCAGTTAATTTTATTTATTTATTTATTTATTTATTTATATTTTAAAAATATTTTTTACATCTTTATTGGAGTATAATTGCTTTACAATGGTGTGTTAGTTTCTGCTTTATAACAAAGTGAATCAGTTATACATATACATATGTTCCCATATCTCTTCCCTCTTGGGTCTCCCTCCCTCCCACCCTCCCTATCCCACCCCTCTAGGTGGTCACAAAGCACCGAGCTGATCTCCCTGTGCTATGCTATATTTATTTATTTATTTATTTTTAATTTTTTTATTTTTTTTACATGCCCAGTTAATTTTAAAGTGTTGGGAATATAGAGTCTGATATGGATGAAAGGAGTATTAAGGTCCTTTCTTAAAAAAAAAAATGCCATGAGCACATCAAACATGGTAATAGCCCAGTGTCGGCTACCACAGCCCTGTTGCCCCAGCGATGGATGCTGAGCTGCATTTCCAGGGCAGTTGCAGAGATGGTGTGGCTCACATTAATCTAAGCAAGGCACAAGGTGAAGGTTGCTCAGGGCAGGAGACCAGGCAGACGTCTCAGTGCTCTGCCTGGGATACTGCTTGTCAAATACCCTGAGTGAATACGCCCCTTGGTGAAGTCCTTCTTAACTATTCCCACAATTTGACACTTCTTTGGTGGTTATGTACTTCCCAGGCAATTTGTCCATTTATCCATTACAACACTTAGCATATTGCAGTTATTACCTGTATAATGTCAGATCCTACAGCATGGTGTCTGGTGTATGGTAGGGAGTTGAATGGATGAATTAAACAACAAACCAACCCCTTCTGAGCAGTCAACTTTGGCTGCCCTAAGATCTAGGAGATCTCCCAGTTAACCTAAGCTATTATTAGCGACGGACACCTATGGTTTATTCAGTAGGACAAATGTATTGAATTTTCCTAGTGCCACTTGCTTTCATTTTTTATGGTATGTTATGTTTTTTTAAGACTCACTCTCATGGCCTTTGATTTCTCAAAAATAAAATATTTTCATGAGAGTCAAAATGAAATTATTGCCTGTGAGATCCTAAATTCTTAAGATAAATACGTAAAATCTAAAGTCTATATAGTACACTGATATTAGAAGCAAGATTTTTTTTTAAAGTTTTCTACATACAACAACTTTCTTTTATTAATTAATTAATTTATTTATTTATTTTTGGCTGTGTTGGGTCTTCGTTTCTGTGCGAGGGCTTTCTCTAGTTGTGGCAAGTGGGGGCCACTCTTCATTGTGGTGCACGGGCCTCTCACTGTCGCGGCCTCTCTTGTTGCGGAGCACAAGCTCCAGACGCGCAGGCTCAGTAGTTGTGGCTCACGGGCCTAGTTGCTCCGTGGCATGTGGGATCCTCCCAGACCAGGGCTCGAACCCGTGTGCCCTGCATTGGCAGGCAGATTCTCAACCACTGCGCCACCAGGGAAGCCCCATAGACGCAAGATTTTGATACCTATATCCCTACTCCTAGTTGGAAAGGTGTTTTTGAATAGTTGTTTGAAGCCACTTATATACTGGTTTGTGTAAGGAGAAGGAAATACCATGTAAAAGCTTCATCATTGGGTGTACGCTGTACTTAGGAGCTAGTTTAGACCATGCTGTGGAACAAAACAGACAAATGTTTTGTATATCATTTGAATTTGGTGTGTATAGCATTTTGATCTGGTGTGTCCCGAAAAATCATAGACTGAGGTGTACCCTTTTACAGGAGAACATATCAGAATTAATATTGGATTAATGGTTTGGGGGAGGGGGAGGAAGTAGGAGTTATTATCCTCCCATCTCTATTCCTGTGCAACTGAAATTGGTCAAAAAATTTATTCAAAGTTTACAAGCTCAAAAAATTATTTAAACTGCAGGAAAGCAAATGTAAAGGCTGACATTGAAGGATTGCTATGGGCTTTGCCCTGAGCCTGCTCTCCATTCGGGAATTGGAGGCATTTAAAGACAGCACGTATACCTGGATTAGCCTGAAGTGCCTTTCCCAGACTGTTTCTGCAGGGAGATGGGGGTCAGTGTTTCCTCCCTGTGCACAGAAGGGTCAAACCACGAACACATTTTTTTTCCCAGGAAATGGATTTTGATTATGTTATGAAAATGAGTGCCAACATTTGTCTTTCACTGTTTCTCATTGGTTCTCCATAGGCACAGACTCCGAACGACAAGTCAATATTTAATTATAGACTTCATGACCTGTTTTGAATATTTAAAAGACAGACCTTAGGAGTTAGTAGCTGCCTGTCCAGGGTGTACAGTGCACTAAAAGGGAAAAGTAAAAAATTGCTCTAAGCTGCTTTTAAAATAATTTGGGAAATTAAATGAGAATAAAAAGTCTATGCCCATTTGAAAATGTTAAGTTTCAGCACAATGTTTAACCCTGGAATTGCACCTTAAAAACCAGCAGAGTGGGGGCTTCCCTGGTGGTGCAGTGGTTGAGGGTCCGCCTGCCAATGCAGGGGACAAGGGTTCATGCCCCGGTCCGGGAAGATCCCACATGCCATGGAGCGGTTGGGCCCGTAAACCATGGCCACTGAGCCTGCGCATCCGGAGCCTGTGCTCCGCAACGGGAGAGGCCACAACAGTGAGAGGCCCGGGTACCAAAAAAAAAAAAAAAAAAAAAAAAACCCAGCAGAGTAATAGTGTTCTGTTGCCCAGGTGCCTTTTGAAATTTAGAAGGAGTTCCAGAAGACACTTGAGTGTGGGCAGGTCTGTGGACAGTACAGTGACCTGGGAGTCCCAAGAGACCCTTTCGGATTTCCTATGAGGTGGAAACTTGATGTACTGATACTAAGATCTTGGCCATTCTCAAGTAAACTGGATTTTCTTAAAAGTGGAAAGCAGGTGCCCTTGAGAATCTACATGTCTTAATAAAGAGATCCATGTCAGTTTCTAATGTACTCGTGAATTATACTAAAGGTGACTATATAAAAAAAAAAAGTCTATGCCCAAGGTTCATGTTTGTTTTTTCTTCCTGTGCTTCTTTTATCTTAAATCTAACAAATGACTTAATAGGTTTGTCCAGAGGAAATGACAAAGTAGGGGGTGAGAAGGAAGTATAGAAAAGCTGGCAAGGAATCAGCAAAAGGGAAAACAAAAAGGAAATTCATAATGAACAATCTTAACTACTCACATTTGAAGTAATAAAACTGCATCTAAGTTGATGTGAATATTGAAAAACCCAGTGAAATCAAAGGTGCAGGGGTAACTTGTTTGCTCAAGTATGGAAGCTAATGTACTATTAGTTAATATGCAACTGATCTAACATGCTCTCTAAACTCTAGCAGAATTCTTAATTTTATTTTAGTTTTAGCTCTAGTTCAGTTTAGTAAATATTAATTGAGCATTTGCTGTGTTATAGACACAGCCGGAAACTGGTGACCTCACATAAGCCTTGAAAGAATTCCAGTGTAGTTGAAGAGATGACAAGTAAGCAGAAACTTTCGCTATAATAAAACAGGATGCTGTAAGATAAAAGGGTGTAATAGACATGACTGCTAATTTAAAAATATTTTTTGTTTAAATCCAATTTGAAGGATGTAATGGCCAGATGTAGGATGAACTAGGATTCTGGAAATAGCTAAGCATAGTGGTGAATCCTAAAGGACTCCGCCCTTCTGTGACTGAGCAAATTATTTTTTTTGTAAAAGACTCATTATGTTGAAAATACAGGCACTATCTTTTAAAATACATACGTCATATAGTAATTCTGAAGCTCAACCACTGTTACATATTATCATGATTATGTGCAATTATTAGTTATTGAACTAATACTATTTTGCCCTGTTTACATAAAACTATGGAAAATAATTAGATCCAAGCAGAAGATCATAGAATGCTTTAACTTTATACACTGTGGGTTTATGAAATATATGTTTAGTCTTCCAAAATATCCAGATGTTTGGCTTTTCCTGGAAAAATCACTGCTTGTGTTTCTCTCTTTTCATTCAGATGCTTTGGCACCACATAGACTTTAATGTTTCTGTTGTCAAGATGTGATTAGAACTTTCTAAATGATTGTCTATGGTGTTCAGCATTATTTATGGTCGCATTAGATCTGACATCACACATTTAATAGTCACTTCAGAGTTTTTAAGATTTTCGTACCATACAAAATTTGATGCCAAAGCTTTTATAGCAGATGTGTTCAATAGGAAAAACCTTTATGAGAAATTCCCATCTGCATATTAGTCATCTCCCATCAATGTGCTTCGTCCTGATCCAGTTTATGTCTGCCTTCTCCAGCCTCCAGAGTTAAGGCACCTTTGGCCAGTCATGGCCATGCTGGCTGCATTAGGAGTTAGGCATTACAGGGTCTGGCCCTGTCTTCGGGCTCACTTGTCACCTCCTCTCACAGGCTTTGGACCCACCTTCACCTCTCCCCAAGCACCTCCAGCTATGGCTGGGTCTCTGTGGTCCCAGGGAACCCTGTCCCGAGATCCTCCACCAGCAGTGCCACCAGCCTGAGTGCCAGCACTTTTGTTTTTCTCTTTTCAAACCAAGTGTTCTCACATAAACCTTTATTTTTTAAATTTTATTTTGTTTTTTATTTATTTTTATTTTTTTGAAACCTTTATTTTTGAGGGTTTATCATTTAGTGTTCTTTCCCAGGTTCTGTGGGAAATACATCCATATCTCTCAAATTTGTTAACTTCATTGGACTCTCCCAAATTTCTTAAAGACTCATTTTGTCTGAAAAAACCTTTTGGAGTCTCCCCTGTTCCTTCGGTGTGACTCATCAATGGAATCTCCCTGTTTTTCCTTGCCTGGATGTTAGAGTCTAGCCTAAGCCCACCAGGAATTTCCATAACTTCTTGTCCACTCTGAGGCTTACAAAGTTGTTGGGCTCACTTCCTCATTTCAGGGATTGTGGAACTAACTCAACAAAGAGCCAAAATTTAGAGTGGCTGTCATTAGAATGATTTCCAAACACAACTGTGAATGAGGTTGTTTGCCCTTAGAGATCTTATTCACCACTTGCCCCCCAATATTTCCCGTGTTCAGATCAATAGGCTTTCCAAACAAGTTTTCCCCTTTCATCCTCCCCTCTCTACCACATCTCCCATCAGTAACATTTCAGATCCCCTTAGCACTTTTATTAGTCCCCAGGGCCTCTTCCTGAAGGTCACATTAAGATGTTAATAGTGGTTTAGTGGGTTTCCCTGCCAAGGCATCTTTAAAAAACACACACACACTTTTCAATGAGAAGTGAAGTGAACGACCAATGCTCTCCTAAGCAGGGGAATTTTGTGCATGGGGGTATCTAGGTGGAGAGTGAGTGTAAGGGTTTAGTGCTTTCCTGTACTCCTCAAAAATACCCCAGACGAAGTCCCACTGTTTTTTGTTTTGTTTTTTAAACGGGTTGTGCCAGATATTTTATTTGTGCTTCCAACAGCACTCTGAATCTGAAAACTCAAACAATCCCCATGCCTGAGTAGGAGAATCAAGTCTGTTCAGCCCTGTCTCTTCCCCCAGGACTCCCTAGACATCGTTTTGAGTTTTGCAGACACAGCCCTTGACCCTTCGTTGCATAACTACCCTGGAGGGAGAGACATTCTCTGCCCTTCGCATAACCTTGTTCTCTTTTAGACAAACAGCTCTGCAAGATTAAATACACTTGAGGGAGAGTGACATTACTGAGGAGACGACAGTTAGTTGTTCCTTCAAAATCCAATGGGCCAAGATCCAGGAACATTTGGGGAAATAGAAGTAACTCATTGCAAGCTAGCCAACGAGTGGCCTAAACTCTTTTACTTGGCGATTTCTTCTGAGCGTTTAGTTCAGTTGCCTTAAGATTCATCTTGATATTAACAGGCTATTTAGGATTTTAACAAGATTATTTAGAGACTCAAAACCTTTCTGAGCTCATTTAACAGATGAATTCTATCAGGATGGGCAAAGTGTAAGTGGCTCCAAAGTGAGGTGCACATTCCCCTTGATTTATTGAGGTACAGAGGGAAAATAATAAAAATATATAGATGAAAAAATAAATAGATGAATCTTTAAATATAATCTTTTAAAAAATTCTATTTTTGTGAATGCTTTATATTCATAACATATTAGTAGGTAGTACAGTTATGTAACTCATAAATAAAAACATAGATATACTGGGGTACATGCTTATTTTTTTTTTTAACTAGTAAGAAGGAGGGATTTAATAAGACAAGAGCGCCTTGCCTTTAATACCCAACCCCCTCCAATCCATGCATTATAATGAAGGTGGGCTCTCCATGTAAGCAGTCTACCCAAGAAAATGAAGAGGTAGTCGTGCCTCACTCAGAATCCAAAGTTTTTCTCTGAATTCCAGCCACCTCTAGAAGTGGAAGCTGGGTACAGCTACCTAGAGAGTCCAGTATTAATTTAGATAAAGTTGAGGGCAGCTCTTGAAGGAAAATGTTTCTTTTTTAAGCCAAGGCACTTTTTTGCATAATCCTTTAGTATCATGACAGTCACACATCCCCACCAGATACTTACAAGTGCTCACAAGGTGGGGATTTGAGGAAGCCAGATGGGTGGAAATCAGAGTGAGGAGTATGGATGTTCATGAAGATTACCTATAATCTGTCCTCTTTAGGGGAGGAAAATTAGAGCTTGTCCTTCTTTAGACATCATAAAAGAGGACCCCCTGTGAGAGAAGAGGTTGCCTGCTTTGAATTGTCACAGAGGATGTTCTAGGCATAATTCCTGCCTGTCTGTTTCTTCAAAAGTTTCGTCCCCAAGGGACACAATGTGGAGGGGAGGGGAAGAAATAGAAGCATTTCTTCTCTTGCTGCCTCAGCCTTCTTCAGCTGCAGAGGAAAGAGCACGTTCCGGTTTTGAAGGCCTACATATCTGTTTTCAAATCGCTGCAGGGCTGCGTCACTGCACAACTTCATGTGCTCTGTTGCCATCAGAATCTAGGTGACCCGCAGCCTCTGGAGCTGTTCTCTGAGTGGCTGTCCGGGGGTGGGTCCCTGCCTGAGTCTCGATGCTTTTAGTTACTGGGTGTGTGGTCTTGGATGCGTTGCTTAGTCTCTCTACTGGTAAATGAGGTAATAATTCCTACTTCCCAAAGCTGAGTATACTGTATGCCGTATAATTTAAGTCTTTCTTCCCTCCCCTTGTCAGTTTGACCTGTCACCTGCATAGCATCCCTTGATTATCTTTCTTCACATTAGGATGTTACCTTTTGGACATCACTGATCAGGAGCCCTCCGTGGAGCCCCTTCCATGTAACTTCTCCCCTTTATAGTTTCATTTCTTCCTCACTAGCAATTCACTAAGAATTATTCATAAAGCACTAGTTGTATAGGATTAATAGCTGTGATATGAAAAATAAAAGAGGAGGTCGCCAGTAACTTTGGGATGTGTTGAGTCTGACAGATATGCCCAGGTCTCTCCAACAAGATGGGTACAGTGCAGGGGACATCACACTTCAGGGTTTCCAAACTGTCTACTTTGGGGCATAAAACTTTTATGCACAATAACTCATGGGCCTGGAGTTCTGTGGAACTTACTTGAAGAAATATCATTCTTGCCCTAAAAGCATTAGAAAGATGCTTCCTTTCTCTTAGTTTTTCAGGTCCAAAGACTTGCTGTTTCTAATGTCAGTTGAAGACTGATGTTAAGTTTACAACTGATGTTAAGTTAACCAGAGTTAACTCTGGTTTCATTTCATTATTCCAAGTAACCTCACTCTAGTTCCTTAATCAAAAACCACCAGTGTAAGACAATATCTATCATCGCCTTTTAGGACTGGGAGAATTTTAAACATCTTCCCTTCTTCATAATCACAGCAATGTTCTTCTCTTTTCACTACCTTTAAGACATTAAACAAAGTAGAGAACAGTCCTTGGAGTAGTCAAGAGATCAATTTTCCTATCGCATTCCATAAGTTCCTAGGATTTTATATATGCAGTGTGTAATTTTAACTTTCTATGCCTTTGATCACAAAATAGCTCCTTGTTCAAACCAAGCAATTTCTAAAGACATCAAAGACCATGTAGAAAAATATAATGTGAAAACTATTTGCCATAGATATGCCGTAGCTTACTAGCAACAAAGGAGAAATTACAGCATAATATATGCTGAAGCCACAGGGGAAAGTGTGATTGTGGTGTCTATCTTTCATGTATTTCTATTCCAGAATATGAACACTAATGTTGAGTAATTTAACCCCTTCTTTGTAATGTTTGCTGGTGTTTCCAGATGAGGAGGATGTCTCTTACATAAGCTTCAGTGAACAAGCCGTTGCTTGTCAGGACAAGCCCAGGGGTGGCATTATTTGCATTTGTTGATCCATGACTCTTGAGAGCTATAAAGACTCTGACCCACGGAGTGACTCAGAAAACCAGGGACCCATGTCATTCTGCTCTGGACTTGGCCATGCAGTGTAGCAGCATCGTGACTCAACAGCCCTGCAGCTCACTTAGCTGTCCTTTTCCTTGTTTTATGGTGCCATGAGTGAAACACCTGGCAATTCAGAGTTCATACCCCAGCATCTCAGCATTTCCTCCTGTAGTTCTTGCTTGATCAGAGGCCAAGGACAACAGTATAATGATTCATAGGGCCTGCCTCCTGGCAATTAATCATTTTCCCACAGTGGTGTTTTATTCTGGGAGAGGGGTAAAGAGTATTGATTTGCTTCTTTAAAAAAAAGTTTTAATTCAACCTTTCTGTTAACATGAGGTTGGCTAGGGATACTTTGTCTCCATTTACAAATCCTTCTAAAAAATGTTTAAAAGCACTTTTGTTTCTTTAGCTTCGGACCCTTAAATATATATTATCCATTGAGAATGGAATATGATAATCCCATCATATTCTTTTTTTAAAAAAGAAAAGGAAAAACCATTTTGGAAGTTCCTTCCGAGAGATTGGTTCAAGATGGCAGAGTAGAAGGACATGCTCTCACTCCTTCTTTCGGGAGCACTGGAATCACAACTAACTGTTGAGCAATCATCAACAGGAAGACACTGGAACTCACCAAAAAAGATACCCCACATGCAAAGACAAAGGAGAAGCCACAATGAGATGGTAGGAGGGCGCTATCACAATAAAATCAAGTCCCATAACTGCTGGGTGGGTGACTCACAAACTGGAGAACACTTATACCATAGAACTCCACCCACTGGAGTGAAGGTTCTGAGTCACACGTCAGGCTTCCCAAACTGGGGGTCTGGCAACAGGAGGAGGAATTCCTAGAATCAGACTTTGAAGGCTAGTGGGATTTGATTGCAGGACTTTGGCAGGGCTGGGGGAAACACAGACTCCACACTTGGAGGGCACACACAAAGTAGTGTGCGCATCAGGACCCAGGGGAAGGAGCAGTGACCCCATGGGAAACTGAACCAGACCTGCCTGCTAGTGTTGGAGGGTCTCCTGCAGAGGTGGGGGGCAGCTGTGGCTCACCAAGGGAAAAGGACACTGGCAGCAGAAGTTCTGGAAAGTACTCCTTGGCATGAGCCCTCCCAAAGTCTGCCATTAGCCCCACCAAAGAGCCCAGGTAGGCTCCAGTTTTGGGTCACCTCAGGCCAAACAACCAACAGGGAGAGAACCTAGCCCCACCCATCAACAGACAAGTGGACTAAAGTTTTACTGAGTTGTGCCCACCAGAGCAACAGCCAGCTCTACCCACCACCAGTCCCTCCCATCAGGAAACTTCCACAGGCCTCTTAGATAGCCTCATCCACCAGAGGGCAGACAGCAGAAGCAAGAAGAACTACAGTCCTGCAGCCTGTGGAACAAAAACCACATTCACAGATAGACAAGATGAAAAGACAGAGGGCTATGTACCAGATGAAGGAACAAGATAAAACCCCAGAAAAACAATTAAATGAAATGGTAATAGGCAATCTTCCAGAAAAAGAATTCAGAATAATGATAGTGAAGATGATCCAGGACCTTGGAAAAGGAACGGAGGCAAAGATTGAGAAGATGCAAGAAATGTTTAACAAAGATCTAGAAGAACTAAAGAACAAATGAACAGAGATGAACAATACAATAACTGAAATGAGAAATACACTAGAAGGAATCAATAGCAGAATAACTGAGGCAGAAGAATGGATAAGTGACCTGGAAGACATAATGGTGGAATTCACTTCTGCAGAACAGAATAGAGAAAAAAGAATGAAAAGAAATAAAGACAGCCTCAGAGACCTCTGGGACAACATTAAATGCAACAACACTCACATTATAGGGGTCCCAGAAGGAGGAGAGAGAGAGAGAGAAAGGACCCAAGAAAATATTTGAAGAGATTATAGTCGAAAACTTCCCTAACATGGGAAAGGAAATAGTCACCCAAGTCCAGGAAGTGCAGAGAATCCCATACAGGATAAACCCAAGGAGAAACACGCTGAGACACATAGTAATCAATTTAGCAAAAATTAAAGACAAAGAAAAATTACTGAAAGCAGCAAGGGAAAAATGACAAAGTACAAGGGAACTCCCATAAGGTTAACAGCTGATTTCTCAGCAGAAACTCTACAAGCCAGAAGGGAGTGGCATGATATACTTAAAGTGATGAAAGGGAAGAACCTACAACCAAGATTACCCAGTAAGGATCTCATTCAGATTCAATGGAGAAATCAAAAGCTTTACAGACAAGCAAAAGGTAAGAGAATTCAGCACCACCAAACCAGCTCTACAACTAATGCTAAAGGAACTTCTCTAAGTAGGAAACACAAGAGAAGAAAAGGACCTACAAAAATAAACACAAAACAATTAAGAAAATGGTCATAGGAACATACATATTGATAATCACCTTAAACATGAATGGATTAAATACTCCAATCAAAAGACACAGGCTTGCTGAATGGATACAAAAACAAGACCCATGTATATGCTGTCTACAAGAGACCCACTTCAGACCTAGGGACACATACAGACTGAAAGTGAGGGGATGGAAAAAGATATTCCATGCAAATGGTAATCAAAAGAAAGCTGGAGTAGCAATTCTCATAGCAGACAAAATAGACTTTAAAATAAAGAACGTTACAAGAGACAAGGAAGGACACTACATAATGATCAAAGGGTCAATCCAAGAAGAAGATATAACAATTATAAATATATATGCACCCAACATAGGAGCACCTCAATACATAAGACAACTGCTAACAGCTATAAAAGAGGAAATCGACAGTAACACAATAATAGTGGGGAACTTTAACACCTCACTTACACCAATGGAGAAATTATCCAAAGAGAAAATTAATAAGGAAGCAAAAGCTTTAAATGACACAATAGACCAGATAGATTTAATTGATATTTATAGGACATTCCATCCAAAAACAGCAGGTTACACTTTCTTCTCAAATGTGCACAGAACATTCTCCAGGATAGATCACATCCTGGGTCACAAATCAAGCCTCCGTAAATTTAAGAAAATTGAAATCATATCAAGCATCATTTCTGACCACAATGCCATGAGATTTGAAATGAATTACAGGGAAAAAAACGTAAAAAACACAAACACATGGAGGCTAAACAATACATTACTAAATAACCAAGAGATCACTGAGGAAATCAAAAAATACCTAGAGACAAATGAGAATGAAAACACGATGATCCAAAACCTATGGGATGCAGTAAAAGCAGTTATAAGAGGGAAGTTTATAGCTATATAAACCTACCTCAAGAAACAAGAAAAATCTCAAATAAACAATCTAGCCTTACACCTAAAGGAACTAGAGAAATAAGAACAAACAAAACCCAAAGTTAGCAGAAGTAAAGAAATCATAAAGATCAGAGCAGAAATAAATGAAATAGAAACAAAACAATAGCAAAGATCAATAAAACTAAAAGCTGGTTCTTTGAGAAGATAAACAAGATTGATAAACCTTTAGCCAGACTCATCAAGAAAAAGAGGGAGAGGACTCAAATCAATAAAATTAGAAATGAAAAAGGAGAAGTTACAGCAGAAATACAAAGCATCCTAAGAGACTACTACAAGCAACTCTATGCCAATAAAATGGACAACCTGGAAGAAATGGACAAATGCTTAGAAAGGTATAACCTTCCAAGACTGAACCGGAAGAAATAGAAAATATGAAGAGACCAATCACAAGTAATTAAATTGAAACTATGATTAAAAATCTTCCAACAAACAGAAGTCCAGGACCAGATGGCTTCACAGGTGAATTCTATCAAACATTTAGAGAAGAGTTAACACCCATCCTTTTCAAACTCTTCCAAAAAACTGCGGAGGAAGGAATACTCCTAATCTCATTCTACAAGGCCACCATCACCCTGATAGCAAAACCAGACAAAGATACTACAAAAAAAGAAAATTACAGATCAATATCACTGATGAATATAGATGCAAAAATCCTCAACAAAATACTAGCAAACAGAATCCAACAACACATAAAAGGATCATACACCATGATCAAGTGGGATTTATCCCAGGGATGCAAGGATTCTTCAATATACATAAATCAATCAATGTGATACGCCGTATTAGCAAATTGAAGAATAAAAACCATATGATCATCTCAATAGATGCAGAAAAAGCTTTTGACAAAATTCAACACCCATTTATGATAAAAACTCTCCAGAAAGTGGGCACAGAGGGAACCTACTTCAACATAATAAAGGCCATATACAACAGACCCACAGCAAACATCATTCTCAATGGTGAAAAACTGAAAGCATTTTCTCTAAGATCAGGAGCAAGACAAGGATGTCCACTCTCGCCACTGTTATTCAACATAGTTTTGGAAGTCCTAGCCACGGCAATCAGAGAAGAAAAAGAAATAAAAGGAATACAAATTGGAAAAGAAGAAGTAAAACTGTCCCTGTTTGCAGATGACATGATACTATACATAGGGAATCCTAAAGATGCCACCAGAAAACTACTAGAGCTAATTAATGAATTTGGTAAAGTTGCAAGATACAAAATTAATGCACAGAAATCTCTTGTATTCCTATACACTAATGATGAAAAATCTGAAAGAGAAATTAAGGAAACACTCCCATTTACCACTGCAGCAAAAAGAATAAAATACCTAGGAATAAACCTAGCTAGGGAGACAAAAGACCTGTATGCAAAAAACTGTAAGACACTGTTGAAAGAAATTAAAGGTGATACCAACAGATGGAGAGATATACCATGTTCTTAGATTAGAAGAATCAATATTGTGAAAATGACTATACAACCCAAAGCAATCTACAGATTCAGTGCAATCCCTATCAAACTGCCAATGGCATTTTTTACAGAATTAGAACAAAAAATCTTAAAATTTGTACGGAGACACAGAAGACCCTGAATAGCCAAAGCAGTCTTGAGGGAAAAAAACAGAGCTGGAGGAATCAGACTCCCTGACTTCAGACTATACTACAAAGCTACAGTAATCAAGACAATATGGTACTGGCACAAAAACAGAAATATAGATCAATGGAACAGGATAGAAAGCCCAGAGATTAACTCACGCACCTATTCTTAGTTAATCTATGACAAAGGAAGCCAGTATATACAATGGAGAGAAGATAGTCTCTTCAATAAGTGATGCTGGGAAAACAGCTACATGTAAAAAATGAAATTAAAATACTCTCTAACACCATACACACACAAAAAAAACTCAAAATGGATTAAAGACCTAAATGTAAGACTGGACACTATACAACTCTTAGAGGAAAACATAGGAAGAACACACTTTGACATAAGTCACAGGAAGATTTTTTTTTTTACCCACCTCCTAGAGTAATGGAAATAAAAACAAAAATAAACAAATGGGACCTAATGAAACTTAAAAGCTTTTGCACAGCAAAGGAAACTATAAACAAGACAACCCTCAGGATGGGTGAAAATATTTGTAAATGAATCAACGGACAAAGGATTAATCTCCAAAATATATAAACAGCTCGTGCATCTCAATATTAAAAGAACAAACAATGCAGTCAAAAAATGAGCAGAAGACCTAAAGAGACATCTCTCCAAAGAAGACATACAGATGACTAAGAGGCACATGAAAAGCTGCTCAACATAACTAATTATTAGAGAAATGCAAATCAAAACTACAATGAGGTATCACCTCACACCAGTCAGAATGGGCATCATCAGAAAATCTACAAACAACAAATGCTGGAGAGGGTGTGGAGAAATGGTAACCCTCATGCACTGTTGGTGGTAATGTAAATTGATACAGGGACTATGGAGAACAGTATGGAGGTTCCTTAAAAAACTAAAGATAGAATTACCATATGACCCAGCAATCCCACTACTGGGCATATACCCAGAGAAAACCATAATTCAGAAAGACACATGCACCTCAATGTTCATTGCAGCACTATTTACAATAGCCAGGTCATGGAAGCAACCTAAATGCCCATTGACAGATGACTGGATAAAGAAGATGTAGATACAATGGAATATTAATTAGCCCTAAAAAGGAACGAAATTGGGTCATTTGTAGAGACGTGGATGCATCTAGGGGCTGTCATACAGAGTAAAGTAAGTCAGAAAGAGAAAAACAAATATCGTATATTAATGCATATATATGGAACCAAGAAAATGGTACAGATGAATCGTTTTGCAGAGCAGAAATTTAGACACAGAAGTAGAGAAAAAATGTACGGACACCATGGGGGGAAAGCGGTGAGGGATTGGGGTGGTGGTGTGATGATTTGGGAGATTAGGATTGATGTGTATAGAGTGATGTATATAAAATGGATGAATAATAAGAATAAAAAATAAACATAAAAAAAAGAAAGTTCCTTCCTTATTTTGGCATGTGAGGACTAGGTATGCCTCTTAGAAATTGAAAGAAGAGAGGCCTCCACCACAACCCCATTTTATAGATGAGAAAACTGAGACCTAGAGAAATTACATGAGTTGTCCATTTCCACGGAACTGGTCAGTGGCAGAGACAGATGAGGGCTGAAATCAGCTAATTTTAGACTACTGTCTTTCCTGACGTTAGGCTTACTTGTACCTGTCATAAGAGAAAATCTAGGTATAAAGAAGTCTGTGACTTGCACAGTCTTCTGCAAGGGGGTCTGTGACTTGCACAGTCTTCTGCAAGGGGGTCGGGGCAGAAGTGCAGTAATTGGTATCACATGGGCCTCGGTTTGAATCTTGGCCGTGGACCTGGGTGGGGTTGGTTAATGTATTCCTTAATTTCTCTGAGTGTGTTTTCTCATCTTTACAGATGAGAAGGGGATAGTTCATATTATCTGCTGTAAGGATAAGAGATAATGTATGCAAAGCTCCAGGCACACAGTAGGTGCTCAATAAGTTGAAGCTCTGGTTATTGTTGAAGACTAAGAGGCATTTGCCCTTCCTCTCTGCTGCTCCCTTTCAAAGCAGCATTTGCGGTTCTCCACACTCTTAGAGTTCTGCCTTGTCAGGCTCAGCGTGGTTCAGCTCATTTTCTCAAGACACTGATGAATATTTTTTTCTTCGTAATTTGCATCAGTGTTGTCTCATTTCCCTGAAACCCTGTCACAAGTCAGGAGGTTGTTGCAGAACATGATCTGAAACCTCACTAGCAAGGGAAAGTCCCTCCAAAAGAGGCATTTCCCCTCCTCTTGAGTTTTACACTTCTCTTTCAAATTGTGCAGGCAACCCCTCAGCCTTGTGACTGACTGGACACAGAGAAGGACCTGCCCTGAGTGTCCTGTGCAGCTTGAATGCAGTGGGAGGTGAGGGTCTGGCCACAGTAGCCCCTGGTGACTTCACTGCCACCATTTCTGCACCGTGCCTCCCAGTGCTTCCAGCTTTCCCCTTTCACCAGGTCTCACTCTTGAAACCCCCGATGGAAATTTAGAGGCTTCTGTGGTTCTTAGGGGTTACTGGGGCTTTGCATTTTCTGTTTCCTCACTTCCTGTATAACTCTCAGGGATTTCCTAAGAAGCCTCTTCTGTCCTAGTAGCCTAGGCTGGCTCCTCCCCCCTGGGATGGGGGAGCTAGCACGTAAGTGTATATGTCTTCTTTTTTTTTTTTAAACACAGTTTCAAAAATATACTTAGGTTCAGGTGTTGTAATGAAAAAAAAAAATTCTCCAGTCATTTTTGTGACATTTTTCTCTAATTCAAATACTATGTCCATATTATGATAAAATATAGTCTGTTTTATCAAATGGATTCATCCTTTTATCCCAAATGTGTGTGTGTGTATTTTTTTTTCAGTGCCCTACTTTCTAGATATTTTGTCATCAGGGAATTTTCCCACTTGAAGGTATGTAACAAGTGAAATATCTACAATACTTTAAAAAAAGTACAGATCTGTGTTAATGCTTTGAAAATAGTTTACATAACTGTAAACACCATACAGGAATTTTTCAAGAAGAGAAAATAGGCCTCTAATCTAATCCTTTTTGCATAACAACTGATTTCACTTTCATTAACTTTCCTTTTTTATTCACGTACTATTCATGTGTGTGGTTTCATTAGGGCAGGCTTTAAAAATTTGTGCCCTAGGGCTTCCCTGGTGGCGCAGTGGTTGAGAGTCCGCCTGCCGATGCAGGGGACATGGGTTCGTGCTCCGGTCCGGGAGGATCCCACGTGCCGCAGAGCGGCTGGGCCCGTGAGCCATGGCCGCTGAGCCTGCGCGTCCGGAGCCTGTGCTCTGCAACGGGAGAGGCCACAACAGTGAGAGGCCCACGTACCACAAAAAAAACCCCAAAACAACAAAAAAAAACTTGTGCCATAAAAATAAAGTTAGATATTGCCTAAAATTTATTGCAGTGGATCTGCCCACTTTTCTGATTTCTTGTGCCCTGTCTTCTTCGACCTGCAATGTACCACTTAATGTTGGAGCCAACATTCTCTTGTCCTGGGGGTTGGTCCCCAGTGGTGTCTCTGGATCAAGCTCCATGTTTTGTAGTTTCTCTTCCTTGTAAGAATGATAGAGAAAATTCCAGCATTTTTAAATTTCATTTATTTCACAAATATCTACTGAATACTCAGTGAGTATTGAGTATTACTATGTTGTTTAGGACAAAAGTTGTAAAATCACTTTGACCTGTTCAAGATGGGAGTGGAAAAGCATGGAAGAAACTTACAGATTGGCTTTTGTGATTCTGCAAGTGGCTCAGGGCCAATCCGAGTGGAAAGATAATCTCTGCATTATGTCCCACAACATAGGAAGAAGTGGATGTGGTGGTGATGAAATAAAATGAGAGAGCGTCGTAAGCCATGGGTTGATGGTGGCATTGAGTTTGCATTTGGGGAAGTATAAAGTAGTGGGCTCTGAGAGTAGTAGAACTAAGCTACATCAAAAACCATGGATTGGAGAGCTAAGTATGTGGGAGCAATAAACTAGTGGCTTGGTTTGTTTGTTTGCAGGGAGTATTTAAACTGAATTTACTAGTTTGATTCTCACTGAAAAGGAAAGACAATTCTAACAGGTTTACACAGAAACTGAAATTTATCCCACGTGTAACTAAAAAATCCTATGCTAGATTTGGCTTCAGCTTTGGATGAAATTATGTCTTCCAACGAAAGTTGTTACAGTTTTGTCTTTCTCCAGCTTTCCACTTAGCATTCTCCCTTGTTGGGTTCCATCTTAGGCAGGTTTCCCAATATGTTGGCAAAGATGATCGTCACCCGCTTGTGGCTTATGTTCTACAAGTTTTGTAGCCCTGATGGAAAATGTATGCGTTTTTAATTTTGATGGCCCTGGTTTGGGTCACAGGGCCACCCTGGAGCCAGGTGGGGTGATTAGCCCCATCTAAATCATATGGATTGAGAATGGCAAAGTGGTCCTTCTCCAAAAGGAAGGAATTCATTTTGTTACTAGTAGAAGGGATGATGCTGGGCAGGCAAACACCAAGAATGACCACTGTACAGATCCCTGTAAGCATCTGAGTATCTGATGAAAAGATGAACCTTCTGTTTCTAGAAAATTGCTCATAAACTCATCTCAACATGAAACAATTCTCCTCATAATTACTGGAGTTCAGTAATTCTGCTTATAATTACAGAACTTCTGAAACTGCATATCTGTACCCTAGAGTTCCATAGACCCCAGCTTCAAAAAAACTCTATAGTATGAAATAATTGAGGGCAAGCACCAGGACATTTTGGACATGATCTCTCCCACACTTAGTAGACAGCCTTGTACATGTTGAGCCCTGAATACACCTTGTGAATGAAGGAATGAATCAGTCAATCAAACAGCATTTTTTGGTGGTCTGCTGTACTGGTAGTATGCTAAGTGTTTTATAAAGATTATTTCATTTCATTCTTCTAATGTTATTCTATGGATGAGGAAAGTGAAGCTAAGCTAGAAGTTAAAGAAGCTGAAAACCTAGAATTGACAAGCACGGAAAGGAGATGAGAGCAGATCTGAAATTCAAGGGGAGAAATCCTTGATACCAGGATATTCGTCTGGGTATCAAGGAATGTTGTGGGATTCACTACTGTGGCTCAGATGGTCCTAGTCCCAGCTACAGCCATGGGGCCATCATCTCTGAGGCCTTCTCAGGCCGCTATGTGGCTTCTGGCTCCTGTCTAGCACTTGCTGTCAGTGGCAAAAATGTACTTACTATTTTCTCTGTATAATTGGCCCTTAAAATAACACTTGAATCTTTCTCATTTTTAGCTTCAGCTTCAATAGCTACACTCAAGCTAAAACTTTTTTTGTTGTGGTTGAGATTTACTTGCAATCCAGTTGTTGGATTGGATAGCCACTTATTGGCTATTTAGGAGCCCCATAAATAATTGCTCCAATGAGTCCATACTCACTGTTGGAAGTTCCCACAGAATTGTTCTTTTGGGGAAATGATGAAAACTATAGGTCAGTTGCTAGAGTGCCAGCAAATTGAACAGCCCATAAAAGAAAATGCCCTCAGTCTGTGGCATTGTAGGTGCTGGGTCAACAGAGGAAAGTGGTTAAAGTAATTACCATGGAGTCTTAGCATGGAGTCGGGGAATTTGGCAGATCTGGGAGATCACACATTTGAAGGGGGCTCTTCTACTCTGTTTTCTTACCTTGGGCCCATGTAAATTGATGAATATGAAGGCACCAAGAGAACAGAAATAGGAGTTATCCTCCTCAGACCCCGAACTGAGAAGAATGAAATAACCAACTCTATCTTTCAGCAAATCATCTCACATGGGAGGAATGAGGGACAACTAATATGCAAATTACAGTAGAAGACATATGGTTATGTTCTGATTAGTTCCTAGTGATTTGAATCCATGCTTTATGTATCAGCTGCTGATATATGTATGGACAATATATGTGTTTGAAGAATTTTTTTTCATTTTTCCTAAGGCCCTAGTACTGAGTGCCAGTATGAGAAGATATTTTACTTCATTTTTCCATTAATTTTGATCAGCCTCAATCAAGCTACTTTCTTTTCTCTTATTCTTGCTTTTGTGAAGGATCTTTTTCTCTATATATATGTTTGTGTGTGTAGCTTTACTAACCATATTGTTTGGGCTCTTGAAAAGAGAGGTGTGATACAGTGTACATATGAACTAAACATTCATTTATTCAGCAAGGACTTATGTTGAAGCTGCACAGGGTGAGAAGCAAGATAGGGCCAGATGATTAAAAAACATTTACTGTGAATGTACCTGATATTTCAAAAGAGTCTTTGCAGATATTTTTAAGTTAAACATCTTGAGATGGGACAATTATCCTGGATTATCCTGGTAGACCGAATGTAATCACAAGGGTCCTTATAAGACAGGGGCAGGAGTTCAGAGTGAATAGTAGGAAATGTGATGATGGAAAAGAAGGTTTGAGTGATGCTCCTTGAAGATGGAGCCTCAAGCCAATGAATGCAGGCAGCCACTAGAAGCTAAAAAAGACAAGGAAACAGATTCCTTCTGAAGCTCCAGAAGGAGCACGGCCCTGATAACACTTCGATTTAGACTTGTGCTCTCCAGAACTATAAAAGAATAAATTTTTTTTTTTTTTTTTTTTTTTTTGTACGCAGGCTTCTCACCGTTGTGGCCTCTCCCGTTGCGGAGCACAGGCTCCGGACGCACAGGCCCAGCGGCCATGGCTCACGGGCCCAGCCGCTCCGCGGCACGTGGGATCCTCCCAGACCGGGGCACGAACCCGTGTCCCCCGCATCGGCAGGCGGACTCTCAACCACTGTGCCACCAGGGAAGCCCCTAAAAGAATAAATTTGCGTTACATCGCTATGGTTGTTAAAATAGCAATAAGAAACTAACACACATTTCTCTTAGGCTCATGGAAAGAAAATTCCAGTAGACGTTTATATTAAATAAATTATTTATTTATTGGCAATGAATAAGCAGATTTCTTTCTTTTTTTTTAACATCTTTATTGGAGTATAATTGCTTTACAATGGTGGGTTAGTTTCTGCTTTATAACAAATTGAATCAGCTATACATATACATATATCCCTATATCCCCTCCCTCTTGAGTCTCCCTCCCATCCTCCCTATCCAACCCCTCTAGGTGGTCACAAAGCACAGAGCTGATCTCCCTGCGCATTGCAGCTGCTTCCCACTAGCTATCTATTTTACATTTGGTAGTGTATATATGTCTATGCCACTCTCTCACTTCGCCCCAGCTTACCCTTCCCCCTCCCCATGTCCTCAAGTCCATTCTCTACATATGCATCTTTATTCCTGTCCTGCCCCTAGGTTCTTCAGAACCTTTTTTTTTTTTTTTTTTTAGATTCCATATATATGCCTTAGCATACGGTATTTGTTTTTCTCTTTCTAACTTACTTCACTCTGTATGACAGACTCTAGGTCCATCCACCTCTATACAGATAACTCAGTTTCGTTTCTTTTTATGGCTGAAAATATTCCATTGTATATATGGGCCACATCTTCTTTATTCATTCATCTGTTGATGGACACTTAGGTTGCTTCCATGTCCTGGCTATTGAAAACAGAGCTGCAGTGAACATTGTGTTACATGACTATTTTTTTTTTTTTTTTTTGCGGTACGCAGGCCTCTCACTGCTGTGGCCTCTCCCGTTGCGGAGCACAGGCTCCGGACGCGCAGGCCCAGCGGCCATGGCTCACGGGCCCAGCCGCTCCGCGGCATGTGGGATCTTCCCAGACCGGGGCACGAACCCGTGTCCCCTGCATCGGCAGGCGGACTCTCAACCACTGCGCCACCAGGGAAGCCCACATGACTATTTTTGAAGTATGGTTTTGTCAGGGTATGTGCCCAGTAGTGGGATTGCTGGGTCGTATGGTAGTTCTATTTTTGTTTTTTTAATGAACCTCCATACTGTTCTCCATAGTGGCTGTATCAATTTATATTCCCACCAACAGTGCGAGAGGGTTCCCTTTTCTCCACACCCTCTCCAGCATTTATTGTTTATATGTTTTTTGATGATGGCCATTCTGACTGGTGTGAGGTGATACCTCATTGTAGTTTTGATTTGCGTTTCTCTAATGATTAGTAATGTTGAGCATCCTTGCATGTCTTTGTTGGCAATCTGTATATCTTCTTTGGAGAAATGTCTATTTAGGTCTTCTGCCCATTTTAGGATTGGGTTGTTTGGTTTTTTTTGATACTGGGCTGCATGAGCTGCTTGTAAATTTTGGAGATTAAACCTTTGTCAGTTGCTTCATTTGCAAATATTTTCTCCCATTCTGAGGGTTGTCTTTTGGTCTTGTTTATGGTTTCCTTTGCTGTGCAAAAGCTTTTAAGTTTCATTAGGTCCCATTTGTTTATTTTTGTTTTTATTTCCATTTCTCTAAGAGGTGGGTCAAAAAGGATCTTCCTGTGATTTCTGTCATAGTGTTCTTCCTATGTTTTCCTCTAAGAGTTTGATAGTTTCTGGCCTTACATTTAGGTCTTTAATCCATTTTGCGTTTATTTTTGTGTATGGTGTTAGGGAGTGTTCTAATTTCATACTTTTACAGGTACCTGTCCAGTTTTCCCAGCACCACTTATTGAAGAGGCTGTCTTTTCTCCATTGTATGTTCTTGCCTCCTTTATCAAAAATAAGGTGACCAGGCTTCCCTGGTGGCACAGTGGTTGAGAGTCTGTCTGCCGATGCAGGGGACACAGGTTCGTGCCCCGGTCCGGGAGTATCCCGCGTGCCACGGAGCGACTGGGCCCGTGAGCCATGGCCACTGAGCCTGTGTGTCCAGAGCCTGTGCTCTGCAACGGGAGAGGCCACAACAGTGAGGGGCCTGCGTGCCGCAAAAAATAATAATAATAATCATAATTTGACCATATGTGCATAGCTTTATCTGTGGGCTTTCTATACTGTTCCATTGATCTATATTTCTGTTTTTGTGCCAGTACCATACTGTCTTGATTACTGTAGCTTTGTAGTATAGTCTGAAGTCTGGGAGCCTGATTCCTCCAGCTCTGTTATTCTTTTTTTTTTTTTTAAAGAAAACAAACTGAAATCTTGCTTTATTTTCTGATCATGAAACCAATTGTGAAGCTTTCTGACACTAATAGATGCCATGGTAGTTGCTATATTTCTAATTGCAGTGTGATTTTATTTTATTTTATTTTTTTATTTTTTTATATATATATATTTTTTATTAGTTTCTGCTTTATAACAAAGTGAATCAGTCATACATATACATCTGTTCCCCCATCCCTTCCCTCTTGCATCTCCCTCCCTCCCACCCTCCCTATCCCACCCCTCCAGGCGGTCACAAAGCACCGAGCTGATTTCCCTGTGCTATGCGGCTGCTTCCCACTATCTATCTACCTTACGTTTGGTACTGTATATATGTCCATGCCTCTCTTTCGCTTTGTCACAGCTTCCCCTTCCCCCTCCCCATATCCTCAAGTCCATTCTCAAGTGGGTCTGTGTCTTTATTCCTGTTTTACCCCTAGGTTCTTCATGACATTTTTTTTTCTTAAATTCCATATATATGTGTTAGCATATGGTATTTGTCTTTCTCTTTCTGAGTTACTTCACTCTGTATGACAGACTCTAGGTCTATCCACCTCATTACAAATAGCTCAGTTTCGTTTCTTTTTATGGCTGAGTAATATTCCATTGTATATATGTGCCACATCTTCTTTATTCATTCATCTGATGATGGACACTTAGGTTGTTTCCATCTCTGTCCAGCTCCGTTTTTCTTTCTCAAGATTGCTTTGGCTATTCGGGGGTCTTCTGTGTTTCCATACATATTGTGAAATTTTTTGTTCTAGTTCTGTGAAAAATGCCAGTGGTAGTTTGATATGGATTGCATTGACTCTGTAGATTGCTTTGGGTATTATAGTCATTTTCACATTGTTGATTCTTCCAATCCAAGAACATGGTATATCTTTCCATCTATTTGCATCATCTTTAAGTTCTTTCATCAGTGTCTTATAGTTTTCTTCATACAGGTCTTTTGTTTCCTTCGGTAGGTTTATTCCTAGCTATTTTATTCTTTTTGTTGCAGTGGTAAATGGGAGTGTTTCCTTAGTTTCTCTTTCAGATTTTTCATCATTAGTGTATAGGAATGCAAGAGATTTCTGTGCATTAATTTTGTATCCTGCTACTTTACCAAATTCATTGATTAGCTCCAGTGGTTTTCTGATAGCATGTTTAGGATTCTCTATGTATAGTATGTCATCTGCAAACAGTGACTTTACTTCTTATTTTCTGATTTAGATTCCTTTTATTTCTTTTTCTTCTCTGATTCCTCTAGCTGAAACTTCCAAAACTATGTTGAATAATAGTGGTGAGAATGGACAACCTTGTCTTGTTCCTGATTTAGAAGAAATGCTTTCAGTTTTTCACCATTGAGAACGATGTTGGCTGTGGGTTTGTTACATATGGCCTTTATTATATTCAGGTAAGTTCCCTCTGTGTCTACTTTCTGGAAGGTTTTTATCATAAATGGCTGTTGAATTTTGTCAGAAGCTTTTTCTGCATCTGTTGAGATGATCATATGGTTTCTCTCCTTCAGTTTCTTAATATGGTTTATCACATTGACAGATTTGCGTATATTGAAGAATCGTTGCATTCCTGGGATAAACCATACTTGATCATGGTGTATGACCCTTTTAATGTGCTCTTGGATTCTGTTTGCTAGTATTTTGTTGAGCATTTTTGCATCTGTGTTCATCAGTGATATTGGCCTGTAGTTTTCTTTCTTTGTGAAATCTTTGTCAGGTTTTGGAATCAGGGTGATGGTGGCCTCATAGAATGAGTTTGGGAGTGTTCCTCCCTCTGCTATATTTTGGAAGAATTTGAGAAGGATAGGTGTTAGCTCTTCTGTAAATGTTTGATAGAATTCACCTGTGAAGCCATCTGGTCCTGGGCTTTTGTTTGTTGGAAGATTTTTAATCACAGTTTCAATTTCAGTGCTTGTGATTGGTCTGCTTATATTTTCTATTTCTTCCTGGTTCAGTCTCAGAAGGTTGTGCTTTTCTAAGAATTTGTCCATTTCTTCTAGGTTGTCCATTTTATTGGCATATAGTTTCTTGTAGTAATCTGTCATGATCCTTTGTATTTCTGCAGTGTCAGTTGTTACTTCTCCTTTTTCATTTCTAATTCTATTGATTTGAGTCTTCTCCCTTTTTTTTCTTGATGAGTCTGGCTAATGGTTTATCAATTTTGTCTATCTTCTCAAAGAACCAGCTTTTAGTTTTATTTATCTTTGCTATTGTTTCCTTCATTTCTTTTTCATTTATTTCTGATCTGATCTTTATGATTTCTTTCCTTCTTCTAATTTTGGTTTTTTTTTTTTGTTGTTGTTGTTCTTCTTTCTCTAATTGCTTTAGGTGTAAGTTTAGGTTGTTTATTTGAGATGTTTCTTGTTTCTTAAGGTAGGATTGTATTGCTATAAACTTCCCTCTTAAACTGCTTTTGCTGCATCCCCTACATTTTCAGTTGTCGTGTTTTCATTGTCATTTGTTTCTAGGTATTTTTTTATTTCCTCAGTTATCTCTTGGTTATTTAGTAGTGTATTTTTTAGCCTAAATGTGTTTGTATTTTTTACAGATCTTTTCCTGTAATTGATATGTAGTCTCATAGTGTTGTGGTCGGAAAAGATACTTGATATGATTTCAATTTTTTTAAATTTACCAAGACTTGATTTGTGACCCAAGATATGATCTATCCTGGAGAATGTTCCATGAGCACTTAAGAAGAAAGTGTATTCTGTTGTTTCTGGGTGGAATGTTCTATAAATATTAATTAAGGCCATCTTGTTTAATGTATTATCTAAAGCTTGTGTTTCCTTATTTATTTTCATTTTTGAAGATCTGTCTATTAGTGAAAGTGGGGTGTTAATGTCCACTACTATGATTGTGTTACTGTCAATTTCCCCTTTTATGGCTGTTAGCATTTGCCTTATGTATGGATGCGCTCCTAGTTGGGTGCATAAATATTTACAATTGTTATATCTTCTTCTTGGATTGATCCCTTGATCATTATGTAGTGTCCTTCTTTGTCTCTTGTAATAGTCTTTATTTTTGTATTTATTTTGTCTGATATGAGAATTGCTACTCCAGCTTTCTTTTGGTTTCCATTTGCATGGGATCTCTTTTTCCATCCTCTCAGTTTCAGTCTGTATGTGTCCCTAGGTCTGAAGTGGGTCTCTTGTAGACAGCATATATATTGGTCTTGTTTTTGTATCCATTCAGCCTGTCTATGTGTTTTGCTCGGAGCATTTAACCCATTTACATTTAAGGTAGTCATCGATATGTATGTCCCTATTACCATCTTCTTTATTGTTTTGGCTTTGTTATTGTAGGTGTTTTCCTTCTCTTGTGTTTCCTGCCTAGAGAAGTTCCTTTAGCATTTGTTGTAAAGCTGGCTTGGTGGTGCTGAATTCTCTTAGCTTTTCCTTCTCTGTACGTGTTTTAATTTCTCCATCGAATCTGAATGAGATCCTTGCTGGGTAGAGTAATCTTGGTTGTAGGTTTTTCCCTTTCATCAGTTTAAATATGTCCTACCACTCCCTTCTGGCTTGCAGAGCTTCTGCTGAAGATTAGCTGTTACACTTATGGGGATTCCCTTGTATGTTATTTGTCGTTTTTCCCTTGCTATTTTTAATATTTTTTTCTTTGTATTTAATTTTTGATAATTTGATTAATATGTGTCTTGGCATGTTTCTCCTTGGATTTATCCTGTATGGGACTCTCTGCACTTCCTGGACTTGATTGACTATTTCCTTTCCCATATTAGGGAAATTTTCAACTATAATCTCTTCAAATATTTTCTCAGTCCCTTTCTTTTTCTCTTCTTCTTCTGGGACCCCTATAATTCAAATGTTGGTGCATTTAATGTTGTCCCACAGGTCTCTTAGAGTGTCCTCAATTCTTTTCATTCTTTTTTCTTTATTCTGCTCTGCGGTAGTTATTTCCACTATTTTATCTTCCAGGTCACTTATCCATTCTTCTGCCTCAAATATTCTGCTATTGATGCCTTCTAGAGAATTTTTAATTTCATTTATTGTGTTGTTCATCATTGTTTGTTTGCTCTTTAGTTCTTCTAGGTCCTTGTTAAATGTTTCTTGTATTTTTTCCATTCTATTTCCATGATTTTGGGTCATCTTTACTACCATTAGTCTGAATTCTTTTTCAGGTAGACAGCCTATTTCCTCGTCATTTATTTGGTCTGGTGGGTTTTTACCTTGCTCCTTCATCTGCTTTGTGTTTCTCTGTCTTCTCATTTTACTTAACTTAGTGTGTTTGTGGTTTCCTTTTCACAGGCTGCAGGTTCGTAGTTCCCGTTGTTTTTGGTGTCTGCCCCCAGTGGCTAAGGTTGGTTCAGTGAGTTGTGTAGGCCTCCTGGTGAAGGGGACTGTTCCCTGTGTTCTGGTGGATGAGGCTGGATCTTGTCTTTCTGGTGGGCAGGACCATGTGTGGTGGTTTGTTTTGGGGTGTCTGTGACCTTATTATGATTTTTGGCAGTCTCTCTGCTAATGGGTTGGGTTGTGTTCCTGTCTTGCTAGTTGTTTGGCATAGGGTGTCCAGCACTGTAGCTTGCTGGTCATTGAGTGGAGCTGGGTCTTTGTGTTTAGATGGAGACCTCTGGGAGAGCTTTTGATGTTTGATATTATCTGGAGCCGGGAGGTCTCTGGTGGACCAGTGTCCTGACCTCAGCTCTCTCACCTCAGAGGGACAGGCCTGACTCCCAGCCAGAGCACGAAGACCTTGTCAGCCTCACGGCTAAGAAGAAAAGGGAGAAAAAAAGAAAGAAAGAAAAAAAGAAAAAGTTAAAATTATTAAATATTTATAAAAATTTTTAAGTAAGGAAAGAAAAGAAAGAAAGAAGAAAGCAATCAAAGCAAGAAACAAATCCACCAATGATAACAAGCGCTAAAAACTATACTAAAAGAAAAACAAAAATGGGCAGACAGAACCCTAGGACAAATGGTAAAAGCAAAGCTATACTGACAAAATCACACAAAGAAGCATACACATACACACCCACAAAAAGAGAAAAAGGAAAAAAATATACATATGTATATATTTAATACAAAAAAGGAAGAGAGCAACCAAATCAATAAACAAATCTACCAATGATAATAAACTCTAAATACCAAACTAAGATAAACCTAAAACCAGAAACAAATTAGATGTAGAAAGCCAACCCCAAGTCTACATTTGCTTCTGAAGTCCACTGCCTCAATTTTGGGATGATTTGTTGTTTATTCTGGTATTCCAGAGATGCAGGGTACATCAAGTTGATTGTGGAGATTTAATACACTGCTCCTGAGGCTGCTGGGAGAGATTTCCCTATCTCTTCCTGTTCGCACAGCTCCTGGGCTTCAGCTTTGGATTTAGCCCTGCCTCTGCATGTAGGTCGCCTGAGGGCATCTCTTCCCACTTAGACAGGACAAGGTTAAAGGAGCAGCTGATTAGGGGGCTCTGGCTCACTCAGGCTGGGGGGAGGGAGGGGTATGGAATGTGGGGCGAGCCTGTGGCGGCAGAGGCCAGCGTGATGTTGCAACAGCCTGAGGCGCGCCGTGTGTTCTCCCGGGGATGTTGTCCCTGGATCACGGGACCCTGGCAGTGGCGGGCTGCACAGCCTCCCGGGAGAGGAGGTGTGGAGAGTAACCTATGCTTGCACACAGGGTTCTTGGTGGCTGCAGCAGCAGCCTTAGCGTCTCATGCCCATTTCTGTGGTCCGCGCTGATAGCCGCGGCTCGTACCTGTCTCTGGAGCTTGTTTAGGCAGTGTTCTGAATCCCCTCTCTTCGCGCACCCCGAACAATGGTCTCTTACCTCTTAGGCAGCTCCAGACTTTTTCCTGGACTCCCTCCCAGCTAGCTGTGGCGCACTAGCCCCCTTCAGGCTGTGTTCACGCAGCCAACCCCAGTCCTCTCCCTGGGACCCGACCTCCGAATCCCGAGCCTCAGCTCCCAGCCCCTGCCCGCTCCAATGAGTGAGCAGACAAATCTCTTGGGCTGGTGAGTGCTGGTCAGCATGGATCCTCTGTGTGGGTATCTCTCCGCTTTGCCCTCTACACCTCTGTTCCTGCGCTCTCCTCCGTGGCTCCAAAGATTCCCCCCTGCCACCCCCAGTCTCTGCCAGTGAAGGGGCTTCTAGTGTGTGGAAACTTTTCCTCCTTCACAGCTCCCTCCCAGAGATGCAGGTCCCATCCCTATTCTTTTGTCTTTGTTTTTCCTTTTTTCTTTTCCCCTACCCAGGTACGTGGGGGAGTTTCTTGCCTTTTGGGAGGTCTGAGGTCTTCTGCCAGCATTCAGTAGGTGTTCTGTAGGAGTTTTTTCCACATGTAGATGTATTTCTGATGAATTTGAGGGGAAGAAGGTGATCTCCATGTCTTACTCCTTTCGCCGTCTTGAAGGTCTCTACTCCCAGTAGACATTTAATCCAGTATATAAATATGTGTGTTTTTCTGTCTGTGTTATATACATATGGTCAATCCAATTAACTGCTTTTCCAGGTGCCAGCTCCCAGTATTTTCTTATTAGTTCTCCTAAAAAGTATGTATGATTCTAAGTTTAGTAGTGAATTTAAGGAGAGAATGGACAGTACTTCGGGACCTGCTTAGGGAATCAAGGGAGCTTGCTACGGTAGGGCTTGGTGTCTCTGTATTGGTTAGAAAGGCTAGGCCCTGCTGTGGTAAACAACCCCAAATCTTAGAGTGACAGAAGTTTCTTTTTGCTTGTGCCAGGTCTTCTGCATGAACAGGTGACCCCCAGGGAAGCTCCCTTCCATGTGATGGTTCAGCATCTTGTTTCCATGTTAACATCTGCTTCCATGCTAGCCAAGTCAGGGCAGGAGAATGCTAGTGGGTCTCACACCACCCAGTAAATGCTTCTGCCTGAAAGTGACACTCATATCTCATTGACCAAAGGAAGTCACATGGCTACATCTAATTTCAAGGAAGTGGGAAAGTGTAATAATACTCCTTTGTGCCAAGGGAGGAAAGCTAGGAATACAGGGAAGCAGCATATATGTCTATTCCATGACTACAGCTTTGTAGAGTATTTTAAATAACTTTGGAATTTACATATATTCCTCAAATATATAGTGATAAACCCATGTTCAAATTCAAGGTATCCATCTTCTTTCTTAGAAGTGTTTGTAAGTCCTGAATTTTCTCAGTATTGTCACAGACCCAGATTTCAGTTTAATAGTTAATGCTAAAAAAGTATCAATACTATAATTAGCAAACAGTAACAAATGAAGTTGATTTTTAATACTGTATTATTTTATTTTAAAAGCCTTTAAAAAACGACTTACAGAGAGCTAGACAAAATGAATACAAGTAAGCTAATAATAAAGAGAGAACCCATGTGGTGCTGAGTTAAGTATTTAGTAACATTTGTAAAGAAATGGAAAATCATATTTAATTATTTCATTGTGCTTACCTTTCCTTGGTCAGAAAGCCTTTGGCAAGCGGTGCGTATCTATAGGCCTTTCATGGTGATTTAATATCAATTAATATCTACTTGCAGCAAAATGTTGATAGTCAGTTTCTAAATTCACAAGCTTGACATTTTGCAGTTTCATTGGGCATAAATAAAGGAGCTTTCCAGGTTGCTGTTAATGGCACCTTAGAAAGATGGGAAGTGGATTTTAACCCTTTACCGAGGAGGCCAGCTGAATCCACTCATTGCAATTTAAGATATATTGCATCCAGGGATAGACAAAAGAATTGTGTTTGTTTATTCATTTATTTCATTTTTCCTTCTTACAAGTTGACTAGTGTCCCCAGCACACAGTAATTAGGCCCCGTGTTCCTCACAAGAGCATTCTGCTTAAAGTGGCCTTTAAATGCCTCTTGGAGTTATTATCTAACTTAGACTTATTTTCTTGGAAAGGAGTCAACAGGTTTTATAGACCCTGCCAGCTAAGACCTTTAGTATTTTGCTTGTTTGTTTGTTTGCTTTTGACCTTTAGTTTTAATCACCTTCTTAAAAACATTCTCGGTAACTCACTCAGGGCAAGATGGTGGATTTCTTTGTACCTTGGTCTTTAACTTTGATATGTGGTTACTAATCACTAAATCGTTGAATATATTTTGTCTTTTCTTACCTTGCTCAGTGTCTACTTGGAGAGGTGTCAAACCCAGAGTCCCTTTGAATTTAATGGTAGTGCCAGGTAGTCTGAGAGTCAAATAAGAAACAGGCCCCTTTCGA